>NC_050448.1:39237389-39906139 GCF_903995425.1 Onychomys torridus | reverse complement strand
TTTATTATTCCTGAGATTACATGGAATACAACTCTATGCCTTGCTTTTTAAAGTATTTTATGTAAGCATCATGAGAAGAAAATCCATTATCAACTTCTCAACTACAAATACTTTTAAGTATCATGGGGAAAGTGTTTACTTTTACATAGTTTATGTTCTAGTTGAGGCATACAATACAAAAAGGCACAAAATCAACAAGATAAATTTCATTATAGTAATTCTCATGGATATTATGTAACAAAATTCTTCTCCTTCTTCTTCTTCTTCTTCTTCTTCTTCTTCTTCTTCTTCTTCTTCTTCTTCTTCTTCTTCTTCTTCTTCTTCTTCTTCTTCTTCTTCTCTTTCCTTCTGGACATTTTGCTCCTGAAGCTATTATGTGTTGTGCAGCAAGGCTATATTGGAAGTCTTCTGTCCAGTGATGGCGACTAAAGCCTGAACAGGAGAAATCTTGCAGTGGGTAGGGACAGAGGAATGGTGGCAGGTCACAGTCAGGGGTCATAAAAGAAAGGATAGCAGAAACCGATCTCAGCCTTAAAAAAGGAAGTTACAAAAAAAGGAAGTCTGAAAATGATAAAACTAGAATGTATTTTGGATTGATGGATTGAAATGGAAAGTGTTTCTTTAATGTGTTTGTAGATAAGCATAATGAATGTATATGTATAAATATACCTGATATATTGTCATATGTAATTATATATTTCAGTATATTTTATGGTGTATAATTATGCATTTTTCCTCTGTCTGTTTTTAAGTCTAAGGATTCATGACAGATGAATGTCTTGTGACATAGGAACAACAGATAAGAAGCTAAAATACGTGAATGTTGAAGGTATCTTTATTAGAGTACTTCAGTATGGGGCCACTAGCTGTAGCAAACTTACTGAACCAACGTCAAATGTTAATATTAGTAAATATTGGATCTCTGAACTACCTTCTCAGTAATTCTATAAACCTGAAACTTTCCTATTAAATATATTAAAAATTAAAACCAAGAACACAGTGGGGATTAAACTACTTGATTTCAAGAGTTATGCAATTACAATAAACAAAAAAACAGTGGAATTGTCTATACAGTTGTCTATATTGTTACTATACAAGTGTAATAAACAAGAGGCACTGTGGGATAGTGGTAGGAATCATACACATATCTTATTCCATAAACAGAAAACTGCAGATGTGATCAAGTGATTAACATTTTTTTAATTTCCAATGTTACGTAAAAATGAACCCTTTAAAAGTATTGTGCAGGCACAATTGGACACCCTTAAAATACTCTTAATTTTTTATTAGCATCTATCATATACAAGTTAACATAAAAATGGATCATAGATTTAAAGTAAAAGCCAAAACTGTTTTCTAGAGAACGTACTGGTGAAGGCTGTGACCAAAGTAAGGAGAATGTTAAGACAGAAGAACACCAGCTGTTCGGAAATTAACATTAGTTAACTTCACCAAACAACATTTTTTCTTCATTGTAACATTTAGAAAATAAGAAAGCAAGTACTGACAGAGCCTTGCACACTTTCTGGATCTCATGTGTGTGTGTGTGTGTGTGTGTGTGTGTGTGTGTGTGTGTGTGTGTGTGTGTAGACAGAGAGGGGGGGGAGGGAGAGAGAGTTGGGTGTGCTTCTTGCTGAGTTGTACCAGATGCAGCCATTGTAAAGTATTTTCCTTGACTCTGTCCTTTGACAAATCCTATTGTGGAGGGGCAGGGTTAATTTTCAATTTTGACACAAGCTAGAGTCATCTGGGAAGAGAGAACCACAAATGAGAAAGTGCCTTCATCTGACTGGTATGTAGGGAAGTCTGTGGAACATTTTATAGATTAATGACTTATGTGGGCAGGCACAGATCACTGAGGTTGTGTCAGCCCTGGGAAGGTGGTCTTGAGATGTAAAGTAAAACGAGAAAGCCATAGGGAACAAGCCAATAAGCAGCATTCATCCATCACCTCTGCCTCAGTTCTGACCAGGAACCTGGAGTTCCTGCCCTGACTTCCCTTCATGGCAGACTATCCTATAAGGGTTTCTTTTGGTCATGATGTTTATCACAGAATAAGAAACAAACTAGAATATCTGTTTATTTGGAGTTTTTGATGACTTTGGTTTTCCTGCCTGGCCCACAGTCAGGACAAATCTCTCTTACCCACCAGTCCTATAGCTGCTCAGACCCAACCAAACACACAGAGACTTATATTGCTTACAAACTGTATGGCCATGGCAGGCTTCTTGCTATCTAGCTCTTTTATCTTAAATTAACCCATTTCTATTAATCTATACTTTGCCACGTACCTTGTGGCTTACTGGTACCTTACATCTCCCTTGTCATGGCAGTGGCTGGCAGTGTCTCTCTGCCTCAGCCTTCCACTTCCCAGAATTCTCTTTCCTGCTTGTCCTGCCTATACTTCCTGCCTGGTCACTGGCCAATAAGTGTTTTATTTATTAACCAATCAGAGCAACATATTTAACATACAGAACATTCCACAGTACTTCCCAGTAAAAAACTCTACTCTTTCTCCAAGGAAGTTTAAATGTTTTCAGTAGAAGAGGGATTGAAGTCAAGATTTACAGCTGCACTTTTTGTTAACTGTGTTTTTAGGATTTTTGATTTTTTTCTTTCTAGAATTATTTCAGGTTTTTATACATAGATTTCAGTGTTTTTATGGAAAATTCAATTCCATTTAGATTGGCTTCATACAAACCTTCTCTAGGTTTTAACAAGCACTGGAGAAAATTATGGCAGCTTTTATTATAATTAGAGAATATAAGAAAGAATTAGATGGGAGAAGATAATCAAGTTTGTCCTTTGGACACTGCAATAACCCCTGTCCTCCCTCCCAGGTTTCAGGGACAGACTTGGTGCTTCTGAAATATTGGAAGCGTGAGTTAGTTAATTAAAGAGTGAATTAACATCTTGTCTGGAAATATCTCAATCATTTGTTTATCTGTTCTTGGTTTAACTAAACCTTGACACAAAGGAATTTTAATGTAAGTGGAGATATTTAAATGTAGCTATATTTCAACTTTGATGAGGTAAAATAATTTGACATTTCCTAAGCATCTGTCACATTTTAGAAGGTATTCAATGTCTTCAGTATATGCTGTGTATCCCAAGACCTAAAACAGCCTGAATATAGGCTGCTATCTTCAGTAAAGACTGAGCTCAGAGGAAGTAGTAATGTCTCAACATTACTTAGAAGAGGAAAGGATTTAAATCTAAATTTTAATCTGCATTGATCTATAATTTATTTGAAATTTAATATAACTGGTCTTCTTGTGTGTGTGTGTGTGTGTGTGTGTGTGTGTGTGTGTGTGTGTGTGTATGCCAGCTCTTATCCAGGGCCACATGGCTTTACAGTCTCTGCTCTTCATGTTTTACAAGGTCCAAATTTCAGAGAATCTCCCCCCCCCCGTGTTCTGCAAATTAAATTATTTTTGTTGACACATAAGTGAAAAAAAAAACAGCATACAAATGATACGTTGGAAAAAGTCTATTGTATGTCTGATGATAAAGAACTAAGATAATTCTTTTGTTTTTCTTTGGTTTTGATTTGGAGTTTCTGTTTGGGAGAAGCAGGCAGCTACATGAGCCTTTAATAAAATTAACCTTTTGCTTCATTCAACCGTCATCAAATTGGGAATTTTTCTAACCCAGTAATTCCATTAAATGTTTAGATTGTTCTTCAGCACTTCAAAATGCAATCTAAAATATCTGGGAAGTGGGATAGATACAATGTCTTGTCACATTTGATGCTCTCATTCTCTAATTAAAGGTTCCATTCAAGACTACTGATGGCATGCTCTCTCTTGAGGCTCAGCCCCTCATTGTAAACCCCAAGAAATAATTGCATCCTTACTTGCTGCCAGCACACAGGCTGGGAGATGGAGGGAAGTTCTTCAGGCTCTAAGGGCTGATGGCATGTCTTTAGAGCTTAATATTCCTTAAAGTTGTGATGTTATATGTTACTCTGTCCCTTGTTCTCATTGTCCATGGTTAAATACAACCCTGATTGTATATGAGATCATTGTACGTAGTTTCATAAATGAAAAGCTATTTATTTTCTTAAAATACAAAGTAGTTGTTATGAGCATGGTTTTAGTTCCAGTATAGGAAGTTTAGGCAGGAAGATTATGAACTCCAGAGCAGCCTGAACTACATAGGGTAATCCTATATTAACAAAAAGATTTTTCTGAACTTGAATAATGAATGAAATTTTCTAAATATAATACAAAAATTAATGTATATGTATAAATTTATAAAGGCTGTGATTGATAGATTTACAATTCCAAAATATAGTTCAATACAGCTAAAAGTCCTGGAGCACAGTTAAAAGTTGACAATGAAATGGTCAAATATTTACACAGAAAAACCTTGTCTTTCCTAAATGATTGGTTTGATTAATTCAGTCTTCTGTTTTGTGTTTCTTTTCTAATGTACTACAAGATGCTTACTCTTGCTACTGCCAAAAAGATTTAAAATTTTCTTTTCTTTTTATTATCTACTGTACTCTAAACATTTCATCATGACAGATTTCTTTCTTGAGACACACTGTTCATTAGTTATTTTCTGAAATTTTGCCCATAGTCAATGCATATACCCTTTCTGTCTATCTTTCTCTCTAAGTCCAGAATGAAAAGAAACTGTAGATTCCAAGACTTACATTAACTGTTACTTCAGATACATTTAATCATTTTGGTTTGATTTGTATTACCTTCGCTATTTTATAGTGTTATTATAGTATGTCTATTAGTTTATATTCATGATACATCTATTATTACAATTTTACCTTTAATTATAGGAAATAAACATAATGTGGTAATTTTATTATTCAATACTGTATATTAATATGCATGTATTAAAACATGTAGAAGTGAGAGTATATTGACCTAAAATACACCCAAATTCAGAAGGCATGTCATTTTGTGTCGCTGCCCAAATCTTCTGAGAGCAGCCTTGCGGAGACTGATGACACAGTGTGGTCATGTAAGAGCGATAGAAGCAGCTCATCCTCTAGCATGGTCTCTGGACTTTTAAATCACTTCCAGAGGAATCCAGTTTCAGTAGCAGTATGTCAAGGCATTGTGGCCTTGAGCACATTTAGAGTTCATTTTGAAGAAGCATGCAGTAGATCAGCCAAAAAGAGCAAAGTCAACAAATTATATTGAAGCTGCAGCCTACTATGAAAGGTCACAGAACAGATTAAATGGTCCCTCTGAGCACTGGACCTCTGTCTTTTTGGTCTTTCATGGCTGAGAGACCAGAGATTACGCAATGACTTGAGCTTGGAAAGTGATTTGGGATATATGATCCTGCTAACTGTCAATCAACAGCTGTGTGCTTCCCCATTTCCAGTGTGGCAAGATGGATCCATGTTTGTATACCATTTAAAGTCATTTAAAGTGAACCCTTACTTGCAGTTCTGGCCAGAGTACCCAGTGATCAAGGCAGAAGCATATAAGAATATGGAGGATGATGCTGAGAAAGGAAACAAGCTCTATATTCCAGGGAAAGTTTAAAAACCTTTATTAAAAAAGGGAGAGCATCAAAGAATTGTGTCAAGTTTGCTGAGTAGTCTTGAAGTATGGACCATCACAATCTGAGAAGGTGCCGCTTGGAGAAGGGGAGGTGTATAGAGGAGATACATGTCCTTTGTTGGAGGGCAAAATTTACTATAATGATATTGTAGCAAGCACAGTGTGAAGATGCACTGCCTTACTTAGCTTGGGATCCTATCACAGCATATGATGGAGTAAGTGACTTACGCAGCAGGTATTGGTCTCTCAGAGTTCTGGAAGCCATCATAGTAAAGTTCTAAGAGGACGCTCTCCCAGGCTTGCAGAGGGCTTAGTTTCTTCCTGTGTATTCACACAGTCTCTCCCAGAGAGGTGTTCATTGAAAGAATAAGCCAGTTAGTCCTCTGGTGTCTCTTCTGATTAGGTCACCAATCCTCCTTCTTACCACCACTTACTCTCAAGACCTCATCTAAATCTAATTATGTTCCAAAACCTGCCTCCAATTCCCACACCATTGGAGGTTAGGGCTGTAAGGCATGAATTTGGGGAATGTGGCATACTCAGTCATTAATATTCACTAAAGCCATCGTGCTTTCAGTAGCTGTGAAACTTAACTCCAGTAACTAATGCTAAAGCTGTATTTAGTTGACTCCAGTCTCATAGCTGCTTCTCTGATCTGTTGAGCAGGGAAAGTGCAAGTCTCACGTAAGTTTTCTTTTCCCAAGACAGAGAGGAGAAGAGACACCCTGATGTTTGGAGGAGACAAAGTAGACAGAGTGGAGTAGAGGAAACAGACAAAAGGCAGGGAGGGCATCATACTCAAATGTCTTCTCCAAAGAAACACAGCTGAGGAGGATTTCCAAGCAAGGGTGGTGGTGTCATTTTGATATTGGTACTTTGAGTGAGTATAGTTCCCAAGGTGCCATGAATCACAGCAAAGAAGGAAAGTTGTGAGTGTGCATAGAGATGAACTGAGTCTAAATCTGATGCTAGGCATTTTGGGGTTTGCAAAGGCACCACGGCTGCCACAGTTCCATGCAAAGTGAGGAGAAAATGGCAAATAGACTTTGGACCAAAAGATGCAAATCTAGAAAAGAAACTGGCAGAAACTGGGTTTTAATTAAATGCAAGGGATCCTGAGCTATATACTCAAGGAACTAACTGCTCTTCGACCAAATGTCAGACAGGTAGAGTCAAGCCTGTACCCATGGCTTGTGCTTCTTCACACTAGCCAATCATAAGCTTCCTTACACTACTTGTCTTATTCCTCCTCTCAGGAAGCAAAATAATGGCTCTTACCATACCCTTTCTCTCTCCAATCTTGTGCTTCTCTAGGATCCTATGTGGAGTAGAGATTCTTTTTTTTTCCTTTTAAGAATTGTAACAGGTTTATAACCTAAAACTATAACTATTGTATCTGATTAACAATAGCGCCTACATTTGAAAACATTCCTGAGCATAAGCTGAACAATTCAACACCAGTAATTATGCAAAAGTGGAAAGGGAAAAGCCCATGAGGCCTCAACCATACACCGAGAGCTATAGGCGATTGAGAAAAGCTGGAAGGAGAGATGGTTTTCCCCAACGAAGAGCACAGCAACTGATTGTTCACTGACAAATCTCCTTAAAATCATACATACAAGTAACATTATATAAACTGAACATATATACACATACATGTTCACATACACCTACACATATACATACATACATACATGCAATGACAATTAGTGAAAAAAGAGGTGATGAATTTGAAGGAGAGGGGAGGGGTATATAGAAGGGTTTGAGGGAGGAAAGGGAAAAGAAAAGTTTAATTACATTATAATATCAAAATTAAAATGAGAAAAACATGCCAATATCCAGAAACCAATGGAATAAGACAGTATATGTCTGCAGGCAAAATTGGGGGCAGCTCTTCTTTTCACCTAGCTATAAAATCTTCCATTTACATCTTGTGATAGTTTGAATGAAATTGGCCCCCATAATCTCACAGGGAACGGCACCATTAGGAGGAGTGGCCTTTTGGAGTAGGTGTGGCCTTGCTGGAGGAAGATTTTCACTGTGAGGGTGGGCTTTAAAGTCTCCTGTGCTTAAGCTATGCTCAATGTTTCAGTTCACTTCCTGTTGCATGTGAATCAAGATATAGAATTCTCATCTCCTTCTTCAGCACCACATCTCCCTGCATACCACCATGTCCCTCCATGATGATAATGGACTGAACCTCTAAACTGTAAGCCACCCAATTAAATGTTTTCCTTCTTAAGAGTTGCTGTGTTCATGGTGTCTCTTCACAGCAATAGAAACATTAAGACATACCTAGAAAAATCTGGGAGGAGAATTAGAGAAATGAGAGTCTCCTTGGGTTGGATCAAATTGTCACATCTTTAGAGTAATATAACATTTAACGAAACAAATTAAAAATCAACCAATTAATGAGCAATTGCAAAAAGATACCTAACACCACAAAGAATTCAACTGTATTTAATTGAAACTGTTTAATCTCCCCAATGAACGATAAACGCTCTTCTGGTCAAATATCTCTACTTTTAAAAATCTTAAATAATTAAGTTTTGATCATGGGATTTGTTCATAATTAGGACATAAAACATACTGATTGCAGATAACTTGAAAAGTTTAGGTCCTTTTTTAAAGCAAGACTGAATGTTGGACTCAGAGGTCAGACAAACTAAACAAACACTATACTACTGAGCCACATACCTATACTCACCTTTTAAAAACCTATTTTTCCAAATATTCATTTAGTGACCTGTGGTATTTATGTTAGCATGTTTATGTTAACAGTATTGATAAAACAGTTCCCATGCCATTGCGTAACCTGACAATTAATTGCATGCTTTTTTAAGACAACCCCTTGTCATTAGAATTTTCAATTGTCTCAACAGCTTACTGCTTTAAGTACTCTTAAGATATACACCCAAGTACATATAACTCTGTGTGCATCTTTATCATTTATAAAGAGTACTTATCTGCTTCCAGACTTGTTGATCTTTTGTTTATTTTTATAATTTGCACATGTTACCAACTTTTTGTCAATTATTCCAAATGAGTATTTCATCTTTCCCTCAAAAGTGCAGGTACTTCTTAAGATTTTTAAGATATCATTCCATAGAAAATCAAATTAGAAAAATAACAATCAACTTAAACTAAACTTCATATTTCTGTTGTTGAGTTTTCATTTAAATTTCGTGTGTAGCTATTTTTGTAATTTACTGGAATATTCTCCTTTAGTGTTCAATCCCAGAAGCTACCTCTACCATAAGTTTGGTTTTCACTTATCTCATAAATTTTGTTTCAGCGTCATGTCAAATTTTGTTCAGAGAGATTATATAAGTGAAAAAAATAAATGCATTTGTTTTATCAACTTTAACTTTAAATCACAATCCTTCATAAAGCATAGAGGACACTCTGCTTGCAAGGAGCAAGGAGGATTGTAGTCAATTGCTAAAACAAATCTAAACCAATGTGCTTATTCAGATTGCCCAAGAAGAGCCACTGTTCTCAACTACAGTCCTGGTGGCCTTCAGGGATTCTCAGTCCCTAAACTGTCCTGCTCCTATGTCCTTGAGAAAACAGAAAATATCAATCATTGTCTAAAATCATGTAGTTCTTTCATGGTTTCATCTAACTCTAAGCATGGCAATCTCATCTCACTAAGTAGCGAGCTAGTGACTTGGACTGTAATATCCGGGTTGTGAGTTCTCCAGAAGGCATCACTACAATCTGACACAGAAAAGGTTTTCTCAGCCATAGATTTGATGCTTTGGATTTGATGCTTCTGTTGCAGGATTACTTTCTTGGTACCAAAAGATTTTTAAATGCTTCAAACTCTGCTTCTCTAGGTCAACAAGAGCAATTGAGAAGTAAAAGCACAAATTCTAGTATAAGAAAAATGGAAAACTTGACCTAGATTGGGACCATATTAACTGGCAGAGCTATTGTCAAGTGTATCTTTGCTCTTTAAAGTATAGTCATTCCTCAGAACTCTCAAGAGATAAATTTCAGAACCTTCCTCCAAATACTAAAATACTCAAGTCCTTGAATAAAACTAAGAAGTATTTGAATATACCCTACACACATCTTCCAATGTGCTTTATGTCATCTAGGTGATTAACAAATAACCAAATAAATATGTAATTTGTGAGAGGTAAGTGTTATGCAGCAAACAGGCAGTATTGAGTTAAGAGGGATAGAGTTGGAATACTCAATACAATGGGAATACTACATAAGGAACAATAAACATTTTATCAAAGCATCCAGTTGTGTGTTTTCCTGTGCACAATTATCATGATGGAAGCCCAATCCCAATGATGTCACATTATTTTAAGTAACTGTACAAACCTGCATAACACATTTTATGAGTAGCCTTAAATGTATCAAATATCTTATCTTAAAGAATATGTTTGATTTTTTGAGACATTACAAAGTCATTTCAGGTAAATTTTTTAAAGTAAGAAATGAAATAAATTTACTATTGTTACTTGAAGCCTATATATTAGGCATGTATTCAAACTTATAAATATTTCCCTGAAAACAGTTTTCAAACTGCTGCTATAATTTCCATGGCTAGACTACCATTCAGTCCCATCACCAGTATCACTACTGGCAGACTATTTAGAAAGACTGAAAACTCACTTATGAGGATGGTAAATGGCATATTTCACACCGTGTCCTTGAAACATAATACTGAAGAAAAGTCATTCAAGGCCTTCAGCTTTCAATTTTCAAATTTATACCCATTTAAATAATACACATTGACAACATGCCATATGTTTTAAAAGATCTTTACTATGTTCAATGTTGTATTGGATGGGGAGGAACTGATTTCTAAAATTTCATAAAGCTACTCTCCACTTAGGATGTTGTATTATGGAAAGTGGCTTGAGGCTGATTTAAAGTTTTCTGGTGACATTATTCTTCCAATCCGCTAGGTGAAATCACCCTCTGTACAGGAGGGATTATTACACAATACCTTAAATTTGATTACTGAAACAATTTGAAATTGGGGGGGGGGAAGTATTGACTTGGTTTGAAAGAATTTTATAGAATTTGGTAGAATAGGTCCTTGCTTTACAATTTTTACTGATTATTTTTAATGTGGAGGTACTTTTTATTTGTTTGAATATATATAGTCCCCATTGGAAACTCAGCTACATGGTGTGCACTGTAACCTTCCCCAGAAAGAAGTAACCCACCTAAGCTGTACCATCCCATTGTACTGTTACCCTAATTACCAGTTTGTCTCTCATTTGACCAAGATTCTAGTATGGTTAAACCTAGAAAAATTAATTATTTCTATTTTCAACAACTGCCTTGAACTCAGAAGGCGTCTAGTGAACTTTTATTGCTTTGGAATCTACTTAATTTCCAAGGAGGCAAACATTCTTACTTTACCATGCTCTTTGAGACAAATTTCACCACAAGTTGATTGATAAATGCCCAGAATGAGTTATCTGAATTTCTTAATCATGAGATACCTGTAGGGGATAAAAGGGAAAATAAAAATATATTAAGAGAAACACAAAAGGGAAATATTGTAGTAGAAACAGAAGTCCTTAGAAAACAGTCTTTAAGCTGGGCAGTGGCGGCACACGCCTTTAATCCCAGCACTCGGCAGGCAGAGGCAGGCAGATCTCTGTGAGATCGAGGCCAGCCTGGTCTACAAGGCGAGTTCCAGGAAAGATGCAAAACTACACAGAGAAACCCTGTCTCGAAAAACAACAACAACAAAAGATAGAAAGAAAATAGTCTTTAAGTACAGCACCTGGAATTTAAAGGTGATTTTTCTACTCAATATACATATGTAATTCTTTGAATCAGTATAACTATGAAGAAGACAACATAATAATAAGAAAGGTAGCATATGATGGAAGCAGTCAAAAATAAAGAAATGGCCTCTAGAAATTATAACAATCAGAAATATGCAATTCTGTCTGAATTCATGGTAGGCTATTCCATCAGCAAGGAATGAAGCTTTATAAGGTCCCACAACCTAAACAGACACAATTCAAAATCAGAATTCATAAACATCTTTGGAAGAATAAAAATGGATGCCTTTAAAACAATAATAGCTATTATATTATATATACCTCTGAATAGACTTAGCATCAATAAACTTAATAGTAAACCACTGAAAGAAGCATCACCATTAGCAACCCCATCAAGATGATAACAGCCATTAATACTTCCATTATGTACATCCATTATGTACATTGTTCTGGAAATTTTGGCAAAGACAAATACACATTAGGAAGAAGTGAGATATAAGCACTAGATGGAATGAGGAAATTATTGTGTGCAGATATTAAAATTCCATACTTGGAAGAGTAGCTAGAGAAAAACAACTAGAAAAATCAATAAATTGGGTGACAAAAATTTCTGTAAAATTTTCATATTCTCTATGTAAAACAGTGAGCTAATAATACAACGTAGCAACAGAGGAAATCCATGTTTAGAATAATACTTGAGATCAACTGTGTAACATATAACTAAAAGGTTTAACTAACCTAGAAAATGCTGTCAGGAAGCATAGAGAAAATCATTATGTACCTTGGGAACATTAGGATTAGATCAACCAGGGGCTGCTCTTTGAATGCCTGCTACCATCAATGGCTGCTGCTACCCTAGGGAGTACAAGGGGAAAGATAAATAATTAAATCATCAAATGGAATAACCTAGCATGAATTCAGACTCACTAGGTCTCCATTAGAAAATCTGGACATTCTTTGGGAAATAATAGACTTAAAAGTTCCTAGGAATTTCCTTCACTCAGCCACCCACCCTGAGAATGTTTTCTCAGCAGAAGCAGTTGGTTCTCTCTGGCCTGTAGACAGCTTGCTCTCGCTTTGGTTAAAAAATAGGCAATAAAGTTGTCTAAAGATGTTTTGTCATGGGAAGCAAATTCTGCCTTAATGTCAATATCATGGAACTGTCTGCACATGTGTAACTAGAACTGGATCACACATGCCTCACTGGGGTAATATATCTTAAAAAGAAAAGGTATACTTGTGAAGACACTATATAATTGTGACAACTTTTCCTTGGCAGAAATATAGGGAATTCAATATAATGTAAAACCACAGAAGTTTCATAATTGGAGATCAGTGCATCACTCAACCCTCAGAGAGGTTTCTTCTTGCAGTAAATGGTAATTAACACAGAGACCCTCAACTGGGCACATTTAGAGAACAAGGGACTTTGGAGCACTCAGCCCTAAATAGGCTGTCTTTATCAAACCCGCCTCCCCTCAAGGCTTGGGGATCTATATGAAAGAGGAGGCAGAAACACTGTAAGAGACAGAGGTGATGGATGAATCCAAGGAAACAGCATCTCCCCAATACAATAGGGCTGATGCAGGGATCCAGTCACAGAGACTGTAACAGCATTCACAGAACCTGCCTGAGTTCAAGCCAGACACAATCCCAGCAGAGAGAAGGGGAAGTGAGCACAAATCTTATCCCTACCAAAAAACTCTTTGTGGTGAATACCTGTTGGGAAAGGGAAAATCAGTTTTCAGCAATGAAACGACACTGGATATGTCAACCACATTCCAGCGTTGGCCTCATGCTTAAGTGTAGTTGGCCAGCACAAAATGGAATCATTGTTCTCTGTGTGCTTTACAAAAATTGTTTGTTTTGTTTGAATCATTTTTTTAAATCCCATTGGTATTTTGTTTTTTGTGATTTGGGGAAGGTATTGGGGTAGTTTGAGAGAGGGAAAGAGAAAGAATGAACATGAAATTGGGTTGGTAGGGAGGTGGGGATAAACTGGGAGGAGTTGAGGGTGGGGTGAGAATATGATAATAATATATTGTATGAAAAATATTTAAAATCATCAAATACAAAAACAAGACTAAAAAAAATAAAACCACAAAAGTACTAAAGTAGATAATACAAAGTGCTGTATCAGAAAAAAATTTCCCATTACATGAAGGACTACACAATCTGGAATTTATCTTGCCAATTTGAGCAGCAGTAATCATCAGGTGACTGACATGATACACAGAACCCAAGAGAAGGTACATGAATCAGAGAGCCACTTGCTTGCTCACTCAAGAATCCCACAAAAACACTAAACTGGAAGCCATAATATATACACACAGGACCTGGTGCAGACCCATGCAGGCCCTGTGGATGATGACTCAGTCTCTGTGAGTGCATATGAACTTTGCTCATGCTGATTTAGAGACTCTCATTTTCTTGGTGTCTTCTATCCCCTGTCTCTTACACTCTCTCCACTTCCTCTTCTATGGAGTTCCCTGAACGTTGAGGAGAGAGATTTGATAGAGACATTTCTATTCAGGACTGAGTGTTTAAGGTCTCTTACTCCCTACACAATGTCTGGTTGTGGGTCTCTGTATTTGTCCCCATCTGCTGAAGAAGGAAACTTCTCTGATAATGACTGAGAAAGGTACTGATCTATGAATATAGCAGAATGTCGTTAGGAGTTATTTCATTAATACATTTATTTAGACCAGTATTATTTGGTTTTACCCTAGGTCCCAAGGATATCTAGTTTCTGATTCTTGACCACCCAAGCAGTGTCAGGTGTGGATTCCATCTCACAAGTGTGCCTTTATTCAAATCAGATATTGTTTGGTCACTCCCACAAGCTTTGTGCCACCATTACCCTGGCACAGCTTGCATGAAGTACAACATTGTAGATGAAAGACTTTGTGGCTAGGCTGGTGTTTTCATGTTTCCTTTAGTACTGTTTGGAGTGCCTTACTGTAGTAAAGAAGCTAGAATGTAGCATTAAAGTCTCTATCAGGAAGTTTTAAAGTACCCTCTGAGGCAAAAGAAATGTATAGGTTGTAGTTTTAGTTAGCTCAAATGTAATCACCAGGCACACAGCCTTTGCAAATTCAGTGACAGGTGGGATGAAGGCCAGGACCATCTCAGAGTGGGACCAGGAGGTCCATGTGTTTGTCATTTTATAACTTTTAACCAGGACATTAGAGCATTGGCAGAGTCTGCTTGAGTGCCCTGTGCTCATGTGCTTCTGCTGGGTGTGTTCACTTGTTCGACAGTGAAAGCAACCTACAAAGTCAAATGAATTAAGCACCCAATTTACAGATAGGAGACAAAGATGAAGAGTGAATAACTAACTTGTTCAAGACCATATTCCCCGGTTATGGAAAAGTAGAAACAGGATTTGTCAGATGGTCACATTCCAGAACTTGTATCTGGATTATTGTACTACATTATGGAAAGGATTATTGTATTGTATTGTGTACAAATGCATACACACATACATTACACACACACACACACACACACACACACACACACACACACATATATATATATGTACATCAGCACACATATGCACACCCACACCAGCAAATACACATTCTATATGTGGTGATATTGTGTTCCTCAAAATATTGTACACCCTAATAAACTTATCTGGGGTCAGAGAACAGAACAACCACTAGATACAGAGGCCAGAAAATGGTGGCACACACATCTTTAATCCCAGCATTCCAAATGCAGAGATGCATGAGGATCTCTGTGAGTTCAAGGCCACACTGGAAACAGACAGGCATGGTGACTCACACCTTTAATGACAGGAAGTGATGGCAGAAAGCAGAAAGGTATATAAGGCATGAAAACCAAGAACTAGGGCTGGTTAAGCTTCTAGGCTTTTGAGCAACAGTTCAGCTGAGATCCATTTGGATGAGAACTCAGAGGCTTCCAGTCTGAGGAAACATGATCAGCTAAGGAATTGGCAAGGTGAGGTAGCTGTGCCTTGTTCTGCTTCTCTGATCTTCCAGTGTTTACCCCAATATCTAGCTTAGGTTTGTTTTTATTAATAAGACATGTTAAGATTCGTGCTACACACACAGACACACACATATACTCATGCACACATACACACACATATGTACACATTTGCATTATTGTAAGAAGAATTATAGCGAAGAGACAGGTGAAATACCTTGACTAAAAAATGTCAGTAAATGGCAGCTGAAGCCCATCTAGATTGTTTTGTTTGATGAAAAAACAAGCTCAAAAGTGATTTTAAAAATCATTTCCTGTGTTCTATAACCTAAAAAATTACACAAGTGTATATTCACATAATACAGGCATACAGATATATCTATATATCTATCTATATATCTATATATATATATATATATATATATATACACAAACACAAGCACAGGCATATATGTACACATACTTACAAACACATACATATTCATACAAACACTTTAGGAAAATATGAAAGAGACAGATAGTATTAGGTACTTTTAAGAAGGGTGATAGGGGGCTGGAGAGATGGTTCAGCAGTTAAGAACACTGGCTGCTTTCCCAGGGGTCCGGAGTTCAACTCCCAGCAACCACATGGTGGCTCACAACCATCCGTAATGAGATCTGGTGCCCTCTTCTGGCCTGCAGTCATATATGCTGTATACATAATAATAAGTAAATAAATCTTTAAAAAAAAAAAAAAAGAAGGATGATAGCATGGGAGAGAAAAGTTATTTTATAGGTGTTTATTCTCCCACATTTTCCAGGGTGAGATTCTTAATGTGAATGGAGATTTAGTTTAAAGTGTGTGGAAAGACTGAGCTTGCTAGGCAAAGGAGGGAGATATTTTCAAGATTGCTTCACAGAGAGATCCAGAGGAAGAATAATGGCAGCTGGGAAAGGAAGCATTTCTGTGGAGGGCATACAGAATAGTTCAGATTTGATCCTAAAAATAATGGGAAGCCATTAGAGCTTTAGGCATAAGTATAACATATTCAGGCTAATGTCCTTAAATCATCATTAAGGCCAATACTGTACAAAATAGATTTGGAGAAAGGTAAATGCATATACTGGGGACTGATTGGAAGGGAATGAAAGTAATGTACAAAAGTACATGCTGATGATTAGAACATGGCAGCGGTGGAGAAAGAAGTCAATAGATGGGACCCACAGCTATCAGGCAGGCAATGGCTCTCTCTCTGTTTTCTGTTGCTGTGATAAAATATCATGACCAAGAGCAACCGGGAGAGGAAAGTGTTTATTTAAGCTTACAATTTACAGTCCATCACAAAGGCAAGTTGGGACAGAAACTCGAGGCATGGACCTGGAAGTAGAAACTGAAACAGAAGTCATGGAGGAATGTGTCAGAGGCAGCAATTAGAAAATTAAGTAAATATGTTGACCCGAAAGTGGTTGTGTGCTTCTGGAAATCACAGGAGAGATTTCTGTTGAACACAATGCAGACATTATGGGAATGAACAAGAACATCTAGAAAAAAGTGGTCTATGAGCAGAGAGACTGAAACCATGTCTTGCCTAGAAGGACTCAAAATACGACTATTAAATGAGCAAACAAATTAATGGAGACTCTAAGAAGATCAGGAGTATTTACCAATGGGGTGGGGGAAGAATGAGAAGGTACCTCTCCTTAAAGGAAAAGTAAAGCATTCAGTAAAATGATAATGAGAAACAAATTTCTTTCTTTTTTTTTTTTTATTTTCTTCAAGACAGGGTTTCTCTGTGTAGCTTTGTACCTTCCCTGGAACTCGCTTTGTAGACCAGGCTGGCCTCTGCCTCCCGAGTGCTGGGATTAAAGGCATGTGCCACCACTATCCGGATCGAGAAATAAATTTCATTAATGGAAGTGGATAAGTAAATTTATTTCAAAAGAATTGTAGGATTAGTGAAGATCTGACCTAAAATCCAATACTCATCTGGGTATGGTTTACATTCCCACAATCCCAGCATTCAAGAGGATAATGAGCTCACAGTAAGTCTGGGCTACATGACAAGCTCAAGGGTATCCTGAGCTACATAGACCATGTTTCAAGAAAAAAATAATCTAATCCAGGTATGATGGCATATACCTGTAATTTCAGCACTCAAGAGACAGAGTCAGGAGGATCAGTGTGAATACAAGACAGCCTGCTCTACATAGTGAATTCCAGGGCAACCAAGGTTGTATGATACCCTTTCTCAATAAAACAGAAGGTCAGTAAAAAGGATTCATGGGTAGAAGTTCCTACCACCAAGCCAAGCTTGACTACCTGAGAATGAGCCCATATGGCAGAAGGAGAAAAAAAAAATCCCTCAGATGATTCTCTGACAGCAAGACCTACGCCACAGCATATACATGCCTACACACAAAGTAAACAAACACAACAAAAATTTTAAAAAGGGAAAGAAAAATAATACCCAAATGCTTTTCTCAAATATGGTATCACATACTTGACAATATTAATTATGATATTGCTGGCATAGTATAAAGTACACATTCAAAGAAACATTCCGTTCAGTCCAAAAATGCCATTGGAAAATGTGGGCTAACTTGATGTTGGCAAACTTTGATTTATTAAAAATTTTAAAATAGATGTTGGTCTAATCCTCAGAACAAGTAACTTAATAAAAGAGATTCTGATGGAACTTCAAAATAATGAATGTAATTTAGTTTCCAGCAGGTCAAATGTGAATCTTATAAATGCATTAGAGTCAAATCTTGACATGTATCTGAGAAATAATGACAACTATGATGGACTGAATTTGGTATTTTTATTCTTGACTCACTTTCCTAGTGTTTCTAGAATGATTAGCATGGAACAAACAGCAACTAATTATGTTGGACACTCCAGTTATTTAACCCAGAGGATCTCATCATAGAATGGGGAAGTACAGTGATAAAATGATCATTTTCATATTCAGATAGGTGGTGACATACGCCTTTCACTCTAGCACTCAGGGGCAGAGGCAGGAGGATCTCAGAGTTCAAGGCCAGCCTGGTCTGCAGAGTGAATTCCAGGACAGCCATGGAAACTGCCATGAAAAACCATATGTATATATATTAAATAAACTTTAAGAGTCAAGTATATTTGGGCCATGGGGATCAGAGTACAAGGCAAGAGAGGTCACTCCATCAGAGAAGCAGAATTGTCTATTTTTATCCTGGGGGAGGGGAGGGGAGATAGCTTCAGCCACAGGGAAGGATGAGCTGATCAACCCTGCCTAGCTCCAGGCAACACCATGCTGGACTTCCAGGGATAACTAGATCAAGTGGAGCAGCAATACTCCAGTCTGGGGAACACCTGATTGACAAAGAAATTGGTGAACAAGTAACTGTGACTAAGGAGAAAGACAAAGAGCCGCAGAAAGATTCAGTTTATGCAAGCCACCCCAGCAAAGAAAACGAAATGAGGTTGAAGACTGAGTAGCTCTGACACTGACTCTGGAAGATGAGAAAAGGAAGCAATTTGCAAAAACGGTGTTGCAAATGTGTTCTGCAGAGGATCAGACAACTGACAGTGGAGCTCTGTGTCATCTTCTACCAAACATTGTGAGCCTTTGGTTGAACCTGTACCCATTCTCAGGAGTGCCTGTTTCTGCCAGGTTTCCGAGTTCCTCGCTGTGAGAGGTTGGTGACTCTTGGAGGATGGGATGGATAATCTCTGAGAGAATAAGAAGATTCTGTCACATGTGCTTCTTCAGGCTTTTTCCAGCCAAGGCATCATATTCCAAAAATAGTAGGACTTGCAGAAGGCAGCCAAGGCCAACAGAGCCGTGGTACACCACTGCCAGAGGCTAGAAGGAAGGAAAAGTAGAGGTTCCAGGAGGACCCCAGCCATTTTTTGCCTAAGAAATCTTGTGAGCAATTTTCACGTTGAAAAAAAAAAAATGCCTGGGGGTTAAGGGTAGAGTTCATTTTCAGGGCAGGCAGGCTTCACAAGAAAGATGGAACACAGTGTTTATTACCTGCTAATCCTCCTTTCTTTGAGGTCTCAACTGACTGTTCCCTGCTTTTTACAAAGAGGGAACATATCAAGAAGAACATTTCCCCCAAGAAACTAAGATCCAGTCTGCAGTTTCATCAGCAAGAGATGAGCCTTTAGGCAAGCTGAGAAGATGCTATCTCAATACCATAAAGATTGATTTGAAAATTCTCCCTCTGGGCTGATGTAAGGCAGAATTACCAGTCACAAAAACTAAGGAAAGGAGAAAGCTAAGGAAAGCGCTTGATGAAATGGACACCGTACGGTTGAGTAACGCAAGCTTTTCCTTCTCCATTTAGACTCTTCTGGAGTGGAATCCCTAGACAGAAGCATTACCCTTATCTTAACAGCAGTGATCATATCATGAAAACTGCCTCTCTGTGCCAGGCTATTTCTGCTGGTCCAGCCAGGACTGCGTCAAATGGACTGTGCACTCCATGGTTTTTCATCTCTTCTGACTCTCAGTACCTAATGCACCTTGTCATTTAACAGCAGGCTGGACACCTGCTTTCAACCCATTTAACATGTGAGAAAACTAAGGTTTATAGATGTAAATATTGTGTCTAAACAGGAGTGACAGGAAAGGGTATGAGGCAGAAGGAGAATACTAATCTTCCAACATCCCAACAAACGCTTCTTCTACTGAAGTGTGTTCTCTCTTCAGATAAAATAATGACTCCTGCCCCTTCAACCTTTGCCACCAATAAAATCTTCTGCTAATCTGATGGTTTGAATGAAAAGGCCCCTCATAGACCCATAGGGAGTGGGATTGGCACTATTAGGAGATGTGGCTTTGTGGAGTAGGCATGGCCTTGTTGGAGGAAGTGTGTCATAGGAGATGGGCTTTGCAGTTTCAGAAGCTCAAGCCAGGCCCAATGGCTCACTTGCTACTCCTGCTGCCTGTGGATCCAGACATAGAACCCTCAGATATCTCTCCAGCACCATGCTTATCCACATGGCACCATGATCCCTGCCATGACAGCAGTGAACCAACCTCTGAACTGTAAGCCAGCCCCAATTAAATGTTTTCCTTATAAGAGTTGCTGTGGTCATAGTTTCTCTTCACATGAAACTACAAATATCATTACACTGACAGTGGTCGGCCCTATGAATTTGGACCTTTATTTCATCATAGATTACTTATATCAACCCCCTTTAAACAATGTAGCTTAAATCAAAGACCACTCTGATGTGATTAGCACAGTTGTCCAGGACCCTCTATGGCTGCTGCCATTGTCACTGAATGACAGAGGAACTCCATTCCCTAGGCTCTTGACGCCTGTGTGGAAGTTCTGCCCCTTATGTCTTCTGAGCTTCAGTGTCTCTCCGAGGCAATGGGCCTTTCTGAAGAGATTGTTAACAGAATTAACTGGAGGTTTTGAATGAAAATACATTGATCTGGAGCATTCATTTGCATTTTTAGTTTTAAAAATCTGTTAACATTTTAAATGATAATATTCGGGACCTGAAGTGAAAATGCATCTGATTTTTAAGTATAGGCCTCAACATCAGGAAAGTCAAGCTAAGAAACATGGACTTTAACCCAGAGATAGAAGGAACTTTGAAGGCGTTACATAAAAATGGTTTTATGGCTTGGATGTGAAATGCCCTCATAGACTCATGTGCTGTTTGCCTATAGCCAGTTGGTGGTGTTCTTTTGGGAGGTTCTGGAAACCTGAGGAGGTGGCTCCCAAATGGGGGAAGCAGTTCACTTACAAGCATGGCCTTGAAGGAGGTGCTCAGTGAAGGGCCTGTCCTTCATCCTCTGCTTCCCGTTTGTTTTGAGATGAGCAGCCTTTCCCATAGGCCCCCAACCCCAGGACTACAGACAGAGGCCAATGAAACCATGAGTTAACAATTAACTTCTTAAGTTGTCCTGTCAGTATTATGTCACAGTGAGAGGAAAAGGAAATAAAAGGATGAATATTGATCACACATTATTCGCATTCTTCCTATGAAATCAAGTCTTTGTGTGGACAACATAATTAAAAAGGACACTGACATAGAGAGAGTCAGGAAATTTAGAAAAGAAAAGCAGCAGAAACAGAAGTGGGGTGGGAAGTTTGAACAGATTAGTAGTGGAGAGTCCTTCTGTGTAGTATCCCTTCTCCGATTCATCTGATAAAACCACCTCTGCTTTGTGCGCAGATCCATAGCTACTCCATATCAGCAGTGTGATGCTGATGGAGCTGCTGTATATGCAGACTAAGTAAGTCTGTTTCTCCTTTTGAGTTCTTCTCCTCTGCCTCAACCACAATCATTGGGCCACACAGTACATATATAATGTCCATGGAAACAAAAATATCGTTTTTGAGAATGGGCAGATCAAAGGATGGACTCTGTTCACTCCATGGGAGCTGTGAATATAGAATGCAAAGACAAGAACATTTAGCACACACAGGGCGAGAAGTAGTCAGTGTGGGTGGTACAGGAGAGAGATCAAAAGATTCAGAGACAACCTATGGGATCAGTTCCCTTATTCCTCAGTCTTGTTTCCATTAATCAATGTGACAGAAGTCTATGCCTATGGGTTACTAAAGTTGAATTTCTTTTTAGTAATTTAGATTTCAAAGTGCCATCATTTATACAAGAGTCAGCAATGTTTAGGAAATTAAATACTGTCTTGAAAATCTACAGCACAAGAGATAAGGAAAGAAAAAATAATGTCAGTAATGAATAAAACATACTTGTGCCGATTAAATTTCTATCAACTTGAAACAAGATTATTTGGGAGGACCCCTCAATTGAGAAAATGCCTCTATCAGTTCAGCCTTTAGGGATATCTGTGGGATGTAGTATCGATGCAGTTGATGTGGGAATGATCAGTCCACTGCTGATGCTGCCACCCCTGGGGAAGGTGGTCCTGGGTTGTACAAGAAAGCAGCATGAGTGAGCCATGGACAGCAATCCAGTCAGCAGTACCTCCCAGCATGACCTCTGATTCAGTTCCTGCCTCTGGGTATCTGCGGTGTGTTTCCTGGCCCAACTTCCCTCAGTGACAAATTAGGACCTGAGCATTGTAATTTGAGATAAACCCCGCCTCCCCAAATTTCTTGTGGTCATAGTGTTTATTATAGTAATGTAAATCAAACCAGGACAGTCTGGTTAGTGGAGATGCATTACACAAGGAGTAACTGAGTCTTGAGGGAATACTAGTGCTGGGCTTTACTCATATTAAAGACAGAGTGCCCCTCAGCCCTTCAGAAGGAGGTCAGCTCAAAGGTGAGTATTTCTGAACCTCAGCACACTAATATATAATTCCAGAGAGTAATTAGGCTGAAGAACTATCACATGAATATGATAGATGATCTTTAAAAATGGTTTAGGGTAGGAAAATATGCAGAGAGAGAGAAAACACTAGAAGACAAAAGAAAATTGGGGAAACAGTAATTGCTAAGGGCACAAATCAAAGAGTTCATCAAGCATATAAAATACCATAAAATATATAAGAATCAAGGATGCTCGTTGTCATAGAAACTAAATGATGACAAGTGTCCTAGAAGGAGTTGCTAACCATTGTATAAACTTCAAAGAGGTCCAACTGGAAAGTATTTTAAAAGTCCGCAACAAGGCTGGTAATCTCATGGAAAGCTACATCAACACCAGATGAAGAAAGCTGCAGGTCAGCTGGAGAACCCCATGAGGTGGGAAACTTAGTTTCCATTAGTGCAGTTCTTAAACTTTTGTGAAAAAGGGGAAAGAAGATAGACCACAGTCTGAGACTCACACAGGCAGGGCTTTAATAGGTTGTTTGTGGGGGGATGGGGAAACAAGGGCAGGCAAGATTGCTTAGTGGGTAAAAGTGCTTGTCATGCTAGCCTAGACACCTGAGTTTAATTCCTTAAACACATATAAAAGACAGAGAAAACAAACCTCTCAAAGTTTTCCTCTGATCTCCATATATGTAACATGGCACACTACCACACACATACATCACATACATACACACATAATGACAATATTTTTAATGGAGAAACCACACAAATATAACACAAATGATGAAAGTTTGTATATATGTGTGTGTGTGTGTGTGTGTGTGTGTGTGTATTCACTCATCTGCATATAAGTGTATCTAAACTGCATTTGTGAATATGTACACATATAATACAGATATTACTCGGGAAACAGATTGTGGCTTTAAATGTTTCAAAAATATACTGTGACTCCTCTCTCTCTCTCTCTCTCTCTCTCTCTCTCTCTCTCTCTCTCTCGTGTGTGTGTGTGTGTGTGTGTGTGTGTGTGTGTGTGTGTGTGAGAGAGAGAGAGAGAGAGAGACAGACAGACAGACAGACAGACAGACACAGAGAGACACACAGAGAGAGAGAACAGATGCACACACGCCAGTGTGTGTTCAGAGGTCAGAGGACACATTTCAAGAGTCAGTTCTCTCTTTCTACCGTGGACTCTAAGGCTGGAACTTAGGCGATCAGCCCAACAGGACAAGTGTTTTCACCTGCTAAGCCATTAGGCAAACCTTACTAGCCTTAAGGTTTCGGCCTGACACATGACCTCTCCATGCCTCCTCTATACTGCCTTGTAAAATGGGGACAATAAAAAAAATAACAGAAGTTATTTACTGGGAGTGTCGTGATGATTCTCTGGGCCACTGGCTACAGAAAACACAGAGGTGCTGGTGTGCAGAAAGTTCTTGGTGAGTGTTAGCGTTCTTACATCGATGGCCCATTTTATACAGCTTCACAGTCATGAGGAAATGTCTCTCCTCGAGGCTGCTCAGCTGAGTAGTCAGAGATGTGCCAGCATTCACACATCATTACTTCTGCTCCTAAATAATGGACAAAACTCTCACAGCCAAAAATACTTTTGACTGGCTGACAGGGCATTATGTATTGATTTTCTGGCTTTCCCTGTCAATCTTCTTCCTCATAAGTTATTCATTTTCTTTGAAGCTCTAGGCCTGCAGGTGCATGCTTTATCTAATCAGTCTGATGGGCATTCTTTTTCAGCTTTCCAGTGCTATGGAAAGCATGGGCTGTTTCCACAAAGGAACATGGCTCTCCTTTTTGAAGCACAGGCCGTTTCAACTGAGGAGGTCTCTCCTTCTGTAAGCACGGGCCACTTCCACTAAAGAGCCTGGCTGTCCTCCTGAAAGTACCAATCACTCAGAGCTCCTACTCAGGACTCAGCAGCTCTGCAGCACATCAAATCCCATTTTCATTAATATTGGATACAAACTTTACATGATATGCAGTACTTTAAATTTTATGAAGAATTATTGTAGCTAGAATGCTTGTAACATGTTGGAGTTAAAAAGCATGTTAAAAAGCCTTCTACACTAGAAGGTTATCTGTGAAATACATGTAGCTGCATATACTCTGCCAAAACACAGTTTGGAATTTAAAAATCAAATCGGATTGAGAGGCTGGAGAGGTAGCTCAATGTTTAAGAACACTTGTTCTTGCAGAAGGTCTGGATTTGGTTCCTAGAACCCACATGGCGGTTCACAACTAACCATACCTCTTAGGTGTTCATGTTGTACACATAAAATAAATCTAAAATAAAGCAAAAATAAAACCATACAGCATTTTAAAACTACAGACCCAAATGGTGTGGTTTTGCTTTCTATATATTTTTGGGGGTATTTACAAAAGTCTTTGATTACTCAGGAGTTAAGAGACTTTGTATTTTGTGGGGGCTGGATAGACAGAAGAGAAATTGACAATCAAAAATCTGTGGCCTCTGTCCGGACCCCACCCAGTCTGCAGGTCACTTTAATGTCCTCAGAACACACATTTGTGAATCGTTGTGGTGCTGACCCAGATCCTAAGTAGTTTTAACTGTTCTGTGCGTTTCTCACGGTCCTCCTTAAAGTGGTTCATAGACTTAGTTTTAACAACGTTTCCGTCTGTCTCAGACAGTCATGCCCACCCCCACCCTACCCCCGTTGTTCACTAGACCTCCTTCTCTGCAAGCAGACTGGGAGGGACACAGACCTTAACTCCCGTCTTCTTAGTCATCACAAAGACGTTGGGTATGAATCATCTCAGGGTGGGGACTGTGATGCTCGGTGGAGCTTTCCTCTTCGTTTGTTCTCACGTGCTGCACATCCTGCATACCCATGATGCCCCCGCACACCTCTATGGTTGTCACTCTCTTCTGAATCCTGTCATATCCTGCCTGAGCACTGCGCACGGGTCTCCGATTTCCTGAGGATTCTAACTGCACAATTGTTTGCACAAGTGTGAGTTTGTCTTGGGGTCAGAAGGGGAAATATAAAGAAACTAACAATATCCAGGCAAATCTGTCTTGGTTAATCAATAAAAATATGGATGCTAACTGCTTAATATAAACAAGAAAACAGGTTTTGTAAAGTTAAATCATTCCAGCTTTCACGGGGCTAATAATTGGCAGAGCTGGAATTGAGGCCATGGCCACCCTCCTTCCAACCCTGTGTTCTCACTGGGCTGCAAAGCTACTCTGCCTCCATGTGCAGGGAGAAGAGGGCACAGACTAGGAGGCATGGACAAACTCTCCCACTCAGTGTATCTTTTAGTCAGCCCCCTGCTTAGTGATGCAATTTCAGTCATCATGACCAGTCCTTTTATTAACCATCTTCTTGTTGCCTAGTACAGGTACCTTACTGTGACATCCCTTTGTCCTTAGAAAATGCCTTTTAACAAGGAGCAAGAAGAAAGAAAGTGAAGAAGTAATGAGAATGCTAATCTCTTCCCGCACTAAGGGATCTTTATACACCTTGCTATAAATGACTCAGTCAGCTCTCCTTTGTTCTCTCTTCCTCCTCCCCTCTCCTTCTCTTATTCCTTCTCTTCTTACTCTTCTTATTTATGTATGTTACTTATGTGTTAATCCATTAATTGACTAATCATCACATTACAGAGTGTCAAGGTGCTGGGGATGAAACAGAAAGTGAAAAGAAACCACAAACTGGAAAATTGAAGGTAGCAATAAGCAGAGTGTGAAGAGGAGATTGGGAATCCACTTCTAGATGCCAAGGTCAGCCTGTGGGTTGGACAAAAACCTACCAGTAGGCCTGGAAGAGTGAGAGAAAGAAGCCTGTAGAGCTCAGCAAAGGGACATTTCTAGAGTGCTGTGGGATGTCTTTCTGTATGCTGTGAATGTGTGGCTCCCATTGCATAATAAACAAAGCTGTTTGGGCCTATGGCAAGAAAGCTTACAGATGGTCAGAAAAGCAAGAGAGAGAGACAGGAAGAAGAAAGGCAGAGGCAGGAGAGATGCCAGCCTGCCGCCCTAGCAACATGCCAGCAGGCCGGTAAAGCCATGGGACACGTGGTGGTACATAAATTAATAGTTATGGGTTGAGTTAAGATATAAGAGCTAGCTAGCAAGAAGCTGGGCCATACACTTTGTAATTAATATAAGCCCCTGAGTAATTATTTGATAAGTGACTGTGGGACCTGTGGGTGGGAGAGATTTGTCCAGACTGCTGGACAAGGTAGGACCAGAGAAATTTCTAGCTACACTAGAGAATTCTTGAACTCCTTGTGTTTTATCAGGACTCTGCTTCCAAAACCAGCCACCCTCCCAAAACTGCCTTTGGTTTCAATCAGTGTTAATAAGGTAAACTTTAGTTTAGGCACAGTGAAACATATCTATTTTCATGCACAATCAGAAGAATCTGACATGTGTGTTAATATATGCTATATACAATTCCACAGTAAAGAAACATCCACACAGCACATTTGTTCCTTCCCAGTGTACACTCATGTCCATCATTCAGGGATGATTTCCTCAGGCCTGGTTTTAACCATGTCCTAAGGTGACTGTAATGCTATGGCTTTGTTCAAATCCCAGGCCAATCTCTGTTTCTCAGAGCTGGTAATTACTATGCTCACTTTTAACTTTAGATGGTACTGCCGATGTACAAGCACAAACCTGATAATCCCATAGATAGAGCCCTCATAGACACTGAGCCAATACAGAACCTGGTTCTATAGCCGTGGCTTCTGAGAGTACAGCTGCATGGGTTAGTACGTCTCCCCACCTTTGGTTTCTGGGAACTAAGGTATAGTTTGCAGTGGTACAAGGGAAAATTCCTTCCTCCCAGTCTAACATGCTGCTGGGTACTAAGTGCTTTGCTTAACTTTCTTGCTTTGAAATATTTATAAGTATTTTTAATATTTAGAAAATTGATGTACTCAATGTTGGGAGTATCATTCATATTACTAGATATCTAAAAAATATTTGTAGTTGGCATATAAAATACATTTGCTATCAAAAACCATTCATGCTATTGCTACTTGATAATAACAGGCAAGCATACACATTTATCAACTGATAACAGGAATATCAGGAATTCTTAACATAATTTTCTACTCAACAAAATGTTTATGATTCATGTCTGCCTTATCTAATATTCTCCTTTTTGGGAAGCTGGCCAGACACTGTGAATCTTCTGAGGTAAGTGGAGGGGGAAATTATATAAGGCTCACAAGGTTACTTCTACTCAGCACTTGAACCTATTACTTTATAAAATTTATGTAAGTCTCAAATTACAGGATCAGGGTACAGCTTACCAGTGGAGCACTTGCCTCACATGTACAATGCCCTGATTTCAATATGCGGCAACATGAAAAATATCACTAAGTAATTTTTAATTAAATAAACTCAGAGATATTTTTATTTTTATTTTGCTCCACTAAGAAGGCTGGAAAAGAAATCTAGCCATAACTTTTTCTACTATGGAAAACAAAGAATCCCTATTCTTAAATGTTAGCCAGTATTTGTAAGCCTATATTATGATGACAAAATTAAAATAATTATAAAGCTAGGATGCTAACAATCCTATATTTGATTTGCAAGAAGACCAAGATTCTATATTTCTAGCCAAACTTCTGCAAATGTCTCTAAGGACATTACAAATATAATCAGAAAAAAGGAAAGAATGAAGCAAAAGAAAAGTGAAGGAACATAGAAAACTCTCCAGTTTTCCACAGACTCCACATGCTCTGACTTCTAAGACATACTGAATCTCTAGGATGTTGTATCATTGTTATTCTAGGCAGAAAATGGCATTCTTCTGCTGGGCTGGGTATTGCCTCAGCCTTGTCATTTGGGACTTGGCTCTGTGGTTTTTTTTTTTTCTTTTTATAATTTTTGTGACGATTCATTTAAACTGATGATAGAGAATTTCCAAGGGGTTCTGATTGTATACCATGACTCTGCAGAGTTATGTAAGGCACCTCACATACATCAGCCCTACACTAAGTATTAATATATATTAAAAGCAAGATGTTGTGGCAGTATTCTATGGACTTTCTTACATGGTATGGTAAAGAAAACATAATTATAAAAAAAGAGAAATAATCATTATTTATTTAGTTCTCAGTGTATAATAAACAAAATGACAGGTTTATAAAACTAAAAATAACCCTTTAGTCAGTGACGAGTTGGTTACAGCTATGTGGACTGATTTCTGAATCTTCTCTTTAATTGCATTGGCTTATGTGTCTGTTTCCATTTCAGTACTGTGTGTCTTTCATTACTTTGGCTCCTTAGTGTCTTAAAGATTTGTTGTAAATGTCTTCTTTGACCTTAGTTACGTTCATTTGTATGTTTTGTTTTTAAACTGTTATGAACCAGAGTTTTTTCCTGATTTCTTTCTTAACAAGATTTTTTTGTTATATAGAGAGGCTAAAAAAATTTTCATTTTTTAAATTCCTGTTATTTTGATGAAAATATTTATCACATCTAAAGGTTTTCTAGTTGACTCAGTGGGGACTTTTGAAGATTGGATATGCCATAAACAAGTAAAGATAATTTAATGTCTTCCTTTGCTCTTTTTACCCCTTTTATTTCTTCCTCTTGTCTCACAGCTCCTGATAAGATGTCAGGGCTCGATTGAATAACAGCAGAAAGAGTGAACTCCCTTGTTTTCCTTTTAGAGGTTAAAAGAAATTCAGTACAATACTGGCTGTAGGTATGTCACATAGAAATGTTCCTTTTATTCTTATTATTTTTAGTGATATTATCATGAAGGAACTGTGAACTTTGCCAAAGTTCTTTTTTAAATCTATTGAGGTGATCATGTGATTTCTGTCCTTAATTCTATTTATGTATATTATATTTATTGATTTGCATATATTGAGCTGACTTTGCATCCCTGGAATGAAGCCTACTTGACAATGGTGTATGATCAATTTAATGTGCTCTTAAATTTAGTTTTTAAAGAATTGGCAAGTATATAATGATTTGATAAAAACCTGTATATTAGTCCATTTTCTGTTACTTGAACAAGATATTTGATACTGTCTATTTTATAAAGGAAAGAGGTTTCTTTAACTCATAGTATTAGATGTGTAGAGTACAAACAACATGTGCTAGCTCAATGAGGGGCCAGTTGACTGTGACACATCATAGTGATCACATGACAAGACAGGTAGCCAAAGTGAAGGCACGTGTCAGTCTCGCTCTCTTTGTAGTAATCAATTCTTGTAAGAACTAGCTTGGATTCCCTAAGAACTTCATCACTTCTGTCTGAAAGCAAAGTCTTAAGTGACCTAAGGCTTTGCATTAGGCTTAAGTGACTATGGAATCTGTCAGTCCTCCTACTGTGAGTTCCAAGAATCCAACACAGGAAGCATTAGGAGATACAATGTCTAACCCAGAGGGGTCCCTTATGAAGATAGCCAGACAGGGGAAGTGTATAACTCTGATTCACACCCCACCTCCAACCCTTACAGAGTGTGAACCATTTAAGCTAGGCTACTAACTGCTTTTATTTTATGTTACTGTCAATAATAGGAACCAATTTGAGTTATAATTTTAAAAGCATGCTTCATTAAACAAGTCCAGAACAGCAGTAACAACTAGAGAGTCCTGAAAAAGCCAGACATCAGGGGCAGAAGGATGTAACAGCCTCAGTGGTTGAATCTCAGCCTTACTAGTCCTAATCACCACTGGGGAACAAGTTACATAATATCCCTGTGGTTCAGGGATTTTAACTGAAGGATAGCCTGTTATATGCTCACAGTAGGGCCTGCGGCACAGTACCTGTGTCCAAATGTTAGAGCTAGGACTGTGGAGCCAATAGGACCCCAGTCTCTTTTCTTTGTCTCTTAGCTTTGCCTCTCTCTGACCTTCTGCTTCTTTATTCTTTTCCATTCAAAGACTGTAAACCAGATTGATTTGAGAGGGCAAGTGGGGAGAGAAACAAACTGCAGGCTAGGATGTTTGAATTTACTATTGGAGTATAAAGAGCAAAATAGTTTTGAAATACTGAAGTAACACGGTCATTTGCAGTTTGTATACTGTTTTATACAGACTAGAGAGAATGACAAATGGGGCTGGTTTCCAGGTTTGTACCTCAAATGTCTAATACAGGTGTGCGCGCACGCACACACACACACACACACACACACACACACACACACACACACACTAGATAGATAGGCAGATAGATCAATAGATAGACAGGCAGACAGACAGACAGACAGACAGATAGATGGCACACAGCCTTGTTACAAAAGACTAGGGAATCTTCTCAACAAAGACATACTAATTTTCGAAAGCAGTCCTAAAAAATACCACAGACTTTGTGGCTTAAATACATTGATTTTTCCTATAGTTCTGGAATGTGAAAGTCCAAGTTTGAAGTGTTGTAAGTCTGATTTCTCACGAGGCCCCTTTCCTAGGCTTTCGGGTGATACCTGCATGTTATCTCCTCATATGAACTTTATTCTGTGAACACATCTATGGTGCCTTTCTATTTGTCTAACTTCCCTTTGCTTCTAATGGCAGCACTCAAATTGGGTTGGCCTCATTCTAGGTTAAATTTTTTTTCTTTAAAGAAACTGTCTGCAAATACAGTCACATCCTGAGGTACTTGAAGTTAGGATTTTTTAAACATTTATATTTTAGGGACAATACAATTTAGAAAGTATAATGCTTTGTCTAGGAAAGGCAAGACTATATAGTAATAGTTGTAAAAAGCAGAATTATTTAGTAGAAACTTTTCTTTCATAGAATTTAAAGTGTTTAATGGCTGCTTACATGCAGAAGGTAAAATGTAGGAAGAGACAAAACTGCCTCCATGTTTACTGCCTGAATCAGATGGAGTCACGGCAGCACAGTTAAGTAAAATCAAAGCATACAGGATAAAACGTAGACATGGAGGAAGGAAGATAATAACTCCTTAAGTCAGTAAACAGCTGTTTAGTATATATGTACTCCTTTTAAAGAAACACACCAGGGCTCTCTGAAAATCTATTAAGCATTAACATGAATATGTAAAGAAAGTTTGAGATCCTGTAAGCATTTACACATATAAGCCTGAAGCTCCAATGGTTACAGAAATGAATTTAAAAATTAGAATGTATTTGCTCTTAAGAATGTTTATTAGGGCCAGAGCCAGGGCTTAGGGATAAATGGCTTGTCCCCCTTGTACGGAGCTCTAGGTTTGAGCTCAGCACATCCAATGACAAGTAACAACAAAATATTCTTTAGAACTGTGAATTCAGGCAAATGGTTATAAGGAGTAAAGAATGACTAATAAAAGCTTAGGAGATGGCTTTGTTGGTAAAGTGCTTGTAGCCTACATAGGAGGAGTTCAGATCCAAAGCACCTCCTAAAATGCCTAAATCATTGAATCAGTGAGCTCCAGAATTAGTGGGAGACCCTGTCTCAAAAAATTAGGGTGGGAAAGAATTGAGGAAAAAGATGCCCACCAATGACCTCTGGTCTCCTTGTGAGTATGCACACACACTCACAAACACATACATCCCAAATAAATGATAAAAGGATGGAAAAACAAATCATCCAGTGAAGTAGGAGGAAAACAATGACCTCAGTTTTGACTATGTCCAGCTGATAATGCTTATGAGATTTTCACATAAATGATTTTAAAGTGAATCAGTAGAATACTGTTGTGGTAGCGCCTGCGCTACCACCACCCGTTTACCATGTCCGAGCGAGGGGCTGTGGATCGAAAAACAGAGACAGAAGACAGCGGGTCATTCGTGCCAGGGGAATTGAAGAAGGGAGCAAACCTTAAATACAGGCTTACAGCACAATGGAGGAACCCGGAGGGCAGAAGTTTGCTACTGAATGTTCTACATTCTTGCATCTAAGCTGTTTACACCAAATGCAGGATACACAAAGAACTTCCCTTAAGCATTCAGGAGGGTGGAGACCGGCAGGGAATCAGCATAGGGAGGACATCAAGGTCAAGGTCAGGCAAGCAGGGCGGCAGTTATCCAACTTGGGAGTTCCAGGGCCCTACAGAATACTAGATTTAAAATACTGGTCTTATGTATCTAGGTCATAGGAACAATGCTAGCCTATTATTCTAAACTTAGTTCCAAGACAAGGCCATTACTGCAGTATCTGCTTTAATCTATAGTCAACAGGAAGCAACTCCGCCCTTCGGTCTATTCTCTTCTGAGACATTCTTCTGCATCTGGCAGTCTTGTCACAAGTACTAATTTGCTAAGCATAGACTGTGCAAAGGTGAACTGTGACTGACTGGTTCGAGCTGGCACCAACTTTAAACATCTTGTACAGTATCCACAGACTTCCTTGATCTCTTGCTTGCCTGTCTAAATTTCCCTTGTTTCCCATTAGTCTCACTGAGGGTCCCTACACTGCAGTAAGAGCCTCTCTTTCCTATTTAAAGCCTTTGATTACTCTCCCAGACATCCCTTCCCAGTTTGGCAGTGAAGAAAAAAAAAAAAAAAAACAGGCTTCAGGGAGAGGTTTTCTAGAATTAAACAAACAGATTACATCAGTGTTTTCCTGTTCTTTTAAGAATTAGGGCAAATTATATCCTTGTCATGTGGGATTGGGCCAATGAGAAGGTCACCAACTGTTCCATGGGGAGAATGTTAAATGTCCTTCACCATCAGTCACAGCTGATGATGTTGGCTTCTGTGATCAGACATTCATTTCCTCTCAGCTGCAGCCCCATGTCATCATCACTGCAGTCCTGCTATGGGTGATGGAGACCGCCTGCACACTCGTCAGAATCCTCTGAGATCCGGACCATCTCTCAGGTCATTGCTCCCATTCTGTTTTAACCATCTTTCCTAAATCTCTCTAAGTTTTGTTTTTCTCAAAACACATACAAAATGATTTTCTCTAAAACATACCAGTGTAATTGAGGTTTCTGTTTTCTTCCTCTAGATAGTAAAGCTATTCATACACATTTTCCATGTTCTTGTAGCACCAAAATTTAGTAGAAGACTCATGTTTTGGAAACTTCTTCTGAATGAATCTTACATCATAAATTAAACACACACCAAGTCAGTTGTTTAGACAGGTAATGCCAAATATTTGGTTCACTTATTTATCATCCCTTCTTGGTTCCTTGGTTTTTGTTGCTTGTTTGAGGCTTCTTCCTTTCTTCCTCTTCCTCCTCCTCATTTTCCTCCTCAGCCTCTTAGGCTTGGGCATAATGATAAAGCACTGTCTTCATCCATTTTACAGGCCCAATACCAGAAGCATGACGTGGTCTTGGTTTCTACTTGGTGAGATGAGGTAGGGGATGGGAGCAGAAGCAGAGCCTGGGACAAATACTGGAAGCCCCATTTGTGTCAAAGGCACAAGGCCACACAGAGATCCTGTGTCATTGAGGACATAATACACTGAAGATAACAGGGCCACAGGTATGTCATAGATGATAAAAACTAACAAAGATGAGTATGGAAACTGCAGGGAACACACTCCAGATGACAAGTCTAATGTGATTCATCTTTTTTCAGATGTTGTCACTGAGAACTGTGGGATCAGAGGTGCCAGATTCCTAAATCTTGATGTTATCATTTTCATTGTTGTATATCTACAATGGGATTTTATATTTTACAAGTGTCATTATCCTGCGGCAATACCATCCTGCTTCAGGACCCCCAGTTTGAAAGCTTTTGCTCTGAAAGCCCCCAGGATTAGAATGAGTGTAAAATGTTCAAGAAACAGGAAAGAGTTCTGTGAGACTCGGTTACTGAGCACTGAGATGAAGTCAGAGAAGGAAGGATAACTGGTTTTCACCCTGAGACCATTTGTTTTATTTTACATAATAAAGGAAGCCATGAAAATGGTAGGAAAATGGTCTGTCCCTTGTGGACAACAGAAAAGAATCTAGAACCTCCATTAGAGAACAGAAAAGGAGACCAGCACCTCCCCATGGACTGGAAGTAAAGGAAAGCTCCAGAAAAAAAAGGCAGGCTTCTAAAATTCTGTAAAATATCCAAATGACAGTCTCTAACTTTGACATCTTTGTATAAAGAAAAGGACTGACTCTTAGTGAGCAACAGGGCTAGAGGCATGTCCCCATCTTGCTTTTTTAATACTGCAACCATGTGAATGTTGGCTAAAGAAAACATAGTAGTCAATGTGCACTTGAATAGAGGTATTGCTCCTAAATGACAGCAATTCCACTGTGCATGCCTGAGGGACTTTGTACTGCCACTGTGTACCAGCCCATCTAATATTTACTTAACCTTTGGTTTAACTATGTCTAACTATAGACTCTATTGTTTTTACATATATTATGTGTATCATCAATTAGTATAATATAGTCATAAGTAAAAAAAAAATCATTTGCTCTGACCTCCAAATTTACATCCATGGATTGATGTTAAGGCCATGATCAGAGATACCACAATGATAAACCAGTGGAGACAACACACACCCAGCAGCAGCACATACATTAGGTGCCTTCCAGGTGCCCTTGCAGCTACTCATTGTCATATTTTAGGAAAACACTTGATAACAGAGAAAAGTTCCACAGCATAATTTTAAAGCTGAGGCTGTAAATTGTAGTATACTGTGAGTCTGATTTTTAAATCATTTGTGGGCTGGAGAGATGGCTCAGCCGTTAAAGGCTAGGCTCACAACCAAAAATATAAGTCATTTGTATTTTTGTGTACTTGTTTTATGTATATTATGTATTATAATTCATGAAAATATTAATAGTAGTTATCTCTTGATCACAAGTTGACATTTCTTTCTTATCAATTATTCCCTATGCTTTTATAACTTTTCTTTCACTTTGTAATTTAATCAACTATCAAAATATATTAATCTCTCTCTTAGTTGTGCTCAAAATGCTTATTTGTGGCATTTTCAGGGCTCACCTCTAGCCTACTCCTTGAGGTTCAGAAAGGCTACCCCGAACAAGAGAACAGTGGAAGTGCTGAAGGATATTCCAGGCCCTTCAAATGGCCTCTGTTACAAGGACCAAATGTTCTCCTGGCTCATCATATGTTTGTCGTAAGGACTGTGTTCCCATGGTCTGTGTGCCTTGAGCAAAGAAGTAAGAAACATATGCTGTCACCCACTCCTGATTTGTAATTTGAAACACTTCCTTTTCATAGTGTGACCTTCTTAATTTTTATTTTTCTGTTGTTTATTTGTTACATTTTAATTTCATGGATGGGCCCTGTATTTGTGTATCCCCCCCCCTTTCTCCTCTTCCCAAATCTTCTCATGTCCTTCCAATTCTTCAAATTCATGACCTCTTATTCCTTAATTATTATTGTTACACATATGCACACACACATACACACAGGGTTCCTATGAGGAGGAGAGAAGGATAAGAAATTTTTAGATAGAAAGATAGCAAAGAAGAGAAAGACAGAAACACTGGATAGCTTCAGTAGGACCTGGGTCAATCCCCAATGTCTCTTTCCATTTATTTCAAAAGAACTTTTTATAACAATGCCAAGGGGTAGGACAAAAGACCTCACCCTTGCTAGATCAAAGCACACCACACAGCCAAGTGTAGACCCTTCCAAATACTTGGTACCCAGGCCCATGATCAAATCATCCACTTATGCAGTCCTGCTGGGTAAAGAAATCTCAGATTCTCTGACCCTGAGTAATTTGAGCCTTCACATATGTACATGCACACAAATATATAAATACAACCTACTAAGTCCCTTTGATATTCTCCTGTGGGGTGTGTGTGTGTGTGTGTGTGTGTGTGTGTGTGTGTGTGTCTGACCACTTGGGATAGGATAACTGATCAGGGAGCTCATCCCTGAAGAAGACTGATTCTCACTTTCTGAGCAGCCAATACGTTCATGTAACTCTATCTAGATTTTCCTCACACGTGATGGCATGTCAATTGGTGTTGTCATGCTCCAGGTCTTGTTTAGACAATGGGAGAGGGTTCAGCTTGACTGTCACATGCAGAAAACAGTATCTGCTGGAGATATCTCTGTTCTTTGGCTCTTACAATCATTTCCTCCTTCTTAATGTTTACAAGAAGTCTGCGTTTTGTGGAGACAGTTTCCTTTTCCCACCTAAGTTTCACAAGACAAGCGAATGTATATTTTTTTCAGACAGTATGCCAGCTCTTGCTCAGTTCTAGGAAACAGATAAGCATGTACTGAACAAATTAAAGGAAAATAAATCAGATAAAACCCAGTTTGTAAGGAGCCAGAGAGAAGATGGCATGTCACCACAAAGAGAAGCATTCAGTCCAGAGTTCGAACAAAATGAATGTACCATGTTGCTTAGCCTGTCAGAATCAAGCCTGTTGTAAGAATGTTTAACCCATACTCCTAACTGGACAGAATCTTTCTTTTTTCAGGACTGTGTCAGGTCAGGAGCTTCTAATTTCTCATATGAATGGTTCTAGGCAGTGGTTTCTCTTCCACAGGCATGAAAATGGAGGCCTGTGGAAGGTTTTCTATTCTGGAATGAGCTTTGCTTCCAGCACAACTACGAAGCTCCTGGTATGCAAAGGGCACATCATATTGAAGAAGAGGAAGGGGGAAAATGATCCTGCACAAATTATAAATGTCCTACAAAAACTTTTCCACACTGCCCAAATTCAAAAATTATTGTATTTTTTTTACAATTCAATTATTAGCAAGGATCCTAAAATGCTCACATGCAGAAACTGCGCTTCAAGCATAGAAACTAAGAAAAATAATGACTTTAATACAATATTCAGATCTACTCGAGTGAATATAATAAAATTCACCTTAACAACAGCTACCATGCACATTCAGGTGAACTCTCAGGAAAGTAAACTTCCTCAGCTTGATGACAAATTACCCACTGGCCTCTTTCCTCATGTTAATATGAATCTTTCGAGTTTACAAAATGCCCTTGAGAGTCATGCAGCCAGAAAGTAACAAATACTCTCTCTATTCTGTTCACTTGGAGTATAGAGCCTTGTTCCTAAGGGATGAAACTCATCTTTCAAGGATAAAGTTTCTGACTCATGCTGCATACCAGAGGTTGTGAGCTCCTAATCTCCCACCACCACCTGCTTGCTAGCACAGTTAAACTGAGACTTGCAGGCAAGGAGCACAGTCAGAACTTGCTCAGATCTCTCACTGTTCTCTGTAGAACTACAACATGGACTAACAGTCTCTTAGAGCAGGTGATCCCTAACTGCTAAGAAGTGGGTAGTCTAGAGAGAGGTGACAAGAAGGGTTTTCATGAAAGGGATAGAATCTGAATGTGGAGTATGATGCATAGAATCGGGAGAGATGAGTAATATGCATTGAAAGAAACTCTGGTCACTGCACTGAGCAGAAAAATACTGAATGAAGCTATAGATGAGCCTGGAAATGCTCCAAATGGACTTGAACTTAAAAGGATTTAGGGTGTTGAAGACATCTTCTGAATCAGAGTCAAAAATAAAGTGTTATCTTATGGAGGAGAAAACTATTCAGGCTGTATAAAATCTTCCCTTTTAAAATAATCAATTTGATTTGTCCCATATGTCTCCTGTTCTCCTAACTGTTTTGGAAATCATAGAAAAATAACCCAATTTCACATACATATTTTATAACATTAACCGGTAAGCCCATGTCTTAACAAAATAGCTCAGAATGAATTTTATCATAATTTATTTCAATGAAGATATCACAGTTAATATCTGTTATTGCATCTGTACACTATCAATTACTGGAGAAAGCATTTAAACAGGAAAATGTGAGCTGAGGAAAACCTCATTAAAACCAACAATAAGTGGAAAAACTGAATTAAAAATTAAGAAAGAGGACACACAGGCAGTACCAGCTGTCACCAGCTTTCAGAGAGAAAGTTAGGACCAGTCTCTTGTAATTTATCTTAAGCAGTAAAATAAATGACTTTTCTTCTTAAAAATTTGTGTTGTTTAATTTTTAATTGGATGTAATAATTAGACATATTTATAAAGTATAGTATGATCCATATATTATACATATTATATATTAGTATGTCTAGTATTTTCATCACTTCAAATGCTTATAATTTTTTTACTCAAATTTTTCTCTTCTAACGTTTTTTTTTTTTTCTCATTAAACTTGTTTTAATGGGTCTCAAAATTCTGTGACAGATTTTTGGTCAAGTTGTTTCCATTAAAAAGTACTGATTTTGAAAACTAATAACTTAAAACTCACACACACACACACACACACACACACACACACACACACACACACACACACAAATGGTCCACAAAGCATTCTCCTTTCCTTCTGAATGTTTTATGATGCATTGTTATCATTAACCAGTCTTTTACTATTAAACTTAAATGGCCAATTGAGACAAGCAGTTCTGAGACCGTTCTTCCACCACTGATTAAGACTGGGGTGGCAGGTGTCAGAGAAAATATTCATTTAGCCTTCTGAGCTTTCTGGGCAGACTTGGTGACTTTGCCAGCTCCAGCAGCCTTCTTGTCCACAGCTTTGATGACACCCACAGCAACTGTCTGCCTCATGTCACAAACAGCAAAACTACCCAATGGAGGATAATCAGAGAAGCTCTCAACACACATGGGCTTGCCAGGAACCATATCAACGATGGCTGCATCGCCAGATTTCAAGAATCTAGGGCCATCTTCCAGCTGCTTACCAGAAAGACAATCAATCTTTTCTTTAAGCTCAGCAAACTTGCATGCTATGTGAGCAGTGTGACAATCCAGTACAGGAGCATAGCCAGCACTGATTTGGCCTGGATGGTTCAGGATAATCACCTGAGCAGTGAAGCCAGCAGCTTCCATGGGTGGGTCGTTTTTTGCTGTCACCAGCAACACTGCCACATCCAACGTCTTTGATGGACAATTCTTTACATTGAAGCCCACATTGTCCCCAGGAAGAGCTTCACTCAAAGCTTCATGGTGCATTTCAACAGACTTTACTTCTGTTGTCACATTGACTGGAGCAAAGGTAACCACCATTCTAGGTTTTAAAACACCAGTCTCTACTCGGCCCACAGGGACGGTTCCAATACCACCAATTTTTTTTTTTGGCTTTTTTTAATAAATAATTTTTTCTTTATTATTATGTGTTTTAAATTTTATACATCAGCCATGGGTTTCCCTGTCCTCCCCCCTCCCGCCCCCACCCCCACCTTCCCCCCAGCCCCTCTGCTCCATTCCCATGTCCTCCAGGATCAAGGCACCTCTGGGGATTCATTTAAACCTGGTAGATTCAGTACAGGCAGTTCCTGTCACCTCCTTCCAGACTGAGCAAAGTGTCCATGTGTAAGCCCAAGGTTTCAAACAGCCAGCTCAAGCACTAAGGACAGATCCTGGTCCCACAGACTGGATGCCTCCCAAACAGATCAAGCTATTCAATGGTCTCACTTATCCAGAGGGCCTGATCCAGCTGGGGGCTCCACAGCCTTTGGTTCATAATTCATGTGCTTCCATTCATTTGGCTATTTGTCCCTGTGCTTTTTGCAATCTTGGATTCAACAATTCATGCTCTTGCAGACCCTCCTCCAGTTTTGTAGACATCCTGGAGGGGCAGTCGCAGAGGCTTGTCAGTTGGACGTGTTGGTGGCAAGATGCAATCCAAAGCTTCCAGCAGTGTGGTCCCACTGGCACTTCCATCTTTGCGGGTGACTTTCCATCCCTTGAACCAAGGCATATTAGCACTTGGCTCAAGCATGTTATCACCATTCCAACCGGAAATTGGCACAAATGCTACTGTGTCAGGGTTGTAGCCAATTTTCTTAATGTAGGTGCTGATTTCCTTAACAATTTCCTCGTATCTCTTCTGGCTGTAGGGTGGCTCGGTGGAATCCATTTTGTTGACACCAACAATTAGCTGTTTCACACCCAGGGTGTAAGTCAGAAGGGCATGCTCACGGGTCTGCCCGTTCTTGGAGATACCAGCTTCAAATTCACCAACACCAGCAGCAACAATCAGGACAGCACAATCAGCCTGAGATGTGCCTGTAATCATGTTTTTGATAAAGTCTCTGTGTCCTGGGGCATCAATGATAGTCACATAGTATTTGCTGGTCTTAAATTTCCACAGGGAGATATCGATAGTAATACCACGCTCACGCTCAGCTTTCAGTTTGTCCAAGACCCAGGAATACTTGAAGGAGCCTTTTCCCATCTCGGCAGCCTCCTTTTCGAACTTTTCGATGGTTCGCTTGTCGATTCCACCATGTTTGTAGATCAGGTGGCCAGTTGTGGTGGACTTGCCTGAATCGGTGAGTCCAATGATGACAATGTTGATGTGAGTCTTTTCCTTTCCCATTTTGACTTTGAATTAGCGGTGGTTTTCACACCTGCATTCTGACGGCACACCCGTTGCGAAAAAGTTCTTCTGACATTTTTAAAAGCAGAAACAATGTTATTTATTTTATGTCATTCTGCTCTTCCTTAGCACTCCAGGCTATACTCTTATCTAGCTTTAACTTGATGCCCATTGACCTATCTGTGCATCCCCTTCCCCCTACACACCATACTAGAGGCTTTAGTTATTGCTAAATAACTTATTCCAATAAGTCCAACATTTTTTAGATTCTACATATTAGTGGCTTATTCAGTATTTATCTTACTATAACTGGCTAATTTCATTTAACATAATTTCCTACAGTTTCATCCATGTTGCCATTTAAACAAATTGAAGATTTTACAAAAAAAACTGGAAATGTAACCACATTTCTGGGATTGAAGAAGTAACATTGCTAGAAATTCCATAATGTTGTGCATTATTTGTACACTGTGTAAAGATGTGTTCCTGTGACTGGTGTAATAAAAAGCTGAAAGGCCAATAAACTAGGCAGGAGACAAATGTAGGACTTGCAGGCAGAAAGGGGGAATGGAGATAATTGAGGTTCACAGGAGACATCATCAAGACACACAAAATGAGAGAGAGGTAAAAATCATTTGGTAGAACATAGACTAATAAAAAATATTAGTTTATTTAAGCTATAAGAGCTAGTGGGATAAGCCTAAGCTAATAATCTAGCTTTCATAATTAATAAGTCTCCATGTTGTTATTTGTGAGCTGGTGGCCCAAAGAAAAATCCATCTACATAATCCCCAAAAAGATCACATGTGTTTATATTGAATGTGTTGCCTTTCAAAATACCAGTGAAATTCTTTATAGAAAAAGAAAATCAACTCTAAAATTTCTATGGAGCCACAAAAACCATGAATAGTTGAAGTAAAAAGAGCATACTACCTGCTTTCCAAATTCACAACAGTTTTAATTACCAAAGGTCTTTGAGACAGAACAGAGAAAACAAATAAAAACTATAGTCAACTGATTCTTTTTTAAATGCCAAGTCCACACATTGAGAAGAGACAGTCATTTCAACAGATGATGAGCAAAACTTGCTGTTGGTGTGCTGAAGAATGAAACTGGATTCCTGCTTTTCACCAGTTACAAAGATCAACTTGACACAGATTAAAGATTCAGACATGCAACTGTGAAATGTAAAACTTCTAGAGGAAACAATGGAAATGCTAATGGCACAAGTATTGTTAAGGGTTTTATGAATATTTCTGCAAAAGTATAGGCAACAGAATCAAAATTGGACAAACAGATTGTATCTAACTACAAACATTCTGCTCAGACAAAACCAAGAGCCGGCAGAATGAAGAGATCATCTCTAGGACTCAAGCAAATGCCTGCAAGGGAATCATCTTCTGAGGAATTTATAGGCAGACAATGTAAGGTGCTCAAATAACACAGTAGTAAAACCAATCTAAATTCTAAAATTTATGAAAGACCCAAACAGACATTTCTCATATGGAGACATGTACAAAGCTAACAGGCACATGGAAAAGGGTTCTACAACTCTAATTCTCAGGAAAACGTCAATCTATGCTTCAATGAGATGTCATCTCACCTTAATTAGAGTGGACACTACCAAAATGACAAAAAATAATGAACCTTATGGTTGGTGCCAAGAAGAGTGAACTTTTGAACGTTTTGTTGTTGTTAGGAATACAAATGAGTACAGTCATTGTGGAAAGTATGAGCAGTATACAATGTTATACATAGAACACCATATGGCCAGCCATCACTCTGTTGAGTGTCTATCCAAACAAAGTTAAATAAGCATGTCAAGGAACTAGCTGTATGAATGTGTTTATTGCAACATTACTCACAAAAGCAAAGATCTGAAATCACCTTGTTCATCATCTCAATGAGTTGACAGTGAAAATTCATTATAATCATAATGAAATACTACTAATCTCTAAGAAAGGACAGATTGACTTTTAGTATATAGGGAACATGATTGTTATTTAGATAATAGAGTGTTACAGGGGGTTGGTGATAGGACCAGCCCTGGAGGCTGAAGCCCATTTCTGCCACAGTCTAGCTTGGTGACTGAGAGGATTCTCCAGTCTTCTGCAGATTTACATTCTTTAATAGGTAGGACACCATAATGAGTCATTATGCCTAGCAATTTAGCAAATCTTTCCAAAATGTGAGCCCATAACAACAAACTCATTAAACACGTTTCTGTCCCCTCAGCCTCTTCTCTAACCTGCCACTGGCATTTTCCCTTGTAGAGTTTTAGATAACATAACAAAGCTCAATGTGGGCCTCTGAGGAAGGAAAGGAACTAGGAGACACCTATGAGGCTCTTATTGAGCTAGGCCATCCAAGGATTCTATAACACAAGGTAGTACAAAAAGTTGTTCTTATTTCACCTGTCTATTTTCCCCATTGGGATCTCAGCCTTCATATTCCACTTAGATGCATATCTGTCTGCTCTTTTCTTCAGACTTCTAAAATGAGCAGAACTCCAGGATTCAATGGATTCTGATCTTGTTTGTAATCGCATAAAAAAAATGTAAACAAAAACTTCATTCATCTCAGTAAGGAAATTATAGTAATATTAACATGTTTCTTGAGTGCTTATCTGACATTCTTCAAAGTATTTATGTGTATTAAATCACCCAATGTTCAATGAGTTGTGAGAAATATATATATATATATACATATATATTATATTATATTAGTATATTTTTCCTCATCTTTACCCTCAAGCAAATTCAATGATATGCTGTATCAGTATGTGTGTGTGTGTGTGTGTGTGTGTGTGTGTGTGTGTGGTGATAAATAGAGAGAGTTGATGAAATATGCTGGAGGATACCACAAACACAACTAGGACTAAAATAATAGATAATTTCATGTACTTCTTGGTACATGGAGCAAAAAGAAATAATATCCAAAATTATGGGCAAATTATTTTTCAAAATGGCTACACAATTCCCATAAATGACCCTAGTGTTTAAGTTTCTCAATATCTTTGCAATATGCACTGTTTTATCCTTTAATTACAGGTAGTCTAGTGGATGTGAAGTGGTATTTATTTATTTTATTTCCTTGCAAGCCAGAGAACAAGCCAGCATTCCTCTATGATTCCTGCCTTCAGCTTTCTGTCTTGAGTTCTTGATTTCCCTCGATGGATTGTGACTTGGAAATATAAGGCAAATAAATTTCCTTTTCATCTAAAAATATTATATATTCTTAATCAATGAAGATAATTGAGAAATTTTTCCTGTTTTACATTGTATAGCTTCTTTGGAAAGTATCCATTCAAATCTTTTATTCATTTCATGTATTATTATTCAATTATAGGTATATTTAGAATATTATATACACATATTTTGTGAGCTGTGTGACTTCAATAATACTTTATTTCAATCTATTGATTGCATCTTCACATTCTCGATCTTGGTTACTGAAGCACTAAAGGATCTTGTTCTAAAACTAAAAAGTTTAATTTTCAAATATTTTTAGAGTTTCATGCATGAACACAGTTTGTTCATATCATTTCCACTAACTCTCTCTACATTCAACTCCCCCTTGTCCCTCAACTTCCTTTTGAATTCATGACCTCTTCTACTATTCACACACACACACACACACACACATACACCCTACTGAATCCATTTAGTGCTGCTCATACACACAGTGTTTAGGTCTGACATCTTGAAATGGATAACCAATCAGGTATTGCATCCCTGGAGCGAACTGATTCTCCCTCCTTAAGCAACATTGACTGCCTGTGACTATTCAACTAGGGCTGGGACACTGTGCAATAGTGGTATTGTACATGTATAAACTGGACCTGAGCACCCCATGGTCACTTATTCTATATATTTTAATAGTTGGGGATCTTGCAAAAAGAAGCATCTTGATGAGAAGTGAGAACTACACTTAGCTGTGGGTGTAAGTATTTTAGAATATAGTTAAAAGATATACTGATTTAGGTAAATGGCCGTAGTAGATTCTCCTCTAGGGTCTATGGTCTCTTCAGTTTTGAGCAATTTGCTAGACATACAGAACAAAACATGAGTTCCCTCCTAATGAGTAGGCCTTAACTCCAATTATAGAGCTATTGGTCACCTCCCAGATATGAGTGCCACTATTGTGCCATTAGGGATATCTTGCCAAACCTGCTGTTATTGTTCATAAGCATTACAGCAGGGTGATGAATATTGATTTCTTTCCTCCCTTGGCAGTTTTAAAGCACTTCCAATTCTACAGGAGCTGGTCCTCAGGAAAGAGGCTTCCTGGTCAGTTCCAGCTCTAATTATCTATACTTAGAAGTCCTTTGTCTAATGTGTGTGGTGTTTTCAGCAACACTGTCTTATATCCCAGTTCTAGGAGGCAGCCAAGTGCAATGGCCAAAGTTTTTATTTTTGTTTACACACAATTTGTTAATTTATATCATTTTTGTGTATTCAGTGGTATATCTACAGAATTATTACTTGACCCCAAGTCATCAAAATTTACCCTTGTTTATCTTTATTTTGTAGGTTTTATTTACTAATAAATAATTTAGGAGCAAAGATTGTTGAAAATTTATATGAAGTGGGAGTAAACTTATAGGCACAGGCTTAGAGATCAGGGCGACTGAACCAAAGAGGGTTAATAAAATGGAAATTCAATCATGAGGTATATTATCTTAAAAAAAAAAAAAAGAAAAGACGTATGCAGTCATTACTCAGACTACAGTGAGCAGTCTACTTACATGCTAGCGAATATGTAGAGTAGCCAGTAAAAGGAGATAAAAGGTTGAACTTGGAAAGGACTCTGTACTCAAAAGATGATGGGAGTGGAAGCAGTTAACTAAGCTGGAAAAAAGAAAAGAGTTTAAGGAATGTTGCCTACTTAACCTATGCAAAGTTAAAGAGCTGATTTATAATTCTCATCTTAATGTGAATCAGAGTATGGCTGTAGGCTGTGACAGATGGGGATGGATGTTTTACTGATCCACAGTCAACTTAAGATATCTTCTTTAGACTGTATTATCAGTTTCTCTACAGATGTCTATTTTCACTATCATTGATTGAATGTTAATACTCCGATTTTCCAAAATACATCTAGTTGCAGTCTGTTATAAGTGGAAAAGGGAAACATAAGAACCAGGAAACAAAGTCCTGATAGTTGTAAATCTTGTTGAATTTTGAATCATAAATTAATGGCTCTACCTGTGGTCCCTCAGTTTCTAGAATTTCAGTCTGAAGGAAGACAAGCCACCTCATTTCTGTAGCTGAGAGAAGTGGAGAAACTTTGAGATCAGAGTCTGTCTCACTACTCAGCTGTGATGGGTCTTAGGACCTGAAACTCGATAGCCTTGTTTTTGTCAAGAGTGCTGCATGGAATATAGATGTCTAAGCTGCAGCCTGCATGTCTATGAATTCATGAAAGATCTATTATAATTCACTTTGCAAATAATAAAAACTGAGCAACAGAATAATTGAATAACCTGAGCAAGTTTGAGAGTAACTTTTGATAAAATTGGGGTTCAAACTTAAAGAAATGTTCAACATTCTTAGCCATCAGGGAAATGCAAATCAAAATGACTCTAAGATTTCATCTTGAATCTGTTGGAGTGACTAAGATCAAAAACACAGGTGACAGCTCATTCTGGAGTGGATGTGGGGGAAAAGGAATACTCCTCCATTGCTAGTGGGAGTGCAAACTTGTATAGCTGCCTTGGAAATCAATATGACAGTTTTTCAGAAAACTGGGAATCCATCTACCATAACACCCAGCTCTACCACTCTTGAGTATATACCCAAAGGTTTCCCAATCATACCACAAGGACAGTTGCTCAATATGTTCATAGCAGTATTATTTCTAATAGCCAGAACCTGGAAACAATTTAAATGCCCCTCAACTGAAGAATGGATAAAGAAAATGAGGTACATATACACAATGGAGTACTACTCAGCTGTAAAAACAATAATGACGTCATGAAATTTGTAGGCAAATGGATAGAGCTAGAAAATATTATCCTGAGTTATGTGACCCAGACTCAGAAGGACAAACATGGTATGTACTCACTCATAAGTGGATACTAGATGTAAAGCAAAAGATAATCAGACTACAACCCACAACTCTAGCAAAGTTAGGAAACTTCAAGAAAACTCACAGAATTAACTAACCTGGGCTCAGAGGAGCTCACAGAGATGGAACCAAAAACTCGGGAGCTTGCATGGGACTGACCTAGGCACTCTGTGCAAATATGTTACAGTTGTGTAGCTTGGTCCTCTTGTAGGCCTCCTGGCAAAGGGAGCAGGGGCTGTCTCTGACCCTTTTACTGACTTTTGGGACCCTTTTCCTCATACTGGGTTGCCTTGCCCACTCTTAATACACGAGGAGGTGCTTAATGTCACTGCAACTTATGCCACATTTTGTTGATATCCAAAGAAAGACTTGCCCTTTCCTCGGAAATGGAGGAGGAGTGAATTGGGGATTGAGAACAGAGTGGGAGTTGGGGAGAAGGACTGAGAGGAAAGGAAGGAGGGGAAACTGCAGCTGGGATATTAGTTAATTAATTAAAATTGAAATAAATGAAACATGAAACTCCAAAATAATGTGGGAGGGAAGAATTGGGGCTTGAAGCACACACTGCAAAGTCAGTTTGCATGTTCATGCAGCTGTCTCTGGTTTTTAAAAATTGTTTCTAAGGATGATTCAAACACAGCCTTCAAATTAACAGTTGCAATTTTCTGGTCTATTAGATTCCTTTCTTGTTCATGTGAACAATAAGAAAGAGAAATCACCTAAGGGGAAATGTGCTTATCTGAGCTGTGGTTTCGAAGGACTCAGTCAATCTATCACAGTGGAGAAAGGGAGGCGGAGAAAACATCTCTGTTCTTCATCAGGAGTCAATATGGAGTCTCTGCCCATGCCACTGCCTGGGAGAGGAGGTCCACACAGGGGTTAAGTCTTGTCATCAAAGGTCCACTCTTGGTGAATGACTTCGACTAACTAGACATCACACCCTAAAGGCTCCTTAGCTCTTTCAGCCTCCCATTCCACAAACTGGGAACCAAGCATTCAAATGAGAAGGCTGTGGGGAATATTTGAGATTCAAATAACAGCTTGTAATTGGATAGTGAATCCACTTTTGATCTTTAAAACTCCTTATGATCAAGCAGTGTGAAAATTACAAGTTCTTTTACAAATTTATGACGTATTAAAACATTTTTATTTGATGAAAATATGTATTTAGAAATACAAGCACTGGCATAATTCCCAGGAACCTTATAGTCTGGTACCTTAAATGGTTCAAATTGTAGAAAATGTGTGAAAATATGAAATTAGTATTGACCTCACAAAGTCTATGCCACCTTATGCACTGAGTAACAATAACAAGTTCTACTTGAAGAAATTTATCCTTTTAAAATTAGCGTGCAGGTTTCCTAGTGGCATTTTCATGGAGACGTTGTTTTGGTTGGTATCTCCCACACTCTATCTCCTGCTCAACTACCTTGCTTGTACCCTTCTACCCCCAATACCTCTTTCATTCATTGTCTTGTTACTATTGTCCTATTTCCCTGTCCACCCTCTTAAAATCTCTTTTCTCTTCCCATAGGCACCTTTCCAATACCTACACTCACTCCCACATAAATATACCTATATACAAATTGTTTGTTTTGAAAAAGCATTATAAATCATTTAAAAAAAGCATTACTATAGTAACTATGGGAATGCCTATCAAATACACATGATAGGATGTAGGAGAGTATAGTGATATTTTATTTGTGCTGAAATGTGATTTTATTTGTATGTTAATAAATAAAGTTGCATTAAGGACAGGTCTGGGTCCCACAGCCTGGGTGCCTCCCAAACAGTTCAAGCTATTCAATTGTCTCACTTAGCCAGAGGACCTGCTCCAGCTGGGGCTCCACAGCTTTTGGTTCATAGTTCATGTGCTTCCATTTGTTTGGCTATTTGTCTCTGTGCTTTTCCAATCTTGGTCTCAACAATTCACACTCTTACAGTCCCTCCTCTTTCTCAACTATTGGTCTCCTGGAACTCCACCTGGGGTCTGGCTGAGGATCTCTGCATCCACTTTCATGAGTTATTGGATGAGAATTCTAGCACCACCATTAGGGTGTTTGGCCATCTGATCACCAAACTAGGTCAGATCAGGCTTTCTCTCGACCATTGCCAGCAGTCTACAGAGGATGTATCATTGTGGATTTCTAGGGTACCTGTCCTTAGTGCACGAGCTGGCTGTTTGGAACCTTGGGCTTACACAGGGACACTTTGCTCAGCCTGGAAGGAGGGAACTGGACCTGCCTGTACTGAATCCACCGGGTTTAAATGAATCCCCAGGGAAGTCTTGGCCCTGGAGGAGATGGGAATGGAGGGAAGGGGATAGGGAAAGGGGGGGGGGGGAGGGGGAGGACAGGGGAACCCATGGCTGATGTGTAAAATTGAAACACAAATATAATAAATTTTTTTAAAAATTAAAAATAAATAATTAGATAAATAAACAAATAAACAAACAAACATATAAATGAATGAATGAATGAATAAATAAATAAATAAATAAATAAATAAATAAAGTTGCCTGGAGACCAGAGGTAAAAGTGAGCCATTAAGCAGAAGTCCAGCAGTGGTAGCACCCGCCCTTAATTCAATCACATGGCAGGCAGAGTCTCTGTGTGGTCAAGGACACAGCCAAGCATGGTGATGTGAGTCTTTAATCCCAGTGCCAACTATAGAGACCAGGAAGTCTTTATAGACAGGCAGTGATGAGGAAGTCATGTGGCTGGGCTTAGAGCCAATAAAAAGGCAAAACAGGAAAGCAATAAAACACAAGACACACCAGAAGAAGGTCTCTCTCAGGGGAAGGACGACAGTGAGTGGTAAGCTAAAAGTAGTCTTGGCTCTTTGCTAGTGTTCTGATCTCTTGGGCTTTTAGCTCTATATTTGGCTCTGTGTTTCTTATTGAATAAGATCGTTTAGAATTTCATTTATAGGAGAGAGACAGGTGGGTTATAGTAGCAGGTGCCTCCCAGCCAGAGCTCCAAGGGGATAAGCTCTCCATGTTTACATCACTGTCTTGTCATTGTTTCATTTACCTATGATCAATCATAGAAGGTGAGATTGCTGTGGGATGTTCTGTATGTCAAATGTGTTGCTCTGATTGGTTAAAATAAATAAAGTGCTGATTGGCCAGTAGCCAGGCAGGAAGGATAGGGTAGGCGGGACAAGGAGGAGGAGAATTGTGGGAAGTGGAAGGCTGAGAGAGAGAGCTGCCAGCCTCGGCCATGACAAGTGAGACATAAGGTACTGGCAAGCCAGGAGCCACGTGGCAACTTATAGACTAACAGAAATGGGTTAATTTAAGATATAAGAACTAGATAGCAAGAAGCCTGCCACAGTCATACAGCTTGTAAACAATGTAAGTTTCTGTGTGTTTACTTGGTTGGGTCTGAGCATCTATGGGCCTGGCGGGTGAGAGAGATTTGTCCTGACTGTGGGCCAGGCAGGAAAACTCTAGCTACATGAGATGAATGGATAGCACACCTAGCAATCTAGTCATCTGTGACTTGCTGCTGTTACTGGAAGCACAGATTGCCTTGGGGGGAAAAAAGCCAGAAGAACTTTCTGGAATGACAAACTGTCTTGGCTATGACTATTATTGCTGTGATAAAACACCATGATGAAAAACAGCTTAGGGAAGAAAGGTTTGTTTAGCGTTCATGTCATAAATCACAGTCCACTAAAGGAAGCCAAGGCACAAACTAAACTGGTGGGGACCTGGAAGCAGGAGCTGATGCAGAAGCCATGGAGGGGGTGTTCCTTACTGGTTTCCTCTTCATGGTTTGCTCAGCATGTTTTCTTATAGAACTGAGGACCACCAGCCCAGAGATGGCATCACCCATCATGGGCTGGGCCCTCCTACAGCAGTCATTAACTAAGAAAATGCCTTAGAGCTTGATGTTCAGAAGGCATTTCCTCAAGTGAGGTTCCCATCTTTCAAATGATCCTAGCCTGTGTCATTGACATAAAACTAACCACCACACAAGTGTCCTTGAACTGTTCCTTTTAGGGAGCAAAGTCAGAATCTGCAGAACTCCGCTTGGACAGAACTGTGACAGAGAGACACCAACTGCTTTACCATTAGAGTCATGGACATAGAGTCCTTCCTCTTTTTCTGCCAAGCAGACTTCAAAACTGACTGTGAAGACAAGGATATTTCCCTCGGTCAATTTCAACTGCAGTCAGTGGCATGTAGGCCTTGGCACTGAAACTGCTGCTCCTTTTCCAACAAGGGCTCTCCAAAACAGTCCTACATATGCACTTGTAATCTCAGCATCCATGCTCTTCTTCTACCTTGACTAACATGAATTCAAAATTTAAAACAATGTGGGGAGACAAGGAAACCTTCACCCTCCTCTGCAGTCATTTACAATACAGAGACTAGTGTCCAATATCACTTGAAGGAGCAAAATGAAAATAGGTAGGAAACAACACTTCTGATCATACTTGGAAGGAATACTTTTGTCCAGTTTGCTAGAAAATGGCCTAGATTAAAACCTATGTACAGTTATGTTTGATACTACCTTCTGGGGCCTAGACTCTAGGCCATTATTTGAATGGCAGATTCAAGTTTTCCCAAAACATCACAAAAGGAAATGGCTCATTTTCCTTATTTTGTCCTAATCTGGGCTGAGGAGCAGCCTGTGGTTGTTGCACCCTTGCTCCTGGGGTTGGAGAATACTTCCTTTACTCACCTCCTTCTCTGAACAAAAACTCATTTTCACATGAAAAGAGTCCTAGATGCTTTCACTCACTCTGGGGCCAGCTTTCCCCAGGGAAGCTGCTTTCGGGTCACCTTTCATCACAGAAATGACTTCAGTGGGTCACAGAAACACTGTAGAAAGTCTGCTCTTTATGAAGGGGAGTAGGGGAATTAGTTTTAAGGATGGCAGCAACAAGTACTTGCTAACTCACAAGCCTGAATTTATAGTAATTAAGGTACTTGGGTTTTTGTTGTGCACACTAATCATACCTCTTCGGTCTTTGTTCCTCTCAGATTTGAACGTTCATTGCTGGTTTGGGTTTCCCTGGGACAGCTGATAGCATCAGATATCCAAAACGAAGCAGTTGAGTGCAGCTCTGAACAGCTCCGATGGAGCGATGTTATCAGTTGTTACAGGAGTAACAGAATTCCTGGGCTTGGGCTTTGTCTTGGCTTGTGAGATGTCTTTGCATTCTACCTAGCTGTCTTGAGGTAGAAAGTTGCTCCAGATCATTTCTATCCTAAACCCTGTGAATTTCATTTCCAAAGAGAGCAAAGGATTTTGATACAGTGAAGATGCAGTGTCAAAGGAAGAGGCTTAAATTAATAAGTGTGGAAAATAACCTCTGCGCCAAATTGCAGGCTTTTTTTTAACAGTTCTGAAGAACCTGTCTGTATTTTCAACAAGAGGAATTCATTGCCACCCCCCAATAGAGCCTTGTCCCCAGATTAATGCATCAGTTTGCATAACCTAACTGTATAATATAAGTTCCTTCCAGAGTGTAGAGTGGGTTAAGCGGGAGGAGGGGAGACTTAGAGCTTTACTCATGAGTACCTGGGTGCTTCCTCCCTGAGGGCCTGTTTCTGGAAGTCTAAGGAATTCAGATGTAATGGGAGCACCCGAGTATACACACTTAGGGCTCAAAACTCATTTCCAGATCCACCTCCCTGGCAAATGACCCAACTTCCAGCAAACTACAGGGTGAGTGAGCTATGAGGCAACCATGAGAACAAAAAGGCCTGGAAAGCAGAGTTGTCTATGACGCTTAAGTTTCACTAGACAAACCCAATTATGAAGTTAGTATTCAAATGCATTGTTTAAAATGTCAGTGACAAGATGAATTTCAGTCACCAGGAAGCATGCATGTTGGAGTTTAATTGGGAAATTAAAAAAAGCTCCACCTGAAAAAAGAAATGCCTTTCATTTTAAAATTCTAGTCTATAAAAATACTACTGGAAAGCCCTCAGACCACGTGATATCAGCCAGTACCTCTCAGTCCTCTAAGTGGCACTGTGCATTTTAAATTCCCTCACTGTTCCTTCCATTTGTTTCGTATGTGTTCCTTTTTCTTGGAAATATGGAAATAAAAACTACATGATAATCTGTTTAACCATTAAGTAGAAATTAATCCTTCGAAACAGTTTATTTGGGGAGTTAGGCCACTTTACCATAGTCAAAGCGCTAAGAACATTCACCTGTGCATTGATCAAAGGTGTCATCATATCTCAAATCCCCAAAGTCTTCTCTGCCTCTTGGAGCAAGGCATAGTAGCAAACTAATAATATTTCTGGCTACAAAGATGGGGAGAAAAGTACTGAGTATGACACAAGGTGAGCCTCATAGACCTGTGTACACACCTTAGCCTCTGCCTTGCTGAGAGTCACTACCAGGTCCACCTGATCCACTGTTAGCACTTCCTGTGACCCTCAGGCTCTGCACCCAGACATCTCACCAGATTCCCAAATAGATGCTTCGCGTTAATATAGAATTTAAACAAATTTAAGGCAAAAATGGAATCTTATATTGTTGGCTGATTTCAGTCAATTAGAATTTCACCCTATCATTTATTTTATAGAATCTGTATTTCTATTAACTTGGAGAATCAACTAATGCTGAGTGTCTGGGAGCACTGAGAGTGGAAAAGACTTCTGGGATTACCTAGTGGCATTTGTTCCTTTCTTAAGGTTTTCATGGTTTTGAATAAATAAGCCAGATCACACTAATTTACAATATAGAAAATACAAAAAATGTTAAAGCTAGTGATAAATTAAGTTCATTTGGACATCAAAATCATTCACTCTTTCTTGCTATATGCCATTTATCAGCATGAGAATAGAGTTCAGACTGGAAAGAGATCATTTATACATAGAAATTGTTCATTTTTCGTGACTCCCAACCAGGTCTGGAGCCAATAGCTCAATATTTTCCATTTGAGACATTGATAAGTACATGGTGGCTTCATTAGCTTTCCATACTTCAAGAAAGAACCCTTAAAGAAGTCAATTACAATAATTATTGAAAAGTGTTTTACACTATAGCATATTAAATAGATAGACAAAAGAATTAGATGATTTACAAAGTCATGCAAAATAAACAAAATCTGCATTACTATTTCAAATAATAAGTAACATCTACAGACCTCATCTTCATAAGTTTCCCATATTCATGTTTCAAAAATGGCTCCAAGAGATATCTGTTTAAAGTGGCTTATGTTGAATAAATACTCAGTGAAGGCACTTTTCAGTCTTACAGAGTCCTGTGTACTCTCACCTTGGCCTGGAACTGAATCTGAGCTGGGATGTTGAGTCCTCTCTACTTGGTTCTCCTTTGTCTCCATCAGTTCAGGACACAGATAAATCAATCATTTTATGTCCAGCCAGCTAACCTCCATCCTCTATGGCCACTTGGTCGCTTCTGTTTGAATTGTTCTTTCTCTGTGTTCTTTCCTAACTCCATCCAATTTACCTACCTAATCTTGACCTTAAACTAATATGGTGTCTTTTGTCTTACTTTCTTATAGAGAAAACACATTATGGTGCCAAAGGGTAAAGCTGCAGGCTTCTGCTCACAGGTGGCTGTATCCCTCTCTTTTTCACTCAGCCCAGCAAGCAAACCCAGTCAACTGGCCTCACTTCTCCTGTGCTGCACTTCTAACCCTAGCACTCTCTTACCACTTCACAGAGGCTTTATTAACTTGACAGGTGGGTTCCTAGGCTTCTGTGTTGCCTGTCCTCTGAATGGTCTTTTCCGCTTCCCTAAGTTCTCTCAAGACGTGTTTATCAGCATCTCCTGTTTCCAGTATCTCCAGTGTCTTTCTCCCCCTGTATCCTTCCACAGCCTCTCTGCCTTCCACAAACCTTTCTTCTTTCTGCAGCTAGTACATTAAAATTTTCTGAAGTTTGACACCGTCTACCTCATACTGTTCCACAAACTCTTATCTTCCACAGTAGGTAGCATCTTCATAATACTTTGCGAAGTTGACCAGTCTACTCTTCCAGAATTTTCCTCATTTCTTCTTCTTATAACCAAACATTTACACAGTTCAGTAATATTTCAGACCAACTCCTTTCAGTCTTCTATCCCAATTTTCATTTCTTATCTTTTGAATGCCTGGGACCTCAGGGGGAGGTAGTTGGATGGAGGTAGGATTCAAATTGAGACAGGAGAATGAGAAGTCCAGCTATTCAGTTACCACATGACATAAAGGCTACACTTACCACCTTCAAGATGAAGAAGGGGTTAAATCCCAACCTCACTACTTATTTGATTAATGTCCTTTGGGAAAGTTACTTAGCTTTTTGATGTTCTGGCTTTCTCACCTACATTGTATAGACACTAAAACATTCTAGACAGTTGTTTTGAGTGACTCGGGTAACAAATGCAAAGTCATTAGTAAAATTGTCTATAAATTATACTTTCAATAAGTGATAGCTATCAATATTTTATTTTTGTTTTGATTTAATGTGTCCTAAAATACTTTTGCTTGTGAAACAATAAAGCAGGGATCCACTTATCAAGCATTGTATGAAGGGGATTCTTCCTATAATCAATTAAACAGTTTAATAACCTCCAGCTTCATTCTTCATCACTGTTAAGGAGTTAGGTACATTGCTCTGACACAACAGTGGTGGACAATAGGTCCTCAAACTCATCCATCTTAACTTATACTCTGCAGGGTTCAGATCACATTTCAAGACTAGTTCACATATTATCTCTTTGTCTGTATACTTAACTTTGAACAGCAAAGAATAAATATTTCATTATATCTTGTCTGATTCAGTGGTCTCATTATCAATAGGGTTTTAATTCAAATAAAGAGCGCTATCTTATGCTCTTGATATAAGATTTTTATATGTCAGTATAAAATGTAAGCCAAACATGCAATATATAAATACAGTAAAAATATGTGAAAGAAACATATTAGTTAGAAATTAATTTGTGAAATAGCATATCAATATCAAAGGAAAATTCTTGCATATAAGTAGAGAGGTTTCCAAGAACATAGAAACTGATCTACAGATGGAAGTGAAACTACCACTATCCACTTTAGAATAATGTCTTAGACTCTAGCAAGCATAACTCAATTGCAGTTCTATAGACAGATAGTCTTGTATCAATATTGGATTTCTGAAATTTATAGACTCTCAAGATAATATGGAAAAAGGATGGTACCCCCCCAGAACATTTTGCTTGTTTCAAAGGTTTAAAATTTTTTATTGAGGGTTTGACTTCAAAAGCCAAGAATGACCCCCACCTGTGTATTCTATGTCATGGTATATACATAGCACTTCTACAAAAGCAACATTGAGAAATATTTGCAATGCATCAAGCAGTTTGAAAATAATACCTCTTAGTCTAATCCTAATGGGTAACAAAACTCCTGGTTTCCATACTAGGGCCAATTTTTGATCACATTGTATTCTGGTTTCTATAAATATCAAATGATATTTAGGAATACTGCATTGGTATCTTATCTAGATTGAAATTTTCCTTCCTGGAGAGGACAGGGAGGTTCAGGAGATTCATGGAGCTCATGAAACTCAACTCACAAGGCACTTCTCTAAGGTTGTATGAGCAATGATTTATTGCTGGGGTGAGGAGACTCTTTAGTAGAGCTGCCTGTAAGTCAGACAGAGAACTCTAGTGACTCGGCTTTTATAATTTGTCATCCATGCTGAGTTAAGCTTTTTCATTAATAGCTGCATGAGTCATCCATGCTTCCATAATTAATTTGTAACTAACTCCTGTACTCATGATAGTAAGCTTTGTCACTTGTGGATATTATGATGGGCATTGGCTACTATATCAGCTTTTACAGTGTCTTACTACTTTTATCTCAATAAAAGTAAAGAAAGAATCAAGATCTTAATCTGAGAAATCATGCAGATAATTGTCTCTCCACCTTCTTGTAGGGCTCCATGAACTGAAGAAGATTCCATTCTTTCTCTAAGAACAAAGAATCTTCCTGCTTTACTAGCCCTAAATAAAAAAATTATAGCAACTGAACAGAATTGCTTTCATTTTCATTGCATATAATTTCAATTCTAGTATGTTCCTTTAGAGAATGAACTAATTATTCCATTTGTAATCAGACCCACTAAGCAAGGCTTTTACAAATAAAGGTAATCTGCTTAAATGTGAAGAAAACGCAAATAGAGAACTCAACAATAGAGTTTCAATCTGTTCAATCAGATTTAAGCTCACTTAAATATCCATAAGGCAATCCTTCTTTCCTTCCTTCACACACACACACACACACACACACACACACACACACACACACACTGTATGTTTTCTGGATGTGTGTCCCTTAGCTATGTTTTTGTTTCCTTGGGGTTGGGGATTTAGCTCAGTGGTAGAGCGCTTGCCTAGCAAGCGCAAGGCCCTGGGTTCAATCCTCAGCTCAAAAAAAAAAAAAAAAAAAAAATGTTTTCTTAAATAAACCACAATTCAATACTACTTAGTGAGAAAGGGTGAAAATAATTTATAGATTTTTAATTGAGCCCTATTAGAGTAGCTTAATGAAATATCATGCTTTTGTCCTCCTTTTGGAATGTGAGCCATTTCTTTGTCCACCATATCTACTTCGTATATGCTACCAGCCCATTAGCTACTGAGCAGTCCTTTCAGATACCAAGTGCCAGGTTTACCATGGTAGAATAACAGGTAAGCCTTAATTTAGTTAAAGTCCCTGAAGAGCAAGATTGGGCATACTGATGATTTGGTGTGTCAAAGAGAAGCCATCTTTTCCTTTAAGTGAAAAGATGAATGTTTCTTAATAAGTAAAGTGAGTGTCATAGTTAGCTACAGCTGTCAACTGGACACAAAACCAGAGTCACCTGGGAGGAAAGACCCTTAATTGAGGAATTGTCTCTATCCCATTGGCCTGTGGCCATGTCTGCAGGGCATTTTTTTCTTAATTGCTAGTTGACCTAGGAAGGCCCAACCAATTGTGGGAAGTGCTATCTTTTGGCATGTGGGCTGGGCTTATAAGAAAGCTGGGGGGTGTAGACTTAACTTCAAATCCTAGAAATCATAACTATAACCACTACAAAATGCTTTCTAACACAGAACAATCTAAAAACCACAGCTCAGAATAACTCATGTGAAACCTGTTACGTTTAATTTGTCAAAAATGAACAGCTTCAGAATAAATCTAATGAAACTTTTCCAAAAAACACCGAAAAGTACAGGGTAAAGCACCTCCTCATTAAATACAAACTTTCATTGTGTCATGCACCACATCAATGTTTTACATACACCTCGATGCAAAGTAAATTTGAAGTCGCACCCTCTTGGCGTTCTTCTCACTGCCTTTGGACCGTTTCATGCCTTAGGTAACACGAGGCTCCAGCATAAGGTAGCTGAGAGAAGTTAAAGATAATCAAGCTGTCTGCAGCACAGAGCACAGAACTAGATGAGCCATTAGAGATCACCTGCTTAGCCACCCCTCCCCCCTTACATCTTAGCAGAGTGAGAACCAATGTTTTCTAAGACTTAAATGTAGCCGTCATGTTTTGAGCCTCACATCATTCTCAGTGGACAATAAACTACTTCCCACATAGACGACAGTAGTTTTGTGGTATTTAACTTGTGAGGTATCTAAGAATAGCCCTGTCTCAGCATTTGTGGCATGTTCAGTAAGTCTATTCTTCCAATGAGAATTCCTGCTTTATTACTTTGATGTTGCAGTTACTGAAGCTAATTAAGAAAGGCCAGTGTTGCCAGTGTATACCAGGAAGAAGATTGCTAATTCTAGACTCCATCACACACACACACACACACACACACACACACACACACACACACGAACTTTTAAACATACAAATTTGTCACTTTATTAATTATAATCAAATTATAAAATACTTTATGTTTAAAAAACAAAAAACAAAAAAAAAAAAAAAAAGAAAGAAAGCTGGGGGGAAGCCAGAAGAAGGCCAGAAGACGTGTTCCTCCAAAGTCCCTATTTCAATTCCTGCTTCCTGCGCCTGCACTGGCTTCTTCCAATCATGGAGTAAGCTGTAAGTTGAAATAAATCCTTTGCTCCTCAAGGAGGTTTTGGTCATGGGATGTCATCATGGTAGCAAAAGAAAAATAAAGTGGGGCAGGAAGGAAAGTGTGCTGGGTCTGATAAGTCACACAGGAAAAAGCAACAGGAAAAGAAATAGAATGTACGTGAGGTTTGGAGCTAGTCAGTATTCCCTGAGACTCTTAGAATTTATAGGAAACACAAGGGAGAGAGTTCTACTATACTATTGACATTAGATTTTTTTTTTTAAACTACTCATTTCATCAAAAGACAAGCATGTATACATTTAATTGAAAGAAAACAAATACTGAATATTCACTGATTGTGTAAGCATGCATACATACATACATACAAACAAACACACATACACACAGAACAAACCAAATCAGAGGAAAAATCTTACACTCTGTTGTTGAACTTGGGGATAGAGTAAGTGGAGAAGATGTACTGATGCGGATGCAAAGGGGCGACTTCAAGCCTTCAATCTTTACCACCTGGCTCACAGCATATACTCAGTTCAATAATCTCAAATGCAATTTTGATACCTTTCTCACTAGTTCTTGTCATTTACAGTGATAGATAACAGGATGAGAGCTCAGTGCCCGCTGGGCTCTGGGCTAAGTCTTTTATACACATTAGCTATCTGTAAGCCTTACAACAGTTTTGAGAAGCAAGTATTATTTTTATCAATCTACTGGCTCTTATCCAGGCCTTTTCATGGATAAAGAAGTCTGTGGGCCTGGCAGATCCATGGGTAACACCCCTTTTGTTTTCTATTTGCTATAAGGTTTCAAAACTGAACAGCTGGAGCTGAGGCTCAAATAATCTTCATGTAGAGCAGTGGTTCTCAACCTTCCTGATGCTGCGACCCTTCAATACTGTCCCTCATATTGTGGTGATTGCCCCCAACCATAAAATTATTCTGTCGCTATTTCATAGCTGTAATTTTCTACTGTTATGAACATTAATATAAATATCTGATATGTGAGTCCACAGGTCTTGAACCAGTGAATTAGAATGTATCCTGAGCTCTGCAGCAGTCATTTTTTTGCTTGTGGCTCTAATTTGCACACTATCAGTTTGTGTGTGTGTGTAGGTGGGTGTGGGTGTGTACTGGGGATTATTCCACCTCTAAGCAGTATGCCCAGCCCGAGAGATTTACATCTTACTTTCTTTAGCAAAAACAAACAAACAAACAAAATCCAAGAAATTATTTTACTTGTAATATCTTATATCTTTCCCAGGATCCCTTTGTTCCTCACACCAAAGTGAAGCTTCAAAGGACGGCATCCCTTAGCTCCTCACTTACTCCATCCTTCTTATTGTCTCTTATCTGTTTACTAAAACCATCCTGTTCCTCTTATCTGGTTCAACAGAAACCCAGTTGGACCACAAAGCGATAAACAATAAGGTTCCAAGGACTGTGCTGTGTAAAGATACTGGCTTCTCAAAACAGTTTACTCCTGATGCTGAGGTCATATGTTCAGTGCTCGGAGTCTCAGATGGCAGAGAAGAAATCAATTATAACCCCAACGCACACAAAGACAGAATTCATAGCTTGGTAGAGCCAAATCCTCTGCACACCTCTGCCTCAACACTTATTTCTTAGGGGCTCCTGGAGGCAGTAGACATTTTCCTCTGAAGCTTCTGGAAGACAAGTGTTTTCCACAATGGTTAGCTCTCTGCCCAGAGAATGAAGCCTTGCCATCATTTCCCTGTCTTTCACTGATTAGAGAGCAACATTCTGACAAACCTGCGTTTATCAGCAAGCACATGGGAGAGAGACCATTAGTCTGAAGTCACTTTGTTTGATTGCACATATTTCACACTGTAAGAATTTGTGGCTTCTGTAAAATTCACGAGTGAACATGGACATGCAGGCACAGACATTCCATGCCTTTTATTCATTTTTTCTCTTCTGTTGTTCAATAAATTTGGATAGCAGGCTGAGTTTATAGAGTACTCAAAATGTGAAACTGATCATGAATTTAAAAATAAAATTGAGGGTTGGGGATTTAGCACAGTGGTAGAGTGCTTGCCTAGCAAGTGCAAGGCCCTGAGTTTGGTCCTCAGCTCCGAATAAACAAAAAAAATAAATAAATAAAATAAAATACAATGTGTGTGTGATATTTGTGAAGTATCAAATAATTCTGAGCTGGGGAAATTCAGGCAACCTGAGAGAGAAAAGAGAAGTCATTCAGTTTTGGTTTTTTTTTTTTTCCATTTTTGGAAACCTGGGGCCCTCCCTCACCATATCAACCATACAGTTGAGTCTTCCCAGAACAGACTAACGTTAGCTGTGAGGCCTAGTACAATTGAAAATGAGTTCACAGTTGCTAAAATATTCAATATGTTTCTCTGCCCTATAACCCTTATCTCTTTACTTATTCTATATCTACTATTTAGTACCATAGGCTCTCAACACCAGAATATAAGAGCTAACACAGCCACTATGTTGGGGAAGCACCAAATACAGTACATACTGGCTTCACACAACAGCTCCTAGGTTCCCTTCCACTAGCTTTGGAGCATGTTCTGCATAGTATGAATTATACATTTGTCCAACCAATAGAAGCCCATCTAACCAGGCATCCCTATCTTTCCATGGTACTCCATCCCAAATTACAGTGGACAACTGACCATCAGGGGCTTATGACCTTTGTAAGGGATCTGTTTATGGCCTAGATTAGAAGTTGGCAAAACCCTCACATGGATTGAATTGTCTGCAGAGCAAGCCATTGCTATTAAAACTAAGGGTAGTGACAGTCACTGTCCTATATGGCCCCAAGAAGCTCTGAAATATTTTAACACAACCTTTTCTTCCCCCCATGAAAATCTGCACTAGCCACTTGCCCAACACACAGGGTTGGAGACAAAGGAGAAGAGTAAAGTTAGGTATTGCTCAAGAGGATGAGCCTTGAATAGCCTCTAAGAACCTGAACAGGGCAGAAACATCGTAGGAGGAAGGAAGGTACATGGTAGCTACATACTTTCTTCTGCTCTAAGTTAAAGTTTTCATTTCAAATATCAGGACAGCATGAGAAGGCTCTTAGAGAACTATTCTGAGTTCAGCCCTCAGTGTCTGTACTGATATCATACCTGTGGAGACAGTGTGGCTCCTTCCTGCAATTTCCAACCCTGTAGTCTCATGATCACTCACTATACGGAAAAAGAAACTCACCATGCATTGTCTTAACTAGCAATGCACTCTGTCTAGGGGAAAGTACAGAGTACCTTCAGCCAAAATAAACAAAGCTTCACATTTGGCATCACCTACAGCCCTGCCTTTTCTTTTTCACCCTTCTCCAACTGCATCTCTCTCTCTCTCTCTCTCTGTCTCCTACAACTCTTTTCTGCAATCACTGAGTTCCACAGTGGGTTTGTGATCCCATGGTTTTGTGGCGTTTTCTCTTTAACTAGAAAAAGGCTGCAACTCTTGTTCATTAAAATCATTTTATGGCTTACACTTGTGTCTTCCTATTTCTCTTGGGTCATCAGTCTCATTGTCTTCTCACTGCTAGCATCTGTGTGTTTTGTTCTTTTCTGCATATTTCTCCTTACCTTTTAAATTTTCCTGAAATGCTCCTGGGGATCAAAGCCCAGGAAACGTCCCTTATGCCCATTCAAATGCTTTATCCCTTTGGATAGCAGAACTGTTCAATTCTGATACCTGTATTAGTTACTTTTCTGTTGTGGTGGTTAAAACACCATGAACGAAGACAACTTATAGAAGAAAAACCATTTTAGCATACGGTTCCAGAAAGTTGGAGTCCATAATGGTGGGGACAGTATGGCCTCCAGTGGCCTGCATGACAACTGGAGCAGGAAGCTGAGAGCTCATTCTCAAACTGAAAGCATGAAGAAGAGAGCAAACTAGAATTAGTTTGGGCCATTTTTTTTTTTGGTTTTGTTTGTTTGTTTTATTTTGTTTTCATATCAAAGCCTGCCCCCCAGTGATGTACTGCCCAGCAAGGCTGAACCATTTAAACCTTTCCAAATAGCCCCACCAACTGGGGACCAAGAGATCCAACACCTGAGCCTGTGGGGGGCATTGCTTGTTCAAACCACCACAATGAAGTACAGTTTCTCCATTTTCCCTTTGGAGATTATGCATTTAGTGTTAAATCTTAAAAACGTTGCCACCTAGTTCAAATTCACAGCACTTTCTCCTAAAGATCTTGTAGATTTAGATTTACATTTGGGTTTATTTTGTATTTTAATTTAATTTCATACATACTGCAAGAAAATACATAAGATTGAGAAAACATTTTTTTTTCCTTTTACCTTTGAGTTGTCTTTAAACCTTTGTTCAAAAATCAGTATCGACATACTCATGAATCTATTTCTGGACTTTCCTGCTTTTATGTTGCCATTTGCTCATCTTGATGCAAATAGTGTTGTGCTTCATGTTTATAGATATATTTAGGTTTACAATTAACCTCAGAACAGATAAGTCCTCCAGCTTATTGTTTTAGTTATTTGATGTATTTTTGTTTTTCCATTTGAAATTTAGAGTCATCTTGTCAATTTCTATTAAGGTTTTATTGATATTTTAAAAATGATTGTATTGATTATTGATTCTACTTGGGTAGAAGTTACAAGTTAACAATATTGAGTATTTTAATGTCTGTTAGTATGTGTATAGCTTGTTTGTAGACTCTCAAAGAACACAAATAATTTTCAAATTTATAGAATTTTGTCAATGCATAGATCTGTCTCTAAGTATTTTATATCTACAAAGCTATTTTTGAATTTGTAATTTTCAGGGATATTTAATAATTAGGCACATCCACTGCTGTGGACTGGGCCAGGCATGAAATTCTAACTACACATCACTCCTTTGATATTTTTAAAGTGCTGCATTCAACTCTTCATTAATTCAAAATTCTTATTAAATTTTCAGGACACAGCATGAGCATCATTCTATTTCCTTGTTAATTCATCAAGGAAAATTCAGTTTCCCTCTTAGAGGAGTCCTTCCTTGTCCTTCCACTGGACTCAATGCACTCAAACTTTGTGGAGATGCTTAATAAGAAACCAAATGACCTTGTGTACAGCTGAAAAGACTACTTCAGAAACATCTCCTTTCACAAACTACAAAGAGGAATCCATGAGACAATCGTCACTAGATGTTGGATTTCCTTAAAAGGTAGAAAAGAAATAAGAATGTTTCAGTTAAGCTTTCTTTGAATAAGAATAGATAAAAATCTCCAGAGAATGTATATTGACTAATCTATATTATGTCCATCGCTGATAAACCAAAGTGCTTCAAACATTTTTTTTTTTTTTTCCTGCAGAGCTTTGGTGTTTGCTGCTCTAATGGGATTAATGTAACTGAGAAAGCTAATTGAGTCAATTCATTCCCCGAGAGCAGCTTTTACTCACCTTCATTTTCCACTGAATTAGAGACCATATTTTCTTTCCTTTTTGTAGATCTACATTTAGCATGGGTAATACAGAAAAACTGAAGTTACAGAGTGAGTTAAGGAAAAGGTTTATTGTGGACTTCGGCAGAAATTTTAAAGATGTTTGGGAAAGTCCTGGAGTGTAATTTATTTCTAAAATCATAGGTAAATGTGGTCTTTTCTTAAGATCTACTAACCCATAATGTAAAATGTGAGTTTGAAAAACAAACCTCTAACTAAATTTATTAGTTTGTTGGATTCATATGAACTGGGAACCTGAAAGTGGCTCTATTTTGTTTGAATATTGACATGCACTTGTCCTGTTCTTGTATTCAGTGTCAGAAAAATAAAACCAGTCAATTCCATAGTTCACTAAGATTCTGTTTGAATGCTTTCTCTGGTTCTTGTAACAGATGTGACATAGTTACGTTTGACTCTGTACAATGAGTGGTCAGTGTAATTGATTTGAGTTTAGTTTCACTGTTAGATCATGAAACTTTACGTTCTTTTCCTCAATCTCACAGGCTCACAGCAACACTGAGTGGCTAGCAGCAACACTCTCAGTTCTGTAGCCTAGAAGCTAGAAATGAAGGTGCATGCAGGGTTGGTTTCTTTTCGGCCTTCAGATGGTTGCCTTCTGGCTATGGGTTTGCCAGGCCATTTCTTTGTATCTAATCTTTAATGTCTCCTCTGTTTCCTACTCTCATTTTCTTAGGAAAACATCAGCCATTGTGGAGCAAACCCTTAATGATCATTTTCCCCTTTTTATGGATCTATATCCAAATAATATCATATCCTGAAGAATCAGGATTAGGGCTTCCAGAATATAAATTTTAGAAAGAATACAATTACACTCTAAATATCCTTCCAGCTTTTTCTTATTTGATCACAAAACATTGAGACTGGTATAAATATTAGTGTACTACATATTGTTCGAAACATGAGATATTAACATTAATTTGAAAGAATGACCATTGTGTTTTCTATAAATAAGCCTTCTTTTTAAGCATTCTTAATTATAAGCATCAGAGAATCCCCCTGGCTACTTAAGAAAAGGATTCATAAATCATGGGGTTCAGAGAGTAAGAAGATCCATGAGGCTTCAGCTAGCAAGAAGGGGAGAGCAGAGAAGTAGCAGAAAACAATGGGTAAGGCCATTTATTTGCTTTTCCTTTCTTTGCACATAAGGCAGCATGGGGGCCTGACACATGAGATCAACTCCCCTGCAAGCAACATGCAATGGGTGAATCTACTAGAGATTCCTGAACGGCAGTGAAGGGTTCTAGCCAAATAGAATAAATGATACAGAGCACTTCTTCCATAAGATGCCAGATGCCCATTAAGCACACCCTTATCCTCAAGGCTCAAGGATCATTGTGGAAGAGGGGCAGGAGGAGTGTAAGAGCCAGAGACAGCAGATGAGTATAAGGAAATACCTCTGGACACTTCAGTGCAGCTGTGTATATGAACTCATAGCATTCAGTGCACCATGCACAAGCCCAAGCCAAGTTAAATCCAAGCATCAAGAGAGGAGTTGGGTATACAATTCCACCCCTAGCCATGGAGTGACCAGTAATTCTTAGCTGCTGGGAAAGGAAGGGTGAGTTTTCTTTAAGAGTGTGAATCCTAAAATGTGGACTATGATCTGGGCAAGACTAAGAATCCGAGAATATTTGGGCAGCACAAATTTGTCTTGACTGGTTAAAAAAAGAGCTGGGAGACACAACATTGTATGGTTAGGGAAGCAGGGGTCTGGGAAGAGTTGGCGATGAAGATGATCAAAGGATGATATAAGAAACCTGAAACTCTCAGATGATACACAGAAAAAACAATAGCAAAAATACCCCACCCTACAAAAATGAAAATTAACAAACTAACTAAACAACAACAAACTTCTTTCCTAAATCCCAAATTTCTAAGTATTAATCTCAGAAGAGGACACTAATCCCTGATAATTGATTTTTGGATTCCTATTTGTTGTTGTTGGCTCCATTTTGATACACTAGCCACCCACGAATTATTTGATATTCATTCCCTCCACAGGAGTATGCTTGGCATGAGAGCATCAGCTATGGATCAGGTGCTGAAGCTGGCAACTATAGTTTGAGAGTGATGACTGGTAAATGTCCTATAATTTTACATTTTAAACATAGCTTTAAAAAGTTAAACTACATACACTTACAACTAATAAACTTCGTTAAAATTAATACTCAACATAGACCACTTCCAAAGTGGTTTACTGCATTCTAATATTATTTTGCTCACAGGGTAATGCATATTTACATATGTAAATGATGAAAATCCTGCACAATGATGAGTTACTTGTATTTGTTCTTAGTTCAATATTCAGGGTTATCATATTAGCTCTTGAAAAGAATCAGCATTCAAATATTCACACACCAGGAGTGAGCATGCATACCTTGTCATTCATCATAAAATCAAAATAACTGGAGTGAATATTTAAGCAATACCATATCTCTGGCAATATTGGTTTATTTGCCCTTCATTTATTTTTTAATTTATGTATCTCTTTTAGCATTTTAAATAAAATAAATACATTTGCCTACTTTATAAAAATTTATAATTTTTTCAGAAGGCAATAGTATCATCCATAACCTTACACTGTGTACCAAACATCATAACTATTAACTGTTGCTTCTTGAGGTTGTTTTATATTTAAGACAATACTGTTACATTGCATTTACTTGAATTGCAAATTTCCAACATTCTCCATTAACTTGTTTGAGTAACAGATAAAGGTATTCATTTGAACTCCATCCTGAAAGACTCCAAATCATTTCCTCAACAGTGATGTCAGCATTTCTAGCTTAGTCCATGATTAATGTTTTTCTTATAGCTAGTGTTTGTATTGGTAACTGCCAATGTCATTAGTGTACAAAGAAACTGTCCCCTTTTATAATAGCATTCCTTATAAATTTAATAATTGTTTCTTTATACAATGTTTAAGTTTCAAAATTCTCCATGTTCTTATAAGACTCAGTTCATTAGATACTAGTCACTAAAAAAAAACAAAACATAAAATGGTATGCACTGTACACAATAACTAAGAAAAGCAACCAACTTAAAGATCAATCAATAGATGAGTGGAAAGAGAAAATGCAGTATGTATTCACAATGGGTTTTTTCTTCACCCATAAAGAAAGAAATATATCATTTTCAGGAAAATGGACACAACTGGAGATCCTCACATTAAGTGGATCAAGTCAGACTCAGGAAGTCTAACAGTACATGCTTTCTCTAATTTGTGAATCATAGATTGTGGTGGTTTGAAAGAAAATGGACCCCACAGGGAGTGGCACTATTAGGAGGTATGGCCTTGTTGGAGGAGGTGTGTCACTGTGGGGGCGGGCCTTTGTACAAGCTTCCTTCAATGAGACTGTAAGTCTACTTCCTGTTGCCTGCAAGATGTGGGACTCTCAGCTCCTCCAGGACCATGTCTGCCTGCATGCTGCTGTGCTCCCCTATCATGATGATAATGGACCGAACCTCTGACACCATAAAGAAGCCACACCAATTAAATGTTTGCCTTATAAGAGTTGCTGTGGTTATGTGTCTCTTCACAGCAATAAAAACCCTAACTAAGATGTAGATTATGTATAGATAGTTCAAACCATGCCTGCACATATGACATGAAACTACAAATGAAACCATCTAAGGAATAATGAGAGAGGAAGAAAATGAGCGGAGAGGGGGAATACATTCAAAGTAGATTATATATAGGAAATGTACTCTTGAAATCCTTTATTTTGCACTGTGACCATACACCAATAAACAAATCATTAAGTTATTTCTTTGAAAAAATGTGGAAATTTGCAAGCTTTTGAATTAGTGATTTATCTAAGTGAAATTATACATGGGACCTAGTGTTGATGTTGTGGTTTTCAAACAGAAAGTACAAAGAAATTAATTATATCCAAATTTAAAAGTTTTAATTTTTTAAAAAATCCAGTATTCTGAAATAGAATAATAAGCAATTAGCAGCTTTGATAAACAAAATAAATTAGAAATTAGAAAACAAATTAGAGCAACCTGTGTAAGTTTTTAAAAATGGTATCAACCACAGCTCATTCACTTTTGTAGTTTGCCATAGTTACATGTTTCATGAAGATATGTAACTACATATTTTAATGTAATACAGGAGCTGGGATGTGAAGTTGTTTGACCACTTTTACCTATTTTTCTTACACAAAGACAAAAAGTCAGACAAGAAGCTTACAGAGCTTTCAGATCCAACCCGTAAAGATGTTATCACAACCTGTTATTCTACCCTCCTGCCTGAGACCTCACAATTGCTGCCTGCAGCGACAGTTCCATGCACAGAGCCATGGTGGTACAGGTGGCCTGATGGTTGACTAGGCGTTTGAGCTTTTCCTCAGAATATTCACAAAGAGCAAACGTGAGCCTGAAGTTAGAAAGAAGGAAAGACAAAAGATAGAGAGGCAGGAGTGGAGGAAGGAAAGAGAGGAGAGAGGAAAGGAGGGAGGGAGGGAAGAAAGAAGGAAGGAAGGAAGGAAGGAAGGAAGGAAGGAAGGAAGGAAGGAAGGAAGGAAAGAACTTCCTAATCAATTCACATTTACTAAGAGATGAGAGGATTTGCTTCCAGAAATTTCACCTAGAAAACTTTGTAATATCTTTCATGTGTTTCAGAAATTCAGTGTGACACTCTGGTCCTCTGCAACCCTGTTTTTGCAGTACAATACTGAACCTAAGGGAAGTTGAGGCACCTCTGCACCTTCCCCTTGCTCCGGCTGCTCCCTTACCAGAACCTCCACAGCCCTTCAGTCCCACCTGGCATAGCTTCATCCATCGCCATAGCTTTTTTCAGACACACCTACTCCATGGGGCTTTCCCTCTTCCTCCCATGTTATCTTTCCCTCTTATCTCACTGTCACATTTCGAGCTGTAGTTGATATATTTGCAGAGTTCCTTCTGTGCCTGTAGGATAAACTTCCTTCTCTTTTGCTGTCTCTCTTGCTTTGCAGCCAGCCTCACATATGACAGGCATTAATTAATAACTCATGGAATGCTTCCCCCAAAGATGCATGAACCTCAGTAGGCTGTTCCCATCAAAATGACCTATTTTTTTTTTTTTTTTTTGCAAGTTCAAAGCTCTTTTCTGCAGTCCATTTCATAGTCCTTAAATAACTCTGTACTTTTTCTCCCTAGGTTTCTATTTCTATGATTTTTCCCAGCTGCTTTTAAGTTTCTTTTATTCTGAAAACAAACAACAGAAAAGTTATTGGAATTGGAAATATTTACAGGACACAGTGAGGGGCCACGCCAAAGATAGAAAGGTGTCCATGGTGTTGTATTTGACTGTGTTCTGTAGCTATAGAGCTAAAAAGCGTTAAACAGCCAACATGAGGCCCTTGGCCTGTATGTAATGAACAATATCTGCCTGTGTTTGCTGACGGATTCATTTGTAATTGCTTGTGAGTGCTTTTCAGAATGCCAATACCAGATAGCTCGAAAATGTCACTTTACCTTTAGCCAAAGGTCTGTTTGTACAGAATAGTCACTGCGGTAGACTGTAAGTTTTCACTGGAAATCAACATTTGGGGAAGGAAAGAGCCAGAAGCAGGAGAGGACGGAGACTCCAGTCTTTAGGGAGATGTTGGGAGTGGAGATAGCCATCGGGGATGCATAAGCAGAATGTCTGCGCCATCTTTCTCTTTATCTATTGCTCACTAAACACATTCTGACTGGAGTGATCTGGAATGATGCACTGGGAGTTGTTGGCAAAGCACTACACCCTGATGTAGCTGCCCACTGGGGTTGCCCAGGGCACAACATCCTGCTTAAAGGGTGAAATCCCCTTTCCTATAAATGAGGTCCTAAAAACACAGACACACAGTTAAATTGCCACCAAATGTCTTTCTGCCCAGCTAAATTTTCAGTGATGACCCAGGAAGCTGCAGGGGAACTCATTTCCCTGTAATTCTCCTGTTGATTTCACAGCATTATGTTCTGATTTCACAGCTCTGTCCTGTGAATCCTGATGTCACATGACACTGGTTACACAAGAATTCCCTAGCTCCAAATGCCAGCGTGCCAGACTTTCTTGAGATGTCAGAGCAGAGATAAACGGAACAGGCTCATTAGTCAGCCACTGGGGAATTTGCTCCAGTACTCCAAGCCTGTTGTCTGTTTACAGGTTGAAGGGATGTATCATTTTCTTTGCAATGTGGCAGTTATAACAATGAGAAATGAATGATGAAATATTAGCATGATAAATCATTTCAGAGAAATTGCAAATCCACCTGATTTATGTTAGATTGCTCCCTAATGATGGAATCTCGTTCTTTTGTTTGTTCGTTTTGTTTTGTTTTTGTTTTTGTTTTTGTTTTTGTTTTTGTTTTTGTTTTTGAGATAGGGTTTTTCTGTGTAGTTTTGGTACCTGACCTGGATCTTACTCTGTAGACCACGCTGGCCTTGAACTCACAGAGATCCACCTGGCTTTGCCTCCCGAGTGCTGGGATTAAAGGCGGGCACCACTGCTCCCCAGCAGGAATCTGTTTCTTGATGTTTGGATACCATGAGCCTAAATTAGAAAATTCTATAATGCAATGTAAATAACTCTATATTATTAATTAGTATCTTTAAAAAAACCCTGTTCCAAAGTTTCTCTTTAACCCTGTTTATCACATGTAATACTTCCTAGCTTTAACTTTAGCCTGTATGTCCAGTTAAATTCTTTCAGAGAATTCCTTCAAAAACAATCATCCTATTAATCAAAGATTTGGATTCTCATTTTTATAAATACCTGCAAAATATAAACTAGAGGATTTCTGGTGATGAATGCTCCTAAGCCTGAGATATTTTCTGATCCAGAGGGGGTGATGAGATCTCTGGAATGGCCAGCAGGTAAAGCAGGAAGCAGTTCCTGAAGGGATGAGTAGCATTGTTCTCTTAACTGTCTACCTCATCCTTTGAAGTGAGCTTGGAAATAGGTTCGGGGTAAATGGTGTACAGTTCTTTCTGCAGTTATGGATAGTTATTTCTTTGGGGCTCTATATCTCTTTTGCCTGAAGACAAAATTTAAAAATACATTTTAAAGAGCAGAACTTGAAGTGTGTATTGAAAATATGTTCTGCATAGTCTCAAAGCCTGGCTTAGTAACAAAATGAGTATTTATATTCTATTATTTTTTTATAGATGTGGCTTTATTATCCATCCTTTACAGTTTAAATTCAGTCCTGAAAATCTTTGAGCTTTTATTATCCCTTTGGCTAACCCCCTCTTATACTTTAATTTTTAAAAACATCAAGTCTTTGAAATCAGTTGTCTGTTATTTAAAACATTTGACACTTCTTGACTTAACAGTTTCAAAATCGCACACATTGCACTCTGTAATACAGTGGCCAAGTTTCAACCTATTGTGACATTTACCCATACAATCTCTGTAATTATATATAGTTCTGTCATTTAAAATATACCACTTAAATCTTAATTTCTACATTTCAAGAACGATCTTTAGGAGTAACTATATTTTCTGTGGAGTTATTTCTGACAATATTTTTCAGAATATGGGAATATATATGTATATTTATACTCTTTCAGACTTTGAACTCACAAGAGTATTCTATTATTTTTAATACTTAAAATTTTTAGTTGAATATAATTATAAATAAATGAATGAAGAAACATTTATCCTGGTTATCACATGGTCTATGATAAAGTTTTACACCCTAACCATACAACATTTTTCATTGAGACACTATGTGCTCTTCAAGAAAATGTGAAATTAATTCCCAATTCAGATTCATGGGTGATGTTCAGACAGTGACCCTGCCTCATCCACACTATCAACATTCATGATCTTGTGGATTTGAAATAAATTTCTTTTGATTTTTAATATGCAAGAGTGTTTTAAAGAATAATAAAGCCATCTGATCACCAGACTAGGTCAGATCAGGCTTTCTCTTGACCATTGCCAGTAGTCTACAGTGGATGTATCATCCAGCTGGGATCTCCTGCTCCCCTAAGCTTTCTTTCCCTCGAACCTTGTCCTTCGTTACTCCCACTGTCGTCCAGGTTGTTCATGTGGATCTCATCCGTTTCTCTGTCATTGGGCGATCCCTGTGTCTTTCCTAGGGTCCTATTTTCTAGGTTACCTCCCTGGAGTTGTGTAGCAGTCTAGTCATCTTTGTTTTATGTCTAGTATCCTCCTATGAGTGAGTACATACCATGTTCGTCCTTCTGAGTCTGGGTTACTTCACTCAGGATGATTTTTTTCTGGATCCATCCATTTGCCTGCAAACCTCATGATGTCATAGTTTTTCTCTGCTAAGTAGTAATCCATTGTGTATATGTACCATATTTTCTTTATCCATTCTTCAGTTGAAGAGCATCTAGGTTGTTTCCAGGTTCTAGCTATTACAAACAATGCTGATATGAACATAGCTGAGCAAATGCCCTTGTGGTATGATTGAGCCACAAGAGTGCTACAGCTGGAACTCTCATCCAATAACTGATGGAAGTGGATGCAGAGATCCTCAGCCAGGCCCCAGGTGGAGCTCCAGGAGTCCAATTGTCGAGAAAGAGGAGGGACTGTAAGAGTGTGAATTGTTGAGACCAAAATTGGAAAAGCACAGGGACAAATAGCCAAACTAATGGAAACACATGAATTATGAACCAAAAGCTATGGAGCTCCCAACTGGATCAGACCCTCTGGATAAGTGAGATAATTGAATAGCTTGAACTGTTTGGGAGGCACCCAGGCAGTAGGACCCGGACGGACCTATCCTTAGTGCATGAGCTGGCTGTTTGGAACCTTGGGCTTACACAGGGACACTTTGCTCAGCCTGGAAGGAGGGGACTGGACCTGGCTATACTGAATCTACCAGGTTGAATTGAATCCCCAGGGAAGTCTTGGCCCTGGAGGAGATAGGAATGGAGGGGAGGGGCTGGGAAGGTGGGGGTAGGGGCGGGAGGAGGACAGGGGAACCCATGGCTGATGTGTAAAATTAAAACACAAATATAATAAATAAAAAGGAGGGGATAAAGGAATAATAAAGCAACAGTTTTTTGCATTAAAATTCCAGGTGCTGCTATCCTATTGTGTCCTGATGCCTGTAGTAAAGCTGCTTGGAAGTAACTCTCACCATGTGGTTCCTGTCTTTATTGGTCTGGAAACATGATGCCACTAGTGTTTTTACAAGTGAGCAGCATTTTCAATATGGTTATGGATATGCTGTTTTGCCTGTGGGAATGGTTTTTGACATCTGCATGTGGTTATTCTGCCTTTTTAAAGAAATAGAAGTGAAATACTGCAGAATGTGGTGACTCACTGACTTCCAGAAAACCTTCACAAATATTTTGGTGCTTTCACAAATACACACACACACAAAATATCAGGCCCTTTTGAGGTGTTGACAAATGGTGATGACCAGATGGTTTCCTGTGTTCATGGCCTACACTGTGCTTATAGACTGTGCAGCCCATGGAGTGAGACAAGAGTGACTAACACAGATTTGCCGTAGATCCTTGAATAGATGCTTCTTGCCCTCCTTCAGCTGTCTGACTGCAGGATTTATCATTCACAAGCAGCAGCAGAAGCTTGTAAGGAAATTTGTAGGAAATAGCAAATCAATAGAAGAGAAAAACTTTGAGAAGACTAGTGTGCTTAGAAGTACAGGAAGACGGGCTAAAGGGGGAGGAGCTAAAGGAAAGGGAAGAAAGCTGGAGAGACCTGAAGATGCCTATGTAATGAGGCAGAGAGAGCAGGCAGAGGCTACTACACAGAACCACTTCTCAGAGTGCTGAAAAGATGGCAGGAAACAAGAAGAGATTGTCCTGAGTCTATGGAACAAGGTAGAAATAAGAAAAGCTGTGTTTCAAAACCAAGATAATGTTATAAAAAATAGAAAGTTGGTTGTCAGCAGAGCACATATATACTCTCCCTCTCCCATAATAGTGTGAATTTTATACATAAACATTTAAAATATATGGATGGCCTTCCTGATAAAAATAGCCCATGTGGAGACTACCTGAAGGAGCTTCAATTATATGTTAAAGAGGAAGGAAAGGGGAACCATATTGAGACTGTGTGGAAACCATGCAGATGCTTAAGAACAAAACGGCTCAATGGACTCAGTGATGCCTAAACATCAGGGACAGCTTCACCATCAGCACTTTCTTCCTTAATCTGTTCCTCTCACACATTCCCTTGGGCAGAGAGTAGAAGCCTCCTATCAAGAGAATGAGAGGCATAGAATGGAGGTAAAATATATGAAAGAAAGAAAATATTTTGTATCAAAAGCCAGTTTGTATGCAAGTGCCAAGACTCTCTCTGTGGGGAGGTTCTCTTTTCTCTTGCTTGAAGCCAACTGCCAGTCACAGGAAATGCACCTGTTTCATATAGACTTCCCTGGATGAAGGACATAATTAGAAACATATCTCCTCATGAAAAAACAGTAGAAACACAGGAAACTATATTGAAAAGTCAGTCCATGACTTCAGACATAAACATAAGTAAGCAACCCAGAAAGCCACTGGAACACATTAGGAATCAATAGTGGGCATGCTGAAGACCAAGATAAAGACAAAATCTGGCCACAGTTTTAGAGACTAGAAAAGATCAATACTCAATATTTGTAAATAACCTAAATATCCATCAACAGATAAATGGAAAACAAAACCACACTGTACTGGTGAAAATCATGATATAACATGAATTAAAGAATGCCATTTAGCCTTTAAAAACAAACAAATGTTACCATTTGTGTCAGTATAAATAAACCTTGAGCCCATTATGCTAAGGGAAATAAGCCCTTCACAGAAACATCAATTCTGTATGACACGATTGCCTTATGTAACATGGTCAAATTCACAGTTTCAAAGAGCACAGTGGTAAGGAGAGAAGAAAATGAGAAATCCTTAATAATATAAGCAACAATAACATATACTCAAAAAATTAAGAGGTTTAATCTCACATTAAATGTTCTTAGTCTGATAAAGTAAAAGAAAATAATTACAGCCTTTAATAAGTAGTGTACTCACAGTTGCTCACAATAATTTGTTATAAAAACAATTAGAGCTCACTGTGAGTGCAGGAGACAGACAAGGAGGGTCATCAGATGTGATCAGAGATCTTTAGCAGACTGGCACAGACTTAACTCAATCTGATTAATGGGAATATGAATGGCTGCTCTATTGTTGTCTATATCTTTATATTAATTTTATTGATTTTACAATTTAAAAATATTCCTGGAATATTTAATGGAGTAAAAACACAACCAGCACAAGTGTCTGAGTTCTACAAATTTGAACAGTCAATATCCTAGCAGCTTTGTTAGACTGGGTTTTTTGCAGTGCAAATACAGTATGTTGATACCAATTGTCTTGTTTATTTCAAATACATGAATTCCTTGAATAAAAGCTCTATTTAATAGGACTAAGTAACTTCATTTCTTTTCAGCCACAGTCATCTGAGTTTCTCTTTATTTGGCAGCTGTCAGCTGTCATAACAGCCTACACTGTCCTTTTTGTCTCAAGGGAAGAAATGAGAACCTGTAGTAAGATGTTCAAGTACTAGATCAACAGAAGCATTAAATACAGGCTACAAATTCAAGTAATACCAGAAAATGGTACATAATTTAACACTAGGACCTAAACATTGAAAGTCTCTTCTGTCCCACTTTAAAGTCCCAAGCAAATTTTTAAGAATATTAGAAAGTATCAAACATACTAAAAATTGTGGGTTTTTTTCCAATTTGTCTTATTTTGTTGACGACTCTTGTTTATGTAACAGTTGGGAAAGAGCAGAATCACTCTGCTTGAAGAGCCACTGGTTTAACTTGAGTGCCACTGTTACAAATTAGTAGTAGCAGTGTATTGAAAACAATAATTTCCAGGGAGCCTTAAAATGTTTGGTGAATAATGTATCTTCAATCTAGTGTGGCTATGAAGTATATTCTAAATTAGCTTGGGTACACAATTCTGATTTTAGAAAGAGTTATTATATTAGTACCCAAAGGAAACTGAGTTTTGCCTCTCTGTAATGCATCCTTCCAAAGATGTTTGATCTGTGGTCTCTGATGATTTGAGACTACAAACTTAGAAAATTCTGCCGCACCCATGGTTAGTTCTTAAAGCACAAGAGCTCAAGAAGTTCTTCATGTGACATGTGGTCAATCTAGATATCAACATTTGAGCTAGGGTGCATATTCTGTGACAAAAATATGCTGCTTTCTTCAGCATTTTTCATGTTGTTTCTGAATTTCTTCACTCTCTAATTTTCAACGTTTATTATCCTTTACTATTTCTCTCCCCTATCTGTATGTATGTTTAAATCTTAAAGCTTAAAGATTAAAATACTTGTTAACATTTACTATGAACTTCCTGGTCAAGTTTTTCTCAGCCTATTGTATGAGTAGATTTTATTAAGCTGTAATCAGTCCCTGAGTGCTTTTGCTATCTCCATTTCATAGATAAATAAATTGAATTGCAATGAAATTAAGGAATTTACTCATGTCATGAAGCCTATGAGGTACAGTGGAGCTAAAATGTGGACTGAATATGGCAGTCTCTGGGACAACAGATATCAATCACTTCACCAAAAGCTGGGATCAGACATGCCTTTGAGTTACTTCAGGGTATCTAGAACAGCTTTGCACAGTCTTGCCTTTTGCATGTGATAGAATTAGATTCACAATGAACAGGTGGCAACCCTCACATCACAAGGCAGAGCTGAGACTCATCTTGGGTGTGTTTAACATGGACCATCTGGCTCTACCATAGCTACCAAGAAATCATGAGTATTTTTGGTGTGCTTTCAAAGTCTCCTTTCTCACTGGAGGCATGCTGAGGCACTGGCTTATCACAAGTGAATTATGGTTTAGTCTCACAACCTGTAGAGACAACATTTTTGGAAAGCATTTTTTTATTCTAACAGGTACTTAAAAACCAAAAAAAAAAATTGTATATATTTATGGAGTCCCATGTGAGGTTTCAATACACATATTGGGTAATGTTTAGACCATTTTAAACATCACCTTATTTATCTTAGAAATCATGCATCATTTTTTTACAGTGAAACTTTAAGAATCCTTTTTCACAGCTCTTGCAAGACTGTTCTCTACAGTCACCCTACTGAGAAAAATCACAGCAGAGCCTCTATGGCTTGCTGTGTAGCTGTAACAGTACCACTGATCAACCTTACCCACCCTCCCCTGAATCTCAGCCAAGAATTGCAGAGAACACTACCTTTGCATAGCTCTAAACTAGGAAACAAATCTAAATTGCTCACAGACAGGTGAAGAAGAAAGAAGAAAATGGGTATTAAAAGAAGTCCAGCAGTAGAGCATTAGTTGATAACAATGACCAAAGATCTGTCTCGACATCAAAGATGCAGTTGCTTCTCCAGGGTGTTTCCAGTATATGAAGACATGTCATTCCTGTCAAATAGTTGTAATGACAGCCCATTTCATATTACAATTTACATAAATTGACTCTTGTCTTTATTTTCCAAAGGGCTTATGAGGTAAGTGTTATAATTACCACAACTTTCAGATTAGCAAAGATGCATGTAGAAGTTAAGCAATATGACTGAGATTAGAAAATTGATCTGGCTCCAGAGTCCATACTCTTTCCTGTGTTCTTCATAATCATGCCTAAGCCTGCTCTGTGCTGTGGGCCTTCATTATTATACTGCTAATTCTCACACAGTGGCATGCATAGGTCAGTAAAGATAAGTTATTTGCCCAATATCATGCATCAACCAATATACAAACTGAAGATGAGCTTACTTGGAAGACAATGTTCTTAGCATTTTACAGTACCCTTCTTTGTCTGATAAATACAAAGCATGACAAAATAGTGATCGCTGTCCACACTTGGCAAAAGTTGTTCAAATCATCAACTTCAAAAAGATGGCACTTAAACCTTACATATCCTTTTTTAAAAAAACAACAGGATGCTAAGTAGCTTGTTTGTGTTTAAAATTCTTTAGAATTGGATATTTCTTGGAGGGAAAGATATTGTGGTCATATATTTTGAAAACTAAAATCCTTGTGCTGAGAACTGCCAAGAATATGATAAAGTCATGGAGCTCAAAGATTGAGAACAACCATGCCCCGTTATTTATTTCAGTAGTACAAAACTTGACACAACATTTCTGTGGTCCTGAATGTAAGCTGACCTTCAACATGCTTCAGTGATTCAGGCAAGAAAATGAAACATCAGAATCAAGAGAGTATTAGATCTCAACACTACTAGATGTTTGTTGCAATTCCCCCATTTGATTTTAATAATGCTAAGCAATAACATTGAAGAAAGTGGAGTGTGCATGTTACCCAGGTGACCAAACTTTACTGCTGAAGTCAAATTCATGGACTAACTGTATCATGCTTTCAAACTGAAGGAAAAATGTTGGGTCAGTGTAATTTTATCAACTTTAACAAAATGTACCAATTTGGCAAAGAACATTAATCATGGGGGAATTGTGCATATATATATGTGGATAGAGATGTATGCAATCTCTGTCCATCTGTTCAGTTTTGCTGTAAAGCTGAAACTATGGTAAAAATAAATTAAGCCTATTAAAAATAAAGAAATAAAGGGGAGAATGACAGTATATACAACTGACTTTGTACATTTATACAATAGGCATTTGTAATGTGAAAATATTATTTTCTGCAAATCAATGAGACATGAGGAAATAGAAATATTTTCCATTTTCCCACAAATGGGAACATAATTATGGGGGCTGTATGGGGAAGATGTTGCCTTCAACCATTTTCACAGGCAGACTTTTGAAGATGAAAGTCACCCTCCCTTGATTCAGCCTTAAGCAAGCACTGCTCAATCTTTGCGACTAGTGGTAGTCCCCTGCACTGCAAACCCATATACACACATGGAGAATTATAAAGAAACAAACTGCAAAACATTAGGGAGAGTGGAAGAAGGAGGGAGCAGAAGGAACCTGGGAAACAACACCTACACTCTGCATTATGGTTTGTGCTTGGACTGATTCCTGACTCTCAGTCCTTGAGCATTGCCTCCCAACCTGATGGCATCATTTGGGAAGGTTCTGGAGCCTTTGGGTCACAGAGCCTTGCTGACAGATCCAAATTTGCAGGGCTCTGAAGGTTGTCACCACCTCCAGTTCCTAACTGCTTCCAGTTGACTCTGCTTCCAGGTCAGCTCAGCCATGGTAACCTACAGCTGCAAGCTCCTAGAACCAAGATACTTCACCACACCTTCCTCACCATAATGGAGCCAACCCATGAGCTAGAATAGACCTTTCTTTTCATAATCCTTTCTGTCAGGCATGTTGCCACAGCAAAGAGAAAGATAGCTAATACACATTCGAAATGATAGTCTTCATTTTAAAGAAAATTCTCAGTTAGGGCATGAAACAGAACCATCATCATGATCCTTCTGCAAGCAAGCTCTCTCCTCAGGCTGTGTTAATTGGATTATATATATATATATGAATCAATGGAGAAATACCCATTGTTCAAAGTTGAGGCTATAGCTCAGTGGCAGAGCACTTGACTAGCATGAGCAAGGGAACAGGCTCAACATCCAAACTGATAGTGAAAGCTGGAAGTGGATGGGGGAGAGAGGGAAAGACGAGAGAAGGAAAGGAGAAGGAAAAGAATACGTTGGAGTTGGAGATGGTGAGTTGAACAGAATAGTGCATATAAGAGCTCTGTGCACAGTTACAGAGGTCCGTAATTCCAGGAAGATCACAGCTGTCTGTCTGGCGGCTCTTTTTGTGCTTTGCTCTCCCGAAGTCTAATTTCCCTAATGCTTTACTCTTCCTTATAATTTGTTCTGTTGGCTCTGGCCTAAGTTCAACTTCTACCTCAGCAAAACTAGAGTGAACCTTTTCTGCTCTCTTGTTCTAACTCAAGTTCAAATACACTTTCAAAATCTTAACAAAATAAGTAGGTGGTTAACAAAAGATGAACATTGGGGCTTATTGGGTCTGTCTTAAGCCGCAGGGAACAGACACCGCTGCCAGCCATTCAACTGCCAGCACTCACACATAAATGTGGTCAATATTTTGACTGTTTCTCAACTCTCCAGTCATCCAAACTTTTTAAAAACCTACAATTTCCTGAAATAACCAATGTGCCTGGAGCTTACCACATATACATGATGGTTTCGTGTAACCCCTGCAAGTGCCAACACTCTCTGGCTTTGAACAACAGTTTTTCTGTAGTGAACCCATACATCAAAGATAATGAAAATGAGCTAAGTGTCACCACAGAAAGGTGGCTTGGGGGTTTCAGCTAAGCAAGCCCTACTGAGACTTTTCAGAGCGCCTAATCTCTCTACAACTCTGCTTCTGTTTTAAGTTTCTGCTCCTTTCTTCTTATTTCATATGCATGAGTGTTTTGCCTGCATGTATCTATGGAATGTGTACCACATGTTTGTCTGCTGTCAGAAGAGAGTATCTGGTCCCCTTGAACAAGCTTAGCAATAAGCTTTCATGTGGGTGCTAAGAATTGAACCCTGGTCCTCTGAGCCATCTATCTAGCTACCTAAGTTTCTATTCTTGCTGGTGAAATTGTTTATAAATGTAAAGTGGAGGTTTTAAATTGCTTTTGAAATTCTCACTTATTTAATTTATGAATTGTTTTTTCATTTGGTGTGAGAATCTTTGTTTCTGGGTATTTTCCACAGAGTTGAAAGGCCTTACTATTGATTCAGGCAGTTCCTGTAACAATAAGCTAATGGTGGACAGATATTCATCCCAAGGGTGAAACTCAGAGAGTCAATGGCAAATCATTCACAGAACAGTGTCTTGACATACTCAAGAGAGCTGAGGCCTGTGCTCCTTAATCCTAAGTGATAGAAATTAAACCAATGAGGCAAACTGATGTGTTTGCTGGAGAGACTGAATTTCCTAATAATAGCATTTGTTTAACATGTGTTAAGGACAAGAGGTCCTATGAGTGCCCAGGTACAGGGAATAAATAGGCAAGATTAAAAAGGAGCTCTGGTCATGTGGAACTGAGAATCTTGCCCAATTCCCCCCACCCCCCCCCCCATTTCCATCCACTACCCCTGTCACCAGCTGTAGGTCCTTTAATCCATCATGGGCCAGGAAACAGAGGCAAAGCACTCATTCAGAACTTCTTCCTAGAAACCATGTAGACACTACCCAGAGCTGGCAATCCTGTTATTTACTAGGATTTTCTGTGTGCTTTTCTACACTGGGCTCTGACGTGACTTGCAGTGTAGGCGTTTAGTACTGGGTAAAATGCATCCACACCTGTAATGTACTTATAAACTAGTGAATGAAAGAGCAGGACTCAAGTGTCTCAGTAACTGGAACAGGTGTCCAGGGTTAGCTAAAGCTCATGAAGCACTGGTCATTTCATTTACATGTGTTCCAGCTTTTTCATGGGTGAAAGAAACTAAGCTTTGTAGATCTGTCAACATCGTTGGGGATTAACTCTTCCCCTAGTCTCGACAGCAGAAGCTATTAAACATCCATGAACTGCCAGGCGTTGGAGCACCTGATGCCAAGGATAAAGTAGTGGAGCACACATGATGAGGTCTGTGCTTAAAAAGCTGACTGATAAGAAAGACAAGTATGCAGGAAATAATAAGCTGCTTGATCACAGCATAAACTAAGCTTTAGGACTAAGCTGGGGACAAGAGAAAGCACAACATGTATGTGACTTGCTCTGAGCACTCCACAGTACCGACCTGCTGGATTCTGAGATTTTTTTTTTTTTTTTTTGCTCAGCACACTGATTCATCAAAGCTTCAAGTTTACTGGCAACCATGCATGCATGTGTGTTGTACAGACAGAGCACAGTTAGCTGTTGTAACTTGTTACAGGAACAAATCATGGCCTGGTGACACTAATCCGCTTTGAACATGATAAGGCATGAAGATGTTGACACCCAGCAACTTCACTCAGTTCCAGTCAAACATAGCCTAGAGCCCCATGGCCGGCCAGCAAGTGTGCTGCCTATACAAGGCACTCTTCTGCCCGACACTTACACTTGCTTTGGCTGATTTCATGACTTGAGTAAGCAGACATCGATTTTCTGCTTGTCCTGTCTCCTCCCTTTGCCCTATTCCTTCTCCAAGTCAGAGAATGGTGCCTGTGCTTTCTGCAGATGAGTTAAGAGGTTTTACACCAATTTTTAAAAAGCTGCCTTATTTGTAGATTTCATCATGGGACTGATACTTTCTGTGTACTTGACAGCACTTGGGCAGTGAATGGTCTCATTGTTTTTCCGAGAGAACAACTCTGAGATGTGTGGGTGTCTCGCTGAAAGACTGGAGTGCCTCAGAGCCAGCCTGATAGGGTGCTGCTCCCAGGAAATAAAGTGGGTTAGTAATCCCATTCAACAGGGCGGTTAAAAGGCAAAACAAAGCAGGCGTTTCACATGTACAAAGGGTAACTTGTCAAAAGTCCTCATGAAACTCAAATTAATTTAGATCTGATTTTTTTTTTTTTTTTAAATGTGGGCAACAGTATTCTAAGCTATCTGGTCAAGTATTAGGAGTCCTTCTTTGGTCAATGCTACACGTTATCATCCTATCTCAAGGCAAGTCTGCACTGTCTGTATTGAAGGATACATATACTTTATTTATACCAGCTTGTTTCCAATGTTATTTTAAGTGACCGAGGTCCTAGAAAGAAGCCTATCCTCGCAACAGACACAAAGTGTGCTCCTTTAATAACAGGGGCATTCCACTTGCTAAGACTGACAGCCCTACCAACTGTGCCTGGAGGAGAGTGGGCTTACCAGATACCTCAACCAGAGGGACTGGTCTGCCACTGGCAGCCCGAAAGCAGGCTGCACAGACTCTTGGCACAGAGTCTAACAATAGTACAGCTGGGGCTGAATCAACTCCCTCCTAAGAGGCTGATTGCTCAAGCAGGAAAAAACAGAGACAACCCCAATGCTGTCCCACAGTTTTCTCAGGTTATACTAAAAAAATCTGTGCTGCTAATTCATCCCGCCACGGCACTCTGCCATGAGCCTTATCCAGTTAGCTCTAAAGTGGTCTCTCATAAGAGCTGGGGTTCCTCCATCGACAGCAGGCATTTCAGTGCATGTCAGTACTGGTAACAGCCAGATGTGAGTGAGGAGCTATGCTTGGTGAGTGGTATCTAGTCCTTTTCTTCCTATGTCTTTACTTTATTTTATGCTCTTCTGACCCTTACACTCCCCCAAGACCACTTCTTCTTGAAGGTGTGGGTGGTCATTTCAGAGAAGTGCTTTACCTGGTTTCCTCAGCACCACTGGACAGTTTTTCCTCACCCCTCCTTTTCAGTGTTCCCTCTTTCCTAAGTTCCTGTGGCTCTGTGCTCTTCTTAATGGCTCCCTTCCTCTTCACACTCATGACTGTCTCGATGGTCTCGTATTAGGTCTCATGTTTCCTTGGCTCTTTGCTGTCATTCACACTCACTTTTCTATTCTCTTCTAAGGCCACCATAACCTTTCTCAATGCTTTCGTTGCCAAGGGCATGTGATGGTTTCAGCAAGCTCTTGCAGTCCAGCCCTTTCTCCTGGGCTCTCTGCCCACACACACCACTGTCTCTGGTAATAGCCACATGCGTGCCTAGCAGACATCCCACCTCCAGCTGCACTGGCCCTGGGAACTCTTCTTCCCAGCCACACCCGCAGCTGCCTGCCCCTTTCTATCATCCTGTGTGTCCTTACTGGGGGTCATCTCCGGTTCCCTTTCTCTGTCCTTCCCTGATTTAAGTCATGTGGATATTTATGAATTTTATTTTCTTCCTCTCACCACAATTTGTTTGTTTCTCCTCTGTCACTAGATGTCATTTAAACTGTAAATCTCCCAAACTTACTAATGTATTTTCTGGCTAGATCTTATCATGTTTTTAAATCACTCATCAAGTTTTCATTAAAAAGGGTGACTCCCACTAAACTAATGTAGATTTTAATCCTTAAATCCTAACCATGCTGACAATTTAGAGTTCAATACTGTCTTCTCTTCAGGATCACTGGTAGCCTTGCTTTTCCTTGTATGTATTAAGATGTCATGGCATCTCTGAAAATGTGCTCCTTTCAGTCCCAAGGATGTTCATATGTGTTCTTCAGTGTAGAGAACTTCACTTTTATAGGTTCTGTGAGACACAAATTCCCACTCTCCCTACCCATCATGATACTTTTTTTTAACAGCCTTTGAAACAATTGTTTCCTGTCAGTACACTGTAAACTCTACAAGGGAGAATTCTCATTTATCACAATCTCTCTGAGAAACTGGGAACAGGAAAACTCAATAAATGTAGCCGAAAGAATTAATGAATTCTGTACTTATTTTTATGTAAGGGTAACCATAAATTATAAACAGTTTCAAGTGCTTTATATAGCTTTTGTTAGGAAATAAAATACACTTTTGATTTATTCTTAGGAGAAAACACTAACGTTGGTGTGGTGGTTGATATTTTTACAAAGATAGTAATAAGGTCTTATTTCTTCTGGTCCTCCTACCTTCCCTTCTTCAATACAGCCTACTGATGTTTGCCAGCATGACCAACAATGTGGTCGTATTTCTATCAGCCTTTGCATATAGAAGTCATCTACTTTCTATAAACACGTTTTTGTGGGAGGAAAAACTAGACCCAAATGAGGATATTATGATATAATTTGAAAATTATATGGCCTTCCCCCCACCCTGCCATTTTCTAAGATATCCATTTTGCTCTTTGGCTTTCCTCCTGGACATGGGACAGGAGATCAATGCATGGAAGTCAGAAGCAGGGACATCTAAATCAAGGTCATCGTTAAGAGCTACAATAGTACACAACAGCTCAGAGGATGGAAGGAACATAGGCAGAGCTAGCCCTTCCATCTGCTGGCTCCCGGGGATGGTATCTTCTCACCCAGACACCACTCAGGGGAGAAGGAAGGGAAGATTTCTGGAGAGAAACTATTCTTTTTGTGGGTGTGAACTTCCTTTAACTGATTAGTTGCAAACCTGCATTGAGGGAGATGACTAGCCATCAAGAGAGAATGAGTTGACCACACACATGAATACTGAGTACCATTACAGGGCAAAAATTAAGATTAGTGAGTAAAGTGGGTATCATTTGGGAGAAGCCAATGAACACTACATTTCTAATCATTTCAGCCAAAGTAGATACATTTAAAAGTATAAAGAACACAAACCCTAGTCTTCCTCAATATAGAATTTAGGAGTATTCCTGGATACTGAATATAATAGGTCCCACACAACCTTAGCCAACATATTAGTGACTTTTTACATTGTTGCAACAGAATACCTGACAGATAGAAGTATTCGTTCTGGCTCACAGTTTGAAGAAGTACAGGTCACCAGGTGGGGTCAGCATGGCAGTAGGGACAGGGACAGCTAGTATGACTGGACTCACTGTACCAGGAGAGTACAGCAGCTTCTTGTAGCATGGTGCCTGCATGGGAGCAGAGAGCTCTTGCAGAAGCAAAGTGACCACTAACCCTCTGGGCCCAGCCCCAGTGACCCACTTGTTCCAGCTAGGCTCATACTCCCTGAAGTTCCCATGACCAACCAAAACAGTGCCACTCACTAGGGACCAGGTAATTAAATATACACTGCTGTGAGGAACATTTCACATTCAAATCAACCTACTCAAGAAAGAGAACTCTGAGCTTCATTTGTAAGTGCTCACCCTTTCTCGGTTAACATTTGGTTAAACTGTAAGAACCATCTAGATGTACAGAGATCCAAACCAACTCCAGAGCAAGAGCTTGCCTTATTCTGCATACAAAACAGGTCAACAGCTCTTTAACTTTCCTTCTACCCTATACCTGCCTCAGAATACATTTCCCCCATCTTATGTAAATGAAATGAATACAAATCAAAACAAAAATGTTATGAGTTTAATGCTTTGACTTTCTGTTCTTTTGAGGTATTGATTAGAAATGTAAGTCAGCAGATAAGAAAGTAAAGGATTGAGATACAATAGTTGAGCCATTTAACTATTTGGTATTTTATATAAATTTAATTAGAGATCTCTCCTAATAAGTAAAAACAGCTTGTTTACAAATATTTGTCAGGAGAAGTAAATTGAAGATAAAATGCAAAACAATTAACTGGTACTCTTGAATAAGGTTGATAAGGAAAACAATCTTCCTGTCATACCCTCTCTCATAGTCATAGAACTCCCAAATGAGCCTGGAGTCCTTAATATTGTGAAAACAAACACTGTGATCACTCTGTCCAATGTACATGTGTAGCATGGATTCCTTTGCAGTAATTCATCCCACTGCATCTATTTAATGAATACCTTGTTACTGGATCTTGCCATTGTTAAAGTGTTTCAAAAAGAATGGTACCTGCCTTCCTGTGGATAGATACCTTTGATACATTGGTTTAGAAGGAGATTGAAACATGTATTAGCCAAAGGTCCTCAATGAAACAATTGTAGATGGACTACCTCTTATGCTATAACTGGTGAAGTGATAGAAGATCTTTGTAATTTGAGGAAATCTTTTAAAATAATGCAGAAGAGCGGGGTGTGGTGATGTGGCACGTGATGGTAATCTTTGGACTCAGGAAGCTGAGGCAGGAGGACCTTAAGTTCAAGAAAAGCTTGGACATTTCAGCAAAATCTTGACTCAAAATAAATAGTTTGCCCATGAACAAGATTATTATAAAAGTTCAGGCTAAAATAATGTGTTTATTTTATTCTGGAAGAAATTCTGTTTCTTAAGCATTTAAAATATATGAATGATATCTTTTATAAAATGATTCATTTCTTCTAGAAACAATTTTCAAGACAATATATCATAAAGTACTAGTGATCAAAACTGAGGTGGAACTTTTTGAATGCTAATTTAAGGATTACAGATTTAGTTCTAAAATTAATTTTCAGCATTACCTTTTGTCTCACAAGTAATCTCCAGAAGAGCATGAGTGCTGATTTCCAACAACTCATATTGATTACATGTTTACCCCTACCATAATTTCTCAAAAGATGATAGCATCTATCTCCTTGATGACTTCAGAAGTCACTGTAAAAGCCTAATGAAATGAACTTTAATATACTAAAGACAATTACAATAACATTGTGTGTGTGTGTGTGTGTGTCCACATACATGCCATGGCATGCCTATGAAGGTCAGAAGACAACAGATGTCAGCTCTCTCTTTCTACCATGAGTTCTAGGGACTGGACTGGACTCTGGTGGCTAACCTCCAACAAATAGTTCCAAACCCATGGTTGCACAGATATCTCTTGTTAAATTCAGTGAATCACAAAATTAAACAAAAAGAAAGGGAGTTGTGGAGAGGAGGGAGTTGACAGGAGTTGGTCAGGGTCCTAGCCAGGGTTACTATTGCTGTAATGAAACATCATGACCAAAAGCAACTTGGGGATAAAAAGGTTTGTGTGACATTTATATCTTGAATCACAGTCCACTGAGGGGAGCCTGAGAAGGAACTCAAACCAGACAGGAATCTGGAGACAGAAACTGTTACAAAAGCTATAGAATCATTCTGTTTACTGGCTTGCTCCTCAAGGTTTGCTCAGCCTGCTTTCTCATAAAACCCAGGACCACCAACCCAGGGGTGGCCCCACCCACAATAGGCTGGGTCTTTGCACATCAATTACTAATTAACAAAATGCCCTATAGATCTGGTCAATCTTATGGAGACATTTTCTCAATTGAGGTTCCTTCCTTTCAGATGACTTTAACTTGTGTATAGTATCTATAAAATCTAGCCCAGACAGACTGGAATAAGATAGACTATAGAGTTAGAGCAATTTGAATGCATCACGTATGTGTATAAAATTATAAAAACATTTATTTTTAAATAAAATAATAAACAAATAGTAAAAATATTGTTAAAATGTAGTACAACTCCAAAAATGGGTTCTAGTTTTAAAATGCAGCATGCTTTCTCCTCTAAAAGGAATTGATAGGAGTTTTCATTCAAGGAAAATTTATGTTTTCTTAAAACAAGTAATGACAAAGAAAAGTAAGATTTTTTTTCAAATGGTCTCTGAACTTACATTTTTAATGAAGGACTGCAAAGCCGTGGGAACTTATCTAAGAAGGATAGGAAAACTAATCCCATAATTGTCACAACTTTTAAATAGATCTAAAGACCAGCTTTCTTGGTCTTCTCTACCCCACCTACTTCCACCAGGTTCCATCAAACAACAGCAATAGCCCATCTTGGGAGACACTTGCTCTGCCATGTAAATAGCTGGAAGAATCAGAGTCAGTAAAAATATTTCCAGTTTTAGAAACTGTGACATGAAATCAAGCAAAACATGAAGGTCAGGTGAGGGGTCAGAAATGAGTGATACGAATTACTCCTCACATTTGTTAGCAATGTCGCTTAGTCATTTGGAAGACATTAAGTAGTTCGAAGGAAACAACGTATATGTCCCTTGCCATTTCCCCTTTCATTTTCCAAAACACTCAATAGCTGCTCAGTAAATATTTATGGAGGGAATGAATATAGAGGTCTAAAAGGACTGCAGTATGACAGAGAGATTGAAACTACATTCAGCTAAAACCTATCTTCCAATATTTTTCTTCAGGTAAAAAATAAAGCATTATGTTTTGAGTCTTAATTCAGATAATAGGTTTTATGCCAGTCAGTATGGATTGAATCAAGAGGGTCATTTGGGTCCCAGAGTCTGAAGTTAGAATAGGCAACATAGTGAGACCCTTTCTCAAAAACGTTGTTAGCACAACAGGCTAAGAATAATTACTATCAACAGACAGCAGCAATGTTACCTGCTAAATACTTCCAGAATGGCACAAGAAGAAAAACCAGGGGAAAGCTTTTGCAGGCTAATATTCAGACCCATAGAATCCTACTGCACAGTCATACTGTGAAAAAAAAAATGTTCTCTCTGGGTTCAGGCACACGCTGACTTAGTATAAGGTGGGGAACACTTTGAAACTTCACCTACAACCCTCACAATTAAGGAAGATGGGGAGGACATATGAAAGGTCCACTACCAATCAAGTGATGAGATTCAGCGCAAGATGGAATTGCTTCATCCATCATACAGACATTTGCCATTTCTGAGCTGGCTTTGTGAGGGGAAAGCTGCACAGACACACACACCAACGTTTATCCTTAAGACACGCTGGCAACACCTTCTCCAGGGGCGTTTCTTATTGTGATCTTTCTTTTGTTCAAACTAAAACTTAATTTATTAAAGTTTTCACTATTAATTCAGGTTTGTGTTTTCAAATATTGTTATAAAAATCTAGCTATTATACTAATTCATATTTTAATAACTAACAATTATTAAATCCTTGTCTCAGTTAGGGTTTTTTATTGCTGGGAAGAGACACTATGATCATGGCAATGCTTACAAAGAAAACATTTAATTGAGGTGGTGGCTTACAGTTTCAGAGGTTCAACCCAGTGTCATCATGACTGGGAACATGGCAGTGTGCAGGCAGACGCGGTGCTGGTTACATCTTGACCAGAAGGCAGCAGGAAGTTGACTATCACACCAAGTGAAGTTTAGAAAAGAGACTGCAAAGCCCACCCTCACTGTGATACACTTCCTCCAACAAGGGCATACCTACTGCAACAAAGCCACATCTCCTAATAGTGCCATTCCCTTTGGGATCCATTTTCTTTCAAACCACCACAATCCCCTTTCTCTGTTAACTTTGGTTTTGATTAGTGTTTTGTTGTGGTGTTGTTCAAGCACTTTAAGACATAGTACACATACGAAACCTACCCTTAAGGACATCAACATTTTAAAAAGGAAAATACTCTTTAAAAGAAAAGTACTTAAAAAATTTAAAGATTATTTTTTAAAAAATACTCTTTCAACATGTTCAAAATAATGTCCCACTAAGAAATATAACAATGGTCCTCCAATATTAGCTAATATAAAAGTTACATTCCAATATTCCTGTTTGACTACAAAAAGCTTTTTACAACCAGGCAGCTTTTAACTTCCCATGTTAAACTCCCAACCACAAACATGGTTTCCATCACACACTCATGCATAGGCATAAACACAGATACCTGCACCCACATATAAACATGTACACACACCCACTCATACACAGACATTCTGATAGACCTTAAGGGATTGTTTGCCTACAGGCTATAAAGTGTAGTGATATCATGCAATCTGTCTCTCCACTATCATGCTCTCCTGGGCCCTCTGACCTTAACCCCAGTTTTTCTCAGCTTCCCCACAGCAGCAGAGCAGATGCAGGTGGTCAGTCACATAATTAAAAACATCTCTGAACGTACTGTTCCAGAAAGCTCTTTTCTGCTCCAGACCCAGGCTTAGGATTTGGACTGTTTCAGCTATTTTAACGACTCTCAAAGAAGCACTTGTACAATTCAGAATAAAACTTCCCGTGGATTTGGCTCAGATCTGTACTCAAAGAAGCACACAGGAAGGATGAACGGCTCTCACCAGTACTGGCACAGATGACCAGAAGCTGAACAAGTGTCCCCAGAAAGCCCTGGCCTGATTTCGCTTCTAGCTTTCTGGACACCCCCTAACCGCATCTTAACTCTAGCTTTAGAGCACCCCTCAGATTCAGTTAACTTTCTTGCACAATCCCAGCCACTGATAGTGACTATGAAAATGAAAGTAGGTTGCTAAACACACAAGAACAGTCTGGCACAGACACACACGGCCTCATGCACACATGCATTTCTAAGGCACGTGTAAAAACTACTTCTGAAGCCAGAGACAATCACTAACACTGGAGAATCAAAAACCAGATTTATGGTGAGGAGGGAGAAGTGTTTTCTCAATTGCTGGGAGGGAGGTGTTATTTTAAGTTAATTCAATCGTAAAATGTAGTCTTTACATTTTAAAGCTGCATGTTAGACGGAGCTACTGCCAAGTCCACATACTTCAGTGTGCAATGTTTTCACCCTACAGAAGGGACCATGAAATGCGCTTTTCCAGGAGTTTGCCTGATGACACACAGATCCTGCAGGAGGTGGAGCAGTGGCAGGCAGGTATGAGTGTACAGAAAGGGGTATTCGCTGGCACATAGCTGGATGACACCCTTGCAGCACCATCTGTGGAAAACTCCAAGCACTTTGCTTTCATACACTAACTGTCCTATCCATTTCTTGAAGCAATATAGGGTTTTCAGAACTCTTTTCCACTGAAGCATACACTTTCATGCCTCTGTTAGCAGCACCTCTGAGGACATGTCCCATCAGTGTTGTTATGCAGTATATGAGAAGACTTTTGCCTGTTAAAGATACTTCCAGCCTTCAGAGCAAGGCTTTTCAAACTTTTTCCATTTATGACCTTTTTTCTTTTTTTATTTATTATTTTTTCATTTTACATACCAATCCCTGTTCCCCCTCCCTCCCCTTCTCCTGCTCCACCTTCCTCCCCCCACATCCCACCCCCATCCCCTCCTCATAGGTGGTAAAGTTTATCTTGTGTAGTCAACACAGGCTGGCATACAAATTTGGGACCTGACCAAGCCCCTCCGCCCTGCATCATGGTGGAGTAAGGCATTTCATCATAGGGAATGGGATCTAAAAAGCCAGTTTACATCTTTTCAGCTAAGCTATTCTCTAGTATATATAATTATATATTATAATTTTTGTCATTTGATGAAAATAAAAACATATTAGCATGCTAATGAGATGGATGTGTTCATTTATTTTTATACAAATTGCTGTGGGATGGTCCGTATGTCAAATGCGTTGCTCTGATTGGTTAATAAATAAAACACTGATTGGCCAGTAGCAGGCAGGAAGTATAGGTGAGAAGTACAAGCAGAGAAGAGGATTGAGGGAAGTGGAAGGCTGAGGCAGAGAGACATTGCCAGCCACCACATGACAAGAAAGATGTAAGGTACTGGTAAGCCACGAGCCACATGGCAAAGTATAGATTAATAGGAATGGGTTAATTTAAGATAGAAGAAGTAGATAACAAGAAGCCTGCCACAGCCATACAGTTTGTAAGCAATATAAGTGTCTGTGTGTTTATTTTATAAGTGGGCTGTCAGACTGCCAGGGCTTGGCAGGACTGGCAAGAAAACTCTAGCTACAAATGGCACCCAATGTGTTGGCAAGAGTTTCCGCATAAAACCTGAGAAAAAAGATTCTAAAATGGAGCTAAAAACAGCTTCCTAGTTGTCTCTCTCAAGTTGGCAGCCTTCGGGTTTGAACTACTATGGCAGTTCCGTACTACTCTATGGCAGTTTGTGGTATGCATGCGGGCTTGACCTACACTATGTTACACAGAGGTATCTCCAAGCTGTGCACTATGCTGTGTATTGAATATAGTTTTTGCTGTTAAAAAAAGAAAAAGAAAAAAAAAAAAGAGGTTTCTTGGCTACACACTGCTTTGATGGAAGCATAGACGCACTGTTTCTAAGAGTTGATGGCTCCCAGAGCTGGCGGTAAACTGTACCACTGCCATGTTGGGAGGTTGAGGTGGGCAGAGCCAGCAGCCACAGCACAGTTTCAGTTAAAACAATAGATTCATGATAAGACGGATTCAGATGGAATAAGACTTTAAATGCTTTACAATGTGTGTAAAAATTTACATAGGCTTGAAAGAGAGAATAAAAGGAATCTATACAGTTATATAAAAAATAGATAGTTTTTAAAAAATAAAGTCTTTAAAGAGACAGTAAAGGTAGTATAAAACATAAGCCACGTAAAGATGGATATTACACAGAGAATCTGGATTGTGTTGTCTTTGGGATTTTTAACTAAAGAGAGATATTTGGTTGTAAAGGCAGAGGAATTAAACCAACATGTATATTTTAAAGGTACCTTGACTTCAAAATTTGGATCTAAGGATATGTTGCTTTGGAAAAGAGTCTCTGCTTTTGTTTCCACAGAAAGCAAGAGGCTATGGATTTATTCCAGATTAAGATACATCAGGTTTGACCAGCCAAGACCCCCTGAAAGGTCTCTGATGACACCATGGCACAAATGATCCAACATCCAAAATGGATTCAAGGCAACTGGCTCAAACAATACACCTGCACAGACTACTTTATAATCCTAAAATTTTCTTTGTGTCCCCATAAGATACAGCACCCCCCTCCAGCAGGAAGTAGTAAGAGAAGCTACACCCAAATTCCCAAATATACCAAGCTGGCTTTGAGATGGAATTGGCTCACTCCTTCTCTAAACCAATACATATTGCTAAAAAAAAAAAAAGGAAAAAGAAAAAGAAAAAAGGTTAAGAGATTCTTGTGTCCCAAATCAGAAAAGCCCTCTGGTGTGGAACAGAGGAAAAACCAATATTTTTATTTAAAATTGATTGATTATAAATGTGATCTCTTTCTAAAGAAGAAAGGCAGATAGTATAGATAATGAAAGGATGAAAGAGTAGATAATTATATCTACTTTTAAAGAGCAACTTGTTTAAAAATGTTTTACATTGGTATAGATTTTAGTTTATTGATACAAATTTAGAGTTGATTTTGTTATACTGTTTATATATTTCTACTCTTCTTTGAGGTATTATGTTTATGCAACTCGTTCAGGTTGTAATGGATAATTAAGAAATACAGATTAATAATTAGTCTTCTATGATAGTTAAACTTGTAACATGTTAGTTAAGTTTTCTAGGTATACATAGATATATTTCAGATAGATAGGTAATCTTCAAACACTTCAAAGACCTACAAAATATGACATTTAAAATGTTTTAAAAATTTAGACTTTCTGGAAAATGAGACATGTCTGCTTCTGGCAGCAGTGGATTTATTTCAGAGAGGAGGATGGGCATTAAAGACACTCTATATGGAGTTTATCTTCACCTTGGCAAAAATAGCCATTTGGCCAAGAAACTGTTCTTGCCTGGACTGCTTTAAAAAAAATGTATTGACTGGACATGCAGGACCCATAAGAAGGTGACCACTGAACTTTGCTTGGCGAAATGGTCCTTCAGGTTCCTGCTTTGCAGAGGAAAGTGCCAGACATTCTACAAGACACAGACAAAAATGACTGAGAGTCTCTAGCCCTGTGGGCTAAAGACAGATGCCCCAAATTTACAAAGGAACATTAGGTGACTGTCCAGGCTGCCAGTTGTCTCTGTCTACCCTGCAAGACTCCCCAAAATTGTTTGCATCCTTTTCCCATTTCTCATGTAATAGTATATCCTTCTGAGGTCTTTGATGTAGTTGAAGACTAGAGATATAATTTTCCTTAGATATGATAAAAGATAAATTAGATATGAAACCTTAGACTCACAAATATAAGACAGATAGGATATCTTCTTTAATTTTGCCAAATAGACTAGTTATTATAAATAGACTAGATATTATAACTGTAATTCTTGCTTGATAATTGTTTCATTATCTGCAATTTTAAAATGTGAAAGTTAAAATCTTCCTTTTGGAAAGAAAAGGAAAAGGGGAAGTGCTGTGGGATGTTCTGTATGTTAAATGTGTTGTTCTGATTGGTTAATAAATAAAACACTGATTGACCAGTAGCCAGGCAGGAAGTACAGGCAGGACAAGCAGAGAAGAGAATTGAGGGAAGTGGAAGGCTGAGGCAAAAAGACATTGCCAGCCGCTGCCATGACAAGGAAGATGTAAGGTACCAGTAAGCCACGAGCCACATGGCAAAGTATAGATTAATAGAAATGGGTTAATTTAAGATGGAAGAAGTAGATAACAAGAAGATTGCCACAGCCATACAGTTTGTAAGCAACATAAGTGTCTGTGTGTTTATTTTATAAGTGGGCTTGTTAGACTGCCGGGGCTTGGTGGGACCCTGAGAGAAAATTCTAGCTACAACAAATAATTAAATCTGGGACAAAGATTTGATACTGTAGACTGCACAGGGCTTTGCAATTTTTACTTGATTAACATTCTGATTTTATAACTGTCATTATTGAGAAGCCACTTTATGCAAATATGTGCTGCTAAGTGGGAAAAGTATGTTTAAAGGCATTTTAGAAACTGTTTCTTATGATTGGTTTTAATGTCAACTTGATTTAATTGGAATCACCTGAGCAGGAAGCCTTACCTAAAGACATGTCCTGATGGCCTTGATTGAGATAAAAGAATCTGCCCCAGTAGTGATGGCATCTTCAGGTCATATCCCTCATAAAACAAGTCTGTCAGAGAAAGATCATCTTGCCTTTTGCTTGCTTGGCCTTTCCTCTTGCTACACAGTTGATCTGTCCTGTTGCTGCTACTGATTCCTTCACTGTCCCCAGAACCAGAGTCTCCAAAGTAATGAGATGGACTAAGATCCAGCAGTTCTCTAGGAACCTTACAAATTCAGCACAAGACTGGGACTACTGAGGTAGCTGGACTTATGGACTGAGTACCTACCAATCGTCACCTTGCAAGGAAAGACAGTTATCATGGAACTATTTTGATCACTGAGGCCAAATGCTTTAAGGACCAAGTAACTACGGTGTTCTCAGCTCTCTGGTGCAATTCTGCTGTTTTAAGCTAATTTATTAAATTCTATTATACATCCCCATATATAGATCTATCTCCTAGAGAGCCTAGCCTAAAACATTCTTGAAATTTCTGTCCTTATACCAGCCAAAATTTTTATTCCATATTTTATGAAGCTCATATCTGCAATTCAAACAGCAATTTTTGAAAGTAAATATTCTCACATGATTGAATGCAACAATATGCTAATCTGATACTTACTGAGTAATGACAATTGGAGAAGACTAGAACACTTTATTCTCCATAATTAAACCATCATGTTTCTCTAAGGGCAAAAGATGAAATCTCTAAGGGCTCAGTGAAATCTCAGTAGCTCACAGAGCACAGTCACCTCAGTGTTCCAGCAGTGTGAACTGCATTGGGCAGAGGGTGTGGCATATGCAGAGAGAACTGCTTGCTGTGAGTTTGGCTGTGATGAAGTTGGGGATGCGACATGATCCAGCACAGTCAGAAGCATCTCAGATTCATTACACATTTGATCTTGAATTCATGCTTAGGCACTATGTTCAGAAACCTTTCCCAGGAGGTCAGATCATCAGAAAACCCCATGTTCAGTAGCAACTACACATGGCCCTTGTTGTAAGGAGCGAGGCTATAGAGCATTATGCAATGTGTTTCTCTATTGCTCTCTCTGCCAATAAACAGGCTCTCCCCACAAAGGCTAGGCAACCTAACCCACTTTTTGTACACAGGCTGAAAGCTCTCCTTAATGGGAATAGCTTTGTGGCTATTATCTGTATTCCAGGCTGTAAACTCACAATTGATATGCTGTAGTTACTGTAACACACTAAAAAATTATACCTTCCTGACACCACACATAAGACAAGAAAAAACTCTCTTAGAACACACGTATTTTAGCAAGAGAAACTGAACCTTTAAGAAATTGTCAGAGAACCTGAGGAGGGAGGTATCACTTTGACCAAATCGGGTCCCCCGACATTGAACCCAAACTTTGGTGAATATAGCAGTGGGACTCTGGCAGAGTATATTTTCTTGCCCATTTAAATGTGGTACCCAGGGCAGATGCTAAAAGCACAGACACAAAGTAACTGAGTTAGTGAAATATGAGTTTACCTTTTAAGTACCAGTCAAAAATTCCACTGTGTAGGGCTTGGGTTATTTGGATTTAGAGAACTCAAGTTCATTAAAACTGTACAGTTCTGTGATTGGGATACAAGGGACAAGAAGAAACTAAAAACCCTTTCAAAAACTGAGTACCTGCCTACAATGATATTTTATACTTGCTGACAACATATCTGATCGTAGAAATTCTAAGAAGCTCTGGGCATTTGAGGATAAAATACAATCAACAGTGTAAACCCTTACTCAGTTTCAAACCAAGGGCCTCCAAAGTCCACACAGAAATGTGAGTGAACCACAAGACCATCCCTGGTCAATATGTGGGATTGTGTGCATTTCTCTAGAAAAGTCACTCTACTCTTCTTGAAATCATGATTATGTTGCTCTATCACAGCTCTTATTACCCCACTACTGACTGAAACCTGCACAGTGGAGAAACACTCACCACACATAAAAAGTAAAGAAAGTAACAATAGCCTGCTAGTGTGAAGGGGAGATGTAGAGTCTGTTCCCCAGGCTCTAGTTCCAATAAATAAAGGAGGCAATGGGTCTGCAGTGGCCTAGATAGCCCATACCTGGTTCATTATGACAGTCTTTTCTCAGTCTTCTGATCCATCACTGAGTGGAAGCAGACTAAATCATTGCTTCCCTGTCTTGCAGTTGTTCAAGGGAAGAAGGAAATATGGTTTTGGAGTAGAATCTCTCAATTTTTTACCTTGTTAACAATACTAAATGAGCCAAGGGAAATGCAGATACTATTATTACAAAGGCCATTTTTACCTGTGAGACATCTGGATGGAGCTGTATGTGGGATTAAAGCTACTAGAAGGCTCTTGACACTCACACTATCTTAGGATAGAAATCAGTGAGAACTTGTACGCACCCCTGTTGAAGAATTCCTTTGTGATGTAAAGCAGGCCTGTAGCTGGTTGTTTATTAAACACATTCTAATGGTCTAGTTCTTCTGGTACTGGCATCATGTAGAACAATGACTCTCAACCTTCCTAATGCTGTGATCCTTTAATACAGTTCCTCATGTTATGGTCCCCCCCCCTGCCTCCACGCATAAAACTACTTTCATTGCTACGAATTCATAACTGTAATTTTGCTACTGTTATAATTTGTTATATAAATATCTGTGTTTTCAGGTGTTCTTAGGTGGCCCCTGTGAAAGGGCCATTCAGCCCAAGGGGTTGCAACCCACAGGTTGAGAACTTCTGTGTGCTTCTGTTCTAGATTGGCATCTGGACCTATGGATCTCAAAGTGAGAATGGCTGTAATACCCCTCCACTGGATCAAGAAGTCTGGTTTCATTGTTAATAATTGACGTACTTTCCTAAAAGATGGCAAAGATGAAGTTAATAAATAGAAATATGCCAACCATCAGATAATCTATGTGCTGGTTAATTTTTTTTTTTTGTCAATGTAATACAAGCAAAGGTCATAAAAGAAGAAGGAACCTCATTTGAGAAGATCCCTCCATCAGATTGGCATTTTGACAAGTCTGTACAGCATTTTCTTAATCAATGAATAGTGTGGGAGGGTCCAGGCCACTGAAGAGAGTGCCAGCCTTAGGCAGGTGGTCCTTAGTATAAGGAAGCAGGATGAGAATGTCCAGATCAAGCCAACAAGTGGCATTCTTTAATGGCCTCTGCTTCAGTTCTTGCCTCTAGGTTTCTTGCCTTGACCTGCTGCCCTGGTGGATGAACTATTATTAAGATGAAATAAACCCTTTTCTCACCAAGTTGTGTTTGGCCATCATGTTTAGCACAGCAGGAGAAAGCAAAGAAGGATAGTTTATGTGCTTATTGTAGATATGGCCATGGAAGACCCCAAACACATTGTTCTTCTACAGCTTCTCTATGTGCTTTATTCCTGTATATAAAATATTCCCCACAACCTGGATGACACCATGCTAAGAGAAACAAGACAGGTACAGAAGAAAAAAAAAAAAAACAAAACATGCTGTGTGATCTCAGTCTAATGTGGAATTTTAAAATGCTGAACTCACAGAAGCAGAGAGAAGAATAGTGGTTATGGGTACTGTGGGCAGGGCAGCAGCAATCAGGAAGCCTGATGATACTGTTAACATAGGAGGGATACTTTCTGGAAGTCTATTATATAAAACATGATGATTATTGTTAATATTAATGGAGTTTGTGTTTGAATATTTCTAAAAGATCATAATTTTCTTATCACATAAAAATGAGAAATGTAGGAGGTGAGGAGGAGGTAAGAAATTTGTTAATTCCTTGATTTAATATTTCATAATACATATGTATGTCAAAACATCACATTGTATGCCATAAATATATTACCTTAGTTGTAATTTTTGCCTTAATAAGAAAAAAAGAAAATGTTCAAATGCATACAGAATTTCTAGTGTGATCTTTCCGTACAAGTCCATTCCCAGTCTCCTACCCCCAGAAGATAGGCTGAACATCTTGGGAAAAAGTAAAGATCCCTTTAACAAGGAGTTCCAAACCCAGAGGAGACTGCGTTCAGTGCTCTGTACTGCCTTTTCTATTCCAAGAAATAAATTTCCCTGGACCATATCTAATTACCCCAGCTGTGTAAAAACCAAAACCCAGAGATTGAATAGAAAACCTTTCTTCCTTAAGGCTTGGCTTGACTCTAGTGAACAATAAATCCTTCCTACATTTTAAGCACTCTCTTTGATCCCACTTGAACTTATTGAGGAAAACAGAATAGCTATCAGATCACAATTTTGAAGTATCTATACATTAATTCTCTCTCTCTCTCTCTCTCTCTCTCTCTCTCTCTCTCTCTCTCTCTCTCTCTCTTTCTCTCTCTCTCTCTTCTCCCTCCCCCTGCCCCCCTTGCCCCAGCAGGCACAGCTTCCTTCTTCGGGTAATTATCAAGCACACCACATCACCACATTCTCAAGTTTTTCTCTGCCAACGCTGAGAAAGTGATGGTTTCTAGAGAGCTCTTTAGGGTGACTTAGTTGACTTAGTTTATCAGAAGACAGTTAAGTCATTTTTGTTGACAGACTAGACATGGTGCCAAAGGAGACATTCTTATACAACTTGGCCTCGGGGCTGATGTGCACATCTTGGAACCAGGCAGGATAAGCAGCTTAAGATACTTGGAGCTGAGAAATGAAAACAAAGGATGTGGTCTCTCTGTGGCTCCCTGACCTCAGCGATCTGTGTGGTTTCCATGATGGTAAATTATCTTGAAAGAAGCAGAGTTTTGTTGGGGAAGAGAAACTGTTCTGAGCAGGAGGAAAACAATGACTGAATTAGTGATGCATAACGAAAAGAGGCTCACTGTGTTTAACTCCTAAAATTTTGTTATGTTAATTTTCTTTCTACTTGTCACCTGTTGGTGTGGCAAAAATGGCTGTGGAATATCAAGGAAGCAAGATCTGCAAGGCCCAGCTGTGCTGATGCAAACCATTCACTTACAGCACATATTGGGGCAAAGCAACATTTGCTTCCAGCCAATGGGTTTGCTAAAAGAACTATCTCTGATCAGGCTGCTAAGGAAGTGTGCTTCCTGTGCCTCTCTAGAGACAAGAAACTAAATGTTTAGCGAGCACCAAAAGCCTGACACTTCCACTTCCTAATTTGAGACATAGGACTTGCTTTTGTAAAAGCTACATTTGAGACAAACAATTCTTTGATTTCTTTGGTCTCCATGTAGAAAAAAAGGAAAATGATTGTTGGTCCCCATCTCTTTTCAACAACATAATATATCCCTTGATTTGTGGGAACTGAGACACATTATGTTATTTTAGCTAACCCTAGATTTTTGTGACTATGTTAATAGTTATATACTTTTGTCACAAACTAACATACCACCAAGTACCTATTACTCTTACATTATAATAAACACTCATGATTCTTTTCCAGTGCCATCCTTGAATCTTCTTGCATGAGAAACTTCCCACCTCATGGTTATCGAGGGAAGTAAAGACCTTGTCCCATAAATGAAAGCAGACTCCTGGATGTTCCTGAAGCCAGGCCATAGGCATTAGTCTTGTGCTTTCCCAGTAAAATGCTATCTTGGGATAAGTTGATTTGAAAGCTGAGGATGAAAATTCTATGATGCCTTAGCATCATAAATATCACACACAGGATCTGAGTGAAGTGGTGGTCTTGGTATTGACCTAAAATCGTTACTGCTTGGTTTAATGTTGGACATACAAAGCGAACTGAAAATCTAGCACATGGCTCCAAATGAATGCCATACCCACTTACAATAAATTCTATATCTGCTGAAGAAGCCCCATCTGTTGTTCATAAATATAATGTTGACTGAGACCAGCCTTTTTAGCCTGGATATGTAAATCCCTTCCCAGGCTCCCCTGTTGCTTCCCATCCTTCCCCCTCACCTTTCTCTCCTCCTCCTTCTCCTCCTGCTTCTCCCCTGACCCCTTCTCCACCCCCCTGTTCTTCCCCCTTTCCTTTATCCTTCCTTCTTGACCTCTTTTGTCTGTACTATGGTCCTCCCTCTTCCTCTGTCTTTCTCCCCCAGCCCTCTTCTCCTGAGTACTACTCCCCTTCACTTCTACTTCCTCAGTATTTTACCTCTTACTTTCTGCTCAGTTTTAAGGCTCTTATCATGAAGCACAGAAATAAAATTCTAATCTTTTTTTTTTTTAGTTGAAAAAACTGAGACTGGACAATTTTAACTTTTTAAAACTGCTTTTAATTCGGTATGGAGTGTGTGTGTGTGTGTGTGTGTGTGTGTGTGTGTGTGTGTGTGTACATGATGGAGGTTACAAGACAGGTTGATGGAGCTGGTTCTTTTCAACCCTCTTGATCCCAGGAATCTAATTCAGGTGGTTGAATTTGGTAAGAAATGACTTACCTACTGAGACATCCCACCTGTCCAGTACTGGACAATTTTAAACAAATTATTCAGAGTAGCCAGAATTTCTTAGAGTGTCTTGTCCTTATTAACCAGTCCCAGAATAGTTACATCATGTCATTTTAACAGTCCTGATGGGTTGTCTGGAGATAAATGAGCTGCTTAAACTCTAGTAAGAAATAAGAAGAGTATAAATAACATATTTTTTTAATTTCCCATTGTCATGGTAGACATATTTGCATCTAGTCTATGTTCATCTGACTTGTGTAGTTAGAAGGCAATATAAAAATCATTGAGTGGAGACCTGGGAAATTACCTCATGCCTCAGGAAGGTAAGAGGATTTTGACAATTCAATGTTCAGTTTTCTGTAATTATCTAGAAAATAGCATTTTATAATTTGTCTGTTTGAATCAGAAGATAAGTGTATACATTACTTTTTGTTGCTATGATAAAATATCAAATGGGTAAGAACCTTTACTTCAAAGTATCATTATAAGCCCATTAATTTGAAAGTCTTTTTATTAAACACATTTGGTTCTTTGTAATTTTTTTTGCCTTTTCCACACCTGAGTTCTCTCAACTTTGGCCAAGTAGATGCCACCGAGTTTACTGCTATTTTTTTAATGTCACTCAATTTCTTTTAATAATTTTGCCACATTCAGTAACAACAACATGTTCCAAATTAATCTTGTACATTTTCTTCTTCCAGACCTGAAATCAGCAGTTTCCCAAGGAGTCTTGGACACTTTTAATGGGTAATATATTTCTTTAAACCACAGCCTGGTTAGCAAGAGTATTCATTGTTTTTTGGTATCCGTTGCTTCGAGGTTTTTAGAGAAATAAGTGAGAAAATATGTATTTTTTAAAAGTAAATATTATTCCTAAGCTCATGCTGATATTTTCTCCAATTCAAACAAAGAGCCCAGTGTTTCCACTGCCTTGGCTTCTGTATTTCATTAACTCCTTTTCATTTTCTGAAAATATCTTAGTTCATGAAAACATTAACATAAATCATATATATATGTCTCAAACTGCCAATATTAACATTTCCAGAGATTAAAAAAAAAAAACTACTGAATCGTTTAGAAGTCGCTGTGGCTTCCCATTTTATCCTTAGACTCTACAGTCAGAATGTTGTGGTTTAAAGTCAATTGAAATGAACCCTCCCTGTGCCACTGCCCTCCTGACACAGCTAGTATAGTTCACTTGTCTGGGACTTTTTAAACTTTGGTTTTTTTTTTTTTTTTTGGATTAACGATGATATAAGCTTTGTGTTATATCTAATATGTGGCTACAATATAAAGAATGAAAAGATACATTGGCTTTAGAGAAGTCTTTTCCATCCCTGATCCTTTCATGTCCCTTCCCTCCATTATAGGTAACATGATTACTAAGTTTTAAACCCAGATTAAAGAGAAAAAAAAATAAATGTATGATGATGGGTCAAAGAAATTGCTCAGTGGGTAAGGATTCTCACTGTCAAGCCTGACAACCATCATGGAACCAGAATGATGACTTTCACAAATGTTGTCACTACCATTGTGCTCTGCCTCACCCACCACAGACCCAGGAGGAGCAAAGGAGCAGGCCCTGATGGACTGAGCTCCCTGAATTAGTAAGCCAAAATATAGCTTCACCTCTTCAAGTTAAACATGTCAGGTTTTCTGTCACATTGACAAGCAAAGTAGTTAATACAAGTCTAATCTTCCCAGGTGTTTCAGGAATACGAAAGAAGAGAATGTTTAATTACTTGGTGTGTGTGTGTGTGTATGTGTGTGTGTGTGTGTGTGTGTGTGTGTGTATGCACACACATGCACATGTGACCCAGCACACCGCAGAAGTCAAAGAACAACTTGTGGAAGCATCTAGTTTCCCCTTCCATCATGTGGGTCTCAGGGATTGAACTCAGGCCATCAAGCTTAGCAGCAAATATTTTAATCTGCTGAGCCATCTCACCAACTCTGAAAGAATATTTTTAAATTAATTTTAACTGTTTCACAAAAATCATAAAAATTCTACACATCAGTTGGTACCATGTGATGCTTTAGTACATACATATATGTTATACAATGTTCAAAATAAATTGAACATATAGTTATCCTCAAATATTTAAATTTTTCTTTGTGGTGAAAATCCTCAGAAAAGAGATATTTCAAAGCGTAAATTTCAACAGATGAATAGATATAGATGAGTATGTATTGCATACAACATATCACTAGTAAAGCTAGTATCTTTTTATATAATTTTTTTAGTAAAAATAATTTTCTTTCCTTTTACATACAAACCCCTGTTCCTCTTCCCTCTTCTTCTCCTGCTCCCTACCACCTGCCGCCATCACACCCCCATCCCCTCCTCATAGAGGGTAAGGCCTCCCTTGGGTAGTCAACACAGGCTGGCATACCAAGTTGGGGCTGGACCTAACCCCTGCCTCCTGCATCAAGACTGAGTGAGGCATCGCACCCTAGGGAATGGGCTTTTGATATCTATTAAGGGGTTGACAAGAATCTGGAGATCCAGGACTTTGGTATCAGTCAGTTTTGTTTAAATACTAATTCTGCCAACTCCTTTCATGGGTAGATCTGGACTAATAGTATTCATTTCCCTCTGGGTCTTTGATCGTCCTGAGATTGTGCCAAAGACAACATCTGACTCAGACTAAGCACATAATACTTGTCGATTTATATCTCTATCCTGCTCTAAAATTCTGTGACATAAAAACTTAAATTTCACTTGAGATTCTAACAATATACCAGATGTAGCCATTTTACATGAGCCGCTGATCAAAACACATACTTATAACGAAGTAGAAGGACTAAGGAATTCTTCATTGGAGATCTTCATAGCCAGAGTACTTCCTGGTTTATCTTATTACTCTCTGCAGAGATATTATCTCTGTCCCCTCTCCTCCAAGCCTACTACTTTCCCCAGTACTCAAATGCAGCACATACATTGGAAACTAGAACTTTGGGGTCAGGTTAATAAGAAAATTGACAATGTAAGATGGGCTTCACCCTGTCCTTTGTAGGCAGATTTTTCTGTCCTGCCTGCCAAACCCAAATAGCCACACAAAGATTTCTTGTTAATTATGAAACCTTGGCCAATAGCTTAGGCTTGTTCCTAAGTAGCTTTTACAACTTAAATTAACCCATAGATTTTTTTTTTTATTAATCTATGTTCTATTGTGTGTCTTTTACCTCTATTCCATTTTTGTGTGTCTGACTTGTTCTGCATCTGTCTGGCCTCTCTACTAATCTTCTCCCAGAATTCTCTCTGTCCCCAAAATCCTGCCTAGCTACTGGCCATTTAGCCTTTTTTTGGGGGGGGGGGGGGGGGAGTTGAGACAAGCTTTGTCTGTGTAATTTTGGTACCTGTCCTGGATCTCACTCTGTAGACCAGGCTGGCCTTGAACTCACAGAGATCCATCTGGTTCTGCCTCCTGAGTGCTGGGATTAAAGGTGTGTGGCACCACTGCCCGGCTTTAGCTTTCTATTGAACCAACCTGAGTGACACATATTCACAAGGAACAAAAAGACAATTCAACAACAGTCCTTTGTATACTCAGTTTAAGAAAAGGCAAGATACAAGCTGCTACACACCAGGGCACAGTGGAGATCACATTATGTCTATAACACTGAAACCCTGAACAATTAAACTTGGGACACAGGTTAAGTACATGAAGATCACCTCATCTCAGGAGAGATAAAACTCAATGAAAGGTCAAATCGCCACAGCTAATGAGTCATGATTCTCCCCCTTCATGTGGAGTCAAATATCTGGTCCAGTTCTCAATAGGTCAAGTCATTCATCTCTGTATCATCATGACAGGAAGTAAATTCTTTGTCCAGAACATATGGTGGTGGTTAAGGTTTTCTGTGAACAAGATTGGAATTAGAATCTCCTGGGAGACGTAACTATGGGTGTGTCTGGGAAAGTGTTTCCAGAGAGGTTTAACTGAATGTAGATCAGTTTATCCCAACAACTGGGATCCCAGACTGAATATAAAGGAAAAGGCAAAAGCCAGATGGGCACTGTATTCATTTTCTTTTCATACAGACTTGAGAGTAATGTGGCAAACTACCTCATGCTCCTGCGACTATGCCTTCCCACCATGAAGGACCTTATATCCCCTCTTAAACTGTGAACCCCAATAAATTATTTTTCTTTAGGTTGTTTATCTCAGGTATTTTGTTACCACAATGGGAAAAATAATATTGTCATTAAATAACTTAAAATTTAAGGATGTCAATGAACATGTTCACACTTGTCTTACCTATGCTATACCTTTAAGTCTTTGAGTTGATGTTCTATGAAACACCAAGAGTCAAGTGTTTTCAAAACTAGCAGAAAAGTCATAAAATCAATCATTATCATTTGCTACTTGAAATGGGTTGAAAGTAATATAATGTAAAAAAAAAAAAAGGTGGGTTAGGTACAATGAGAAATTATTCATATGGTAAAACGCTACTTTAACTGCTTATGATAACTTATAAGAAAATATCATTTTACAATTTTACAGATGGAAAAAGTGAATTACAATTTTGCAATCGAATGGTCCAGTTTCATATCCTGACTAATTTATTTACTTACTACCTGCCTTTAAAATGAATTCCGAGCCTCAAGCCGCTATTCTCGTGTGAGATGCTAATACCATTTTCATGGTCTCATGGAAAATTGTAAAATCAAACTTGAACTCCTTCAGACCGTCTTCCTAGGTTTAGGAGCCTTTCTTTTTTATTGTATTTTCTATTTTTAGAAAACAATTTTTAAATTTAAATATAGTTTAATTATATCCTTCCACCCGCCTCCTTCTTCCAGAATCTCTCCCCTCCCTATCCACCCAACTTTAAGTTCTTTCTCAACAAACAAAAACCCAGTAGAAATACAAAATCTCCCAAACCAAAATAATACACACACACACACACACACACACACACACACACGTGCATACATACATACATAAAATCACACCCAAAAAGAAAAAAAAATGAGCTGTAATATTAATTAAAAATAAAAGCATGGAGTCCATTACATGTTGGTCACCTACTACTGAACATGAGGCCTGTCCTAGAGTAGTTGATATACTACTCTATAGTAGTTGGAATAAGATGAAATCTCAAAGTCGCTTTGATTTGCATTTCTCTAGTAGCTAAGGAAGCTGAACATTTGTTTACCTGGTTCTTAGCTATTTGAGTTTCCTCTATTGAGAATTCTCGGTTTAGAACTGTACCTGTTTTTTAATTAGGTCATTTGTTTTCTTGATATCTAGTTTATTTTGTTCTTTATATATTTTGGATATTATCTCTCTATTAGATGTGGAATTGGTGAAAATCTTTGTTTCAATTTATAGAATGCTGCTTTGTTTGAGTAGCAGTATCCTTTGCCATGCAGAATGTAATCAGTTTTATGAATGTGATCCCAATTATTAGTTGTTGATCTTAGTTCCTGTGCTAATAGTGTTCTGTTCAGAAAGGCTTTTCCTGTGCCAATGAGTTCAAGACTATTCCCCACTTTCTCTTTTATTAGGTTTAGTGCATCTGGTTTTACATTGTGGTCTTTGATCCTTTTTGGAGTTTAGTTTTATGCAGGGTGACAAGTATGGATTTATTTGCATTCTTCTACATACAGCCAACCAGTTTGACCATGTGTTGAAGATTCTGTATTATTTCCAATGTGTATTTCTGACCTCCTTCTCAAAAATCAGGTGTCCATACATATGTGACCTTATTCCTAGGTCTTCAATGCCATTATCAATGTGATTATTTTTGTGTCAACTCCATGCTGACTTTATCACTATTCCTTTGTAGCACAACTTGAAATCAGCGATGGTGGCACCTCTAATGGTTCTTTTACTATCTAGGATTGTTTTAGCTATCCTGACTTTTTCACATTTTCATAGGAAGATAAAAATTGCCCTTCCAATATCTGTGAGGAATTATGTTGGAATTTCAATGAGGATTGCATTGAATCTGTAGACTGCTTTTGGTAGAATGACCAATTTTCCTCTATTAATCTTACTAATTCATGCTCATGGGAGATGCTTTCCATCTTCTGATAATTTCTTCAATTTCTTTCTTCAAAACCTTGAAGCTTTTATCATACAAGTGTTTCATTTGCTTAGTTGAAAATACCCCAAAGCCTTTTCTAATTTGCATAGATCCATATAATAAGGTTGTGCCAGCCAGACTCATATCAGTATGATCTATAATATTTAGTTAAATCTTTGTAAAGACTTAGGTAGATAAATCTAGACTACTGTTTTAAAAGCATGCATTGTCTGCACTCTTTATTCCCTTCCATATCTCCAGGATAGATAGATTTTCCTTCAGCAGAAACTATAAACTATTAGTAACAAAGAGTACTCCTGTCACTCTGGTAAGTTTTTTATTCTCCCCTAGCAGAGACAGTCATGTCAAAAGCTCAGTGTTAAGTAGGGAATCTGAGAATATTCTGAAAGCAGAGGATGTCAGAGCATGTCTCATTCATCTTCTAACCAGACTACATGTTACCCCCACTCAGAACTTTCTGGGTTAGATGATACCTTCACTTGAATCTGAAAACCACTATTACAGTTTACTTCAAAGCTCTAGCCTACCACCTTATGTACTAAAGATCATCTTTGCTGTCTGTCAAAATAAGACTGTCCAATTTCATTCCATAAACCCTATGTGGCCTAAAAAATTTGTGTTATCATAGTCCATTATGCAACTAACATCATCATTTTCTTTGACTGTAGTGTACTTTGTATACAATGTGGTGAGTTTAGCAGACTCAAGCACAGTCTTGCCGCCTGCCATTAATAAGTGCTTTACCAGAAGAATCATGGTGATAATGGATTTTATCCCAAAGCATAGGGCATGCTAGTAAGCAACTGTTTCCTTTTCAATCTAGTGTGTTTTGTGTCATTACTATTAAAAGTTGGGATATCGTTGTACTCATTTTCATAGTCATGGAAAGCATCATTAACACACTATAACATAAATTATGTTTCTTACCACCTATCCAATAGTGTAGCAAATGAAGCCACAAGACATCAGACTTCACGTGTGCTGAGGAAAAAAATCCAAGTATTTTCAGTAATGATAGAGACAAAGGGATACCGAAGACATTTGGCCACATGGTAAAGCTTGGTTAAGGCAAGGAAGATTTCCCTTAAGGGAGTGTGGCAGAAGCTACAGCGATTGTGTCAAATGCTGGGCATTCCAAAACCAGGAGGGATTGTGTAAAAAGCTGTCCTCTGTCTTGCTTTCTGGGAATTCCTGATCCTACCAGAGAACCTGTCATTTGAGGTTCTCCTCAGTCAGCCCACAAGCACTCTCTCATTCTTTTTATCCACTTTGTACCTAAGTCATGTGATGAAAAACATCAGAAAAGGCATCCCTTGTTTTGTTGTTCCATTTTATTTTCTAGCCTTCCCAAAGGAAGGGAAATTTCAGGAGGGATTTTATCCTTTCCCTGGTCTCATTTCAAATCCTTATTTCCACAATTTGGGCTCTAGCTATGCGGGAAGCATAGGTGTCAGTATAAATGACAATCTGTGATAAGAGGACAGAACTCCTACCCTCTAAAAGCCTTGAAATTTCTCATGTCTTGTTAGAAATTACTGCCAAGATTCCACCTCCTACCACTAGTTTGTAGCAAATGCAAGGACAGAAATTGGATTCTTTCTGTCCTGGGGCGCTTGTAAGTAACAGTGCTAAGTGTGTATACACAGCTATTGTTTGACTGAATAAGTGCTAGGTTGGATCAAAAGATAATTCAAATGAACAAAAGAAAACAGAATGAACGCATAGAAATTAGATACAATGCATTGGGGAAAGTAGACAGCTGGATCCAGTAATGATGCTGAGAAGCTGAGAGAGGGAAAACTGGAAAGCTAGAATGTGAGTCTTTAGGATAATTCTTGTGATGTGTGAGACTTTTTTTCTTAGCAGGACGCTTTGAATTTCTTAGTTTCTAATGCTTCAATTCTGACTCTTGGTCAAAGATGCTGCAACTACAATAATTGATTGTGACTTAGTATGGGAGCAAAAGTCCTCAAAGAGATAGCCTATCAAATGAGTTCTGAAACCTACCTACTAGCAGGTGAACTGATTGATCTTATTATTCTGCCACCTGCAGTGATGTATCACATTTTTTTGGTGAACTAAACTGGAACTAAAGTCCATCTGGGAAATTGATGATTTATGTTCCTCATTAGGGAAACTGCACTAGATTAGCTTGATGTGCTGTGTGGAATGTGGTGTTGTTTGTTTTTGCTCTTTTGGGGGACCCACCACCCATCTCCCAAATAAATCACACATGGAGGCTCATTCTTCATTATAAATGCCTGGCCTTAGCTTGGCTTGTTTCTAGCCAGCTTTCCTTAACTTTAAATTATCCCATCTATCTCTGGCCCTGGGGCTTTTATTTTTCTCTATTCCTGTACACCTTTTCTTTCTTACTCTGTTGCTGGTTGTGTGGCTGGGTGGCTGGCCCCTGAAATCCTCCTCCTTCCTCTCTTGTTCCGTGATCTTTTTCCCATATTTCTCCTCCTATTAATTCTCTCTGCCTTCCAGCCCTGCCTATCCTTCCTCCTGCCTCACTATTGGTCATTCAGCTCTTTCTTAGACCATCGAGTGTTATACACAGGCAATGTATGTATCACAGTTTCACAGAGTTAAACAAATGCAACATAAACAAAAGTAACACACCTTGAAATAATATTCCCCAACAGGAATGGAGAGCGATGTGCCTGTCGCTGCTTTTTGTAGCAAATATGCATTCTTACAGAGCAGAGAATATGAGTGAGGCTGCAGGGTCACAAAAAAAAAAAAAATGTGAAGCATCATGCAGGTGGTGGAATAATGAGATCAATCATTCTACCTGCTAGTAAATGGGTTTTGGGACTCATTTGATAGGCTATCTCTGTGAGGACTTTTGTTCCCATACTAAGTCACAACCAATTATTGTAGTTGCAGCATCTTTAACCAAGAGTCAGGGTCGAAGCATTAGGAACTAAGAAATTCAAAGCATTGTGCTAAGAAAAAAAAGTCTTAGAAGTCACAAGAATTAGGCATTACTAAGAATTAAATTTACTCTTTAATTTATCCTTTGAAAGCTCCATACATATATATGGTGTGTTCTGAGCATATCCACCCTGATGCCTTCCAACTCCTCCCAAACTCCCCTACTACCTCCTTCTTCCAGCTTCACCTCCTCTTTTGTTGTTTTCAAAGCTCATCTAGTCTAATTAGTGCACAAGCACAGGACTATCCACTAGAGCATGAGCAACCTTCCAGGGCCACAGACCTAGAGAAAACTGACTCTCCTCCTCCACCACTCCTCCCAAGGCGGTCATCACTGTCAAGAACACTTCAGCTAGTTGTAAATATATACAAAAACAAGGACATAAATCATATGTGATGCATTTGAAAGGGCAATCAAATTCTAATAATATCTAGGATTTAATGGGTGGCTCTTATTGTTTACTGAGTCATTGCATTATCCCCATAGGTTAGGTATGATTGTGATATTAATAGCCTCATTTTAAACTTTAGAAACCAGAAACTTAGATACATCACACGAATTTTCTGATGTCAACCAGCTGAGTTTGGATTGTGATTTCTCTAACCCCAGAGTAAACTCCTGATGACCCAGGCTAAGTCATTTGAGAGTGTGTACTAGGGCAAAATGTTTCAGATTTGCATGTTCAAAACTGACATTTTTTTTTCTCTCTACTGAAACTAGAATAATCAAATGTGGGTGGACTGTCTATTATTCCCATTTACTCTATAGTAATCCGGTGTGGGAAGACTCTAGATAAACTTGCAGTCTGCAGCTTTGGAAAGTCACGCCACCCCCAGTTCTCAATTTCCAGACCTATGAAAGAGGGAACTTAAATGCTCTTAAAGTTTCTTTCCTCTGTAAACATTTATGTTCTTTAGATTTGAGTGAATCAACTCATATTCACAAAGAATTACCAAGGATTTAGAATCTTCACTCTGTTCTCTTTCTACAAAGAAAGTGTACGCTAGAACCCATGGGAATTGGTAACCAGTCTATCAGAGACTGTAGCCATAGTAAAAGCAATAATACTATTTAGTGAAAAATGGCACCAGTTTATATGTGGGAGCCCACAGAGGTTTCCTAGTAAGATCTGAACTTGCTTTACACAACAGGGCTGCATAATGGAATGATTTGACCACATGTGTAGTTACCAGGTGTTTGAAAGGGTCTACACTTGGCTGTGCATGCTTTGATCTAGCAAGTGGGAGGTCTTTTGCCCTGCCACTTGATATTGTTATAAAAAGCCCCTTTGAAGCAACAGAAGGGGCCAGTGGATTTTGATCCAGGTCCTCCTGAAGCTATCCTGTGTTTCTGTCTGTCTCATCTCTAGAATCTCTCTATCTGCAAATTCCTTATTCCTCTCTCCTCCTCATAGGAATCCTGTAAAAGATGGGAGCTGGTCTCCCACAGATGGTGCCCTGAACAGGGACTTAGGTTCAGGGACTCCCACATTTATAGCATGCAGTGTTCCCTGTAATAGCGCTGAAGTATCATGGTACTGGATACTAGACCCGCAGATCAGTGAAAGCCAGAACACTTTTTACTCATTATCTTTCTGTTCTGCCCTCTAAAGATACTGTAAATCAAAAAGCATCCAGTATTTTCTTACTTGAAGGTTGGAACCAGGGAGCCACTTACTGTCACCCTGCGTAAGAAATTCCACGTGTAAACAAGCCTAGAAGCTAGACTGCTTCTCTTCCTCATGACCTGGGTCAGTAGCAAAAGTAGCTACTCTCCTGTACCTCATTGCCAGCTTCTTTGATGACACCCTGTCTGGAAACTGCAGGCCCTATGTATAGACAAAAGGGACTTTGTATAAAGATTCAGACTTTTTCCTTCCCAGCAGGCCAGAGGGAACAACACAGGAAGTGTGTCTTACATGCATGTTTATACAACAAGTGTAACCTGTGTGGTTGAGGTCTGGTGACCATCATGGTAATGATCACGAATAAATCTACAAGTCAGAACCATAAATTTAAAAAGTAAATATAACCTTAAATAACAACATTTCCCATTTTAAAAGCTCAGATATTTTTATTTTTAACATTTATATTTTCACTTTATGTGTATGATAGTTTTGTTTCCATTTTAGGATGCACAGCACAGGTGTGCCTGGTACCATGGAGCCCAGAAGAAAGTATTTGATAGCCTGGATCTGGAGTTGCAGACAATTGTGAGCTGCCTTGTGAGTTCTGGGAATCGAACCCAGGTATTCTGCAAGAACAGCAACTGCTCCTGATAACTCAGCCATATCACCATCAAAATTTTTATTTTGCTTTAAAATATATTTGTATTTATTCCTTGAAAACTCCATACGTGGATTTAATATATTTTGATCATATCCACCTCCACTTTTGTTTTAATGTTTTAAGAATTGAATCTAGAACCTTATACATGCTAGGCAAGTGATCTACCAAGGAGCATGGTCCTTAGCTAGCTATTCGATTTTTATTTATATGGTGCAGTTCAATCTTTTTTCATTTATTCTTTGTGTGTATGTATTAGATAGAGGACATACATGTGTATTATAGGAGTATGCAGATCGTGTGTGTGTGAAGATCAAAAAGAACTTGCAGGAGTGGTTTCCTTCCTGCCCCCATGTGTGCTCTGGATAGCAGACTAAGGTCTTCTGGCTTGATAAAGAATTTTTTTTCTCCTGGGCCATCTTGTCATGTCCCCAGTTCATTTATTTACTCATTTTTAACATCCATATGTTTTGCTCTAACAAAGTAGAGCACTTGTAAAGTATTTTACATGACAAAAGTTCTGGAACTATATATGAAGATAGGAGAATAAGATAGTTCATACTTACTTAAAAATTTGTTGATACTCTGGAAATGGTTAGGTATAGTTTAGCATACTGTATCTTGCATCAGAAAATTGAAATGCTAGGAAATATAAGTAGAACAGGATCTCTTAAGCATAAGAAAAACCACTATGCTTTAAAAATTTTTGTTTTGATTGTGTGTATACATGTCTCTGTGTGTAAACAAACGTGTATGTGTTTTCCATGTCTGAATTATAAAGTGCATTTCCTATCATAGTCAATTTTTAATGCTACTGTGTTATTGGACAGCCTAATATTCTTTATACAATGAAATAGGAAGAAGTTACAGACTGCATGCATTAGAGTTCACCAAAGTCTGTAAACATTACAAGTATGCATTTATAATAAAAATACTTCAGTAATCTAGACTGTAGAGAATATTTGTATGTCACTTTATATTACAATGTGGGTAAGACATATATCCCATGGTTTTGAAAATGACACCCCCATGTAATATGGTCTCAGTGACCATTTGTATTTTATAGTTCAGACAACTTTCTCAAACACTATTCTTGGTACTCTTGCTGACCAGGACCACCCAAGCATGCCAGGATCAACAACAGAGCCAGTTAAAAGTTAAACCCAAAAACCAGCACATATAAGACCACTGGACTCCAAAGGATGAAATGATCACTTCAACCAAGATTGCGAGTGAAGAAAGATCCAAAGGAAGGAGTATTCAAGCTACCAATTGAGTCTGAAGCTTTGCCTGTTTGAGGAATAGTGACCAAATACCAATTTATCTTTTCCTCTTATTTGTGTGAAGACAAAGAATTAATAATCTGTCACACAGACTTTTAAATAACATGTGGCTTGATTTCCAAATGTTTCACTTCCTGTCACTAACAAGAAGGGGAAGCTTTAACATCTGGCTGACACTGATGCCTTGCTCCTGACACTGCTGGATCCTCTCAGCTCTGCAATCTCATACAGCAGGTGGCATGTTTCTCTCTTAAAAGAAAGTAAGTCACAGGATAGCTAAATCACTTGCTCAACTGTCCACAGTGTGAACATGGGAAATCTGTCTAGTTCCAAGGATGATTCTTCTGAAAACAAACTCAATCTTCGTGTGGAAGGTAAAAGATTTTCTGGGAAGTGATGTACTGCTGGTCTATGTCAGAGTATGGATGACTCTGTAGATTAGAATTCAGTTAACCTCTATGATCATTTTCTTCATTAAAGGATGAAAGGCTGAAAATCACCCTCTATGTGTGAGTGAGTGCCATCCACAAAGTCTCTTAAAATATCCTGACATTATTTATTGGGCAATAACTATTGCCATCAGGATATCCAAAATGTTGAATGAAAGCACATAACTGTTTGTTGTGTTATTCTTGTTAAGAAGCATTGATTGTATGGACAAGAATTTAACATAGGTATTTATGTGACAAAGTAGATTATTTTCAAAGCAGCAAAGTTTACCTGAAACAGAAATTTCAAGCCACAACCCATGTATTTACTGCTTCCTATCATCTCCACTTAAAGTAGCAGGCACGTTTTTATTTCACAAAAATGATAAATCTCTTGCCTGAAAGTAGGAAAGTCACCTTTAGGACATTTCATGTTTTTAGCTTAAATGTGAAAGAATTCATGTGCAATGCACATTGCATGTTCCAGTGAAGATAATGAAGCCTTTCATGGTGGTCTCTTTCAAAGTTCTCTTGCATAAACAACTCACAATTCTCAATAAAAAGACAGAGACAACCAAACCAAACTAGTGGGAACTCATGAACTTTGGACTGACAGCTGTGGAGCTAGGCCCTCTGCATAAGCAAGACATTTGTGTAGCTTGATCTGCTTGAGGAGCCCCCTGGCAGTAGGATCAGGATCCATCCCTGGTGCATGAGCTGGCATATTGGAGTCCACTACCTATAATGGGACACCTTGTACAGCCTTGATGCAGGGGGAGGGGCTTGGACCTGCCTCCACGGAATGGGTGGGAGAGAGGCTGGAGGGGCAGGAGGAAGAAAGATGGGGGATCTGTGGTTGGTATTTAATGAATAAAAAAAATTCCTTAATTTAAAAAAGTCTTCAGAAATTTATCTATTCTATTAAATTAGTGCCAACACACTTAGTTTTGGCCCTGTGTCAGATACTGTTTTGAATAAATTCTGTGATTTAAATTGTCTTAAGAATCTTTGAAATATTCTCACTATTCCATTTATTGTACAAGGGAAGAGAATCAAGATTCAGTATGACTAAGTGACTAATAAATTATCAACATGGGTTTTTATAATTAGGAAGTTTCATTTTGGCATATAAACTTTTTTATATTTTCTTTATACTTGAGGATTTCATGAATGTATAATGTAAAGTGTGATCATATCTGCCAGTGACCATGTCAGAGGAGCAGCAGGAGGCAATTGAAGTTCAAGGTGTCAGCCCACCAGGAGGAAGCTCTGATGGGTGAATTTTGGTTAGACAAGGCCCTGAGGCCACAGAGCCCAGAATGTCTTTTGCTTCTGCTGTGCCTTTTGCCATCTTCCTCTGGTGTCTGGCATGGTGTGAGTGGTGTGTGTGGAGATCCCCACTGCCTATAATGTTGTGTGTTTATCTCATGGAAACATCCCATTCTGCCAGGCATTTTTACCTATGGGTTTTTGTGAAGATGATTCCTTCCTGAGTTGTACTGCCTACTAATAATAATGTTAGTTTAAATAGAGTTTTGATGATTAAAAAAAATAAAACAAGCAAGCTGACCATTGGTGGCGCACACCTTTAATCCCAACACTCGGGAGGCAGAGCCAGGCAAATCTCTGTGAGTTAGACTCCAGCCTGGTCTCCAGAGGGAGATCCAGGACAGGCTACACAGAGAAACCCTGTCGTGATAAACCAAATAATAATAATGATAATAATAATAATAAGGAAGTGTCACACAGCTAGAACACCTGAGTTTCTACTGAGGAACCATATAGACTGTGGCTCAGGTTAAGGATTAAGGAAAACAATTGGCTCCCAGTTAGACCAAGTAGCTTAAGTTCTTTCAATCTTAATCTTGGAAGATATGTGCACAAGTTTTGGAGTATACCATTAGCTGAAACAAAGCTTTAAAATACCTTCAGGTTAGACCGGATGCTTTGATAATAGTTTTAAGATGAATAACCCCAGAATACAATCAAAAGTTCACAAGGACACATAGCTGAGTTGTAGATTCATTAGGTTAAAGTAAAAAATACAAAGCAACCTGATTGTTGCTAGCTGACATACTTTCCCTCGCTATGTTTGGTTGATAATCAAGGGTGATGATTAATTCCTTATACCCTTTTTGCCCTCAATCTCCTGATATAAAACAACTATTGATGAGCAGGTATGTTCTCTAAAAATTTAAAGTAGAGCAGACTGATTCTTTATCATATATGAAAGTTTAGGTTTGTGATTCCTTTAAGATTCCTTATAAAATTACCCTTCAAGATAAGTAATAAAGTAATTGGCCCTTTCTTTGTAATTGCAAAATGCAGCCTGCCAGTTAAAGACCTGACTGAGAAGAATACCTTCCTTGCATACATGATTAATTTATAACAAGTTGCTTGGGTATGAATATATGTGGGTTCTTGGGATAGTTTGTTTTTCACCTGTAGTATGCAAAATGTTTAATCATGTGAGAGATATGGAAAACATGCCATTTTTATTTGTATTCATTCACCTGAAAAACAGAATGTAACCACATTGTAATTTTTATATTGCCTGAAAGATTTTGCTAGGGTATATAAGCTGCAAGGAAAGAATAAAGATAGCTAGAAAGAATTAAAATGGTTTAGAAGGAAAACACCAAGAATGAAAGAGTTAAATGAGTTAGAATGAAAACATCAGAAATGAGAGAATTAGAAGAAAAACATCAAGAATGAGACAGAAGAAACTAGAAAGGAAACATCAAAAGTAAGGCTAGAGTTAAAAGGAAAACATCAAGAATGAGAGAAGGAAATCACCAGGAAAATAAAGAATAGAAAATGCAAAAGAAGAATAAAGGAAAGGTCTGAAGGAAATCAAGAGAGTGTATGTCTTTTTCCCTAAACCCCTCAGATAGAAAAGTCTTAGTATATGCCAATGCTGTGGATTCCTTTTGAGCCCTGGGCTGTCAGGAGGCTGGACCCCAGGCAGCGATACATATCCACCCTGCTCCCCTCCACATGCCCCACTGAGCATGCTATTCTCTGAACTTCATGTCCCTTTTTTTAAAATAACCTAAGTTCAATTAGTGTTGCCCAAATATGTATTGGTGTGAGACCATTACTAGAGCATGGGAAATCTACCAGTGGCCACTCACTTTAAAAAAAAAAGTCTCCTTCTCCTAGTAGCTATCTGTTATCAACTGTCAATAGCTCTTCAAGAGAAGATGGTTCCTGGAGGGTATCTCCCCTATCTATGCTAGAATTTTGACTTGCTAGATGTGTGTGCTGGTAAACACAGCTGATATGAGTTCCAGAGTGTGTAGCCCATTGGAACAGATGCATTCATTTCACAGGACTCCTACCCAACATCTGGCTCTTACATTCTTTCTGATTTTTCCTCAGTGTTCTGTAAGAAATATTGGCTTGGAGGTAGGAATGAGAAAGAAATCCTTAGGGCTAAGCACTCAGTCTCCTATTCTCTGAACCTCCAACAGTAAGAAACTGAGTGCTCAGGCCTAAAGACATCTTAGAAAGCCTAGAGACCAGGGATAAAACCAAGCACTACTATTCTAAAACAACAGCAAAACACATTAATAAAGTAACTCCTATTGATATTCCACTATACCAATAGATTGGTGCCTTATCCAGTTATCATTAAAGAGGCTTCCTCAGCAGCAGATGGGAAGAGACACAGAGACTCACAGCCAGACATTACATAAAGAAAGAGTCTAAATGGTATATTTCTATCAAATCCCTCCTCTCAGAGGTCAGGGGATTTCATGGAAGAGGAAGCAGAAAGATTTTAAGAGTCAGTGAGGATGGAGGACACCAGGAATCCAAGGCCCTCTGAATCAAAAGTAAGGCACATATGAGCTCACAGAGACTGAAGCAGCAAGCACAGGGCCTACATGGGTCTGCACCAGGTCCTCCTTAAATTTGAGCTTAGTATTTTTATGAGACACCTGAATATTAAAATGAGTGTGTCTCTGACTCTTGTACCTGGACTTGGGGCTCTTTCCCTTTTATTGGTTTGCTGTGTCTAACTTCCATATGATAGTTTTTGCTTTGTCTTATATTTTATTTTGTTAAGTTTGTTGTTATCTCTTAGAAGCCTGTTGTTTTCTAATGAGATACAGAAAGAGAGTGGATCTAGAGGGAAGGGAACATGAGGAGGGACTGGGAGGAGTAGAGGGGAGGAGACTATAATCAGAATATATTGTATGAGAAAAGAATCTATGCTCAATAAAAGAACAAATGAGAAGCAATGTCTATTTTCAGTTTAAAAGTCACCTGTAAAACAGCCTTAGATGTGCCTTTTTGTTGTTGTTGTTGTTTGTTTTTGTTTTTCAAGACAGAGTATCTTTGTGTGTTTCTGGAACTTGATCTGTAGACCAGGCTGGCCTCGAACTTACAGAGATCTGCCTGCTTCTGCCTCCTGAGTGCTGGGATTAAAGGCATGTGCCACCATCACATGGCTTTAGACATGACTTAATGAGATATCCTAAGGAAGGCATTGTGTATTATAGACCCTGAAGACCTAAAAAAAAAAAAAAAAGGAAACAAACAAACAAAGAAGAAATTCCCTTCTCTGGAGCAGTCCTCAAATCGAATCAGACTTCGGTTAGTTACTCCATAACAAATATTCTGTAATTATCTCAGTGAGCACCTATTACCTCATAAGACAGTACTGCAGCATGCAGGACCTGGTGCCAGGTAAGTTCATTGATGTCTTTTGTCCCCAGAAGCCTGCACAACACCTTCCCACAGCACAAAAGCTAGCCAACTGGTTGTCTTGAGACTTATTATCTTAAGTCCTACAGCTAAAGTGTGTGTTGCCTGGCCCGGCCAGCGGGGTTTCAATGGGGATGACCCACCTGTGGGAGTGAATGAAAGAGACAGGGGACACGAGAGACGGACAGCAAGACAAGATTCTGATCAAGCTGCAATTTTTACTTCTCTCCGCAAGGCTTACATAGCATAGGAGGGGAGGGGACAGGAAGAAGGGAAGGGGAAGAGACATGGAAGGGGTGCAGAACGTGGGAGATGTGCAGGTCATGCAACTGCAAGATGTCGGCTAAGGTCACTGGTCAGGGGCCATTTGTTCTGTTGCTAGGCTACCTGACCATGGAATGCTCTTTGCATTCGGTTGCCATGGCACCTGACAGTGGAATGTTCTTATCTTTGGGAGCCTCCGGTTAGTAAACAGGTGTTACTGCTCTGGGGAAGGGCGGTGGGCTTATGACTTGTTCTCTGGCTTAGCTAGTACTTTCCATGGTTCATGTTTGGTTCCTGAAATCTTGGTCCCTAACAGTTGCCTACAGAAATTGGGTCTGTGTCGTTATGGCGGATAACCAAGTGAAATGGCAGTAGCCAATTATGTTCTGGAGACCTCTGAAGTCTCCCTGACCAATAACTACTAAGAAGAGATGCCATACCTGGCACTATGATTTTCATTAAATAACTCGATACTTCTGATAAAAGCACTGCCCACCCATGTAGAATAATTCCGTTTGAACTCCATTTTCTAAAGTTGTATATTGAAAATAGCATAGTAACTCATGCGTTTCTATAAGGAATTTTTATGTATGCTTAGTTGTTTTGGTTAATTCATCAACTCCTTGCTTCTCTCCCCCAGCACTCTGCCCCCACATCCACTTAATCCACTAACCCCAGTAACTCACATTTTTTTCATAGCTCATGTATTCTATCTCCCTAATTACATTCTTTAATTAGATTGTGATACTGTAGGCTAGTGTATGGCTTTCCATACTCTTCCTTTGGGTTAGTCCTCCATCTCTTTGTTTTCTATCACCTTCTGACTTTAGCCTTTCCATCCCCAGTATTCCTATTCTCTACTTTCCTTTTAGTTATAATCTACTGCTCCTCTCTTAGTATGTCAGGGTCCCCTCTCTAGTTGCCAAGCCTCCACTTGTCAGCACAAAAGCTTTCAGACAGCATGTGCAATGTGTTTCCCAAACTGTTGTCCAGATAATTATGCACTCTGAAGAATATTTACAACTTTTCAAACAAAATTCAAAGATGCTATCTTTCCTTGCATTTATCTATAACTAGTGGGGTTGAATCCTGTTTCATGTACTTGTTCTGTGTCTTCTTTAGAGAAAGGGGTGTTTCCTGTGGGTGGGCACGGGGGGCGGGGGCTTATGCTCATGCTCATTTCTTAGCTTGGTTTGGTTTGGGGCTGGTTTGTTCTGGGGTATTTGCTACTAAGATTTTAGAGCCCATTTCACTTTCTGTGTGTCAACACTTGTTTTGTGGACATTACAAACATTTTCTATGTTCTGTAGGTTTTTTCTGCCCCCTACTGCTTGGTTCCTTTGCTTTCTAGGCTTTTGAGTTGGATGCAATTTCTATCTGTCAATTTTTTTGTTTTCTCCACTGTGCTTTCGAGTTCTAGTCTGAAAAAAATCTGCCCACCTTAATATCCTGGAATATTTCCAACTTCTCCCAATGCTTGAATTTAAGCCTTTAATTTACTGTGAGTTGGTCTCTGCAACTAGTGAGAAGTACATATTAGAAAAGTCTTTTGGTTTTTTTGTTTGTTTGTTTTGTTTTGGGGTTTTTTGTTTTGTTTTTGTTTTTGTTTTTGCTTTTGCTTTTCCAGAGAGTGACTTGCTTTGTAGCCTAGACTAGCCTCCAACTGTGTTCCTGCTCCCTCAGCCTCTGCGTGTTAAGGTAACAGGCATACACCACCACCACACTGATGCTCAGCTAAAGTCATTGTTATAATAGCTAGGCAGAGATTTGAGTACACAGATGTAAACTATACTTCATGATAATAAAAACAACTTGTATCAAATTGCATAATCTGCATGGCACAGTGGCTATGTACATACAGACACACATACACAGAGGCATAATCTTACACTTGAACACCTACCTGCCCAATGAATGAGCTAGAAAACTTAGTGTGATAAACCACCTGCCTCCCACAGTCACCTCCTTTAACCGTGGTTCACGTTCATGTTTCATCTTTTTAAAAACATTAAGGATTTGGGAGACTCGTGCTGTAGTTTGAAACTATTAGATACTATTAAGGTGATATATTTGGCAGCTTATCTACTTTATCCATGTCTAAGTTTTCTCAATTATAAAGTTAGGCCAAATTATATAGGGTCATGATTCTTTTGATATATGTACCAAAATAAAGTATGCATGTGAAGTTGCTTTTATTTCTTTTCTGTCTGTGTTTTATTACTGTGACTATATTTTAAAATGATTTTTTCAGTGCCAAGGATGATTACCAAGGCCTTGTTTGTGACAGCCAAGTGCTCTACACTAAGCTACACCAAAAGCCCTTCCTTTTCTGCCCAGTGTGTATTGATCACATGGCCTGCTCCTTGTCATAGCCAGTAATTTTTGAAAGCACATTGAGTGTTTTGTATGTTGCATTCTTAAGTATCTGCATTTTCTTGTCTTCTTTTAAAAAAGCATTTTGTCACATGGTTAAGACTGGAGTCTTGTTTTCAAGCTTTGATAGAACACTCCTGAGTAAATCACTCACATAATTTTATGAAGACATGTTCCTTTGGAATTGACATCAAATGTCTCCAAATTAAAACAAATTACCTGATCTCTTAGTGTCCTAGTAAGACCTTGATTTTATGTATTCTAGTAATATTCTGTTTATATGCCCTTGTTAGCTCTTTCCTTATGCCCTAGTATTTTATCTTATATGATCTGTCTAGTACTCAACAAAGACTTGGGGTTATTTTGATCAAGATGAGTTTTTGTTTCTTAATATTTAACAGTTTTCTCTTTTCCTTTTGGCAATTACAAATTACCTCCATTTATTCAGGGCAGAGATAGATGATGATGACCTTTTCAAATACAGCTTAGAAGATGTAAAACAGAATGTGAAATGAATGGACACATTTCTGATAGAAAGATGGCAAGGGTCACACTGAAGCCATGTGTCACTTTTCCTTTTGTCTGCCCCGTGCTATTTGCAGTGAGCACAGATCAGGAAGAACACACTGTCACGGGGGTTCACTTGAGAATTTGTTATCAGGGAGGAAAAGAAGTCAGTGTGAATTCGGAAGCCTACACTGTGGTTCCAGGATCTCACTTTTATACAGTGCACTTCCACTGTTAGAGGACACAAACACGGTGCTATTTTGAGGTTGTTTAACTTTCCAAAAGCATCGTTAATAATGATAGACTAGTTTTCTGCAATAAGATCAATATTAAAAATAAAAAACAAAGAGATAGCCTGTTGCAATCTATACATGTGAATTCTATAAATCTGTGGTTGTGTTAAGTTCAAAGAATCTGATAACAAGACAGCAAAAACTTAAGTTGCAGGAAGCTCCATTTTACTTTCTCTCTGTCCTCATCCCATCTGTCCATGTACTCCAAGTGACAAGACCGTTGCGTCACTAAGCTGACCCTTTCAGCATTCAGTACTTCTGAGAAAACATTTCTCAGCATAAATAACACTTGAAGTGGGTGAAATTCTGTCAGTTGAAAACATTTCAAGAAAAACCAAGAACTTGATTTTCCTCATAGGGCTGCCATCTAACTATTCAAATAAAAACTAACTGTAAGAGTGGTCTTTTTCTAAAGAGCTGGACACTTGAAAGCACAAAACTCATTTCTTAGGAAACAAACTCCTATTCTCTTCCTACTGAGAAAAAATCTAGAGGAGCTGATTTGCAGAAGGTCGTCCGTGAAGCAGCAGCTTCACTATTTGAGTATCCTCTCCAAAATTAATTAGCTCCTTCTCCAAACAGAAGCCAGGACAGGAACTGATACTGGCCACCAGGTGGCAGCCAAACCCCAGTAACATACAGAGCAAGAGGGAGCAGGCTGCCTGCCCTCCGTCTGAGTTCGCCATGTTTACAAATATGGCGAGTGCAGTCGTGAATTCTGCTCATAACTCACTTTCTCCCTTCCCTCGTAAGAAAACGCAATCCCCACTGAATGAACTTTCACTTCTCTGAGCCTGTTTGCTGTAATTTCTAAAATTTTTCTTTCTGGCATGATTTTTCTTGTTCCTTTCATTCCATTTTCACCTACATAGCAGAAATGTTCCTAGAATTTATTCAGCTAGGCATTAAGGTCAGTCTTCTTCCATGCTGCTTTTAGCCTGACTTCCTCATTTCATCCTTCTCCCTGGACAACAGGAAGTGTTTTTTTGTTTTTTTTTTTTGTTTGTTTTCAGAAAAGAAAAGTGAACTGTTTCCTTTCAGTTCCCCATCCTGGATCTGCTCAGTCAGAACACTTCCCCCACCCCACCCCCAGAAGCCGAAGAAAGAAAAGCTGCAGAACACAGTCTCCTGTGATGCTGTTTCATGTTGAACTTTGGAAATTCTTCCCTCCAGTTCCTTCTCTTGGTTTCTGAAACCACAGACGTGAGAAGTAAAGTTCAAGTATAGTTCTTTCATCAGATGGTAGAGCCAATAGTTTAATTAGGTAAAGCAACTGTGCTTTAATAGAGTTTAGCTCAAGATTACAGAAATAAAGCAGAAAGTTGACCCAGAGATGATCATTTTCAGAGTTTTGTATGATTTTCAAAGGAAGGATCTATGTATACATTCTTTGGAGCTTTAGGGTGAAATCAGAGCTCGCTATGGCTGGAGACAAGGCATAACTGCCAATTATATTTACCCCCTGCAGGGAGTCTGCACAATGCAGGAGGCAGACTCTGGAGGAAGCACTTTACGGAATGCCAGTGACTGTAGAAGAATCATTCAAATAAAATACCTTAAGTTATCTGCATAGAGACAGATCGATGCTTACAGAGTCATTACCAAACACACTGGAAATGACAGTTCTTGTAGAGCTACACACATTTATCAAGGTAATAATTTAGCTCTGAGAACAAAGCTGCAATCTACCTTGCATATATGATACAAGGTAGAGAATAAATGCATATAATTCCTTTTTATAAGTAACAAACAGAAAATATTTATCACAGTAAACTTCAAATTCCAATTGTGTGTTGAAATTCTACTCACTTAGTTATCTTTGTCATTTACATTTTAAAAATCTAAAAACTGTCATCTCGAACTGATTGCTATATTTTTTTATAAATCCATTTAGACATTGCATGCCTTTTTTCATTCAACATAACCTCTCCAGTTTCCTTAATTTTCTGCTAATATTATTTCATTTTTTTCTTATTCTGAAAAATTGCATTACTGTTAGATAGGTACCATTTTTTTTGTCCATTCATCAACCCATTGGACATCTAGACAGATTTATTTTCTTAGCTATTGTGAAAATACAACAATAAACATTGGTGAACAAGGATTTCTGGAAGGTAGGTGTACTTGGAGTCTTTTGGTAGAAACTGAGAAGTGGCAGAGCCAGGTATATGGAATGCTTTTCTCTGGGTGTGACATAGTCACTGCTGTCTTGAAGTTGGAGTAGCTCATTATCCACAAGCAATCCTCACAAAACTGGGTCCATTAATATTTCCTCGAAGGATGAAATGTTCATAAAGTGGCCCACAAGACAGATGTAAGCCATTCAGGAGCAAGGCAATGTACTTGAGACACAGGCCTCTCTTTTAACCAATGATAAATAAGATCTTGAAAACTGGTGATAAGAGATATTTTTCTTCAATGGCATCATTGCCTTTAAGTATACAGTGTCAAAATTCCCGTAGGTACCTTCATCTATGCTCCTCAACAGAAACACAACTAAGCTTAAGCTTTGGTGGGGGGATTTTATAGTCTGTCATTGATGGACTATCTGAGGTGAATACACAGCTAGTCATCTGTCACCAAGAAAAGTTAGATAACTCTGGATTATGTAATAATTGCATATTTAGATTTTGAGGAACTTCTGCACTAACTTGTATAATGTCTGCTTCAGCATGCACTCAGAGTGCTGCCACAGTATGTAAATGGAGAATTTAATTTGGTTCACTTATCTTGATTGAGAGTGTGCTTCAAAGCTTCTTAGTGTTATTGGACCATGATCTACATGACTTATTTGTTTCTATTTGACAAAGACACCCCCCCCCCCAAATCAGGTACATGTGTACTTTAAACCCTTGTGTGGTCTTGATAGATTGTCTTTTTCATTAGCATGAAATGGCCTTTTTAAATGTCTTCTGGTAAATTTTGGTTTGAAGTCGCTTTAGCAGATATTTTAGAAAAGTTATACCAGCTTCTTTGGACTCAGTAGGTTGACACCCATCCACTGACTCTCAGTCTCTAGGTGTCTACACTGAGAACAACAGCGAATTGTTTGCATTTTGATTTTTAATCCTTTCAGCCGGTCATTATCTCTTCACTTCATTAGTGAGGTAAGCCGTCTATACTTGAGGCTATGATTGAGAAATGGTTACTGATTCCCGTGAGTTTATTTGTTGTTTTACTCATTATTTAAATCATAGTTCTTTGATTTCTTCCTAGTTTGCATAGGGATTGATTTGTTTTTGTGTTGAGCATGATGTGCTCCTTTCTAGATCCCATCCGTTCATCTATGCCTCTTGTAAATTTTATTTCACAAGTTCTCTTAGGACGAAAGCTGCTCTTGTTCCTGTTTGCACAAGTGTCTCCTTGAGTGATGACTTTGTGGTCACGGACTGCCTAGTTTGGGCTTGTCTTGAAATGTCCTTATCCATCCACTGTAGCTAGTTCTTGGCTAAATAGAAGTCTTGCTTCTCAATTGTTTGCCTTCCAGAAGCATTATTTTATGTTTTCCTGGCTTCTAGATTTGCTGTTATCATGAGATCTGGTGTTATTATGGTGTGTTCCCCTTTGTAAATGAGTAGTCATTTCTCCTTTATAGCTTTTAATATCACTTATTTGTTGTATATTTTTAATACTTTGGATGCATTATGTCACAATAGGGTTCATGTCTATTTTGTGTCTTGTATACCATATTTACTTTGGGGAAGTTTTCTGCTCTGATTTCATAGACCAGACACTCAGCCTTTGGTTTTGTCCCTTCTCTTTCTTCAATCCCATGAGTCTTAGCTTTGAGCTCACAACCTTGTGGTGGTCCTGCTCACTATTTCTCCTCCTCACTGATATTTGATGTTAGTGTGTCTTTAATCTTGCCCTTCATCACTGGTGTTCTGTATTCTTCTAGTTAAGTCTATTGGTGACATTTTCCATCATGGTTTTCATTTGATTCATTAAAGATTTTGCTACTTACATTTTATTTGATTTTTTTTTAAAACCTCAGTGTCCTTGATTTTTTTCCCTCATGGTGACGAAAATTTCATATTTATTACAGGTTCTCTTATCCATTTTGCTGACTTTTTCCTCTATGTTGCTGACTTTTTGACTTTCTTAATTGAATTCTGGATTGAGTCAATCTGGCTTTTGTGTCTATCTCTATCGAAGTCATTGGTCAAGTCCATTAGTAGGCTTTTCAATTTTCATCTATTATTTTTACCAGTTTTGGTATTATTGGATTCCATAGCTGAGGGGTCATGAATTTTTGGAAGAGTCATGTTGCCTTGATTTTTTCATTCTTTCTTTTTTTAATATTTCTGTGTTGTGATTTTCATAAATGCTAGGTTGAATACCTCTCCAAATTTTATTGGGGGACTTTCTCATGCCTCAGCCTATTCTTGAATATTCAGTCCCTAAAATCATTCTGAGTGGAGCAAACAAATTATTGTAGTGACAATAAAATCCAACCATATAAGATATTAAAATACACTTATATTTATTTGAGGCTATCTAATAATTTACAAATGACTATAAACCCCAGATGGGAAAACTAATTTAGAATATGCTGTGAAGCTAAAATTTATCAAGATAAATATATAAATAGTAAGTAGAGGGTGTAAGGGAAAAAACAGAGGTGCAAGGCTAAATAAATAGCAAAAAATTAAGAAGTGAAGTCACAGACACATATACAAAGGGGAAAGAAAAGATAAAAAAAGATAAAAAAGAAAATAAACGAAGATTTCCCTATATTAAGAAAGTTCGAAAACAAGATTAGGTAAATTTAAGAAGAATATAATAAAAATTAAAAATGAGGGTTTTTTAATGTAGCAATAACAATGTCAAAATAATACCAACACTTAGTGGGGAGGAAAAGGGGGGACCAGGGGACCTGTGGCAAAGAAAGAGGTAAAACAATAAAAAATAAAATAATGAAAACTGCCTGACAAGATCTGATAAGTGTCTGTATGTATTGTAGGAATAAAATATACCAAACTTGACAGTAATAATGAAGATATTCAATAATAGAGCTGTATTTAAGTGAAATTGATGAGTATCCAATGTGTACCAAGGCCATAAATAATTTACTTGGAAAGAAAATTTCTTTAGAGTAATGAAAAATTGAGCAATAAAAATGGGCTTCAATTATGCAGTGGCCATGGCATTAAGAACACATTCAGTCTTGAAAAATTCAAAAAATGCAATGTTTCTGTTTAGAAAGACAACATTGAAATGTCACAGAACCCTAAGACTAATCTGTCATATCCACGAACTAAATTCATGCTTTTTTATGTTCCACTCATATTCTAAAACTAATTATATCTTCCTTTATTGTTTTTCCTTACAGAGAAACCAGAAATTAAAATGTATACTTATTGGCAGTTATTGTATTCTGTCAGTACATGAATAAAAACTCATTGTAATTATGGTACCTCAAAATGGATTCTAGCAAATCCAGTTGAGTGTGTGTTACATGAAAGATGCATAGCTTTAACTGTAGCTTAAATGTAAAGAACAAAACAATGCAAGTCCTTCCTCTCTTTGCAAACCCTTTAAACAATATGTTTAGATAATATATAACATTAAAAATGTGCACACACATAAACACACACATACATATACACATATGCATACATGCAAACACACACATATATACATGTACATGTGCATATATACATATGTTTGTACATGTTTGTAATATATATACATATATATGTATATATATACATATATATATATATATATATATATATGCTTTTAAACTATAAACACTCTAAAAATGTAAAGCTATTCCAGCATTGTGAAAAAATTTTCTCTTCTGGTTTCTGTAGAGAAAGATTGAAAATCCCAAACTTTATCCAGCACAATGAAAAATGAAAATGAACAAGGCATAACAAATAAAAAATTGATTTTTTAAGAAACACCCTGAATAGGATGTTTCTCACAATGTACAACAAGCATATTTTTGGCTTTACTTAAACCAAAACTAAAGGAAGTATGGTTTTCAGGGAGGTGTAGAGCAGCATGCCCAGCCATGCTGCCTTCCACCTGACTGTCCGTCATTGCTTTCCCTGTGAGTGTTGTATGGATCCACTCTGTCAGATCAGACAGCTCTGTCTTTGCTCTATTGAGTAATTTCTGTAACTGAAAGGTTTTATATAAATCGTATTATGTGGACTTGGATTAAGAACTAGCACACATGAATTTCCAAGTAGGGTTTTCTAACTCAAGTCAGGCTTCTACTCCCTTCTAAAGGGAAGAGGGGATGAGGAAGTGGTGGCAAAAGGAGGACCAGAGATCGTGCCTGGAACAAAGTCCTGGAGTTTTGAAGCTGGTCTTCTAACTTGAAAAGAGATAAAGGTCTGACTTTCATTTGTAAAGGGAGATTGGTTCACCTTTGAATTTGTTCTATCCCCTGTGGCAGCCATCGGCACCCCTAAACTCTTCATAGCCAAGAACTGCACATTATCTGGGCAGGTGTTGAGAGCAGCTCTATACTACAGTCTATAAGCTCTGAGCCCTGCCTGGTTTGGGAGAGTTCTGCTGCACCATCCCACTGATCCTCAGAAATATTCTGGCATTTTCAAATAACTTTGGTGTGGTGTGTGTGTGAGCGCGTGCATGGAGGGGATTGTTATGCTCCTGAAGCCAGAGGTTAACATTGGGTATAATTTGCTATCCTTCTCCGCTTTTTTTTTTTTTTTTTTTTTTTTGAGACACAGTCTCTCAAAAATACATAGAACTTAACATGTTGGCTAATGTGGGTGCCCAATGAGCCATCAGGATACATGTCTCTACCTGCAACCCTTAGCCCTGGGTTATAGATATGCACTGCTATGCCAGCTAGAGCTCTGAACTCAGGTATTTCTGCTTGCTCAGCAAACACTAGGCCATCTCTTAAGCCACTCAATTAGCTTAAAGAATGGCATTCTAAGACCCAAACCTGATAATCATTTTTGAAATCCCCTTTTCTCCTCCCCAACTCCTCCCAGATCTTCCCCCATCTCCCTACCCACCCAACTTCATTCTCTCTCTCTCTCTCTCTCTCTCTCTCTCTCTCTCTCTCTCTCTCTCTCTCTCTCTCTCCTCCCACCAGTAGAGAATAAAACCATTACAATAATTTAAAGCAAATTTCAAAGCAAGCTTTAATTAAATAGTGGCCAGGTGGATGGGCTGTGGCCAGGTCCATCTCTGGGTTTCCAGAAAATGGCCTCAAGTTGTGGTTTGAAGAAGCTTGAGTATTTCCCATTAGATCCGATCAGAGGCAAGTGTCAAGCACACATCCTGACATATCTCCAGCCTACATCCAATCAGGGGCAAGCATAAATCCTGACATATTCCTGCCTGTGAACCTCCTGCCCACGTGTGATCAAGCACATCAAGTGCAGATGGGTTAAACAAACATGTTTAGGGGAGTCAAAAAGATGAAGCTTATTATCTCCCATAAACAAAAGCCTCCGCATTTCAGGAACTAACTGTCCTTGAGAAAGAGCCTTGCAAATTAGAGGCATTTTATTTCATGGATCTCTGAGGCATAGTAATTAAAACTTAAAATGTAACTTGCTCTCACTCTCTCACTCTCAAAAAATAAAATAAAAACAAAAAGACAAAAATTCAATACAAACAAACAAGACATTTAAAAAAAAAAAAAAAGGAGTACTTTCTGTATTGGCCTGAGCATGAGGCCTGCTCTGGAGTCTTGCTGATCCCAGTGTACTTCTGTTAGAGAACACGAATTCATTTTTCCTCTCACAGAGGTGTTATCCATTGCAAATAGCATCTTCTTCATTAGGGTTTGCACTGCTTTGTTTGCACTGCCCCCTTAGCACCGATATCTTGTTGGGCTTGAATTTGTGTGGGTCTTTATGTGCTGTCACAGTCTCTGTGAGTTCCTATGTGCATCAGCTCTGCTGTGCCCAGATGATGATGTTTCCTTGGAGTCATCCCCCACCTCTGGCTCTTAGAGTCTTTTTGCTTCATTTTGCCTTGAGCAGCGTGATGTGAGAAAGACACCCTAGTCTTTTACTCTGCACATTGATATATGATGACCATTCTTAAATTACAGGTGTGTATTTTCATGAAAATAAGCACATTAATCCTATCTCCAGTTCAGTTTAGTTAGAGGAAATGATTAACAAAATTCACAGATGCAGTATTTGCTGTGTAAAACTGAACCAAAGTATTATTACCAGTCATATCTTGTTTTGTTGGTCAGCTTACTGGAGAAAAATTGTTTAATTCATGTTAGAAAGCAGACCAATGTCACTATGATTACAACCTGTAGCCAAGGAAAGTTCCTAGAAAGAGATCGTGACTACAAAGGCTGACTGATGAGAATTTTAATGATGTGGCAAGGTTGGGCTGCGGTAAATCCAGAGCAACATTATCTTGGGCCATCTTCAGCTTTCTCAAAAACTGTTTATGACCCAGCTCTGCACATGGCCTAGCATCTTTGTGACTACTAAGCAAATCCTTTGGAATGTACAGACCCTGGATTCCACCAGCTAGATGGCTGACTGCCCTTAGATGACAAAAAACTGAAACTTGCCCATTTTTGCTATAACCTGCCTACCTGGTATTTCCAACAATGGAAAGTGTCTTGACTTATGATTGTTCTGGTAATGTAAAAACTTAATAAAACCATTACCATGGTGTAAGGCAGAATTTGGGGCAACCTTAAACTGTTTCCAGGCCATGGTCACTCCTATTTTCCTTTAAAATAAACTATGCCTTCTCCCCTTTGAGTTATTTTACTTGTGTTGACAACAGTGGCATGCAAACTGTGACTTATGGAAATGAAGAAAGATTATTCTTTGAAGTCATAGAAGTAACCCTTTAAAATGAAATTCAATTTTAAACCCAACACTCTCCCTCAAGATATAAATTGAGTATTTCTCCCAAGGTAGCAGTCTGTAAGATATATTTCCATTAGAGCATTACACTAAGAGCATTTGCTTGGGTGTTAAATTGGTTGAACAACAGAGGAAGGACAGATAAACCACCCATTGTGTCTGAGAACAAACACGCAGGGAATTAAAACCATGCATCATGCTTTCTTCAGCTGCTTCTCAGGATTCAGAACTGAGATGTAACCACATTTGCCACTTTCAGAGTGAATTCAGAAGCTCCATACTCAAAGCCCTCTAAAAGCTTCAGTAGTAGATACACAGTGGGGTGTGACCAAGATGTGCTTTGGGGACAACCCAACCCTTCCTTTTCTGCCTAGTAATTTTGTGTTCTTGAATAAACTGATGATAGCATTCAAGCATCCATTATTTCTCCCAGAGTGCATGAACAGTACTGATATTTTATTGCTGTTCTGAAGATTAGTTCTTCCTACCATTTCATTAATCAGCATAAACAGTCCATAAGTATTACTCCCTTTATCTACTTCTGAGAGACCCTCATCTATGGATTAATGTAGATGGATTTTTTGGGGGGCCGCCAGCTCACAAAAGACTACATGGATTACTTATTATTAATTATGAAACCTCAACCTATATCTTAGACTTGTCCCATTAAGTCTTATAACTTAAATTAACCCATTTATATTAATCTATGTTTTGCCTCATGGCTTTTTTACCTTTCTTCCATCTTGCACTTTCTGTTTCCTCTCTGTGTTCTCTGGCATCTCTCCTGCACCTAGATTCATCTCCACTTCTTCTCTCTCTGCCCAAAAGTCTTGCCTAACTTCTTCCTGCCTACCTATTGGCCATTCAGCTCTTTATTAAGCCAATCAGAAGGCACCTTGGCAAAGACACATCTTCACAATATACAAAAAGATTATTCCACAACAGATTAATAATCTCACATAAAAATATATAAAAATTAGTAATCATCCCCATATGCATACTTATGGACAATTCTGCTAAGCTATATTTTTCTGTAGCTAACTAAGTTTGTTTAACAAACTAATTAAACTTCATTAACCTTGAAAACCGAACCTACTTCAAAATTGTTTGATTCAGCTTAGCTCTATTGTTCAATAATTTAAATAATACAATAGGATTTTACTTTTCTTCTATTTTGAACATGATATGAATCCTGGGCGTGGCTGGGTTCAGCTACCTACATAGTGTTACTGCTGGCCATTGTGGATGCTATGAATTATCTAATTAGCCCGAGAGTCATGAGCCGATCCAGAGAGGTAAGAGCTGTCAGGAAGGGGTCAAGAACTGTGAATGCCAATGGAAAGTTGGCATTCCACAGTAGAAGTCAATAGTCATGACTCAGGAGTCTTGTCTGCATAATCTACAGGAAAGTTTCTGGTTGATTCCTCTAGAAATCATGAAAAATGGTGGAAAAAAAACGTGGACGTTGAGGGCTATATATACCTCACCTGTGCTGTAAAAAATATTTATAGACTTAATGTAGAGACTAGAAGAAAATTAAATGAGATAAGTAAATGTTGCAAGGGATGACCTTAAGGATTTGATTTAATTTGATCAGTGTTAACTCACATAAATTCTAGACTATGGCAAGGAATAAAGTGGAGAAATAAAGATGGATATAAATACAAAAATAGGTTATATAGTTCTTTCATATATAAGTACTTCAAATCTTCAGTCTTTAACTCCTGCTTCCCTGAGGCAATCCTATATATTCTGTGATATCTTTGCTTTAGCATATTTGTGATAATGGCCTTAAGCAACAAGCTTGGAAATCTCCAGGAAGCTTCCATCTCCAGAAAGAATTTCTTTGTTTGATAGAATTCACCAGTGAATTCTATGTGGTGGCTGGGCTTTGCTTTGTTGAAAAATTGTTGATGGCCAGATCAATTTTATTTTATTAAAATGGTTTTTCTTCTTGTTATGTTTTCAACAATTTGTATATATCTAAGAATTTGTACATTTAAGTTATGTAGTTTATTGACATAAATCTTTTCTATTTCTTTAGCACATCTTTTGATTTTTGTAGAGTTGTTAGTGTGGTCCTGCATAGGATAGGAGAGTTCTAAGAAGTAGTAAGAGTGAGATCCATTTGGTTCAGAAAAATAAAAACATTTAAAAACAAATCTTGCTATAATATACCTTGAAAGCCACCATGGATGCCACCTTCAAAGCCCCATATGGGGAAACTATCTTACTTCTCAGATCATGGTGAACCATCACCCACTCTGCCATACTCCTCCTTACACAATCATTGTTGTTTGCTTACCTATTTTCTGGAAATTGTCTCTCTATATGGAAGTGATAAAAGAAGGTTACATGTGTATATAAGATGTGATCCTGGCCTGGGGAGCTTAATGGGCATGGGTACACACCTATGTAGCACAGGTTGGTTTTCAGGTTTCAAGCTGTCATAGTCACTGCACTATGGATAATGAAAAGTGTGGAGGGATTCTTCCTTTTAACCAACTTTGATGTGAATAGACTATTTCTGCAGAAATTAAAGGGGAAGAGCATATCTCACCAAAAGTATGTTTTTGTATATTCACTCGACATCATATTCTCATTATTCAATAATTTGTCTGCAAATTCTACTGGATCTTTCTTTGTTTTTACATTTTTCTTTAGATTTTTGTGGGAAACTATTATGTGATATATTAATAAAATTTCATTTAAATTATAAAGAAACATTAGAATTAATTTTAGGATGGCATATACCAAAATTTCAGAAAATAAATAGCTATAATAACAGATGTTTTTGATATCACCATGAAATAGATCTTATCAGTATATGCGTAAATTCCCCCAAACTCAATGGAAAGAAAAAAATCCATACTAAGTTTGAAGTAAGACCATAAAGTTTCACAAAGACCTCATCCACTAAATAAGTACAGCAGGAGGAAGAATGCAGGACCAGATTGTTTGTGAATATAGATGACAGCAACAGACATCAGAACTGACTAAAGAAAGCTAAGGCATAAAAACTTGCAAAGTACACAAAGTAAGTAGGCATGCTAAGAAGAGGAACAGAGGAATAAGAAAGCACGCAAAGAGTGAAGAGCAGATCTACAGGCCTCAGTGAACCACCTAGTGTCTTCCTTTTATTTTGTTTTCATTTATTTATCAAATACAAGTCATTCTTTACACTAGAAATCTCAAGAGGGAGTTGAAAGTCAAGACTAGTGAGGATATCAACAGATACCATTTGCCAACTCAATTAGCCCAAGTCTCTTGCCTCAGATTCATTGCACCCCAGGAACCTAGGAAACTCAGAGAAAGAAATTACTGAGGAAAGGCTACCAAATGAACAAACCAAAATATGACAGGCAAATCTGTTCCATATTTTGAAAAAAAAAAAGATGCAGACTTCAAAATACACATGATAAGCTGAGAACAACTCCAGACAAATACAGATAATTATTAATTAGCAGAGGAAATGGTAGGCAACAAACCTACCATAGATTCAACCAACCAGATTTGTATTTTTCTGAAGGAGTTAGGAAAATATTTAATGTATATGGTAACTTCCTGTAAAAGTGGAAGATAAAAAGATAATGCTTGATCCCACAGACCATCCCCTCCTAACCTCTCTCCCCTACTTGTCACTGTATCCCAGCCCTCAACTCAAGCAGGTACCCCAATTCAACCACAGGACAAAGCTTCTAGAAAATCAGGCAGTCTGCCCACAGACCTTCTCTGCTCTCTCTGGTCCCCCAGACCCAATTCCTCAGTCTTGCCCCTAATGCTGCAACAGAACACAAGCTGCAGTCTCTCTGTTCTGTACCCTTCCTTCCGCTATGCCCACATCTCCTGTGGATCCCATGGACCATCACCTCCTAACCTCTCTCCTCTCACTCCTTGATTGTATCCCAGATACCAATTTCAGCAGACATTCCCTGTGAATACACCAGCTGAGCAGGCTGGTAAAACAGGGAACTCAAATCCATCTCACTCTTCAAAATCCAGAGAGGAAACAAACCAACGAAGAAAGCACCCATCCAACAAAGACAAAAGCAAAGTCAGCACCTAGACCTATAATCATCCCAAACGAAGAAGCCCAGAAGCCAGCATAAGAACACAAATGATAGCATCCAGGGAAATACGTCTCCACTAGAATCCATCTATAGTATCTTGAATATTCCCACATAATTGAGTCACAAAAAAGAACTTAAAAACAACTTTATGAAGATGATAGAGGCCCTTAAAGAGGAAAGAAATAAACTATTTACAAAAACCCAGAAAACACAAACAGTTGGAAGAAATGAATAAATCCCTTACAGATAAACAGTTTAAGGAAATGAATAAAACTGTTCAAAACCTCAAAGTGGAAATATAAGCAATAAAGAAAACACAAATTGAAGAAATTATGGAAATTAAAAATTTAGGGATTTGAACAGGAGCTACAGAGGCAAGCATCACCAACAAAATACATGAGATAGAAGACACAGTCTCAGGAATTGAAGATATAACAAATGGATACAATCAATGGTCAAAGATAATGTTAAATCTAAAAAATTGCTGACATAAAACATCTAGGAAATATGGGACACTACAAAAAGGCCAAACCTAAGAATAACATGAATAGAGGAAAGGAGAAGAATCCCAGCTCAAAGACATAGCAAATACTTTCAACAAAATCATAGAAGAAAATTTTCCTAACCTAAAGAAGAAGATGCCTATAAAGGCCCAAGAAGCACACAGAACACCAAATAGATTGGACCAGAAAAGAAAGTCCTCTTGGCACATAATAAGTGAAATGTTAAACAAAGAGAATAAAGGAAGAATACTAAAAGTTGCAAGTCCAAGTAGAATATGAATGTAGAAATACACCTGACTTCTCAATGGAGACTTTAAAAGCCAGAAAGGCTAGGATAGATATGCTGCAGCAGACTCTAAGAGACCACAAATGCCAACCCAGACCATATCCAGCAAAACTCTTCATCACCATAAGTGGAGAAAATAAGATATCCCATGTATCTATTGACAAATCCAGCCACACAGAAGATTCTAGAAGAAAAACTCCAAACTAAGGGAGCAAACTACAACCATGAAAACACAGGAAATAAATAATTTCACACCAGCAAAACCAAAGAAAGGAAGAACATACACATACCACCAGCAGCACCACCAGCACCAGCAACAACAAAAATAACAGGAATCAACAATCATTGCTCATTGATATCTCTCAAGACCAATGTCCTGAATTCCCTCAATAGACACAGACTAATAGAATGGATGTGAAAGCAGAATCCATCCCACTGCTGCACCCAAGAAACACAACTCAATATAATGGATAGAGAGTATGTCAGTGTAAAGGACTGGAAAAAGATATTCCAAGCAGATGGACTTAAGAAGCAAGCTGGTATAATCATTTTCATATCTAACAAAATAGACTACATATCAAAATTAATCTAAAGAAGCAGAAATGGACATGATACACTCATCAAAGGGAAAATCCTCCAAAATGGCATTTCAATTCTTAATGTCTATGCCCCAAACAAAAGAGCACCTGTTTGTAAAAGAAACACTACTATAGCTTAAATCAAATATTATTCCTCACACACTGATAGTGGGGGGTTTTAATACCCAATTCTTACCAAAGGACAGGTTATCCTGACAAAATCTAAACAGAAATACTAGAGGTAACAGATATTAGAAACCAACCAGACCTAACAGATATTTATAGAAAATTTTACCTAAATACAAAGTAATGTACCTTCTTCCCAGTACCTCATGAAACTTTTTCCATAATTGTCCACATACTCAGACACAAAGTAAGTCTTGACAGATACAAAAAACACTAAAATAATTCCCTTCAGACTTTCATTCCACCACAGATTAAAACTGGATATCAACAGCAACAGAAACAAAAGAAAGCTTACAAGCTCACAGAAACTGAGCAACTCTATACCGAATAAAGAATGAGTCAACAGAAATCAAGAAATTAAAGATGTCTAGAATTCCATAAAAATTAATACACAACATAGACAAACTTGGGAGACACACAGTAGTGTTAAGAGGAAAGTTCATAGCACTAAGTGCCTACATAAAAAATTGGAGAGATCTTATACTAGAAAATTAATAGCACACATGAAAGTTCTAGAACAAAATTAAGTAAGTACATGCAAGAGGAATAGACAACAAGAAATAAACTGAGGGATAAAATCAATAAAATTGAAATAAGGAGAACAAAACAAAGAATCAATGAAACAAAGAGTTGGTACTCTGAAAACATCAACAAGATATATAAAACCTATCCAAACTAACTAAAAGGTGGATGGGGAATATCCAAATTAATAAAATGAGAAATGAAAGGGGGACATAGCAGCAGACACCAAGGAAATCCAGAGAATCAGAAAGACATACTTTAAAAGCCTCTACTCCACCAAATTTGAAAATCTAATAGAAATGGATAATTTTCTTGATAGCTATCACATGCCAAAGTTAAATCAATATCAGATAAACTATTTATAGACCTATAACCTCTAGTGAAATAGAAATAGCCATTAAAAGTTTCCCAACTGATAGAAAAGCCCATGGCCAGATGTTTTTAGGACAGAATTTTACCAGACTTTCAAAGAGTTCATGTCAATATTTCTCAATTTATTCCACAAAATAGAAACAGAAAGAACATTGCCCAATTCACTTTATGAGGCTACAGTTACCCTTATACCCAAACTACATAAAGACTCAACAAAGAAAGATAATTATAGGCAAACTTTATGAACATAGATGCAAAAAATATTCAACAAAATACTGGCAAATTGATTCCAACAACATATCAGAAAGATTATCCACCATGAATAAACAAGTAAGCTTCATCCCAGAGATGCAGGGATGCTTCAACACATGAAAATCAGTCAAATGTAATCCACTGTATAAACAAACTGAAAGAAAAAATAAGCACACAATTATCCCATTAGATGAATAAACAGCCTTTGACAAATTACATACCACTTCATGATAATAGTCTTGGAGAGACTGGGGATATAAGGGACAATTCTAAACATAATAAAGGCATTTACACAAGCCTACATCAAATTAAATGAAAAGAAACTCAAAGCAGTTCCACAAAAATCAGGAACAATACAAGGTTATCCACTCTCTCCATATCTTTCAATATAGAGTTCAAGTTTTAGCTAGAACAATAAGACAACTGAAGGATATCAAGGGTATTTAAATTGGAAAAGAAGAAGGCAAAGTATTGTTATTTTCAAATGGTGTGGTAGTATACAAAATTTACTCTAAATATTACACTAAAGAACTCCTACAGCAGATAAACACTTCCAGTGAGGTGGCTGGATATAAGATTAACTCCAAAAAAAATCAGTAGCTCTCCTAATAAAAATGAAAAATCAACTAGAATGAAATCAAGGAAACAACACCTTTCATAATAGCCCCAAATAATATAAAATATCTTGGGATAACTCTAACCAAGCAAGTGAAAGATTTGTGTGACAAAAACTTCAAGTCTTTGAAGAAAGAAATTGAACAAGATGGAAAATTTCCTATTCTCATGAATCAATAGGATTAACATAGTAAATCTGGCTATCTTGCCAAAAGCAATCTGAATATTCAATGCAATACCCATCAAAATCCTAACAGAATTCTTTACAGACCTTGAAAGGACAATGCTCAACTACATATGGAAAAACAAAACCCAAGATTTCTGAAATGATCCTCAATAATAAAAGAACTACTGGAGGTATCATCATCCCTGATTTTAAGTTGTACTAAAGAACTACTGTAACAAAATCCACATAGTATTTGCATAAAAACAGACACATTGATCAATGGAATCAAATTGAAGAACCAGACATAAATCCAATACATATGGAAACCTTATTTTTGATAAAGAAGCCAGAAATACACATTTGAAAAAAAGACAACACCTTCAGCAAATTCTTCTGGTCAAACTGGATGGCTGAATGTAGATCAGTGGCTCTCAGATTTCCTAATGCTGTGACCCTTTAACACAGTTCCTCACTTTATGCTAGCCTCCAACCATACCCTTACTTTCACTGTTGCTTTATAACTATAACCTTGCTATTGCTATGAGTTGTAATGTAAACATCTGTGTTTTCTGATGGCTTTAAGTGACCCCTGTGAAAGGGTCATTGGACCCTCAGAGGGGTCACAACCCACAGGCTGAGAACTGCTGATACAGAAAAATACAAATATATCCATAGTCATCATCCTGCACAAAACTAAAGTTCCAGTGGATCAAAGACTTCAACATAAAACCAGATACACTGAACCAAGCAGAAGAGAAAGTGGGGAATAGCCCTTAGTGCATTGGCACAGGAAATGACTTTCTAACAAAATACCAATAGTGTAGGCACTAAAATAAACAACACAACACTGGGACTTCATGAAACTGAAGAGCTTCTGCATAGCAAAGGATGCCATCATTCAGACAAAGTGGAAGAATAAAGAATGGGAAAAGATTTTTACCAACTCCACATCTGATGGAGAACTAATATACAAAATATATAAAGAACTCAAAAAACTATATATCAAGAAAACAAATAACCCAATTTTAAAAAATGGAGTACAGATATAAACAGAGAATTCTCAACAGAGGAATCTCAAATGGCTGAGAAACATTTAAAGAAATATTCAACATCTTTATCTGTCACAGAAATGCAAATCAAAGTACTCTGAGATTCCATCTTACACCTGTTAGATGGCTAAGATCAATAATACAAGTGACAGCTAAGGGTGACAAAGATATGGAATAAGGGGAACACTCCTCCATTGCTGGTGGGAGTGTAAACATGTACAGCCACTATGGAAATCAACATGGTGATTCTTCAGAAAATTGGGAATGGATCTACCTCAAGTCCAGCTATACCACTCTTGGGCATATATCCAAAGAACACTCCATCCTACCACAGAGACATTTGCTCAGCCATGTTCATTGCAGCATTATTCATAATAGCCAGAAACTGGAAACAATCTAAATGCCCTTCAATAGAAGAATGGATAAACAAAATGTGCTACATTTACATAATGTAGTGTTTAGTACTCATCTGTTTTAAAAAATGAAATTCATAGGCAAATGGATGAAAATTTAAAAAAAAAAATCATTGTGAGTGAGGCAGTCCACACAGAGAAAGACAAATATTGTATGTATTCACTTATAAGTGGGTATTAACCATTAAGTAAATGATAACCAAACTACAATCCATAGACATAGAGAGGTTAGATGAGGAGGAAGGGTCTAGTGGGAGACACTTGGACCTTCCTGGGAAGGGGAAATAGAATAGATTTTGTGAGTGGACTGGGAGTGGGTGGGGAAGGGCACAGGAGTGGGAAGGCATGGGAAGGAGGAAGAGATGGAATTGGGGGTATTGGGTGGGTGTGGAAACCTAATGCAGTGGAGACTTCCTGAAATCTATAAGGTGATTCTAATGAGATCTTATAATGATGAGAGAAACAAAGGCTCAACTGTCTGTCCATTGTAGCCAGGCAAGGCTTCCAGTGGTGAGTCTAGGTTGCATTCAATTGAATTATTGGCCAAAGGGATAGCATGGAAATTCCTAAACAACCCAGACTGATGCTAAGAGAAAGGGTTGCTCTCCACCAACTGATAGTGGGGCTCTGTTGCTGAGAACAGCATCCACAGAACTCATTGAGCATGGAAAAGTCCAGCTGGTGCCTACATAAAGCCTTCATCTGTACATTTTAATTTCTTTGATGTGGGAAGTTACTCTGCAGGCTACTGAAAGAGGAACATGGACATGAATACAGCCACAAAACCCTTGATCTCCTATATGTTCTTCCCGAAAAATATGCTAGGGCAATGGTGGCACAGAACTTGTGGGAGTACTCAACCAGTATCAGATCTGACTTAGGATCCACTCCATGAGAAGGGATCTATATCTGACATTGCTTGAGAAGCCAAGAACCAGAGACTTGGGGTAAAACCAAATATGGCTGGTCTAAAAATAATAATAAAATAAAATGATTCCTCATATTACTCAGTTATACTCATAGATCAGCGCTTTACCCAGTCATCATCAAAGAGGATTCCTCCACAAAATTGCTCCCCTCAGAGCTCAGGGAATCCCATGGAAGAGGAGGCAGAAAGATTTTCAGTCAGAGGGGATGGAGCACACCAGGAGAACAAGGCCCTCTAAATCAACTAAGCGGGGAACATATGAACTCACAGAGACTGGAGCAGCAAGCACGGGACCTACACCAGTCTACTCCAGTTCCTCTGGCTATATATTATAGCTATCAGCTTGTGGGGGTCCTCTTTCCCTCTCAGCCTGTTGACCACCAGTTTGCGAGGGGAAAGAAGCAGAGGGGGTGACAGAAGTGGTGTATGCAGCCCATGAGCACAGATGGATGGAGGGAGGCTTCCGGGATACAGACATCAGTGAATCAGCTCAATTTTATTCCAGATATAGGATTTGGGAGCCTGAGGACAAACCCTAACTTGTATCAAGTGGCATGCTCCTATCAGAAGGCTTAGGATGTGGCGGTAGGGTCCTACAGCAGAGCTCCTGGCACATGTCTTTTTAGCAGGGATCGGTGCCAAGGGTCAAGCTAAAGATAAATCAGACATCTGGTTTAGAGACACCTTTCAGATAAGGTCAGTCCTTCAGGCCCAGGGACATTCTTCAGATCAGGGCAGGTAGAGAGCAGGAAGCTTTGTGGGAGGGAGGGAGCTCCATGTTGCCTAGCTATTGAGATAAGCTGCCAGGTCATGGGGGTACGGTGACCTCTAACCAGGCAGCAATGTATTCCAACGTTAGCTTAGCATTTTTATGGGACTCCTGAGTGAGAGAGCTCTGAAGCTTGTGCCTCCTCTTGGGGCTCTTTTCCTATTGTGGGCTTGAGTGTCCAACTTCGATACGAAAGCTTTTGCTCCATCTTATTATATTTTGCCATATCTAATTGTTACCTCATATATCTTTCTAATAAGAGACAGAAAGGGAGTGGACTCAAGGGGAAGAGGAGGTGAAGAGGAACTTGGAGGGGTGGGAAGAGGGAAACTATAATTAGGATATACTGTATGAGAAAGGAATCTATTTTCAATAAAAAAGATAATGTTCATGTAAGAAAGTCAGTGAAGACACAGATGTACATTCTGGTCCAGGGCTCTTCCCTGGGCAGATGGGATCTTTTATGATGAGCAAATATGTATCAGGGAACGGGAAAAAGAGAGAGGCAGAATGGTTCACGTCCTGTGGAGAGAGGCAGATCTGAGAAGATGAAGGCAGTGAGGAGTGGGCTGAGGTGGGTGGCCTGCTTGCCATCTGGGGCCATGGTGATGTCCAGGCCTGAGCTGCAGCCAAGGGCTGTGTCTGCACCCGCCACAGCTGTGGTCTGTGTCGATGTCTGTGGCTCCTGTTACCGCTGAATACTGAGAGGATAGGGCTGCACAGAGTTGGACCTGCCCCTAGATGGCTGCAGCACTAGGGAGAACAGGCCCTACCCCTCACCTACTTCAGAGAGTGGGTCCTGCACCTTGCTCGGGCAGCATTTCAGAGCTGATCTTGTTGGTGGTGAGGGAGCTGGCCCTGAGGATGTGAGAGTGGGAGGGCTTGTCCAGCCCTCCTCATCTGCCATGTGGTGGCATGGGGGAGGGAAAGATGCCCTCCCCACCCTTCCCTACCTCACCCCTCCCCACCTCACCCCTCCCCACCTTACCCCTTCCCACCCCATCCCTCTCTACCTCACCCCTCCCCACCTGTGGCAGGAGGGAGAACTGATCCTTGAACTGCAGCACCAGTGAGAGGAGGCCCTGCACCTTGTCTAGGCAGCACATTGGAGCTGACCCTGTTGACAGAGGTACGGGTGAGCTAGCCTGGAGAATGTGAGCATAGGAGACCTGTCCCCACCCCTCATCTGTGATATGTGGCTTAACTGACAGGGAGATGTCCTCTTCTCCCCTGACACTCCTCACTGCCTGTGGCAGGTGGGAGAGCTGGCCCTGAGATTATGGGAGCTGAACCGGTGAGCTGACCCAGCATCTCACCAGGTGCTATACTAGGGAAAGCAGGCCCTGTCCTTCACCTAGGCAACACAGAGGAGCTGGCCCTGCATTGATGGCATGGGTAAGCTGACCCAGGCTGTGAGCACAGGAGAGCTAGTCCTACCACTCATCTGTCACCAGCTGCAGCACTCAGCAGAGTGGCCCCTACCCCTCACCTGGGCAACACAGCAGAGCTGGCCCTGGTGGTGTGTGTGGGGGCAAGCTGGCCTGAGAGTGTGAGAAGAGAACTTGCCCCACTCATTGTTGCTTACTACTTAGGGTGAGGTAGCCAGGGTGGTGCTGGAGAGCTCACCCTGGTGTTGAGGATGAGGGAAAGCTGGCAGGCTGACTGTGGTGATATTGTGTTCTCCAAAATATTGAGCACCCCAATAAAATTATCTGGGGTCAGAGAACAGAACAGCCGCTAGACACAAAGGTCAAAAAATGGTGGCACATGTACCATTAATCCTAGCATTCCAAAGGCAGAAATCCATTCGGATCTCTGTGAGTTCAAAGCCACAATGGAAACAGCCAAACGGTGACTCATGCCTTTGATCTCAGGAAGTGATGGCAGAAAGCAGAAAGGTATTTAAAGCATGAAGACCAGGAACTAGAGCGGGTTAAGCTTTTGAGCAGCACAGTTCAGCTGAGAGGCATCCAGTCTGAGGAAACAGGATCAGATGAGGAACTGGCAAGGTGAGGTGGCTGTGGCTTGTTCTGTTTCTCTAATCATTCAGCCTTCACCCCAATACCTGGCTCCAGGTTAAATTTATTAATAAGACCTGTTAAAATTCATGCTACAGCTGACCAACCCAGCAACCACCCAGACACAAAACCATGCTATGAGTTGGCCCATCTCATTATCCATTCCATCCAAGCATATGAAGGGGATGGTCCTGTAGACTCAAAGTTGCAGGATCTCCAGACAACAACAAGAGAAACCACAGTGAGGGCCTGGTATTGATGATGTAGCAAAAAACCAGAGAAACCTCAAACCAGACCAATGACTCATTGCAATGAACACTTGCAAGTAATGACTAAAGGGCAAACTGTGTAATTCACTGTGCCACACTTCAGCTTCCACTATGAGATTTTTCTTTTCTTTTCTTTCTCTTTTTTTTTTCTTCTTCAAATTTTGTTTTGTTTTATCCTGTGGGGGAGACTGCAAGGGTAGAGGTCAGATGGGAAGAGACAGGGAGATAAGTGGGATCATGATGCATGGATGGATATGAAATCCACAATGAATCAATAAAAAGTTCAATAGGAAAAAAATTAATCTAGCATCAATCCCAGAATGCTCAGAGAAGGTCAGTGACACACCTCAGTGGAGATGTTGATCTGTGGGGTAGATGCTTACAGAAGGCACAGAGCTCCTTGCTCAATTTCATTCTGCTCATACATTCACAAAAAAAGTGCTAAACAACTTTTGGTGGCTGTTTCTGGTAGGTACATTTAAATGGTTCTGATTTTCAAGACCAATGAGTCTCTTGGAATGAATCACAAATATTGGAATCTGGATCATTTTCACTCATTTTCAACATTAGAGATGGAAGAGTTTCCTCTGCCATGCCTTCTGGGTAATGTTAAACTCAAGGTCACTTATCCTTCCTTATACCATCTGCTCAGATACAACATTCTGCTAGAGTTGTTAGTCTATGTAACTAGAGCAAGGCAGAAGGTTCAGGCTGAGTTCAGGGAAACCACTGGTGAGTTTGTGAAGAGACAGTCATCTCTCTGAATGAGGCTTGATTTTAGTTTTTTTGTTTCTTCCAGTTTCCTCTACTGCTAAAAGTCATCATGTTAGAGAAATGATCAGAGCTCCTGTCACTCATACATGAGTGATAGGTAATGATCAGGATGTGCTATGAACAAACCAGGGATTCCAGAATCAGTAAGATGAATGCATGGGCATTCTATTGTCTTAGAAAGTGGCGATGTCAGAAGGCTCAGAATGTTAGGGAGACATGGGGGATGTTTGTCTGTATGTGCACATCTTCTGGCAGGATGTGCTTTGAGTGAATCTCCTGTTAAAGTCATTAATGCCCCTTCTTATTCACAACTATACCCCATCATTTTATTGTTATTTATTGTGAATATACAACATCCTCCATCCTCCAAGCTTGCCTTACTTTCTACATTTCTGCATAGTATGTGACATCCTTCCCTAAGTTCTTCTGCCTGATTTGGAGCATCCTCTCTCAAAAACATGGTTCTATAAACACATGGATACAAGTATTTGGTCTGCATTACTCATAAAGCCTAAATTTGTAAACAATTCAAATGTCCAACAACCGATGAGTGCATTTTTTAGATGCGATATGTGCATCCCTGCAGCACGTGAACAAATGTCAAATATTTTATGCTAGATGAGCAATGTCTGATGCAAAATCTCACATATTTTGTGAGTCCACATAGCACAAAATGTTTAGGGAAAGGAACACTATAGCAATGGGAAACACATCAGTACTTGTGTAGGCCTGGGGGTGCCAACATGGCAGGCTATAGAGGGGCATGAGGGAACATTCTTCAATGACAAAACTGATATGTAGCTGGACTGTAGGGATTCTTGACACAAATCATGAAATTCACTGGTATTGTTGACTTGCAGTTATGGTGGGTAAATGTTATGCTAAGAAAAATATGTCTCAATAAAGCTGCTTTTAGAAAACATGGTGGTACAGAAAATGAGAGACTTTAGAATGCTCAGTCCTAAATAAGAGGTCTTCATCAAATCTCAACTCTCAAGGTTTGGGAATTATGGTGGTTTGAATAGGAATGACCTCTATAAACTATATGTTTAAATCCTTAGCCTATAGGGAGTGGCACTATTTGGAGGCATGACTTTGTTGGAGTAAACGTGTCACTGAGGGGGTGGACTGTGAGGTCCTATTGCTCCAACTATGCCCAGTGTGGCACACCATTTCCTTTTGTTGCCTGCAGATTAAGTTGAGAACTCTCAGATCCTTCTCCAGCACCATGTCTTCCTGAACACTGCCATGCTTCCCACGGTGACAATAATGGACTAAGCCTCTGAAACTGTAAACCACTCTTAATAAAATTATTTCATTTATAAGTGTTACTGAGATCACACTTTCTATTCACAGTAATGGAAGAAAGACTCTAAGAGCCAGAGATGATGCATAACTCCAAGGAAACACTGTTTTCCACACACAAAAGGAATGCACATATGAACTCTGAGATTGTAGCAGCATGCACAGACCTGAACTAATTCAAACCAGAAATGGGCACAGCACTGCAATGGAGGAATTATACATGTGGTCTCACTCCTAACCAAACAGCTAAATTGATACCAGCTAGCAAAAAGAAAGTCACCTTTCTCTAATGGTATGTCTCTAAGTTTATCAATCACACTCCAGAGCAAGTCCAATACCCAGGAATATTTAGCCAACACAAAATGAACTCAAAGGTATTTTTGTGGACTTTTTCTTTTATTTTGCTTTGCTTTGTTCTTTTCTTTTTGTCTTATTATTTTTTGCCTATTTGTTTCGATTTTTGTTTTTGTGGTTTTGTGCAGTTTTATTTCTTGCACTTTTTTTTTTAAACAGAGAAGGAGAGAACACGAAGTTGGGTAGGTAGGGAAAACAGGTGTTTGCCACTGGCCTTCTGAGCTCTTTGTCTCCTCAACAGGAAGGCAGGGAGCAGCTGGCATTGTTATGATATTTGCACGGTCTTCCTTTGGAAGTGCCAGCTCCTCACTGTCTGTTTGTTTCATTTGCTTGGTTAGTTGCTTTTCTCAGGGCTCTAACAAGTTACCCGACAAAAGCAACTCAGGGAAGGAAGAGTTTATTTAGTAGTCACCATTTAAGAAGGGATACTGTGGTTGTGTGAATGTAATTGACCCCCATAAGTTCATAGGGATGACACTATTAGGAGGTATGGCTTTGTTGCAGTAGGAGTGGCTTTGCTGAAGGAAGTGTGTCACTGTGGGGGTGGGCTTTGAGGTCTCATATGTTCAAGCCAAGCTCAGTGTAGACACAGTTCACTTTCTGTTGCCTTTGGATCAAGATGTAGAACTCTCAACTACTTCTCCAGCACCATGTCTGCCTGCACACCACCATATCCCACCATGATGATAATGGACTAAACCTCTGAAACTGTAAACCACCCCAATTAAATTAAATTAACCTCTTATAAAAGAGTTATCATCTTCATGATAACTAAGACAGAAACAAACCATCATAGAAAGAAAGGCATAACAACAGCATAATCTGAGGAAGCTGGTCAAATCACAACTGTAGTCATAAAGTGGACAGGAAGTGGGAGTGGGTTATAAAATCTCAACACTCACCACCCACTAGCCCATAACCTCCATCAGACTTCTACATCCCAAAGACTCCACAACCTTGCAAACGAGTACTACCAGCTAGGGCTGGCATTTGAATCATATGAACCAGCCAGGCGGTGGTGGCGCACACCTTTAATCCCAGCACTCAGGAGGCAGAGGCAGAGGCAGGTGGATCTCTGTGAGTTCGAGGCCAGTCTGATCTATAAAGTGAGTTCCAGGACAGCCTCCAAAGCTACAGAGAAACCCTGTCTCAAAAAAACAAAAATAAAAAGAAACATAGGACCCTCAGACACTGAAAGCACAATACTTGCCTTTGCAAACCATGCCCAGCATATCAGAACTGGTATAGCTCTTTAATGCGGCTCTTCTCTTACTGTCTCCCTCAAGGGTACCTGGAAAATTGCATGTTACGGACCACACATGTGTGTCCCCTCAAATGTCCTATGTTGAACTCTGAGGCATAAATGCAGTGCCTTTAGAAGTGCAGCCACTGGAATGTCACTAAGTCACAGGGTGGAACTTCCATGACAGGATTGGTGCATTCATGAGGAGACACAGGAACAAGGTGTCTTTCTCCCCTGTTCACTGACAAGTGATAATGAGACAATAATACAGAAATAGCTGTCTGTACAGCAGAAAGCAGAACACCCACGTACTGAATCTGCTCACACTTAGCCTTGATCCTCCAAACCACTAGGATTGTGGTTAAGAAATGTTGATTTGTTTAAGTCACTCAGGCTATAGGAACATTCTGTGGGAACCCTTCCACATGCTTCTCTTAATGATGGAAATATATTCTTAGTTTCCTGCTTGAATAGTGAGATGGGGAGATAGTACATATTTTCAGAGATGGATGATAGGTTAAGACCTTCAAGATGTTAATCCACAGAGTAGCATTGTTTTGGGTGTCTAGTTATAGCATTTGAACCCAAACCTCATAAGTTATTAACAATATGTTCCATGTTTTATTTAGAGTCAAAACAATCTATTGAGTGATTTACAGTTTCTGAACATGCCATAAGAATGTATAATTACAGGAATAAATGTCAAGGTCTCCTTCAACACAGTGAAGTGTACCACTGAGGATCCTGACCAGAAAGTAGTGCACCCTGCCAGGATGAGCCACTGCATTATGTAACCCTATCTAAATTAGGCATGCATGGGAAAGAACAGACTAGAAGGAATGGGGGGAAATTAAAAGAGAATCTAGGCAGGGAATGTCTGTGCCTAGTGGATGTTCCTACGCCAGAGAAGTGCAACAAGACAGTGAAATTACATTTTCAGGCTTCACAATAGAAACTCCGGAACTTTGTGAGCAGTTAGCTGAGAACACTGGTAGACAATGACAACAGTAGATGTTGAGTGGACTTTGAGCATTCACAGATGGGAAGCAGGTGCTGCATGTAAACAGCTCTGAAAGTCTCAAAACAAAGTCACTCCTTCCAAGTACAAAATGTCATCAGGTCACAGAAAGGAATCTTTGGGGATGAAATTGCAAAACAAGAATCCCATGCCAGAGTGGAGGTGGCCCCTTAGCCATTGGCTAGGCTTACTGCCAGGCCCAAGGGGAGTCTGAGGCTGGAAGTTACAGAAACTCATTAAGTGAATTCATATCTCTTACTGCTGGATTAGCTTCAGTGATTTTGCCCAAGTCCTTTGATAAATTGTACAAATTTTAATGAATGAATGAATGAATTAAGCATCTTCTCAGCAGCTGGAGAAAGACTTTCACTCTGATCGAGAACCTTTCTTGGAATCGTCCCTTTGAAAATGCTACAAATGATCATCGATGGCAGGAACCAGAGTGCCAGTCTTCATTGAGTTCTTAAATCATTTTTCTTCAGATTACCATCTTTACTGGAAAGTATGGGCAATAACCAGATGTTGCTCAGAAATTAATGCATTAATTAGGCTCTATCTGACTAACAAATGTCATTATTTTCACTTGAGCAATTAACATGGAAAGAAGAGATAATTTTTTTAATTTATTTTTTTGGTTATTTTTTTCCCTTTTCTGAAAATAGATTTTTCTCTCCTCACATAATATATTTTGATTATTTCTCCTCCATCTACTCCTAACAGTTCCTCCTCAATTCCCCTTCTATCTGGATCCATTCCCTTTCTGTCTCTAATTAGAAAAAAATAAAAACAGGCTTCTAAGGGATGATAATTAAATATAACAAGATAAACTATAATGAGGTGAAAGAAAATCTGCTCATCCAGTTGTACAAAATGAATCAACAAAGCAAAAAAAGCCCAAGAGAAGGCACAAGAATCAGAGACCCACTCCCTCACAAACATACTAATTCCGTAAAAATACTGAACTGGAAGCCATGGTTATGTACACAAAAGACCTGGTACAGATCTGTGCAGGCCCTGTACGTGCTGCTTCAGTCTCTGTGAGTTTGTCTGAGCTTTAGCCATGTTAATTTAGAGGGTCTTGATTGTTTGGTGTCCTTCATACCCTCTATCACTAACACTCTTTCAACCTCCTCTTCCATGGGGTTTCCTGAGTCCTGGAGGAAGGGACTTGATAGAGACATCCTATTTAGGGCCAAGTGTTTCAAGGTCTCTCACTTTCTGCATTCTGTGGGTCTGTGGGTCTTTGTATTTCTTTGTATATGCTGCAGGAGGAAACTTCTCTGATGATGACTGAGAAAGACACTGATCTAGGAGTACAGCAAATTGTCATTATGTGAGTAAGTTGGGGGAGGGGTTTAGTCCAGTCTTATTTAATTTCAAAATAGGTCCGGGAGGGAAGACTCTATGTAAGCACCAGTTTAACTTCTTCATGTGTTGCATAGGTGTTGTCTTCAGGAATTGGGCCTTGCTATCAGTTTGTAGAGAGCAACTCATAGTCTTGGCAACAGCCTGGGTTGTTTGGAGATTCACATGGGAGCCCTTTGGCCAATAACTCAATTAGATGTAATCTAAACCTAGTACTAGAAGCTTCATTCTGTGACAGAAAATGGCAAGCTGGGATTCTGACTCCCCATTTATTTGGCAATTTTATTTAGATTACCTTCCTATATGTAGATATCGTAGAAAACTTCTACTGTATTGGGTTTCCATACTGTCAGTCAAGTGGCCCTTCATTTTAGCTCTCACCATATTCCCGCCCTCATCCCTTTCTTGTCTGCCCCTCCCCACTCAATACTCCCATTCTAATCCCCCCTTCAATAACCACAACTATCTATTCTATTTCCCTTTTCTAATGAGATCTACCTGTAACCTCTAGACCCTTACTCTCTACCTAACCTCTATGATTCTATGAATTATAGCCTGGTTATCAAAGACTTAACCTCAATTATCCACATATAATCAAATACTTACCATATTTGTGTTTCTGGGTCTGGGTTACTTCATTCAGGGTGATTTGTTTCTAGTTCCATCCATTTGCCTGCAAATTTCATGATGTCATTTTTTTCTGATGGTTAAATAATACTCTATTGTGTAAATGTACCACATTTTCTTTATCTATCTATTCTCCTGTTGAGGGGCATCTTGATTGCTTCCAATTTCTGGCTGTTATGAATAAACCAGCAATGAACATGGTTGAACAGGTTTCTTTGTAGACAGGAGGAAGTATCCTTTGGGTACATGCCCAAGAATAGTGTAGCTGGATCTTGAGATAGATCAATTCCCTTCTTCCCAAGGAACTGCCACAGTGATTTCCACAGTGCCGTTTGCACTCCCATCAGCAATGAAGGAGTATCCTCTTACTCCACATCCTCAACAACATGAACTGTCATTTGTTTTATTGATCTTAGCCATTCTGACAGGTATAAGATGAAATCTCTAAGTAGTTTCAATTTACATTTCTCTGATAGCTAAGGATATTGACTATTTCTTTTACTCAGCCATTTGAGTTTCCTCTTTTGAGAATTCTCTGTTTAGATCTACACCCCAATTTTAATTGGATTATTTGTTTTCTTGATACCTACTTTTCTGAGTTCTTTTTTATTTTGGATATTAGCCTTCTATCAGATGTGTAGTTGATAACAATCTTTTGTAGGCCCATTCTGTAGGCTGCCACTTTGTTCAAATGACAGTGTCCTTTGCTGGGTAGAACCTCTCAGTTTCATGAGGTTCCTTTAGTTATCTGTCGACTTTGTGCTTGTGCTATTGGTGTTCTCTTCAGGAAGTTGTCTCCTGTGCCTATGTGTTCAAGGCTATTCCCCATTCTCCCTGCTATTAGGTTTCAGTATATCTGGTTGTATGTTGAGATCTTTGATCTACCTGAACTTGAGTTTTGTGAAAGGTGATAAGTATGGATCTATTTGCATTCCTCTGCATGCAGACATCCAGTTGACTAGCACCATTTGGTGAAGAGGCTATCTTTTTCCAGTGTGTATTTCTGGCTTCTTTATAAAAAATCAGATGTTGATAGCTATGTGGATTTGTGGCCAGGTCTTCAATTTGATTCCATTGATCATTGTGTCTCTTTTGTGCCAAAACCATGCTGATTTTATTAGTGTAGCTTTGTAGTACAAGTTGAAACCTCCAGAAATTCATTTATTATTCAAGATTATTTTAGCTATCCTGGGTTCTTGTGTTTCAGTATGAAGCTGAAAATCATCCTTTCAAGATATAAGAATTGTGTTGGAATCTTGCTAGGGATTACAATAAATCTGTAGTTGCTTGTAAGAGGATGGAAATTTCTACTACATTAATCCAACTGATCCATGAGCATGAGAGATATTTCCATATTCTGATATCTTCTTCAGTTTATTTCTTCAGGGTCTTAAAGTTTTTATCATATAAGTCTTTCACTTGTTTGGTTAGAGTTACCACAAGATATTTATACTATTGTATAAAGATACATTCCCACTTATACTATCAATGTGTGAGGGTCAATATATAATCTAAGCTGTAGTAGTATTTATTTTATGAACCTGGGTACCTTTGTGTTTAGGGTATAGATGTTAAGAATTATATCTTTACCTTTTCCTTTGGTGATTATGTATCATCCTTCCCTATTTCTTCTGATTATTTTGAATTGAAGTCTGTTTTGTCAGATATGAAAATGGCTATACTAGTTTGGTTCTTAGGTCCATTTGCTTGGAATATCTTTTTCTATCCTTTTACCCTGAGTTGTTATCTGTCTTTGATATTAAGGTGTTTCTTGGTTGCAGCAGAAGGATGGATCTATTTTGCCATCAGTTAGTCTTGTCTTTTTACTGGAAAATTGAGATGATTGATGTTGAGACATATCAAAGAACAATGACTGTTGATTCCTCTTATTTTGTTGTTGTGTTGTTGGTAGTAGTGGTTGTAGTTGGGGAGGTAGTAGAGTGTGTGTGTGTGTGTGTGTGTGTGTGTGTGTGTGTGTGTGTGTGCTTTCCCTCTTCTAATTTTGTTCCTCTGGGATATTAATTCCATGTGGGTTTTTGGATGTAGTTAACCTTTATAGGTTGGACTTTTCCTTCTAGCACCTTGTGTTGGGCTTGGTCTGTAGATAGATATTAAGTTTGGCTTTATCATAAGTATTTTTCCCATCTACAGTAACTGAAAGTTTTGCTGGGTATAGTCTCTTAGAGTCTGCAGAACATCTATCCAGGCCCTTCAGACTTTTAGAGTTTCCATTGCAAAGTTGAACATAATTCTGATACATCTGCCTTTATATATTACTTGTTCTATTTCCTTTGTAGTTTTAATTAATCTTTGTTATGTACATTTAGTATTTTGATTATTATGTGCCAAGGAGACTTTCTTTTCTGGTCCAGTCTATGTTGGTGTTCTGCATGTTTCTTGTGCCTTGATAGGCATATCTTTATTTAGGTGAAAGAAATTGTCTTCTATAGTTTTGTTGAAAATATTTTTGTCACTTTGAGCTCAGATTCTTTTCCTTCTATTCCTATTATTCTTGAATTTGGTCTTTTTGTAATATCCCAGATTTCCTGGAGGTTTTGTACCTGGAGTTTTTAAGATTTAACATTTTCTTTGACTGAACTATCTGTTTCTTCTATTGTGTCTCCAATGCCTGAGAGTCTTTCTTCCATCTCTTATATTCTGTTGATGAAGTTTGCCTCCATGGTTCCTGTTCAAGTTCCTAGTTTTCATTTCTAAAATTCCCTCCATTTGGAGTTTCTTTTTTGATTCTCTTTCCATGTTCAGGTATTGAACTGTTTTATTCATTTCCTTCCACTGTTTGTGTTTTCATAGATTGAATGGAGTCATTCATTGCTCTTGAAGAACCTCTATCATATTCATGAAAGCTGCTTTAATGCCTTTTTCTTGGGCTTCAGCTATGTAGGAATACTCAGGTTCTACCATGGTAGGGCTCTAGTGCAGACATATTGTCCTGGCTGTCACTGATAGTGTTTATGTGCTGGCATATAGACATCTGGGATAGAGAAGACTGTAATTCTAGGTGCTGATACCTTATCTTGCATTTGTTGGGTGGGTGTTTCATTTCTTAGTTTCTGTTGCACTGTCTGGTACTTTGGCAAGTGTGGTGGCTGAGTGTTGCCAGGTAAGAAATTCTGGTGTTTCAATAGGTGTTGACACTGGGGGTTTCAGGTTCTGGGTTTTGGGAGTAGAGATGGCTGCGGGATGAAAGCAGGAAAAGCTGAGGGGATCCATAGGAAGGAGAAAAACAGGTTGTTTCACTCAGATCTGCTTAGTCCCCTGAGAATGGGTACAGAGAAGGAGGAGAGACCACAGCAGGTCTGCTACAGAGCAGGTAATAAAACTAGGGAATCCGCTTTGGAAGAGCAGAAGGAAAAGATAGAGATCTGCAGTCAGCATGCCAGCTCCCCTGGCCTAAGTAGCCTGTGGGTCCCCAGGGAGTGCCTTCTGGGGTTTAGGATAAAGCAATGGGTGGGGGTAAGGAAGTTTTAAGTTGAAGATTTGTGTGATCTACGGAGATGGATGCAGGAGAGGGAGGGAGGTTCCAGTAGGAGGTGTTCTCTTACAGAGCTGGGGATGACACTAAGAGACTGGATTTGGAGGCACAGCAGGAGAGGTGAAGAGCTGCAGTCAGCCTATCTGCTTGTCTGGTCAGAGTGGCCTGCGGGTTCCCAGAGAGTGTTTGCTGGGGTGAGAGGCTGCCTCCCTACACCCAAAGATGTATTTATTCTTATTTTATGTGCATGGGTGCTTTGACTGCTTACACTCTGTACCACATACTGTGTTGCTCTTGGAAACCAGAAGGCAGAGCTGGAACTGTAATTCTAGACCCTTGTGCCCTAGACTGTGAGTGCCAGAAATTGGTCCTGGGCTCTATGCATAAGCAGCCAGTGCTTTTAACAGCTGAACCATCACTCCAATATCTACAAAGAAAACATGTTTAGTGGATTATTTATTAATACACCCATTTTTAAATTTAAGAAGTGTGTGTGTGTGTGTGTGTGTGTGTGTGTGTGTGAGAGAGAGAGAGAGAGAGAGAGAGAGAGAGAGAGAGAGAGAGAGAGAGAGGATTATTCGTGCATCAATATCAATGAATGCAGGTGCTTGCAGGATACAGAAGAGGGTGTTTGATCCTTGGAACTGCAGTTAAAGATAGTTGTGAGATGTCCAACATGGGTGCCAGGAGGAGAACTTGGGTCCTCTGAAAGAGCAGTACAGTTCCTTAACTACTAAGACTTCTCTCTGCCCCTTGAATTCTTTTGTATCTCCCTTTGTTTTCTGCCTTCCTTCTTTCCTTCTTTCCTCCCCCCCACCCTTTCTTTTTGAGACAAAATCTTGCTAAGCTCCAGTGGGCCTAGAACTTGTGATCATGTCTCAGCCTTCCAATCAGTGGGATTACCACCACAGCCAGCCAAATATAATGGATATTATATTCTTTGGAATAGACATATCCTCAAAACTCCCCAAGTCTGGTGTTCTACTGGATAAAATTCATGTAGAGATCCCCAACCTCACTCAGGCAAAGTTCACACACCATGTATGGGTCAATCTAATACCATTAGTTTCTGAGCTATAATGAGCAGGCATTAGCCCTAGGCTGTGAGGCATCTATCACCTCAAGGACAGAAATAATAGACCTTTCCCATAGGTTCTGTCTTAGGGATTTTATTGCTATGAAGAGCCACCATGACCATGGCAAATCTTCTAAGGAAAACATTTAATTGGTATGGCTCGCTTACAGTTTCAGAAGTTCAGTCTGTTATCATCTTGACAGGCAGGCAACTGGAAATCAATTAGCTGTCACCCTGAGTGAAGATCGGAAAAAAGACCTCAAAGCCTCCCTCACTGTGACACACTTCCTCCCACAAGACCACACCTACTACAACAAGGCCACACCTACTACAACAAGGCCACACCTAATACAACAAGGCCACGCCTCCTATTAGTGCCACTCCCTTTGGTGTGGGGGCCATTATCTTTCAAACCACCACAAGTGCATAATCTCCCCTAGCCCCACTTTGACAATGACCACCTAATTGCTTCTCCCCAAAGAAATAATGTGCAATTTTAATTCTTAAAATGAATTCAATCTTCCTTAAAGAGTTAAGCCAGTTGAGACACAATTTATGCTACCATAAGTGACCCTGGATTCCTCAGTTATATGTATCATCTCTTCCTCTACCACCATTCTGCAATTTTTTTATTTTGACAAGCACTTTGGATTATGTATTGTGTAATGATTGGAATAAGTCAGCCACCCACCCCAATTTGCCTGAGTCTGAGATGAGACATCTTCAGGGAACAAGAGAGTTTTAAGTTTGTTTTTCCTAAAGGAGAAGAGTGTCCTGGAGTGGAGGATGTCCAGTGCTACAACTGTCAGACCAGGAAAAGTGGCCTCAGTCAACGTCTCTCTTAGAGTGACTCAGATGGTCAACCCCAAACTGTCTGAATCCTAGTTTGCTGGCGTGGTTATTATGGCAGCCAACTCAATTGGGTTGAGAAGAACCTAGGACATTACTAAATTACCACCTGGGTAATCTGGGAGGTTGTTTCTGCCCAATATGCTTTCCAAGTGATAAGAAAAGTAGCTAATACCCTCTGCTTGCTCTTGGAGGGTCACGGATAGAATCCAACACTCTGGCTTCTAGGCATAGCATTTCCTTTTTCCAGTGTTGTAATACCCTTTGTTTGAAAATGTGTCCCTTGGTCCCTTGTTCTGAATCAGTGTTGCATAAGGTATCCCATCAAACTCAGGTGGCAAGGCTAGAAGGGTGGCTCAGCTCATAGGAGCACTGGCTGCTCCTCCAGATGACTCAGGCTTGATTCGAAACACACACGTGGTAACTCACAACTGTCAGTAACTCCATTTTCAGGGACTATGACATCCTCTTTCTGGCCTCTGAGGGCACTGCACACACCTGGTACATAGACATATATCCAGCCAAAATGCCTATATACATAAAATATAAAATAAATCTAATAAAAACCACCTCAGGTAGTCTGAGTTCTTTGGACATTTTTGCTAGAGGAGCTATAGTTAGGCAGAAGGTTTCTAAAGTGTGTATGAAAAGCTTCCAGCAGGAGGTGATTACTTTTCCCTCCAGGGCTCAATTGGTCTCAATTGATTTATCAGAAGTGTCTATACCACTGCAGGGGTTCCTGTAGTGGGGCTGGACACAGAGGCTCAGCATCAGTCTCTGCACCTAGTGATTGAACAGCTAATCAGAGCAGGAAGGTCACCCCTCTATGCTGTTGAGCTCACAGGTGATTCCTATTCTCACTAAATGAAGCTGATCCCAAGCTTGTGTGTAAATAGCTGGCTGAGCAACAGAGAGGCTGGATGACATGCAAGGGCCAAGTCCTGCTGGCCCTGTGGCTGCTAAGAGTATCAGCAGCTTCTCTCCTGCAGAGAATGCTAATTGACAGACACTAATACAATAACATAACAATCCAGATTTAGTTAAGGAGAGATTTCAGTCCAAAAAAAGAGTCACAATGCACTCAAGAGAATGTCCTGACTACAAGATTGGCCAAAAAACCCGTGAGAATCTTGAGTGTCAGAAGACAAAATGTTTTCTTTAATGGAGAAGTGAAAATAGGGAAGGCAGACGCTTGTCCTGAGGGCTGGAGCAGGAGGTCAGCCTGTTCCTTGAAACTCATTCAGAAACTCATTCAGAAACTCACTCTTGTGTTAATGCTAAGTTTCCTTCCTGGGACAAGTTATAACTTGTTTAGAGACCTGTGCAAGAGGAGGAACTTGATTAAATTTTGGTCAAGTTATCCAGTGATGAGAAGGCATGGAATGTGGAGGTTCTGTATATGTCCTTGTGATAAGGGAGAGTCTCCTGAGTCCTAGTCTCTCACCATCTGGACATGGGTAGCTCTTCACAGTGAGTTGCTTACTAGAATACTGAGGGGAATTTTCTAGACACATTAGGATCCAGGGAAGTTCAGCATCTTCTTCTTGTGTTAAAACTACTGCCTTGATCCACAGATAAGCAGAAACACCTGAGTGAAGCCAAACTTCTAAGGCTGAGTCTCCTGAAGATTCTAGGAATCATTTCTGAAAAATCCATTAAGCCATGTAGGGAGAAGATATTGAAGGTGAGTTGTAGGTTAGGCAGCTTCAGGCCTGACATGGGGGAGAAGAACCATTATTGAAAGGACCAAGCAGACACCATAACAGGCTGCTCAGTCTTCCCTCACAGATCAGGCTGCAAATTCAGTTTCGTGAGACTTGAGCAGGCAGTTTCTGGGAGGACCATGAACAGAAGACACAGTCCTTGCAGTAGCTTCCTTTCTGCATGTACTCTGACTGTTCAAGCTTCAGCCAGTTGATTACTGTCTGGGACCCCTCACCAACTTAGAGCTATGTTCATGAGTCAATGTGAAACTGTGGGCCACTGAGCCATCCCTCACAGTCAGTAAGTGCTAGGCCAGTCAGCCTCTATGGCAGCTCAAGGACAAAGCCTGGGACTTGTGCAGGCCTGCCAAAAAAGTAGTAACTAACCATAGCCAATTAAAAGTTACTAACATGATTGCCATTCACATAAATCAATCCTGAGTCTGTTCCTATATAGTCTGTAGACCCTAAGCCCCCTTTGCTTTAAAAACCCTGCCCCATTGCTACTCAGGGTCTCTTCTGCTTTGCTGCTACTATCAGATGGACAGAGAGCCCCAAGTTAACTCACAATAAAAAGACTCTGCATAGGATTAAGACTCTTGGTGGTCTTTGGGGAACTCAGGGTACAACATTATCACAAAATCTTACTTTGAAACAGACTCAGAAGTTGAACCCTGACATACATGGTCCAACAGATTCCTAGAGGTCAGTGGATACAAACTTGTCCTTTATGCAGCTCTGTGAATTGCTACAGACTATGAGGTCCATGTTCTTGGCAATGGTGGTCTCAGTGTTGTTACCACTCAAGGATATGCATGGTATGACCCAGACAACAGATTGCCTGGGGAGAAGTTTGCTTCAGATCCTAGGTGGGAACCCAGCTACAAGTCAACCCAGAGTACCAGTGAGGATCTTGGTAGTTGGATTTTAGTTTTGATGGGACAGTCAGAGTTGTGGGAGAAAAATATAAATATAAATGTGGAGGTTTGTGGGAAATGTTGAAGGAAATTCAAAGAATTGATATTTTGTGAAGGCATGACAATTCAAAGTCATAGAATCCCCCTCAATTTATGAGTAGGTACTGTTAGCATGGCATTTACAACAACCTGCCCTCAGGGACAGAGTAATAGCAGGACACATTGTCAGCTGCAGCCAAGATATGACGCTGTGATTACTCCACCACTGAGTCTCTGGACTCTCCATATTCACATGCACTATGTCCCCCTATAAAAAGCAAGCCCCTTCTCTCCTCACTTTCTTTCTTCCTTCTGCTCTCACTCATTTCTGCACCCCTCCTCCCCAATAAACCTCTCATGTGAGCTCTGTTGCATGGTGTGACTTTGTGTTGTCCTTGACTCCAACTCACCAAGTTATGGACCTTCCACTGTTAAAGCATTAACAAGTATCACAACTCTTTATTCCCTAATGAGAGAAATTAATTAAATTTCTACAGAACAAGAGAAAGTATGTTGTTGTGGACTATTACTTTAGCTGTGTAAAGGTGTGTTACATTTGTTTCTGCTGCCTTCATTAATGATGTAAAGAAGTGTTACATTTGTTTATGCTGCATTTATTTAATTATGTGGAGATGTGTTGCTGTTTCACCTTACCTGCCTAAGGAACCTAACTGGTCTAATAAAAAGCTGAATGGCCAGCAGTTAGAAGAGGGATAAGCAGGGCTGGCAGGCAGAGAGAATAAGTAGGAGGAGAAATCTAGGCAAGAGAGAAGAAGAGAAAGAGGGAGAAAAAGAGGGACATGCCTGGGGCCAGAAGCCAGGCAGTTACCAGCCAGACATGGAGAAGCAGTGGAGGTAAGATACACAAATATCAATTCTTTGAGTTTCCTTCAACATTTCCCACAAACCTCTACATTTATATTTAGATTTTTCTCCCACAACTCTGGCTGTCCCATCAAAACTAAAATCCTGAGGCAAAATATAGATGAAGAGAAAACAGGTTAGTTATAAGAGCTAGCAAGAAATGAGCCTAAGGTAAGGCCAAGCATTTGTAATTAGTAAGTCTCCATGTCATGATTTGAGAGCTGGTTGGTGGCCCAAAAGAAAGCCTGCTGCGGTGTGTCTATCAGTTACCTGCAGTTTACAAAAATGATAGAAATAGATCAGACACAATGACCAGGACCAGCCTGATCCCCTAGTGGGAAGTGTCACCAGTTTGAAATAAGACACTTAAGTATCCAGCCCCATAGCTTAATCCACGCATCTCTTGGAAGAACTCCTCATCCTGTCTTTTGACTTTTTACCCCAGACTGCTAACCAATCCAACAATTGTCAATACCAGTGCATTTTTATGTATCCAGTTACCTCTCATCCACTTGAAGTGATCAAGCATATTTCACACTATATGTAGCTCTAAATACTCCAAAGATTTTTTTCACTGGTGTTCTTTAAAAGTCACTCACTCCTCAACAAGGCTACCTATGAATGGGATGCACTTGTGGCTTCTCCTCCTGCTTTGGAAATAGCAACTGTACTATCTCCAGCATATATGAATTATACTGAAGCTTGTAACTTTTATTACATTTTTTATTTTACTATGGGATTGTATGTATACGGGGAGGGGGGGGGCAGGCAAGTGTATGCCACTGCATACAAATGGGATTGGAGGACAACTTGTGGTTCTCTCCTTTCACTATGTGGCTCCTGTTGATAAAGCTCAGACTATGAAACTTAGCAGGAAGTGACTTTACCCTCTTGGCCACCTCACTAGCCCCATGGATGACATTTCATGTGCTGCCTTTGTTTCGGCAAATTTGACAATGCTCAGTTTAGGATAAGGGACTCAGGATTTCAAGTTAATCAGACTCTCAGTCTTCACCAATACCTCCCTCATCTTTCAAGTGAGGTTATTTTATAATCTCAGGATCCCACTTGTTCTGTGCTGTCCTATTGAGGCTTTCAGGGAGATGTCACATTTCTATTCTATCATTTTTAGGTCTACAGGATTATACAACTAAGTGGTCTTCATAGTCTTTTCCTATCCTGGATCTGCTACAAAGTCACCTAAAATGGGTCCATAATGAAACCTAGCCTCTTTCATGTAATCTGGTATATGGCTTGTGATATATACTCAACAAGTATGACGTATATGACCCGAAATGATCAAATATACCCAACTAAAAACTATGCTTTTTTTCTTTCTTTTAAGTGCAAATGACCAGAAGGTGATCTTTAAGTGTGTCCCATATACAAGAAAAAAAAAAAAAAAAAACCTGAAAGGCTGTAGGAGTCTGGCATCTGCTTATATGACTGGGTGGTGGCTTCCACTGATCACTAATCCAGCTATTATGGATCATGGTCACATCAGATTGTGAGCCTGCATGGCTGTTCATGGTGAACCATTCAAGAGTTCTCCAAATAATATGAAGAAAAGAATCAGCACACACACACACACACACACACACACCACCGCCACCACCACCACCACCACCACCACCACCTTGCAGCAAAATACTGGCTATACACTACCTTATTAAGTGAACTTTCCCTGTGTGCTTCCTGACTCAAGAACACTGTTCAACAGTAGCCAGAGGCAGCATGCTTGATCCCACAGTTGGCAAAGCAGCTATAAATGGCCTAACATCTGATGAAATTAACCCATTCCTCTCATAATGACTCATTTTCCGACAGCCAGGAAATGAATGTGATGGCCTTCACCGTCACTCTCTATCCCAGTAAGAAATGCTAGCCCTAGAGAAATAACGACAAACTGAACGCCTGGGTCCACTGAGATCCTAGTAACATGAGGTCTATCTTATTCTCTAAACTATTCACTTCAGCCAGAAAACCGCAAAGAAAGATTCAGCCAGACTGTGTATCTACCAGCCTTGAAAGATATGGCTGTTCTTTGAGGGGGGAGGTCCCATAATCACCTAAAACATGGAAGTGATACCATGGAGAGCACGCAAATGGACTCTAGTGCATATGTGAAATCTCTATGGTGCAATTATTTGTTTGAAGATTGTGTATTTCAGGAGTTTGTTTGATCCTTATTTGTGGTGATCTTCATATGGATTAATAGTTGCAGTTTCATATTTCATCATTTTCTGGAGCAGTTGTTTTTTTCTGGAACCTTTGCTCTCTAAGTTTCGAAATCAGCTTTCTAAGTTCTATGGAAACTAAGATTGTACTTTGAAGTTGAATTTTTATTCTGGATAGCCATTGTTTATGCATGGAACAATGGCTTAAGGTTGTTGGTTGGTGCACAGTGGAGATTGTTACAGAAGTGAGAAATGAATGAAAATTAAAGAGAGAATCAAAGAATCCACACCAATAGTTATCTCTTCCAAGTTTCTACTGTGTGATCACAAAGAAAATAAAAGAGATGTCTGTACTGATTTCTTGAGACAAACTGTAAAGGGAAAATGATGAGAAGAAAATAAAGCTGGGTCATTGAAAGAATGTAGTTTCTTTTTCTTCAACATTGGGTAAATAAAATTTGAGAGTAATTATAAAGGACAAGAGCAGGGGTGAATGGAAATGCAAAAGAAGGCAGAGAATGGTTGAGTTTTCACTATCCAGTAAGTATAGGGCAAAATCCTCTCTGTCTCTGTCTCTGTCTCTCCCTCTCTCTGAACAGCATGTCATGTTCAGAAAACAGAATTTCAAGAATTTGCAATTTAAAAATCCAGCAAAAATCAGTCCTGTTGAGTGATCTTTGTATGACTGCAAAACAGAATAGAAGACAATAATTAAGTTAATTAGTTAAATTAGCTTGACACATTTCAAAGGGATTGTTGTATGTTGGAAATAATTTGTGGACTGTATTGTTAATAGTCAATTTATCTAAATTATTTTTTATATATTTTTATTACTTTTTATTTTTTGAGATTGTTATATAATTTCATCTTCCCCTTTGCCTTTCCTTTCTTCAAACCATCTCATGTAATCTTCCTTTTCCTCTTTCAAATTCATGGCCTCTCTTTTCAATAATTGTTGTTGCATTCGTGTGTGTGTGTGTGTGTGTGTGTGTGTGTGTGTGTGTGTGTTGTGTGTGTGTGTGTGTGTGTGTCTGTGTGTGTGTGTGTCTGTGTGTCTGTGTGTGTCTGTGTGTCTGTGTCTGTGTGTGTATGTGCAGAGTTTTCCTGCCTGGCCCACAGTCAGGACAAATCTCTCTCACCCGCCAGGCCCATAGATGCTCAGACTCAACCAAGTAAACACACAGAAACCTATATTGTTTACAAACTATATGGCCATGGCAGGCTTCTTGTTATCTAGTTCTTCTATCTTAAATTAATCCATTCCTATTAGTCTATACTTTGCCACTTGGTTCGTGGCTTACCTGTACCTTACATCTTCTTTGTCATGGTGGCGGCTGGCAGTATCTCTCTGCCCCAGCCTTTACTTCCCAGAATATTCTCTTCTCTCTTGTCCCACCTATACTTCCTGCCTGGCCACTGGCCAAACAGCATTTTATTTATACAGAGTGATATCCACAGTGTGTGTGTGTGTGTGTGTGTGTGTGTGTGTGTGTGTGTGTGTGTGTATACATTCCTAAATATAAGCTGATCCATCAGTATAATGTTATTTGCATGTGTATTTTCAGGGTTGGCCATTTGGTAACATCAGAAACTACACTCCTGAAGTCTCACGAACATGACTGTCTAAACATGAGCCTAAAAGGGATGGCAACATTAGACTGCTAAAGTGGCCAGGGAAAGTCTATGAAGCCTCAACCCTACAAAAGAGTTAGGAACAATTCAGGGATGCTGAGAGTGAGCGAAATAGTCTTCCCCAGGGGATGAGCACACCAATTGGTTATCTTAAATATTTGAGAGAAAAATTCTCCATTTTCTAATTCAAGCAGAACATTTGGGTTTCTTTTTTAAAAAATTAAAATGGAGACAATTAAATATTCCATTCAATAATTCATCCTTCAAATGCACATGCTTTTTTTGCTGAATATTTTTTTCATTTTTTTATTAAGAAATTTTCTACTTACTCTACATACCACCCATACATCCCACCTCCTCACCCATAGATCCCACCTCCTCCCCCCTCCCACCCCACAGCCCTTCTTCCCAAGCCACCCCAAATCCCCACAGCACCCAAATCAAGGTCTCCCATAGGGAGTCAGCAGAGCTGGGCACACCAAGCCTAGGCAGGTCCAAGCCCCTCCCTGCTGCACCAAGGCTGCTGAGCAAGGTGCCACATGGCAGGCACCAGGCTCCCAAAAGCCTGCCCATGCACCAGGGATGGAACCTGATCCCCGCTGCCCTCGTGTCCCCCAAACAGTTTGAGCTAAATAACTGTCTCTCATACCCAGAGGGCCTAGTCCAGTCCCATGGGGGCTCCACAGCCACTAGAATCAAAGAAACAAAGAGTTGGTTCTTTGAGAAAATCAACAAGATGTTTTGGAATTTTTAAGATACAATAGTGAGAACAAAACTCACAATCAATTAGGATGATAGAAATTCAATAAGGAAAACACACTGAAAAATGAGACAAGATCAGATATATTCAGAATAACAAATTTGAGACTCCTACTACAAATTCAGTGGTACTTTTTAGGGTTTTTGGGAGAACATTAGAGAGCAGAACAAAACATTGCCTTAGAGAGTTCAGCATAAACATTCAGTTGTCTTGAAGATGTTATTTATTATCTAAACTAACTATTTGACTGCTTATTTTGAAATAGATTCATTTACAAACACACATGCACACACACGCACACACACCTTTTAATGATTTTCTAGCTCTTGAAACAACTTCTAAGTTATAAACAAGTTTTAAATAAGAACAGAGGGGCTGAAAAGATGAATGCCAGAGCAATGAAGAGCACTACTTGATCTTTCATGGGATGTGGGTTCAATTTCCAGCACCCACATGGCTCACAACAACCTGTAACTCTAATCCCAGGGCCTCCGACACCCTCTTCTAGCCTCTGAGGGCACTGCATGCACATGGTATATAGCCATACTGCAGACAAAACACTTGTACACATAAAATAAAAATAAATGGAATAACGAATATTGTGAAAAACAAAGAATAGAGCTTGTTAATTTATCTATCCACTTATCATTTGTGGTCCTGATACAAACAAAGTGTGACCTTATTAAATGAAGGGGATAACACAGCATGGCACATACAACATCTTGCTTAGTTAGAACCAGCTCAGTGGTTGACTAAATTTTCTTTCTCTGTTCAAAGAAGAAATTGAATCTTATTCCTAGACTTATTAGTTGATGTGTAATAGGGTGAGGCTCAGCTACTTCTATAAGTCAGAATTCACTTGGGAACAGATTCCAGAGCTGAAACTCTTGTTGCTTGCTCTGGTATTGCGATACTATGAAGAAGGGCTGTGGTGATATTGTGCTCCCCAAAATATTATGCACCCGAATAAACTTATCTGGGGTCAGAGAACAGAACAGCCACTAGATACAGAGGACAGAAAATGGTGGCACACACACACACACACACACACACACACACACACACACACACACACACCTTTAATCCTGTCATTTGAAAGGCAGAGATCCATCCGATCTCTATGAGTTCAAAGCCACAATGGAAACAGCCAGGCATGGTGACTCACGCATTTAATCCAAGGAAGCGAGCCTTTAATCCCAGGAAGTGATGGCAGAAAGCAGAAAGGTATCTAAGGTGTGAATACCAGGAACTAGAGCTGGTTGAACTTTTAGGTTTTGAGCAGCAGTTCAGCTGAGATCCATTTGGATGAGGACTCAGAGGCTTCCAGTCTGAGGAAACAGGATCAGCTGAGGAAATGGCAAGGTGAAGTGGCTGTAGCTTGCTTGTTTTGCTTCTCTGATCTTTCGGCATTCACCCCAATACCTGGCTCTGAGTTTGTTTTTATTAATAAGACATTCTAAGATTCGTGCTACAAAGGGCTGCCTTCATCTTTAGCAAAACAAAAATCATCTTGTTTTAAAAGTACAGAGGTGTAGACACAATGGATAACTTCCAGTGTTCTGTAGTAATATAAGTATGTATGTTTGACAACAATTAAATTGAATTAAAGAATTCAATTATTGGGGTTGGGGATTTAGATCAGTGGTAGAGCATTTGCCTAGCAAGCACAAGGCCCTGGGTTCAGTCCTCAGCTCTGAAAAAAAAAAAAGAATTCAATTATTAATTGAATATTTCAAAATAGCTAATAAAGAGATTTTTAAGTGTTCCCAATACAGAAAATGGTAATAATAATGTAATATATATGTGTATATATATAAGCTATTTTTAATAAAAAAGAAAAGGGTAATATTAGAAAAGAAAATTGCACACCAATAGATCTCATGAACATAGGTTCAAAAAATTCCAAACAAATACTAGCAAGCTAGATTTAGCATGATATGAAGTAAATTACATGTCACTAACACAAGTTATTCCAGGCATACAAGTTTACTGCAACATCCAAAAATCTTTTAATATAATGTGCCATATTGTTAAAGAGTAAGATCTACGCAGTCATCTCAGATACAGAAAATGCACCTTCAAGATAAAAATCCCAAGCAAGCTGGAATGTAATAGAATATTCTCATTCTAAAAAGTGGTATCTATATAAATACCCAGAGCTATTATTCTGAATATTTTCTAAGTTCACAAGGAAGACAAGAATGATGGAGCTCTTCTCTTCCTAGCCAACATTGTGGTTCAAGAGCTTGCTGGATTATCTACGTAAGAAAAATAACCACCTCAATGTTAGAAGGAATTAGCACTATGTATATTTGCAGATAATATAATAGAAAATAAATAATAACTGAAATTGACTAAAAGCTATTAGAAGTAATAAAGGTGGCTATCAAGAATGCAAAAAATATATCAACATACAAAACAGTAATATTTCTGTATTGTAGCAAGGAGGATTCAAAGATGAAATTAAGAACATAGTTAAAATTTAAAAAAATCAGAAATAATTAAACAATTTGGGTGTAAGTGACATAATTATTGCACACTGAAAATTAAAATTTTTATTGAAGAAATTTAGAGTACCTAAATAAATCAAAAGGCATTCAATTTTTATATCTTGTTAACTTTTTCTTTGAAATTAGTATTTTAATAACTTACTCATATTGAGATAGTGGCTGTACTGGGATTCTAACAAGTTTGCAAATTTAAACTACCCCTTCAGTTCTTTAGAAGGATTACTAACACTCTCTAAAACCTATCCATTTTCTAATTTGTTCATTTTTATTATTTAATATGCTATTGGGAACACTTTGTCTTTGGTTGTGTCTAGACATACAGATGGTTTTGATGCATTCATTGGAATGAGGTTCAGTCCAGGGAAATGGCCAATTATTTTTTTTAAACTAAATATATTTTCTGCTGGAGAGTTCCACCAGATCATAATGACTGAATTATTCCCCTTTGCCCTCAGTTCTCTAGAATCATATACCGCACCAAAATCTTATTCCATTATGTCTAGTGTTGGGTGCAAAGAGACTTGACAGGACCCTGCCATTGTGAGTAGAGGATGATGGATCCTTTTAAAGGACCATCAGGTAAAACGCTGCCAAATAACTATTTCCTCTGTTTTTAAAAGAAAAACCTCATCTTAAATCTAAGCAGCATTTCATTTCTAAAGAAAATAGATCTTTCCAAAAAGATTTCATAGAAATTTTTCATTGACCTATACACTGGAAATATCTTTATACAATAACAAATAATAGACATGATGACCACCAAAGATGCAGCTTTCTTGTGTGGGAGACAGCAAAGTTTTACATGGACATGTCGCTGCCAAGAGACAGAGAACAAAAAATAACAGGGGTCATGTCACCACGTACCTCATGGCTGATCCAAACAGGATTACCTCTTGTTTACTTTATCAGGCATGTTCCTGGATTCCACATTGAGAAAAGGTGTGCATTGCTCACCCATCATTATCTGAGGACAGGAGAACAATGTTCTTAGTCCATTCATTTAGTCAACAAATGAGGGGAAGACATAGTTTTGAGTATGTAACATATAGAAAAATTTTGATGTTTATTAGAATAGTTCTATGGCATAAGAAACGGGCCCAGTAAAAGATTATATTCTGGTACTCTACACTCATGCTAGTTATCCAACAAGGATAGAAAAAAATTTCTGGCTTGTAAGAACATGGTTTTGGTTTTAGAGGTTTTTTTTTTTTTCTATTTTGCAGACATTAAAAAAATAGTTTTATTTCAATTTTTTAAAATTATACATTTGTAAAAGATAAAATGAAAATACTACATCTTCTGGGCTGGAGAGATGCTTCCATGGGTAAAAGCACTTGCCACCCAAGTTGGACAACCTGAGTTTCATTTGTAGAACCCATGGTAGAAGAGAGAACCAACTCCTCAAAGTTGTCCTCAGACCTCCACACATGTGCTATGGTACAGGCATTAATATGCACACAGAGGCAGCACTATCTGGACTTAGCGGGTTATAAGGAAAAAATCATATGAAGAAGGGAGAAGAATGTATTTGGGATCATATCAGGAGAGCTGGAGAGAAGAAAGAGGGTTAAATTTGAATATATTTTATTGTATACATGTATGAATTTATCAACAATAAAGAAAAATTTTAAACTTGTTTTCATTTATTCATTCCAGTAAAACATGTTTGTAATAGAAACAATGTGGAGTTGGAGTTTTCACAAATTAGAATAAATGTAACTTAAACCATGAAAATCAATAAATATTAAAAAGAATAATACAAATAAAGGAGAATTAAATATAGTTTCAAATCTCTCAAATCAGTTTTAGTTATAATTCTTGATTTATACATATATGGCAGATATGCTGCTAAGGTTACATTTTTTAGGTAAAGTTCCATTTACCCAAAATTCTGTATTTAACCTGAACCACTTGGTGATAGTGGTGTTTCACTTACCAATGAGGTATAGGAAATTGTGTACTTATAACTACAATGAAATTTTCATTCTGCTGTGTTTATTGTGGTATTTGCTTCAGAAATGTACCGATATTGCGTTATTATAGCTTGTGTGATTGTTGTTATTTGATTGCCATCCTTAATTGGATCTGGAATCAACTAAGTGACTCACCTCTGGGTGTGCCTGTGAGGGGATTTCTATAAAGGATTAACTGAGGGTGATGACCCTCCTACAGATGGGCAGCACCTTCCAGTAGCTACCTAGAAATAAAGATATGTGAAGGAAACTGAGTAGTACTTTTGCAGCCCACCATCACTCCTCGCTGTTGAGGGCATCTACTCCCCTGCTGCCAAAGCCACCATCCTTTATAGACACCAGAACATCAGACTTCCAATGCTGAATAAGAATAGAAGGTTTCCAGGAGTCCTCCAGCTGTTGAGTGCCAGATTGTCACTGCTGAGGCATCCAGATTTGTGGACTGAGCTTCTACAAAGGTCTAAGCCTCTTTAGCATGCACAAAGCCACTGTTGGACCACTCAGCCTTCTTCACGCAAGCCAACCTATAAATATTCTGTGTCATAGAGTCATTTTATTATGAGCCCTGTTCCTCTACCAAACTTAGTGATTGGAAATGCTTTGTTTCTCCATTCTATCAGAATTATTGGTGTCCTTAATTCTACTTCTACTACTTAAACTTATGTTGTATGCATACATGATTGCAAAGGCTTTAAATTAAATTGATTGTTCCACTCATCTACTACGAAAAAAAGATGTTTATATCATACCAAATTTCGATTGTTCCCTGTCCTATTTATGCTGACAACAAATCTTCATGTTGACAAGGAGTCATGAAAAGAAATGTGAGTACTCAACTGAAGATGAGCAGAGATCCAGAATACAGAAAAATACTGGTACTGTTGCAGCTGAAGTCAAATCCTCAGTCTCTGGGTGGTTCTTTTCTTTGGGGTCTATACAGGCCCAAACAAATCAGAATCCACAGATTAAAAACATTTTGCTTGCTTTATATAAAAACAAAATAATAGGCCAGTTCCCCCAAAGGTAGGAAGACTGCCTCTATGATAAATATCTGACAGAAAGAAACTTAAAAGGAAGAAAGAAATGTTTGGGCTCCTGATTTTAGAAGCTCCAGTCCATTGGAGCCAGCAGGGAATGACAGAAAATCAGCTCACATGGCAGCCAGGGGGTAGAGAGAGGGTGGGATTTTTCCTGTTTTCTGTTTACTGCTTCTATCAATAAAAATTGATATATTTAATTAGTACGCACAAGGCCATTGTTGGACTAAAAGACTTAAAAGAGATACATACCACATCAAAAAAGAAAACAAGTGGCTGGATATAGCTCATTAGTAGAGAATTTGACTTGCCTGCTCAAGATGTTGGATTAAAGTCTACCAACTGTAAAAACCAAACAAACAAAGAAGCAAGCGACAGGCAACTTTCTAGGATTTAGAGATAGTACCCAACATATTATATCATTGAAAGATGGGAGACATAAAAATTATAAATATGAGATTAATTTTTTGTTTCTATGATAGACTTTTTTGTATATTTGAGAGTATATTGGACAACTAGTTTAGAAATATTAACAACAGCATGTTTTTATTGGGTTGCTTAGAAAACCAATATAGAATGTAGAATAGTTTTCTATAATCAAGTAGCAAATGGAAAAACTCCATTTACAACAATATAAAAATCAATTTAAATATATATAAATAAATTTTATAAAAACATGAGACCTATATTTAAAATCTATCTTATTGATTCCTAGTAAGACCATTAAGAAAGTACAACCAAATACATTGTAGCTATTGTCTCATACTAATGTATTCTTGATATTTTTTATGATCTCTTTCATTCAGGATTTATTCATCAATTTTCTGTCCATATATTTATGAAATGTGCAACAAATATATTAGCACATGAAACCTACACTCTGAAAGGCACTAGTAACATGAACTAAGTATAAATAAAATTCATGGGAACTTTGCCTTTTGATTTACCACATCATCATTCCACAGTTGCCCATGGAACAGAAAGCACTTATCAGTCTGAAACGGGAAATTGTACTGTTTCTGTACTCAAATATAATCACCATGCACAACTTCAGTATACACATGTGGCAAAAATTATCCAAGATTGTTAAGGTGCATCAAAATCCAAATAAACATTATGAGCCTATCAGAAAGAACATAGCTGCAAAGCACAAAAACAAAAGATGAAAGTGTAAACCAAACACTTTCCAGCTCACTATATTTTGGATTAGTTATCCTCAGAAGTCAATGCTAGCTAACTTGTGTGTGGTAACAACTAGATTTTCATCTATTCAGCAAGTTTCCACCTAAAAAAAATTAAAAGCTCTCTCCATCCCACGTCATTCTTCAATTGTGGCTTCACCTAAGATAATGGTATGTAATTAGCTTAGTCATTGTGACAATATACAGATTAGTTACAGTCTAACTCATAAAAGGAAGAGGAAGACTCAGATGTGACATGAGCTATCAATGTGCATGCTTACGCAAATGTTTTTATATTTACTGTATACATAAATAAAACAAGATGTATAGGTTAATTAACAACTAAGTAAAGGCTGTGGGACCAACTGTAATAGTTACTTTTTCATTCTGTGACCAAATATCTTGCAAGGAGCAATTTAATATTGCTGATGTGGTTTGAATGTATTTGGCCCTATAATCTCATAGGGAGTGGCACTATTAGGAGGCAGGGCTTTGTTGAAGTAAGTGTGACTTTGCTGAAGGAAATGTGTGATTCTGGGGGCAGGCTTTGAGATTTCCTATGCTCCGGATATCACCCAGTGAGTAAGTAGACTCCCTGTTGCCTTCTGGTCCAGATGTAGCTAGCACCATATCTGCCTGCATGACTCCATGCTCCCTGCCATGATGATAACTGAACCTATGAAACTGTAGGTGAGCCACCCTAATTGAATGTTTTACCTTTTAAGTGTCTCAGTGTTCCAATGGTGCATTACTCAGATGTAAAAAACAATGATGTCATGAATTTTGCAGACAGACAGATGGAACTAGAAAATATCATCCTGAGTGAGGTAACCCAGACTGAAAAAGACAAACACATGGTATGTACTCACTCACAAGTGAATACTAGATGTAAAGCTTCCAGAGAAGCTCGGAAACAAGGAGGACTCTAAGAGGGATGCATGGATCACCCTAGGAAGGGGAAATAGATGAGACCTCCATGAATAAATAGGGGGTGATGGGGGCAATAGTGGGGAGGTGATGAAAACATGAGGGAACAGGATATTAGAGCTGGGGAAGCAATGAAAGAGGTATCTTGATAGAGGGAGCCATAATGAGGTTAGGGATAAACCTGGTACTGGGGAAATTCCCAGGAATCCACAAGGATGACCCCAGCGTACACTATTAGCAGTAGTGGATAAGGTGCCTGAACTGGCCTACCTCAGTAGTCACATTGGTAAATTCCCTAACTGTCCTCATAGAGCCTTCATCTAGTAACTGATGGAAGAAGATGCAGACAAGCTGGGCTCTGGGGTCCAATCAAAGAGAAGAAAGAAGGATTATATGAGCAAGGCAGGGGTCAAGATCATGATGGGGAAATCTAGAGACAACTGAACCAAGCTTGTAGGAACTCATGAACTTTAGACCAACAGCTGTGGAACATGCATGGGACCGAACTAGCTTGGTGTGTTTCAGGGACCCTTGACAGTGGGATCAGGATCTATGCCTGGTGCATGAGCTGGCTTTTTGGAGCCCATTACCTATGGTGGGACACCTTGCTCAGCCTAGATGCAGGAAGGAGGGGCTTGGTCCTGTCTCAACTGAATGTACCCAGCTTTGCTGGCTCCCTGTGGGAGCCCTTATCCTTTTGGAGGAGAAGAGGGGGCAGGAAGGCTGGAGGGGAGCAGGAGGAGGATGAGTGGGGTATTTGTGGTTGGTATGTAAAGTGAATTTAAGAATTTCTTAAAAAAGAAGTCACAGTGTTCATGGTGTCTCTTCACAGCAATAAAAACCCTAACTAAGGCAGAAGTTGGTACCAGGAACTGGGAATTTGCTGTGATAGGCCTGACCATGTGTTTGTTTGAAGTAATTTGAACTTTGATACTTTGGGTTATAAAAGCAGTGGAATGGTTTAAGCACTGTTAAATGGGCCACAATTGTAGGAGAATGGCAGACAGAAGTGCTAAGAGTTATTTAAACTGCCAGAGGCCTACTGAAGAGGTTTCAGAGGAGAAGAATTTTAGCATGTTGCCTAGAGATCATTCTTGTGATATTTTGGTGAAGAAAGTAATTGCCTTTTGCCCTTGTCTGAAGAGTCTGCTGGCTAAGTGAAGAGTTTTGGAATAATTCTATTGGCAGCAGAAATCTCAAAACAACCTAATATAGACTCTGTTATGTCCATTGGTGGTGTTCTTGTCAAGCTCAGAACTATGCCTGGTCCTATAAACCTACCTAACTACTTAGTGCCAGTAAAATCACCATGGTTATTAAAAAGAATATAGAACAACTAATTTACTAAAACCAGCTTAATCCCTAACAACAAATCTATAAGTATATGCTCTTGTACCCATCATCAAGTGATTTTTTTCTTCTCAACAGACAGACCATTACCAAAAAACATGACCAATCAAAATGCACATCTGCAAAACATTCCCATACCTAAGGCTCTGGGGACACTGCAAAAGAGGAGAGTGGGAACACTGTAAGAATGAGAGGATCAGAGGATTTTCTGTGAGAAGAACCTTTTTTCAGTGTGTATTTTCACCATTAGGTGGCAATACTGTCTCTGTTATACACAATAGTAAACCTGAGATGCATCAGTCCACTTCGAGAGTCCATATTTACGTTTATTTGTTTGTTTTGGTTTCTGTCCTTTTCTTTTGATTGACATTGGGTTTCTGAATGAATTCTATGCCAGTCTTGAATGCAAGATCCACTTGCCTCTGTCTTCCAAGTGCTGGCATTAGAGTTGTGCACTATTGTGCCTGGATAAAAATCTTTTTTGTTTTAATGACATCCCACAGAGTGAGAAAGTTGATCTAAAATATACAGAATGGATTAAGAATTTTAGATGCCTAGAACAGTGAAATTACTATGGTACACTTGATTATATACTTACACTTAGATAACACTAAATCACAAAACTTTAGGTTGGCATGGTGATGTATGCCTGGCATCCTAACTATTGAGTTGAAGTGAGAGATTTGAGGCTAGTATGGGTTACATGAGGCCCTGTCTCAAAAGACGTAAAAATACAAAAAAAGACCTTACACTGTCAAAGCAATTGCAAAATTCTGGATGAATTTAATTCTTGATCTCAGGCTCCTGCCCAATGTGTTGACCTTTCCTCAATTTATATACATGTATTTATTTGACTGCTTATATTAAAATAGGTTCATTCACACACACACACACACACACACACACACACACACACACACACACAATCACAGGGAAGTGGTGGAGTTAAGGGTTACATTTTTATTTGTAAATGCTAAAGTAAAAGCAGAATAATTAAGTGTTGTGGTACTCTACTATTATTACAAAAAAAGAAATTGTTTAGATTCACCGTGAACAGAAAAAAATCCAGGCATGGCTATTGTTAGTATGGAATCATGTGGCTAATATTACTAATCAGCATTATTGATAATACTAATAACACAAACCTATACGTATAGGTATTCCCTATTGGTATAGGAAATATATATCTCAGACACTGGCAGAAACTTGAGCTTTTATTCTGAGAAGCAGAAACCATGTTTAACACTGTATTCCCTGGGGTTGTTAGAACAGTGCCTGACATATGGCAGATACCCACGGAATGATGTGGACCATATGTATGAAAGTATATGAGGCTCCTAGTTTCTCTAGGGTTTAGAGAATATGTTCTTTCAGAATAAGATTTGAAATCCTGGCTGAGATAAATACTCACTATGGATATTAAGCAATACAATGCCTTTACTAAATTTAAAATTTCAGCATTTATTCTTTATTAACATTAGTTGAGTTTTAATGTCCCCATATTTAAGACTAGAAGAAATAATGTGTACCTTGGATACAAGGTATAAAGAAATCAAGTAGAAACTCAGCTGGACACTTCCTTCTTGTTGGCAAGTATTCCTGGTGTTATATGACACTATGCATGTGAACTATAATACTAGCCACCAGGCCTGATATATCCCATTGGTACAATACTGTCATGGATCCTAAGAAGGTAGCCAATTGTTCCATGATTGATCTCAAGGCCCACCCTAACAAGAAACCATCAATGCCTTAAATACTCTAAACCTAATCCAAAACCCATGACTGAAGAGGTCTGGAGGCCTGCTGCTTAGTTGGACTGACATATCATAAAAGCATCTTCTTAAGGCTACTCTCAGCCTTCATCACAGAAGCCTTTCCTTGCAGTGAATAGAAATGAATGCAAAGATCCATGGCTGCACAAGGTACTGAGAATAAAGGACAGTAGATGGATCAGCACTAAACAAGACACTCACACTGCTCCCTTGAGGCCCAAGAAACAATGCAGAAGAGGAAATAGAAAGAACAGAATAGGCAGAAGATGGGAAGAAGGGCTGCAAAATGCTATTACCTAAGCATGACATGATCATGGCAATCATGATCTCACAACACATTTGCTTGCTTACACTGGGTCCACACAGTCTGAGCCCTCTCAACAATTAGAAATGGATGGATAATCGGCCCATGGATCCTATCACTTATACGTGATCTTTTGGCAGCTAACATTCTGGAAGAGAAAAAGCACAGTATCCAGTTCTATCTATACCCACTGATGAGCCCACCAGGCTCTGATGGTTAGCTCCTAACCCAGGGTAACACACATGGCCCTCATTAAACTCTATGGCACATTAAACACCACAAATAGAACCAATATAGGGAAGAGATTTGTGAGGAAGGAGGGCTAGAAGGTAGAGAGAAATAAGGGAGAGTTGGGAGAGAACATGATATATATATATATGTGTGTGTGTGTGTGTGTGTGTGTGTGTGTGTATTATATGGAATTGTCAAAGATCAAAACTCATTAATAAAAGAAGAATATGTAGAGAACTATCATTGATTCACAATTATGGTGATTTGTTCATCCGAAGCTAGAGAAGGAATTCATGTGGGCACTAGTGATTCCAATTCAAAGTCATGATGATCTTAGGGGCCTGTCCACCTTGCTCTGTGCCCCATGTGAATTCACAGCTTCAATGCTGCCTCTGCAAATCTAGCTTTCATGTAGTTAGATTAATATTCTGCCTTCAGTGAATCCAACATGGAGCTAAATACCCTCCTCCTTGCCCCTCACCTTCATAACAGTAAGTAGTAGGCAGGATTCTAAACTGACTCCTGAGATTCCCATTCCTGGTAAGAGGCCTACATGAGCTATTCTCCATGACGGTAGGAGGCACCTATGAATAGAAAGTGAAGCCGTTCCTTGTTGAGATTAAGTTATATTGGTTAGAACTTACATTATATCTGTGGTGACAGACGAGAGAAAGAGGATCCAAGCAGTAACAGATGTTACTCTGATAACTCAAAGTGACAATCTGCCACTGTGGGGAGACACGTGAGGAATGGTGGACTCTTAAGACCTTGGGACTTCAGTCCTGAAAAAAAAAAAAAAAAAAAAAGCTGAATCCTGACAAGAACCACAAATTCAGAGAATTTCTCTGAGCATAAGGTGAGACTGCAATCTTCCACACAGAGAAACTATACAACAATTAATTTATTATACAACAGTAACAAACAAAGATTGTTAGTTAAGAGATTACTATATGATTAAAACAACCATCTATTGAAAGTTCTGCTGGGAAGTTTGTGAGGTGCCATGTGCCTAACCTAGACGAAGTATGTATCTCCATGTACAAAAGCACCAGTGTTTAACTAAAGCCAAATGCCAAAATAGGAACAAAATCTCTAGACTGAAATTTGATCCCTTGTGTCCATGTCTGATGATTGGCAAAATTAGAGAATATCATCTACCAAGGGGAGAGTAATCATAATCATGCAGCTGAAAACTCAGCCCACTCCTGGTACTTGGCAACACACTTTACAAGATGAACATCCTACTATACATAATGTGGCTTCAAATGTCAATCAGTCTCCTGGGACGATAATCAGAAGCATCAATGAAGTCTGGTATTTTGGTCTGTTTGATAATGAATTATATTTCTCATTGAAAATTAGTAATCTGGAATTCTCTGGAAGCCAAGCCTTCTCCAGCTGGCCCTAAGGTTTTTCAGATATGTGTGATTTCAAATGAAGTCAGAATATGATTACACAAGCAAAATACATATTTTATTTTCACTTCCACTCCCAACAGTCATATGAAATATTTGATAAACTGTGAGATATAATTTGTCTGTAAAGTGTTTGTCAGATGGTTTCCTGGGGGATAACATTCCATTAGTCAAGGGTATCAGTCATGTTCTGGTATTTCTACATGGCTTTGTCATTATTTTCAAAATATTCCCACAAAAACTTCAAAAGTAAATATTTTGTAAGTACCAACTAGAACAGTATATTAAAATCTTCCTTTTTAATTAGTGACTACTTTTATTTGGATTTTCTAGTCCATACATGTGTTTAAAATGTAGGAACTTTAAAAAGTGATAAGGAGATTAAAAATCTCAAAATTTTCAGAGACTCAGTAGTCACCTGCCCCTGTCTCTGCTGCAGACTACATTTGTATGGATTTTATCATTTAATTATTAAAATTGCTCTATTAATATGGCCATTAAGCAGGAAGGAAAAAAGTTCAGCTCATAGATATTTCCAAACTTCTGAAGTCAAGATTCATAGATGGCCCAGTTGTGCAGTGTCTATCCATGCTGAATACTCAAGAGCTTAAGTAGCCAAACAGAGACTGCACAGGAAATATATTTGTTTTGTAGGTAATTAATTTCTAAAGATGAATTAATACAGCCACAGGGTTAGATTGACAGCCTTTACTTCATCACCAACGTAATATTGTCATGGTTAGTGTTGTCAGCTTGACAAAGGTAAGAATCAAACGGGTGGTGGGCCTCTGGACATGCGTGTAAGGAATTACCGTGATTACAGGTACTGAAGAGGGAAGGCCCACCACTGCGATGGCACCCTCCCCTAGGCAGGGCATCCTATGTAAGTAGAGCAAGTGAAATGAGCAGCAAGCTTGTGTTTGTGGTCCTGTTTTCTGATTGCAAAGATGATATGGCCAGCTTCTTCAAGCTCCCGCTGGCTTGATTTCATGCCTTATTGGACTATTACCTTGAAGTGTGAACTAAAATAATCCCTTTCTCCTTTATGTTGCCTTTTTTTTTCCAGAGTACGTTTTTAGACTAACAAAAAAAGAAACTAAGACAAATACCATAGTATTTTTCCACATCTCTGCAAAAATTGTCTACTCTTAAGGAGAGATATTTATGAGAGTTTTTATACAACTGAGTGTTTGGAAACTGCTTCAATCTTTATATTTTTATTTAACAATGTATCTTGGAGATTTTCCATATTAATGTAACAAATCTAGATTTATTTCTCCTCATCTGGAAATTTTCAACTTTACTACTATAAAAAATGGTTTAATTTTCAAAAACACCAATCCTTTCAATACTTTCTTCCTCAAGATTGTCAATGAAATCGTAAGAGAAGAAAAAGCATTTCTCCTTCCCCTATAGTTTGATGTAAAACTTCCATTTTATAGACAGAGGCAATAAGACATGGCAAGACAGAGACCGACTAAAAGACTGATAATTTTCAAATTAAATTTATATTGGGAGTTAGAAACATAATTTCCAATTTCAAAGATGACTTCCATGTTTTGTGAATATTTTCACTCTTCACGCTAATGCTTGAAAATGCCAAATTTCAATTAGTTAACAGAGCTACGTGTGACAAAACCATTACTGCTATCTCTTCTACAGCAAATTTTTGTCATAGTCAGCATAAAACAATTAGAAAATCTTCTAACTCCACCATATTTCTTCAATTTAACATAGGACTATCTGTGTACACATATAAAACTTCATATCCAATAATTTGAATAACCAAGGCCCTAGGTGGTCCAATTTAGTTTCTTCTTCTTTTTGCTGACTTTCACTACTATTATTCATATGTTTGGAAATTTCAGAACCATGAATTTAAATCAAATGATTAAACTTTGTAATGTGGTTTCTCATGACTCTCATCTCTCAAGAAAGTGCTTGTACTTGCATAGCTCAGCTATTCTCTGTCACTTACCACACAGTTACTTGTCTATACACGTTTATTTGTCTAGCTTGGGATCCCAAGACTCAAGAAAAGAAGTTAAATATAATTTTCAATCCAGAGTGTCCACCAAAGCTGTTACAGCTTCTTACTACTTTTAAAGCTAGAGAGTAGACTTTCTGTCTATCATTCTCTGAGAATGTGGCACTTTATTGCTCTCAATGTTAAGTGAAAAGTAATTCCAAATTCTTGTATTGAGTATCCTAGAATCTTATTTCCTATGCCTCTGAGACATCAAGATTGGAAGTTATACTCAACAGGGTGGTTTTCAAGTGTTAAGACATTCCATTAGTTTCTCATTCCCTAAAGAGTTCTTCCATCTTATGAGCCAATATTTGCATTTAAAAAGAAGTGTATCATATGATTTGCCCAACATCATGTAAGAGATTCAGTGGGCATTTCTATTTTTAGTCCAATGCTTAAATAACTTGGCTAGAGTGTCTTTAGGCTTTTCTTCACAAGAATGCTAAGCTTCAATTATCAAACAAACTTTTAAGTTCTAAGAACATCATGATCTTGTCCCCTTTAAGAGAAAAGACAAAATTATAAATACTATTCATTAGGCAATAATGGAGGAATAAAGAAATAAAGTTAATAGTGAAGAAGAATCTTCGATGGCACCAAGGAAGAGTTAGAATTTGAAGGCCTGTGGTTTGAGCGTGGCTTTAAATTGTGGCCTTCAGACCTTGGAGAAGCCACTTAACTTTTCACTACAAGTAGTAGAACCTCTCACACAGGTTTACTTTAGGGACTACATGAGCCAGCTAGGATGCAATACATATGTAATCCTGATGACCCAAGAGATTGAGATGGGAAGATAACTTGAGACCAAGAAGTGGAGGCCGTCCTCACTAACGTAATATGACACCATCTAAAGAGTTAAATGGAATCATTTATGAGAAGTTAGTTCAAGAACAGCTACTCGCCTGTGTTAATTTAGCTACCCATTGGTGAGCTCATTGTGATGAAAGGGTTTTGGGATGGTGGAGGAAAAAAAGCACAACCGTGAGGTGGCAGTGGCAGCAGGTATTTTAGTGAGTAGTGCTACAATAGGTGGCCTGGAGAGTGAAGCCCTTCTCAGCTGACCTTCCAGAAACAGCTGACCAGAAAGAGAGAGGGGAAATGAACTCTGTCCTGAATGGGGATTTAAATAGCCAGATGAGGTTGTGCACCAGCAAGAAGGGGTCATTTTTAAGACAGAGTTGTAAAGAGTAGTAGCACTTGAGTTATTTTATAATCTAATGTTTGCCTGATATACAGTTATAATGGCTAATTTTGATCATCCACTTGACACAATCCACAATCACCTGGGAAATGTGTCTCAATGATTGTCTAGAGCAGGTTGCCTGCAGGAATTTGTCTTGATTATGTAAACTGATGTAGGAGAGGCAGCTTAAATGAGGACAGATAACACCATTTTCTGGAGTTGGGTCCCAAACTGTGTTAAAAAATGAGAAAGTGAACTGAGTAGATACATGCATACTTTAATTTATTGTTCTCTGATCTTGATTGTGTATGCACTGTGACAAGTTCTCTTGAGTGCCTGATGATGCGAATTTTCTGTAACACTGGTCAATAACCTAGAACTGTGAGCTAAAGTTAACCTGTCCTCTCCTAAGTTGCTTTTGTCAGGATATTTTCTTATAGAAACAGGAAATGAAACTATGACCTATGCTGAAGAGAAATTTTATACCATTTTGTGCACATAAAATGAAGTCAGTCTTTATCAGCTAAAGATAAGTTTGCTTTGGGCTGGAGAGATGGCTCAGAGGTTGCTCTTCCAGAGGTCTTGAGTAAAATTCTTAGCAACCACATGGTGGCTCACAACCATCTATAGTGAGATTTGGTGCTCTCTTCTGGCATGTAGGCATATATGCTAAAACACTGTATACATAATAAACAAATAAATTATATATATATATATATATGTATATATATATATATATATGTTTGCTTGAGCTATATTTAAGTAACTGTATTGAAAAGGTGAGTTTGATGATGGCAAAATATGGTCCTTTATATAGGCAGAAACATAGGGGCCTTTATATAGAAGCCATCTTGAATCGACTGAAAAAAAAACACACTCATATGTAAGAACTTGCAATTGCATTAAAGATGTGTATTGCTACCCTTGCATCCTGGGCTGGTGTTCTGTTTTGAGTGACTTGTTTGCCTGTTGCTGCCTTCATTGTCATTCAGATCCATTCTCTATCTTTTCTACCCATCTTGTCCCTAGGAAGATGACACGTTGCCTTAGCTTTTGCCTTCAATTTGGAGAGGGCCTCTCCAAAGAACTTCATAGCGACATTGCTTTCTCTTACAGACCTGTCCAGCTGCATTTCAAACTACAAGTAGGTGGTGGAGAAAGAGAATTGCATGTCATGATAGAGAGCATAAAGCATAAAGAAAGGAATCTATGGGGAAAATAAATTAAGCTTTAATGCATGAGGCTTTCTGCAAACATCAGAGAAAGAGGAATTACACTGCAGTTTTAAAAATGTTTTCACTGTATTAGAAATGTCTAAATTATTTTCTGCTTAACTTTGTATATTTTCCTTAATATGTTTCATTTACTTTGACTATCCAAAGAATGACAATGTGTCAGTGAAGAAGAATTTTTTTTTCTCTTTTCTAGTTACCTTTTCCTTTTCTGAGTGCCCCAAGCTCAAGAGAAGATAAACAAATATATTAGTCCTGGAGAAAACACATAGAAATTCCTTATCTTGGATTTGCTGTTTCCTCAAGGTGTTGGGGACACATACACATGCACAAAACAAACAAACAAAAAACCTCTTCAACTCAGAGCTAAATTACCTAGTGCATACTGTCTATATATTGCATACTGGCCCATGGAAAATGTTATAAAACTTAGAGAAAAACTACTTTTCATCTATGTTCTACAGTGCTCACTGGTTCACAGTCAGAATAATTATCATGTTAGGGAAATGTACAGATATGCCCACTCTGATCTCTTTATTGACCTTGATGATGAAAAAAAAAAGATTTGTATTTGTAGGTATTTGAAGGCACATAAAATTGGTAAATATAATGCCCATTCTTCATGGAAGAGTCATCATTTTAATGTAAGCTTTTATGGAGCAAGTACTACATCTATATGACCAGTTTTAAGCCAAACCATTGAATGCAGAGTAGGGAAGAGATATGCATAAGACACCATTATATACATTTCTATTACATAATAACTTATATATATATAGATATAGATAGATAGATAGATAGATAGATAGATATAGATATATATGCAATGCAGTGGGTCTCTATTTCCATCATGTAGTCTTTTGCATACCAATGCCATAGATATGAACACTGACGAGAAAACTTAACTAAAGAGTCTAGGAAGTTTAGGGAGTAATCTACTTGAAGTATTCACTACCTTTATTTCTAGTATTTGTTTAATGAAGTTAATTTTATTTAACATTAATTATTATCCTGGTTCTATTTAATTTTCACTTGGAAAATTCCCTAATATTTCCAAACTGGCTCTTGAAAGCTGGTATAAACTGTCTCTAATATATGATTATAATTGAATAGCACAATTATGAAACTCTCAAGCCACTGGAAGGATTAATGTTAAACCTTTAAACAACCATAACCACCATAAGAACAGCCATTGAGGCTGCTTGTTTTCCTACCTAATGTCAAATGTTGTGCAGTATGCTAAATCTTATTTTAAATAAAAAGGAAATTAAGTTTTAGCCAATGATATTTGGGCATGATGAGGTAATTTTGCAAATGTAAATTTCTACAGGAGATTTTATGCAGAAGATGAACATATTCTAAGATTGATAGTGCAGTGAAGCCAATATAATGTGACCTCTGCGCTCCATTGTACACAAGCAAAGTTGCTGTGCTTTTGTGACACTAATCTTTAGAACACAATGAAAACCAAATGCATTTTTACAAATGATAATATAGCTAATATTTATTGAGACTATACAATGTACCACACATGCCACCTTAATTAATTTGTATCACCTTTTCATAAATAAAACAATTTTGAGAATATTGCATAAAATTTATGATAGCTAAAAAGTCATTTATCCTTAGATTCACTCAATACACAAGTGTTCATGGCTTCTGTTCAGCAGAAAATATATATTCTAATAGATTCATTCTTTCATGTCACCAAAGAAGTTAATTTTTTGCTCAAAGAAGTATTAGCAGCATAAATAATAGGATTATGTATGGTTTTTGCTGGCTATTCAAGTATTCAGTGCTCTGTCTGTAACAATGAATACTAATTCACCATGACGGGAAGTTCAGTTTGTTTAAATACATATATGTTCTGTGGCCTTCTTAAAGAATTTCAGTCCTCCTTGATTTCTCCACAGAGCCTCAATGTATTCTACAACATTATGAAGTACACAGTAAAACTCTGCCACAGAATCACTTCTGAAATTATAGGCACAAGGAACCAACATTTCTACTTCCTGCCAATGGGTTTGTGACACCACCTCAAAATACAAGAACTCATTGAAACTGGCTCCCAGGAAGAGAAGTGGGTAAATGATCCCTGAGAAGAAGGAACCTTAGCTGCTTGTCAGAAATACCTGTTATTGCATCCTGTGAAGGAAGATAGTGGCTTCTGAATGATAACTTTTAAAATAACACACTCCTGGTGGCCTTGGCGCACACCTTTAATCCCAACACTCAGGAGGCAGAGCCAGGCAGATCTCTGTGAGTTTGAGGCCAGCTTGGTCTATAGAGCGAGATCCAGGACAGGCACCAAAACTACACAGAGAAACCCTGTCTCCAAAAACAACAAAAAAAAGAAAAAAGAAAACATGCTTTTATTACGATCAAGCACTCCCTTAAACCTTAGTTGTGAAAAACTTCAGGATTTTTCTTTTCTGAAATACTGAGGAGCTTTTTAAAAAAATCTGTTTGTTTATTTATTTATTTATTTATTTATTTGGTGCTTTGCATTGTTCAGGCTTTATTTTGTCTTTTTGTAAATACTAAAGTAAAACTTAGTTTGGTTTCCTTTCTTTCAGTTTGCATCATAGAGTCATTGGCAGTTTCTGACACCCCACAGTCCTGACCAGACTATTCTTAGTGTTCTCATCTTTGCCTACCTCTGCCCCTCCAGTTTATGGCAGTGACAATGGTGTCCTGGGGAGACCAGGGGACCGGGTGAAGCTATGCATAGATGCATAATGCAAGATGTTGACTCCTTTTCCTACCTTATTCGCCATGATTTGTTTTTTCTGTGTTTTTTTTTGGAGGGGGGGGCAAGGTTTCAAGACAAAGTTTCTCTGTCTAGCTTTGCGCCTTTCCTGGAACTCACTTGGTAGCCCAGGCTGGCCTCAACTCACAGAGATCCTCCTGCCTCTGCCTCCTGAGTGCTGGTATTAAAGGCGTGCACCACCACCGCCCAGCTCTCCATGATTTTTAAGGATAATCTCTGCTAAGTGACTTCCATTTGTTTCTTTGTGCATCACAGTTAAAGGGAAATAGCTTATGAATTATTAATTTTTAATGAATAAATACAAAGGGATTTGTTTATGGATTTTATGGACAAAATACATTTGAAAAATCCCTGATTTTTACATAATGACTACTAATCAAAAGTAAGAGTTATTGCTTTTCTGGTGTGTGCTACAGGTAGGAAGAGTATGGAGGCAGGAGAGATCTCTGGAGAGACATCTAGAGACATGTAGTAGTTTTGTTTTTCTGTATCTTTACATTGTGTCCTGCTGAAAGGGTTTTCCTGACACAAGAGTATCATGAGAATTGGGAGCTAAGCAATACACAGTCCCACCAAGCAACAAACCTCATACAAGTGATTTATTGGAGAGAAACACAGGATGGCAACCGCCTCTGAACAAGAGTAGAGACAGCAAATGCCTGGGTGGAGAGGTAGGCTCTTACAGGGATTTTGTGCTTTTGTTTTTGTTTGTTGTTTGTTTGTTTGTTTGTTTGTTTCTTTTTTCAAGACAGGGTTTCTCTGAGTAATAGTTCCGGCTATTCTGAAACTTCTTTGGAGTATGCCTTGCTAGGCCTTTAACTCTGAAACATTGTTTGGATAGTATCAGGGGTGGGGACTTCCAAATCCCAGGGGCAGGCCAAGGGTGGGGTGATTTTCCATTGCCCCATTACCCTACCCCATAATAAAGCCTATGACAGCAAATAAGTGGTGGTGTTTCCTAAGTCTTTCCTCTATTCCATGGAGTGTGCTGGGTACTTGGCCTATAACTTCACTCCAATGTCACGAACAAAAAATCAGGAACTATATCACAACTGTGATCATAGTCATCTAATGGCAAAATCTGTACTTCAATCAGTATTTGACTCCAAGGGCTTGAACCTCAGTGTCATATTGTGAATTTTGTTAGATGTCCAATGGGTGCTGGGAGAACTGCATAGTGGATTATAAACTCTAAGAAAGGCATCCTTCCTTAAGTAATAAGTATGTACTAGTTCCCCAGGCTAGAGTTGTACTTAACTCTCCTTGCCTTACCCTGTACTACTGAGTACTTAGCTCACCTAGTTTCATACTGCACGAGTGAGCACTTAGCTCATCTAGTGTCACCCTGTACTTCACTAGGCCTTCACCCCCTCCACTGAGCTTTTTTAACTGGATGCTTTCCTTTCTGCAGTCATGGGTATTCTGAAATGTTAGCTGCTTATCACCAAAAAAAAAAAAATTGGGAAAGTAGAAAATAGAAATTCTCCCATATACAGTAGCAGGCTCAGCAGTGAGCCGTCTTATGACAAAGAAAAATAGAAGAGCATGAAAGGGTATGGATGTGTGCTAATTTCTCCAGGTTAATGAGTCTTGGGCCCTCTGGCTCATTAAGCAATAGATTGCTAGCCTGCTTTCTAGATGTCGGTGGAGAGAAAATAACAGTAGTTAAAATACTATGTCTGTTAGGTAAAAACTGTGCTGACTGTATTATTTTTAAAATGATCATTCAGAGAAGCCCTTTTGGGTTTTACCATGTGCTAGAGCTGCCTTTAGAAATTCATTACCTACACTATAGTCACATAAGTTGTTTGGGTTGTTTGGAGTTAGTCACAGTCCATTCAACAGAAGGAGAGTGGAGAATACTCATGTTTGCTGCAGGAGTGTTCTATACTGGATTTAGGTTTGTGTAGATAGCAGCCATTCTCATGGATTTTCTTAGCAGAAGTTGCCAAGTGGCTATAATGTGTTGTATTGGTTCCCCCTTCCTTTTAAACTAATGATCACAGCAATAGTTAAAGCAAAACGAATGGAGTCCTGTAGTCCAGAAGTCTAACATGGGTCACAAGGGCTAAAATCAAGATGTCAGCAAGTCTGCCTTATTTACGAAGGCTCTCTAGGCATGAATCCATCTCCTTGTCTTGAGCCACTTCTAGAGTTACCAGCATTCCTTAGCTCATTGGACCCTTTACTATCCTCAAAGATAGAAGCATTGCAACACTATATCCTGTCTTCTGTCTTGTATGACCTCATGTTGTCGTTAACAATAATTGGGAAATGTTCTCGTGTTCTCTCTCTCTCTCTCTCTCTCTCTCTCTCTCTCTCTCTCTCTCTCTCTCCTATTTTATCACCAACACTGCAGCTGCACCTGCATCTACTGCTACTTCAGCCAGTAACTGCAGCTCCACAGTTACTGGCCCACTTCTCAAGCAGTAGCCCAGAAGACTATGTCCTGCTGGATGTGCCTCCTGTTACTGCCACGAAAAATAGTTTTTAACTAAGTCTCTATCAATCTGTTTACCAATTAAGACTCTGGAGCCAGAGGCTAGGATACAAACCTCCTAAATCAGAGAGGTTGAGGAGCAACTAAAGCTTTCCCACTTCACTGACATCTCAGAAAGAGACTGTCTCTTTCATCATTCCAAACCAAAAAGGACCGCACACTCAAAGTCTCTCACTACTACTTCCTGTGCATTTCTCTATCTGTTTTTTGGACTCCCTCTGACTCTCTATGATTACTTTCTGTCAACTAGTTACTGGCTCTGCCTCCATACCTAAGGTTGATCTTGTTTAATTAATTAAAACACAAACTCTGGGTTCACAGTGTAATCATATATCCTGCAACATTTCCCCCCTTTTTGCTAAATAAAAAGAAAGGTTTTGACTCTAACATAGTAAAACTATATACAATAAGAAAAAAATTATCAAGTAAGAATTATATTCACAATGACCAGTTCATGTGTATGTAGCAACTTCAGTGAAAGTACTCTATTATCTGTCTTAGCTTGATGAGCCAAAAACTATAACTATCTAGTCTCCAACACCATCAGAGACCTGAAAAGGATAAAAATATTACCTGAATAAATAGGAAGTGCAGAGAAAGCAATTTCCAAAACTATAGAAATGACAGAGACAGTCAGCTACCTGGACAGTCACCAAAATTTCCTCTGCAACATTGGGACATATATCTTTAGCCTACAGGCCTAGAATATTTGACACTTCTGTAAAGCAGAAATTTTGAAATACTGACCTACTTTGTCTTGGCAAATTTCTGCAGTCTACTTACTTTGTGGCTTGCTTATCCAATTTGGACAGCATATTATGAGCAGTTGAGTCAAGGGGAGTTTCTTGCCCAGTGGCTATCTTTGCCACACTTGCCATGCTGAAAAGTTTGTAATAATAGATTTCAAGGCTTAGAACTTTACGTTACATTTTAAAATGAGCTGCATAGGTACAATACCTTAAACAAGAGTAGAAACATATACAGTATATTATAACAAAAAAACTTTAAATTTGGATCAATATACAAAAATCCATACCAATGTGAAATATTTGAGACTAGTGCTGGCTTTGAGTTAAAAAGTAGATCCCATCATCTATCCTTTTATCCTACCATTCCTATGCCTCCCTTTCTTTTTACGAGACAGGAGAGAAGGGAGGATTGAGGAAAGGAAAAGAAAGAAATTCCTTACCCTAAATGATGACAAACATTCATAACCCATCAAATGACCAAAAACCACCCACCCTACTTGTGAATGTGGGACATCATGTTCTTAAAATTGTACTGAACACTTTGTAGTCCAAAACTGATCATTGAGTGGTGTTAGTCATCTTAATGGTGTTACCACAGTCCAGGTGGATCATCATTGCAGGGACTCGTCATCATTTTGGAGACCTCAAAGGTCACTGTTAGGGATGGTCAGTGTTCACTGAAGAAAAGTTAAACATTTTAAATGCTATATACAACAGATCTCTGAAATGTGAGAAGACCAAAATCTATTAAGTAATCCAGGGTATGCTAACAGTTTCTAATTACCTGCTTTAGACTCAAATCCAAAAACATATACAGGAAGCTAGATAAAATGTATTTCTAGAATTAATGTTGTTGTTTGGTTTTGCTCTTTTGGGAGGCCTACCACCTAGCTCACAAATAAATTACACACAGAGGCTTATCCTTACTTTTAAAATGCCCAGCCTTAGCTTGGCTTGTTGCTAGCCAGTTTTTTCTTAACCTTAAATCATCCTGTCTACCTTTTGCCTCTCTGATTTTTCCTTTTCTCACTCCTGTAGTCTTACTTTCCCTCTGACTCCATGGCTGGCTGTGTGACTTGATGACTAGAATCCTCCTCTCCTCCTTTTCTTGTTCTTTTTTCTTCTTTCTCCCAGATGTCTCTTTCTATTTATTCTCTCTGCCTGCCAGCCCTGCCTATCCTTCCTCCTGCCTAGCTGTTGGCCATTCAGCTCTTTAATAGACCATCAAGTGTTTTATATAGGCAAAGTATCACAACTTCACAGAATTAAACAAATGCATAAAAAACTGCAAAACATCTTTGCATCATTAAACAAACATTCCAGAGCATAAACAAATGTAACACATCTTAAAATAATATTCTACAAAGAGTTAATACTCTGTATGACTACTAATATCCTGACAAAAAGTGTAATGATCTTATTGATTTTTAGATAATATTTATATCTCAAGAAAAGTTTCAAAGGGTCAAAATAAAACCTAAGGATTATGAGATTGGTGGCAATATAATACTCCCTTAATTTTGGTTTTCTTCTGTCCTATACCAGGTGGCTCTTCTGACATGAAGCAAAGATTTTGGATTTTCCTTTAACAAGGTTTCATGAATTTAGAGAAGGAGAGAGCCACATTCCAACTCCAAAGACATCATTAATTATTAATTAGATTGGGACTACAAAAAGACCATTTGCCTTTTGTGTTTGTAGAGAGCAGCATAAACAAGCATTTGGGAAGATTTACAAAAGTCTACCCTGTTGGAGGTGTCCTATAACATTAGACCAATTTACTTTTTCTTGAGACATGTTTTTCTTAATGATTAGTCCTTCTTCTTCAGATGCTTCATTTGTCCAGTGGTCTCTGGATTCCTTAATTGGATGATTTTGTTCACCTAGAAAAACAAAAACAAGCCCTGCCACAACCATATCCTTTGAGAAATTCTTTTTTGGCAGTTTATATCTTTGTTAAGGCAAAATATTTTTTTGCAACAGAAAAAGTATTGTCTTTTAATTAAAATTTTTTCATACCTGACAAAATGAAAGGCATTTGTTAGTCTTATAAGTTAGTTTGGATAGAATGACCAAGTTGTTTCATGAACTGTCACCTCTCCTTAATCAAGAAGTCTCTCCTGCTCAGATCTAATCTTTATCAATCTTGATGGTATCCATAGCTTTGATTCTTCTGTGGAAACAAAAGCAAAACCTCTTCCCCAATGTAACACATATCCTGGTCTCCATTCTGAGGTAAATACATCTTTAAAATATACAAGCTAATTAAATTCAGCAATTTTTCTATTATCCAATATCTCAGCAGCTACTATTCCTTTCTCATTAGCATTTTAAAAATTTAAATTTAATAAAGCACTGTGAAATCTATCTCAGAGGGTCTTTACTACCCCTTTCTGTTTATTAACCATCTCTTTTAAAGTGTGCTTATATCTCTGTATAACTGCTTATCTTGTAGGATTGTGTGGTATATCTATAATATGCTTTATGTTGTAATATGCAAAACCCTTTTTTCATTTTACTGGAGACATATGCTGGAGCACTGTCATTCTTAATTTGTGCAGGTATCCCCATAATTGCCATGACTTTTAATAAATGTGTTATTACAGAATCAGCTTTTTCGGAACTCAAAGCAGTTACCCATTGAAATCCTGAATATGTATCTATCATTTGGTGCACATTAATTTTCCAAACTCTATAAAATGAAGCAAATCCATTTGCCAAATTTCATTTCTTAGAGTACCCTTTGTATTACTTTGTTCAGGTAATGGAGTTTGTTTATATAGAAAACAAGTAGGACATTTCCTTATAAATTCCTTAGCTTGTTGCCAAGTAATTAAAAAAAATCTTTCTTCAAACCTTTACTATTGACATAGTGATTTTTTTGTGAAACTCAGAGGCTTCTAGCACAAATTTCCCACCAATAGCTGATTAATTTCATCATTACTTTGTTTAAAGAGCCTGATAGAGCCATATGGAATCTGATATATGTTATATACAATGGATGATTTCCATTTCTGATTACTTTTTTCTACATAGGTCTTTTTTTTTTTTTACTCTGTGTGGTAAAAATTATCAATTCTAAGATATCATCTTCTCTCTATGTAAGAATTCCTATGGGAGAATGAGTAGAATGTAGAATGACCAGGGTACAATCAAGCTCTGGATCCAAGTGATCCATATGTGCATCCTGTAATTTCATTTCTACCAGAGCCAATTCTCTCTCAGCCTCAGCTGATAATTTTCTTAGGCTATTTAAGTCCTTTATCACCTGATAAGACCTGAAATAAATTACTTGGCTATTGAGTAGTTAATCCAATTGTGGGCCAATATCTTGTAGCAATTTTTGAAAATCATTAAGAATTTGTAGTTGGTCTCTCCCAATTTGTACTTTTTGTGGTTGAAATTTCTATAAACCTATCTTATATCCTAAATAATTAATAGAAACTTCTCTTTGTATTTTTTTCAGGAGAAATTTGTAATCCCCCACAAGGCAAAATTCTCTTTACTTCATCAAATGTTTTTTTCTAAGGTGTCTGTGTCTGAAGCAGCCAGTAAGATATCATCCATATAGTAGTAAATTATAGATTGAGGAAATTGTTTAAGAATTATTTCCCATGGCTATTGTACAAAATATTGATAGAAGGTAGAGTGTTTAACATTCTTTGTAGAATAATTTTCCATTGGTACCTTTTATCAGGCTAGGAATTATTAAAAGTAGGCACTGTGAAGGCAAATTTTTCTCTATTCTGTTCTTATAAAGGTATAGTGAAAAAAGCAGGCTTAAACATCAATCACAATAGACTATCCTTTATTAATAAAAAAGGTAAGGGAATTCCAGGCTGTAAAGAGCAGACTGGCTGAATCACCTTTTTATAGTTCTCAGTTCTCTTACCATTCTCATTATTCCAGGTTTGTTTTTAATAGCAAATTTAGTAGAATTCCAAGGACTGTTTGATTTCTTAATTTTTTTTAGCATTTAGCTGCTCCTGTACCAGCTGTTCTAGTGCCTTCAATTTTTCTGATGCCAAAGTCCATTGTTCTACCCACACAGGTTTGTCAGTTAGCCAATTTAGAGGTAAGGCTGTTGGTACCTTAAAAAGACAAACAGCTGTTATGCTTTGTATATGTACAACCTAAATGGTCTGTGACTATTCATGATAATACTTTTCTTAATATTTTTCTTAGAAGTATTCTTTATTTTATGGTTTGTTTCTGAGATTGGAGGAATGTTATTCTGTGTTTTCCATTGCTGCAACAAATCATGGTCCCATAAACTTATTGTTATGTCAGCCACATGTGGCTTTGGTTTTCCTGTCTGTCCTTCTGGCCCTATACACTCAACCCATCTTATATTTTATATTATCTGACATAGGATTCCTAGAAGTTGAGTATTTACCTCCTGAAGAGGCCAATCTGTATGCCAAGATTTTGGTGAAATTATGGTTATATTTGTGCCTATGTCTAATAAACTTACAATTTTAATTCCATTTATTTATATTTTTTAGTTTTGGCCTCTGATCATTTACATCAGTTTGTCAAAATAGTTGGGTTTTTTTTTTTTTGTTTGTTTTTTATTTTTTGGTATCTCCTGAAATTTTTATTGTTTCTACTGGAGCTGTTCTGTCCTTGATCACATCCAAAGCAGTATGGCTTCTAACAACAAGTTTTAAGTCTTTTACTTCCCTGTGGATGAGTTTCCTGATGCTGGCAGGGAATGATTGAACCACATTTGATACTGGGGCCTGTAAGAGGATTTCTAAGGCATTTCCAGATGGCAAAGTGTTACCTTGCATGTTCCTTGTTGATCTGCATTCATTAGTTCTGTGCTGACTTTTGCCATACCTTCTGCATACTTCAGAAGTCTGTAGTCTTCTGTTTTGATTATCTATAGAAAAAAATTGTTTCTAGGAAAGTCTTGCCTGCAATCTCTTCTCAAATGACCTTGTTTACCACAATTAAATCCTCTGATATTTTGATTTTTCTTAAAATTTCTAGGAATTACTTCTCTTATCAAATCAGAATCATAAGCATGAAATCTCATATCAGATTATATTATTTCTAATAATCCATCAGAATGGATCATTTCTAATCCATTCATCTATTGCTGCTGATCTTGCCTTTAAAGGCCTAATCACCCTTTACATTTTGAATTAGTATTTTCAAAAGCCAACAATTCAATTAATATTCATCTGCTCCTGGACCTGATACTATTCTACTTATACCTGAAGTCAGAAAAAAAATCAGTGAAGGCTGCTTTGGAGTCTTGTATAATTTTAATAAATGATTTAGATCTCTTTCCTGATTCTTCAACTTTGTTCCAAGCATTTAAAGCTACTAAATGACATAGGGCTATGGTATGGTTATCCAATTCACACTGTCTTTGCAACTCAGCATATTGGCCTTATCCTAGGAGCTGATCTAGCCCTCTTTCATTGTTCTATGACTCTAGCTTCCTCTGTCCACCATGTTCAACATTGTAAGTGAGGACCAGCTTCCAATATTGCTATAGCTAAATCTATCTAGGGGATAATTCTATTCTGAATTCCCTGTGAATTTAACATCTGCTTCATGTAGGGTAAATGCATATCATATGAAATGACTGCTTCTTTAAATATCCTCAAATATAATATTTCTATAGAAGGTCATTTGACTTATGCATGACCTTAAGGGTGCCTATTGTTTGCTGATCATTCTTATATTGTAACTGGAAGAACTAAGTTTGGTTTTCTAATAACCTTGGGCCACCCCTGTTCAGTTTCATCATTAGTGGTTTGGTAGGTTCTTATCTAATTCCCTCAGACTGTGTCTGAGTATTTTTCTTATTTTCATTAGTAGATCTTTCTAAGGCTTGTATCTTACCGGTCAAAGTTTTCTTAGTTTCATTAGTAAGTCTTTCTAAAGTTTGTATCTTATCAGTCAAATGTTCACATTTGGCACAATTATCAGACTTTTTTTATATTTGGCACAAAAACACGGTGACTATTAAGGGTAAAATATAAATATTATATAAAATATAAATATAAATTATCAGACTAATAATAATTATAATCAGCATTATATCAATCCCCACTAAGTCATTTATCCCTTCATTTACTGTTTCCATATTCAAGCCATCCATAGTAACACTATACAGGGTCCTGGCACTCTGGAGTGTGATATTTCCCATTCTTAACATGGGAATGATTTTTTTTAATATTACTTAACTCTCTCCTTAAGGACTTCTCAGGTGTCTCACTAAATCTGCTGAATTCTCCATTTGTCTTCAGCAATGGTATTGGTGGTGGGTTCAACCCTCTCCAGTGATTTCCAAGTGCCAGCCCACTTTCTGGAGTCCCGGTGATCAGAGGCCAACTGATGTGAACTCTCTCTCCATTCGTATGGTCGTGTCTCACATTGGAGCAACAAAATGTTGTTTTATCACCAGCACTGTGGCTGCACCTGAATCTACTGGTATTTCAGTCACTAACTGCAACTGCAGTTACTGGCCCACTTCTCAGGCAGTGGCTCAGCAGGACTTCTACATCCTACCATATCTGCCTCCTGCCATCCCCACCAAATGTAATATCAAACTAAATCTCTATCATTCTATTCACCAATAAAGACTCAGGAGTCAGAGGCTGGGTTGAAAATCTGCTAGCTCAGAGAGGTAGAGGAGCAACTAGCTGACTTCTCCTCTTCGCCAGCATCTCAGAGAGCATCTCGTCCATAGCTCTAAATCAAAAAGTACTGGCCACATTCGAAATTCCTCACGACTATTTCCTATGCATCTCTATTCATCTCCTGGAGCCCTTCCAACTCTCTTTGATTACTTTCTGTCAACTAGTTGGTGGCTCCATCTCCTGACCCAAAGTAGATTTTATTTAATTAATGCAAATGCAAACTCAGGATTCAGAGTGTCATTATATATCCTGCAACATCCATCCCCCTTTCTTTCATGTTGTACTGGATTGGGACTTAAGGACCCATGCATCCTGGGCTATGCATGTACTCTGCCAGAAATCTATATATTTTGTTATGTCCATAGCTTTTAAGAACTCATGATAACATAGGGATGACACAGATAATCTTGCCTCAAGGACATTACATTACTCACATCTGCAGAAGTCTTTTTGTTATGCATAACTTCCAGATGAGAAAAATCTCTAAGAAGCAATGATTTCACACACCGCATGTGGGTGGCATAGATGGAAATATATGTCTAGGACTTGAAGGGCTAGCTTCATGAGGAAACTGGGAAGATCACTACGAAGGCCTAAAGTGCATCCTCCCCAGAGAGACATAAAGGTTTCTAGGACAAGCTCCATAATGCTAAATGCCAAGACAAGTCAAATCTGTCCGTAGCCTAGCTGGAACATGACAGATTAAAATTTGGGAATTGTTTTTTGAGCACTGAGAGGAATAAAATTAACAAACGGCCTTTGTAGCTTCACTATAAAATATTATCCAATATAACTTTGAAACATTTCTGATTTGGAATAGAACTGGATTATAGAATAAGGCTGTTGAGTGAGGTATGATGGTACAGGCATTTATTCCTTACACTTGGGAAGTAAAGGCAGGAGAATAATGACTTTAAAGTCACTCTGGGCTACATGAGGCTCCGGTCTTAGAACACTATGAAAGCCATTAATTTAACTTAGGGAATTTCACACTTCGAATGACATCTCAACTTTCCTAGCCAATACTATAGTCTACTCTACAATAGATGTATAAGACAAGCAGCTATAAGTCACTACTCACTGGGTTTTGTAAATTGTAATTGTTCAAAACTTTATGAAACATAAATTATGCTATTTCTCTTTGAAATTATCTGAATGACATTTCTCAAGTTCTCTTTTATAGTAGAGTTTTATTCTATCAAGAATAGAAAGAAATTGAAGATTAAAATTCCTTTTTAAAAAAGTAAATAAACAAAAAAACAGAACAGTCGAGGTGAAGCAACACCAGGAAACTGGCCAACAGCTCTGCCTGTGTTGAGAGGCACTGCTTCACAAAGCAATTAAATAATGAGTCCTCACATATGTGTTTCATTTGCTGGCTATGCTTTTCTTCCACAATTCCAAAAAGTCTTAAATCTGTATTAGAAATTATGTAGTAAAAGCAAAGGATACTCAATAAATTTAAATCTTTTAAGAATTACAAATGAAGAATATTCTTTGTGGTTTGGAAAAGTTGCTGGCTTATAAGACTTCAAATAAACACAATCCACCAGAAGATCATTTTTTAGCATGGAAAAACACTACTAAAAAGCATAGAAACCTAGGGTAAAAACTTTTAAATAATAAGAAGATCTGAGTCACAGAAATGTTACTTTCTTGGAGTGATAGAAAGGTATGTTCAGAAAAAGCATCTGCATGACAAATTAAAATCTGTGCAAAAGCTTTGGTCATATTTCAACAAGAAGAAGAGAGGGAGAAATGCATGTCATTGATGAGCACCCTTTTTCCAGATATACATGATCTGGGATCTCAGTCATGGAATGGTATCACCCAAAGTGGATGTGTTTCCCAACTTCAATTAACATAATCAGGATAATCGCCCATAGATATGTCTAAGAGCTAACCTAACACCTCATAATCCTTCACAGGTGTGTCCTGAGCTCTCTAAGTGAGTCTAGATTTTCATCAAGTTGTCAAAGGAGATTACCCATCACACTTACTTTACTTTTCATATTTTAAATATGATTTTGTTACAATTTTTTAAAATGTAATTGTCTTTAGCTTAAACTATAATTAAACTGCAAAGCAGAATAAAAGGCAAAAAAATTTATTATTTCTCATAAGACACTGATTATTTCTGCATGAATATCTATCACATAAAATAATTTTAATTAGGAATAAGAAAAAAGAGTTCATAATGATTTCTGAATGTAGATAAAGCAGCTATATAGTAATTAATACCTACTTAAGGTATTTGTGGTTTGACCAGGGTAGGTGGATATTGTACACCTTTGATTCCAGCACTGTGCAGCAAAGGCAAGCAGATCTCTGTGAGTTCAAGGCCAGCATGGTTTACAGAGCAAGTTCTAGGACATACAGAGCTGTTATGCAGAGAAACCATGCCCCCCCCAAAAAAGGGATGTAATTTAATTGAATATTCTTCTTAGCATTATTGTATAATTATAATAAATAATGTCAGTAATAACTTCAGTTATATCACTAGTATTTCTCTTCTTCCCTGTGCCCTGTACCCTAGTCCCCAGATGTCAGACAGAATGGGTATTTTAAATCTAAGAAGCTTTGTATCTCTTCTTTGTTCAAAACTATAGATTTTTGACTGCCTCTCTACCTTATCCGTCTATAGTTTTCCCTTAATTCTCTTTGGAAACATAATTTTCTTACTAGTTTCTGAACACATACACCATACCAACCACTTTCCTAGATGATTTAATTTTCTATTTTATCTAGCTGAGTAGATATGTAAGTATATGTCCCTCATTTCTCTCAGGTTTATAGTCAGAACTTACATACTGAAGTGTCCCCATCCCTGTCCAATCAATAATCCTTTATCCTCTGTCTTTAACTTACTTTTTAAGAATTGGTTATACTATCCATTTGTGAGATTAAACTTTATTTATTTATTTTTTAATTGGGGGTTGGAGGAGTGTGCACATGAGTACCACTCTCTGTGGAAGCCAGAAGAGGGTATCAGATCTCCTGGTACTTAAGTGATAGGTGGTCAAAAGCCACCTGACATGAGTGCTGGGAGCTGAATTTTGGTTCTCTAGAAAAGCAAGAGATATCCTAAACTCAGAGCCATTTCTGCACCTTTAAATTTCATTTTCATAAGGGTGTGCAATTTGATGGCAATTTACTTTGTCAAAATGAATATTCAGTACATACAGCAGAAAAGAAGTTAACAATGATGACAGGGAAGGTAAATGTGGTCTGTCTCAGTATAGTAGTGTTCTAACAATAGGGCAACCTGGAAGGTATTGACAAGAAATATTTTCAATTTCTGAAGGACAACTTCAATATGTCAAAGAACCACCACTGGTAGTTAGGTTAATGTCATCTAACCAGGAGTCACAAAGAAAGAATCACAAAAGCTCACATAACCAACTTCATACAACTTTAAAGATGTTACAATTTTACTGGCTTAACAATCCTTGAAATATTGCACCTCATGTTCAGATCTGATTAGACAATCTACCTCAACATATCTAAGGTTTTCCAGTAAGGTCACTACTGTAAACAAGGCAAATTTATCTTGAGCATCTCTTATGTATATGAACACTTGATTAAAAGAGTGGCAATGAGAAATGAAAGGTAATGTCTTAAATTCCATTACTAGTGATGCTATCGTGTTACAAACAAGCACAGTGTGAACTTCAGGCTAGCTCACTAATCACTAGAAGACAAGTCTAATCAGTGAAATATGACTCTAACTTTACTTTAGGGCAAATGCATTTGATTGAAAAGAGCATCCAGTTATGAGAAAAAGTACAAATGATTGACAAGAATGAAAAAATAAAAATTAGACAAAATAGCTTGATTTATTGATAAAATGGGTGGTTTAAAAGCCTCAGGTTGTTTAAATTACCCAGAATTAATCCTGTACTCTGAAGATTAGAGTTAATTCCTAGGTACGACAGTGGCAGTGTTCACTACCCATCCTGTGATGAAAGCCAATCAGACTAGGGCTGCAAGGTAGCCTTGCAATGGGATTCTTTAAAAGTCCTCCCACATTGCAGCTATTTGAGAAAGCTCTGGAGAAGCATTTGACTTCAAGTGTCATGGAGAACTTCTAGAAGGCTGTTTATCAGAAGCTAGCTCTACTGGAAAGAAAGCAATGTCTTCTTTTTTCCCCTCCTCCACAGATTTTCTCACCATCAGACTTGATGGATGCAGTTCTTGAAACCATCTGGAAGGAAATATGAGGAGGTAAGCCAGCTAACTGTCAAATGACTCTGGGTACTTTTTTTATGTGAGAGAAATATATTTCACATTCAGCTTTCAGATACAAGTATCCAAATTGCTTATGATAATATTATGATGTGTGAAATATTGTGCCCAATGGAATTACTCTTTGGTTCAGAATGGAAAAAAATCATAAAGACAATAGGACTTATTTATCTGTCATTATTACCTGGCTAACAGCTATCATCTTCTATAACATTAATTCTCTTTTTGTGAGCCATGCAGTTTCACTTGGTGAGATTACAACACAAGATGTCTCCTCCTCTGAGTAAAAGGCACTTGTGATGACCTTGGCTTGTGAGAAACCATATGCCCTAATTTTGACCTATGAGCAACAATAATTGGAAGATCTTTGAAAGATAATCCTTTTCCCATTATTCTGAAGAGATTTTCAAGTCAGTTCTAGCCTGTGGATATTGAAAACCCACAACTAGTTGTCTTTTTCTAGTCCCTGATAATTTCCTTCAATGTTTTATTAGGGACCATACCATAATACCATATATATAGTAGCTACATAATATATGAATATATATATATATATATATATATATATATATATATATGTATATTTCACCTCTACAATCACTTAAGTAGACTATATTTTCTTTTATATTTGCTCATATAAATAGATTTTTATATTCCAGTCCCAGTAATAACTTGAGTCAAATGAACTTCATGGCATTTCTATGCCCATGTTCCCAGCTGGAATATGTGATGGCTCTTTTGGATTGCTGTATCAAGAGAACTTTTATGATATACAGATCTAAACATGGTGCTATAGTCCTCAATGTGCTAACAGCTCTTCTCCACCAATAGGAGAGATTTTTGAGTCCTTGATGTGACATAAGCTATGTTTTATAAGTAAGACTATACAAATAGTTTGAAGACTGGCTACTTGTAGTTTCCAAAACACACTGCCACATTCATGCACTTTAGCACATCCTTCTACTAGAGCATCTTTATATATCAGCCCCACCTGAGCATGTCCTCTGAAGTACAGGATAGCCTTTCCCAGCCTTACCTCCATAATTGTTTTGGTAATGATTTGAAGCTTCATTATATATAATTTTTAACTGCATTTCAGACATTCGTCTTTCCTATGTCATTTTTCCCTCCATTTTAGTTGCTTTTTAAAACATTCGATATTTCAAGAGAGATCTTTAAAAATGCAAAAATTTTTAAACTATTTTAAAATGTAGTTTTACTTAATATGCAGAGTGAGAAAGTCTAGAATGCCAGGGAAAGCATGCTGTTATAAGGATGTTCTGCTTGGAATTATTTGGTATTTCATAAACAGTGCTTTTTAGAGTATACCTTGCCTTAGGAGACTCCACTTTGCGGGAGCAGAATGAATGGCTACAGCCTCTAGGTGAACCCAAAAGCTGCAGGATCTGATAGTCATCAGCTGTCCAGTATGGACTAATAAGTGACTTATTTCTGGGACTGGAAAGGATGCATACTATATATGCATGGGGTGAGTTGAGGCTGTAAGGGCACATGGAGAGTCTAGACCCCTTAAAGAGATAGATATCTAACACTGTGAAGGCACAGCTCCACACTAACCTATCATTTCAAACCTGGTGTGTGTGTGTGTGTGTGTGTGTGTGTGTGTGTGTTGTGTTGGGTAGGACCAGCAAACAAATGACTCACTAACCATCCCTGGAACTTTAGCTAGGCTCTATACATACTATTGATGCAGCTCAGCTATTAGCTAAGTATTTATGCCATTGTAATAATGGGACAGGTTCTCCTTGTACTGTCAGAATACTGAGAGTCAACAAATCTTATAATCTACCCAGTATATACCGGGGACTGAAAAAACATTCTAATGGTTATATACTGATAAAGTAATGAACAATTATTGATATTTAATGGGATTTTTCTTTGTATTTAAGTAGGCATTATTTTTCTTGTTTAAAGATAATTTTAAGTCTCTTAATTGTTCCCAGGAATAAATGGACACCTGGAGTCATGCAGACTCAGAAGAGAGAAATGTCTTGAGTTCTCTTAGGATAAGAAAGGCTTTTATTCATCTTGAGGAGATATCAGCAGCAGACCTCAGAAAATATGTAAATCCTGGACAAAGAAGCATTTATTATTCCCTTTCTTTTAATGCATCTGTCCATTGTATTAGGTTAAGGAGAGGCTAGAGGCTTAGTTCCACCTCTTGGTTTAGCACAGAAGACAAGTGCTTAAGGCATTTTCCCTGAATGTAGAGTTTATACTCCTATTTTCTCAAAGACACAAGCAACTGAAGTCATTAATATCTTCCTTTCTAGGTGACTTGAGTCGTAAACTACCTTAATTGTTTAATCTGTTAAGACAACAGAATATTATTGCCTCTATTAGTCTTATGTTTACTTAGTGACCCCTATTTCCTGTTTCTACATAAAGTTTATACACTTAATTTGAAAGAACAAGATTTGAGAGCCATGCCTGTAGCCTCAGACCACTGCTGTAAGCTAGAAGCATTCTGCCTATCTTAGCTACAGCCTTTAAAAAATATTATGAAAGAGAAATTTCCAAACCTAAGTGACATCCACTGAAGCTGGTTACTATGCAAATTTGTTTACAACACAGCACTGGGGTATAGATTGAGACAAAGAAAAAATTCCTTGAAGAATCAGGCCAAGCTTCTCTCCTAGAGAAGAGCTTCCTGGCCTGTTGAGAAGAATAAATACATAGTGAGGTCCCATGTGGTGTGTTGGGGGAGTAAACCAATGCACGACATAGGAATCCCAGTCTCATGCTCCTCTGAAGCCTAGATACCTAGAAGACATAAACAATGACAGGAAAATGTAACCTTTTCCCTTATCCCTGCACTCTTTGAACCACCTGTAGTCAACCCATGATGCCCTTGAGCCATGTATCTTGTAGCTAGACCATTTATTATACAAAAGTACCCACTGTCTTGAGAAACGCTATAAAAGTATGTCTTTCGTTTGTTCTCCCCAGAGACTCAGATGTATACATCTACCCAGAGCCTGAAGACTTCATCTGCAGAAGTTCACGTGTCAATAAACATCCTGTTTGTTGACTTACCCACATCCTGCCTCAGTGACTATGAAATCAGTCTACCCCTCACCCTTGGACTGCCAATTGCTCTTAATGCTATATGACTGTATTTAATGCATTCATATTGAAAATAACTTTTTAACTGTAAGAATCAAGAATTACCTGAGACATCTGATAGTGGGGCTTTGACTAGGTAACTTTGGGCAGCACTTTTAAAGGTAGCCATTGTTGGACCTGAAGGCCCAGTCTGCCTTTGGAGGGTGGGACATCATCTCTTGCAGTGGTTTATCTTTCTGTAAAGAGGTTAGAGCCATGTTATTTTAGAGCCCCACTGAGAGGGATTTTTATTGAGTGAGTGCCTTGGTTCTGCACAGTTTTTGATAAATATTATCCTTTCATAATCATCTCTTTAGCCTGAAGTGTCTCTGAACCAGCTGGTAGTTATCTTCCTGAACAAATATATTATTACCTAGGGCTAAAGCTATTACATTAGCTGGGTTTGTTCCCTTGCCTATAATATTTCTCCCTAACCCATTTGCACTATCTTTCTTTTATCTGTGCTGTGGAAAACTCCCAAAGTTAAATTTGAATGTTACTTTGGAGTTTTTGGACCACTGTCTGTTTCTATAGCTTATTCTTGTGCAGCAGACTGATATAGCAATGATGTGGCATTATGACATAGACTTACAGCTTATTTTTTTCAGTGATAAGGTTCAAGTAGATAACTAGTAAAAGCAAAAGTCAGAACATGAAGCTAGTCATCCAGGTCTAAATATGCTTTTCCTTTTAGAGCTAAATAACAGATGGAGAGGTGGCTTTACAGATGGAAATTCTTTCCTCAATGTCACTTTAGGCCAAAGTTTATAGCTTTATAATTTGTATTGAGACTAAACTATATTTACTGCTTGTTCATGTATCAAAAAGGAAAAGCAAATGAAAGAGGTAAAAGAAGGATAGATTCCTGGACCAGGCACCAAGTGCCTGTCCAATACCAATCTGGGATACAGTTCCCCTCCTGGATGAAACAATACAGCTCATCTATCATTAGCTATTAACTTGTCATAGAACATCCTTCTTCTCTCCAGTAACATGGGATAGCCATTGTAGAGTTGCCCACCAGGATCAGCAGAGAAAAGTGACTGAAAGGCCTGTGGGCTGAAGAAAGATGCCCAACATTACACAAGAACTTTGGATGACTGTCTCTGTCTACTCTTGCAAGACTCCCGAAAGTTGCTTGCATCCTTCTCCCATTTCTCAGGTAGTATTATATTCTTCTGAGGTCTTTGATGTAGTTGAAGCTGGACAGTTACAATTTTCCTTAGTTATGTTAAAAGATAAGTTAGATATAAAAACTTTAAACTCACAAATATAAGATGGATATCTTCTTTAATATTGTAACTGTTATTCTTGCTTGATAATTGTTTTGTTATATGTAGTTTTACTATGTTAAAGTTAAAACCTTCCTTTTTGAAAAAAAAGAAAAAGGGAAAGTGCTGTGGATGTTAGTTGGTAAATAAAACACTGATTGGCCAGTAGCCAGGCAGGAAGTATAGGTGGGAGTAACAAAGAGGAGAATTGAGAGAACAGGAAGGTAGGAGAGGACATTGCCAGTGGCCACCAGGACAAGGAAGATCTAAGGTACCAGTAAGCCACAAGCCACGTGGCAAAGTATAGGTTAATAGAAATGGGCTGAATATAAGAGTAAGAGCTAGACAAAGGTAGGCCTGAGCAGTTTAAATAATATAAGCGTCTGTGTGTTTATTTTATAAGTGGGTTGTCGGACTAACAGGGCTTGGCAGGGGCTGGAGAGAAGGTCTCCAGCTACAATCAGATGCCTTCCATTGTCTGTTTGGTGTAAAGTTTAAAAGACATCAGTACACACAGCAGCTATATTTTTTCATTTCTCATAAAATGGGGAAACATGTAATATAAATTCACCTATTTGGGCCTTGAATGTTATAAAAGCCTTTTTCTCAAGCCATAATCTAGTGAGAGTAGCAAGGAGGAGGTTGTTAGAGTCCCATTAATGAAGGCTGTAGAGCAGATTCATAAAATAGCATTGAAGAGGAAAGGCAAGCAGAGTTTTTCTTTGCCTAAAGCTATCAATTTCATAGCACAAACGATAGAATCATCAGCTCGTGCCTTAAGAAGAAAGCTATGGAAGACAAGCAGAAAAGGAAGAAAGAAGCTTGAAAATTAATTAACACAGAGACCCACAACTAGGCTACGTGCACAGAGTGAGAGACTTTGGAGCACTCAGCCTTAAAGATCTTCAAAAGCTCCCCCACCCCCTTCCCCTCTAGGCTCCAGGATCTATGCAGAAGAGAAGGTGGGTAGATTGTAAGAGGCAGGTGTGATGGATGACTCCAAGGAAACAGTGTCTCCCAGACATAATTGGACTGATGCACATATGAATTCAGAGACCAGCGGCAGTATGCACAAGACCTATAAAGGTTCAAGCCAGATAGAGTAAGTGGACATGGACTCCCCCCCCCCCCCCCCCCCCCCCCGCGCGCCCAAACACAACATGAAGCTGTCTGCAATCGACACTGGAAGACAAAGGGAAAATCATTTTTCCCCCAAAGGAGTATAATTGTGTTTATGAAATACACTGAAGGGCAGGCCCTTTGTCCAAGAGTAGTTGCCCAACACAAAATAAAATCACTGCTATTTTTGTGAACTTTTTGTTTCATTTTTCTTTTTTGTGCATTTTTGTGTTACTGGTCTTTTTATTTTTGTGTTTTGTGTGGGAGGGGGCAGTTATTTTGGTTTGTTTTGGTTTCTTGTTATGTTGCTTCTAAGACAAAGAAAGAAAATTACTTAAAGTTGAGTGGATAGGGAGAATCTAGGAGGAATTAAGAGAGAGGAAAACATGATCAAGTTATATTGTGTGAAAAGTTTCATAAAACAATATTTTAAAAAATAGATTTCTGGTTGAGAGTAGGGAAGTACAGTTTAGATCTGGAGTGTGCTGCATTTGGGAATACCCTTCCCATTGTGTCTTGGGTTTCTCACTTAAAGATAAGAGAATAGCTGAGGGTATCTGAGAGATTAGCCTTTATGGTGATATCTCCTCCCCCAAAATCCCATGTATTGTCCATATGACCCTGAAATGGGACGTGGACAATTAGTTCCAATTGCCTTTTCCTTCCTTTTACATCTAGAATGTTGCAAACTTGGAGTTCTACCACTGTCTGCCTCTTCCCTCTAAATGGTCATGAAGATCATAAACAGATGACTACCCACTAAGAAGTCTCACACAAAAACAGTAGAAAAAAGAAAAATGCTTGATGAATGTATCCATCACAAACAGAGGTGCAAACAAAACACAGAAATGCACCAAAGTACAAAATGCAGAGCAACATGACAAGAGCTCACAATTGAATAACTAAAACCAAAAAGCAAACAAGCTGAAATGTTAGACAGTCAAAATTATGCTTTGAAAAATGTCTAGCAATATCAAATGAGATTCAGACAGTCTATGCACCCTGATTCTGACTTTACTGTACTGGTTGGTTGTTTTCTACCCATGTGCTTGAATGTCTGAAACACTGAAGTTTGAAGGTCAAAGCTCAGGCACTAATAACCCTAATAAGGTAAGTTCAGCCACCCATTCTCAATATGGCAACTTAAGAGTTAAGTAGCAGGGGCTGCAGAAATTCATCAGTGGTTACAAACACCTCTTGCTCTCCCAGGGGACCTGTGTTTGGTTCACAGCATCCCACATGTAACTCTTGTTCTGGTACCTTCTCTTGGCCACTGAAGACACCCACATGCATGCAAATACACTCACAGAGACATACCAAAACATAAACACATACACACATACCAAAAAATGAAAATAATTTTTAAAAGAGAAAAGTGACATTGCAGTCACAAGTTTTCCTGTGTCCCAGCTGGCTGGCAATCAGGACAAATCTCTCCCACTTGTGCCCCCCAAGTAATCACAAAGAGGCTTATATTAATTATAACTGCATGGCCATGGCTCAAGCTTTTTGCTAACTAGCTCTTGTATCTTAAATTAACCCATTTCTATAAATCTATACTTCGACACATGACTTGTGGCTTACCAGTACTTCTATATTTTGCTTCTCTTGGTGGCGGCTGACAGCATCTCTCCCAGCCTTCTTCGTGTCTCTCTCTTTGAATTTCCCACCTGCCTATAAGCTGCCTTGCCATAGGCCAAATGGCTTTATTTATCAACCAATTAGAGCAGCACATATTCACAGCATACAGAAAGACAATCACCCATCATGACACTGAAAGACAGATAAACAAGATTTAATGTGGTGACATGTGGTAAGGAAACAAGTCCAATGACCACCATGTCCATCTTCAGAGTTCCAACAGGACTTTACAGACTTACTGGCCACTGAAGATGGATTCTCACCACATAATCATCTTTCAATGTACTCAAAACATAGATGTGAAAGTCAGCAACATGGATGAGAAATTTAAAAATCAGAGACAAAACTCAGCAGGGAAACTCAGTTCCTGTAAAACAAGCAACAGACAGGTTACAAATAAGCCAGTCAGCAGTAGAATGCATCAGACCAGATTAAGTAGCAAAAAGGCTATTAAGAAAGGAAAATGAGGTTAAGAAGATTTAGCAATTTACAAATATCATGACAGAAAAAGTATCAAGCATGACCACTCAGGGATATGATCAGGAGACAACTGAGTAGTAAAAACAAGCGGGGGCAGGGGGGGGGGAGGAACTGAAAACTACTAGGTGTAACAATAGGAGAAAATTTAACAAATCTGCTTAAAGCTCTAGACATAAAGTACAGAAGGCATTTAGAAGTCCAAATACATATGATCAGAAAAGAATTACTCCAGGATAGTCTTTCAAATATGGAAGAAGCTATCCTTGGTGGTCTAGTGTTTAGGATTTGGTGCTTTCAAATAATAAAACTACAGAACAAAGGTGCTGTGGATATTGCTCTGTGTAAATAAAGTTCTGATTGGCCAGTGGCCAGGCAGGAAGTATAGGTGAGACAAGAGAGAAGAGAATTCAGGGAAGTAGAAGGTTGGAGGGAGACACCGCCTACCGCCGCCATGAAAAGCAACATGTAAAGACACTGGTAAGCCACAAGCCACGTGGCAAAGTATAGACTAACAGAAATGGGTTAATTTAAGATAGAAAAGGTAGATAACAAGCAGCCTGCCACGGCCATACAGTTTGTAAGCAATATAAGTTTTTGTGTGTTTTCTTGGTTGGGTCTGAGCGACTGTGGGACTGGTAGGTAAGAGAGATTTGTCCTGACTGGGCCAGGCAGGAAAACTCTAACTACACAAAGGTGGGTGGTGATGGTGCACACCTTTAATCCCAGCACTCAAGAGGCAGAGGCAGGCAGATAGCTGTGAGTTCCAGACTAGCTTGGTCCACAAAGTGAGTTCCAGGACAGGCTCCAAAGCTACACAGAAAAATTCTGTCATTGCCCCACGCACACAAAAAAATACTACAAAAAAAAAAAAAAGAAATATTAAACTTTTTGATAGAAAACACAAACTTAAAAGACAAACCTATAAGAACACCATCTAAGTTTTGATACAATTTTTAAAAGCTAGGAAATCAAGAAATGATGCATTTCAAACTCTGAAAGTAAGGAATTGCTGCCAAGATTCAGAGATAGCTTTTTTAATTTGCTAGGACAATGAAAATTTTTTTCAGCAAAGAATAAACTAAAGAAATTTGTGACCACTAAGCCATAATCATAGAAAAAATTAAAAGAATTATAGGTAGGGAAGAGCAAGAACAGCAATGACATAAATCCACAGGAAAGAATAAATATTGTTGAGAGGAGTGAGTAAATGAGCAAGAACAAGGAAAAAAATCAAATGTGTCAACTCATTATCAACAAGGATCTAAGATGAATACAGGACAAAGAAAAGAATGAGTAACATTCAAGCCAACCGGGAAAACAACAAAAATTACAGTAATCAGACAATGTCCCAAGAGTAATCTTAAAGATTAAAGGTCTAACTTTTCAATTGAAAGGCACAGACTAGCTGATTGGATTAAAATCCACCTGATTTTAGTCTACAAGACATACAAACTTAAAAGTTTAAAGGCCAAAATGGGGAAAACTATGTATCAAGCAAAGGGAAGGAGCAAAGAGGCTGAAGTATCTTTCTGTATGTGGCAAAACAGACTTCAAATATTGTTCAGAAAAGATTTGAAGGTCATTGCATGTTAAGGAAGGGAACAATTCACTGGGAAAATATAATGATTAAAATAAGTATGCACTGAATATTGGTTTGCTTAACTTTGTAAAATAAATGCTACTGCATATAAAGGGACAGATAGGTCTGTGTACAATAATTATGGTAATATGTATAATAGAGTCTCACCAATAAATTATCCATTTAAAATAGTCAAATAAGAAACTTCAGGCTTAAAGTATATCATAGACATCTATAGGATGTTCTACTCAATAGCTGTAGAATACAAATTCTACTCAGCAACCCATGGAACTTTCTCTAGAACAGGCCGCATTCTGAGTCATATCTAATCTTAACAAATAGAAATAAACTGAAATCATTTATGGGAATTTATAATGGAATAAATCTAGATATAAACATACAGATCAAATATAAACATATTTAAGAAATGAATAATATACTCTTGAATGATCATAGAGGAACTTTAAGAAATTCCTAGAAATCAGAAGAAAATTAAAACACAATTTAGTTGACAACAATATACACATTTATGTAATTACTAAATATCTGATTTTTTTTAAATAGGGTGAATCATTTCACAAAAAAGAGAATCATTTCTGTTATCAAGTTACCAACTTACGTTGTAGATAAGAAATTCCCATTTCCCATTTCATTTCCATCTCAGAATAAAAGGATTGGATAATAAAGGGTTTTGAAAGATAGTCCTGGATTCTGTTCATCTCCAGTGTAATATGTAGAAGCAAACATATTCAAATATTCCAACTTTCCTATATTTCATATTAAATCAAATTAATGTGCCTTATTGACTTACAATATTCATGATTCAAGTAATTTCTTTAAATAATATATGAGAGAGAGAGTAAACAAACTTTAAATCGTCTTCATACATTAGCAGACCCTAACCCAAAGTATTCTAAACCACTAATGCTACAAGAAAATGAATTTCAAGAAAATTTTCAACAAACTATTTTACCACATTACTCACTTATGAATTTTACAGTGGGATTTCTTAATAAATGTTAGTTCTTTGTTAAATTTATTATACATTCACCCACAATATAATTATATATGTATGAATATATACACATTAGTCTCAATGCCTACTACAATTGCATCTAAGTGAACAAGATTTAACATATTTGGTATATCATTTATATTACCTAAGTCAATGTATTATTTCCATATTCCTTATAAATAAAAGAAAATATATTAAGTCATTTATTACTGACACAACAGCACAAAAACCATTGGTTCTACAAAAGAATGTAAAACATTATTTCAAATTCTACAGCTGTTTGAATTGAAAAACTGATTAGATGTTTCTTTTGTGATTTAGTAAGGTGCTAATAAAGCCAGGCATGGTGGGGTACTTCTTTCATCTCAACACTCCAGGAGGCAAAGACAGGGGAATCTTTGAGTTCAGTGCTAGCCTGGTTTACACAGCTAGTGTGATGACAGCCAAGGCTATACACAGAAACCCTATCTCGAAAATAAAACAAAACAAACAAAAAGGTGTTTGTAAATTTAATTGGAAGTTTTACTAATTGATTCAGTTTAAAAAAAAGGAAAAATTAATATTTGGCAATCTCTCATCATTCATTTCCTGTCATATTCTCATCTTTAAAGATATGTGTCAGGGCTGCAGAGATGGCTCAGTGGTTAAGAGCACTCATCCTCTTGCAGAGGACCTGGATTCTGTTCTTTGCCCCCATATGGTAGCTCACAGCTGCCTGAAACTCCAATTCCAGATAATCAAATGCCCTCTTCTGGGCTCTGTGGCTCCTATACTCACTGAATTCATAGAGGCACATACCCATACACATAAAAACAGTGAATAAATCAATCCTTGAAGATTAATACAGAAGGAATTTTATCTCAGAATCACTTACTGCTGTGAGTAACAACTTGCCCTGCTGTCTTAGAGTCTCTTTTAGCTTTTGAACAGTTATCTCAGTCACTCTGAATTTCTCATTGTCCCCTAAGTGGTGGCAAAGATAAGCAGGAAGGATTATGTTCCTAGTTGCTTGATGACAAATGGCAATATATATTTAACAATATTAACTAATTAAAATAAAACATAACTGGTATTGAAAATGTGAGAATCAATGAGATGAATATTACTTTCTCAATATTTACAGCATAAAAATAAATTAAAGCTATTCCTCATAGCTTGTGAGTGTATTTGCGGCACAATTCTGCCAGCGCTGTTTCATCTTCTTATTTCCTCATTCCTGCTAAGGACATTTTCTTTACATGTTTCTTACTTTGTTGAGTTTGTCATTCAGAAGAGAATAAGTTTCTCAGCATTCATCTTTTAAATTGTTCAGAGTAAAAATTATTTGGGTCAAGACAGGCAGTGATAGTTTTTCTTTTATTTAGGAACAATGTAACTAGAGAGAAAAATCCTGAGAAGGAATTGGAAGTTAGAGTTGAGTGATAGCAAAGACAAAGAAAAAGGGAGAGGTGCCAGCAAATCATGGAAAGAAAAGCACAGCACTATGGGAAATTTGAGAACATTGTGAAATTCACCTAAAGAGTAATGTGCTTATTGACAATTTTGGCTTTGACATTGAAAACAGAATGTACAAAGCCACAGTGAAATTGACAAAATGCTTCAATAGGCTACAGAGAAAATGGCAGTTGGAAAATCACTTCTCTCCTGAGAAAGCAGGGTCAAGAAGAGAAAACTCCCGTGCCTACAGGTCAAGAGGAAAAAGCTCCTGTGCCTACAGTTAGTAGAGATCCTGCTTCTGATTTGAACATGGGACATGGGGATAACACAGACATGGTCATATAGCTCATGTAATTTCTTAAATTTTATATAAGCACACTATGATACAAGGCACTCAAGCAATGCTAATTGAATGAAACTAGAGCACAGACCTACTATTAGTGAGACAGACTCCCCAAGGTTAGCCTCCTAGAAGAACCCTTTAAAATGGTTATTTAGAGTACAAGCTTCATCCTCACTACTGTAAAGAAAGCCAAAACGCCTGTGGGAACTGGCCCAGGAATGGAGTACACATGGTCTGGAGGGATGCTGCATGGATTCCTGATAATTCTGACAAAGTGATGGTTTATGAACCTTTTCAAAAAGAAAAGTTGAGGAACATAGGCATAATTTTTAAAAAATTATTTAAGGGGCTGGATAATTAAGAGCATACACTGCTATTGCAGAGGATCTAGGTTTGGTGTCAAAATTCATGTCAGGTGGCTTACAACCACTTGTCACTCTGGTTCCAGGGACTTTGATGCCTTCTTTGGGCCTCTGAGGGTACCAAGCACACCTGTGATACGTGGAATTAAAACATTCACATGAGGGTTGGGGATTTAGCTCAGTGGTAGAGTGATTGCCTAGCAAGCACAAGGCCCTGGGTTCGATCCTCAGCTCAAAAAAAAAAATTCACATGCATACAATAAATCTTAAAAACAAATAAATCAGCAGGACAAAAAAAAACTAATAGAAAATACTCAAGTCCAAATAAAAGCCAATGGAATTTTATTGTTGAAAAAAAAAGCTGTACAGAATGATGATAAAGCAGAATATTCTTCCAAAGACCTCTAACTGATAGGGAAGAGGAAAAACTTACAGGCTACACCGCCCAAGGAGACAGAAAGCACTGTGTTCAAGAGAAGCAGATGAGTAGTTCTGTTTTGTGAAGCTGGAACAGGAATGGGGAGGAGAATGATCTGCAACTGATGTTTTATAGATATTCCCGACTGACCTCAAACACAGTGTACAGAGGTCAGAGACAGCCTTGAAAGGTTCACCAGGGGTCCCTGTGTAGTTACTGTTGTTTCACTGTGTTAATATCATTCTTCACATGGCAATCCCCAAAAGAAACAAGTTTTTCTTGCTAGAAATGTAGAGAAAAGAGCCTGAAGTTAGTGGACCATTTGAAATTTTCAGAGAAATCTCCAGATGCAGAGGAACCAGGGTGTATGAATCAAAGGAGTTAAACTACTCAAAACTAAAACAAAACAAACAAACACTGAGAGCAAAGGAAAATGAGACAAATGGAGTGGAAAAATGATGTTGCTGGAGCTATCTCCAGTTCCACTCAGGCCCAAGTCACCTAGACCCTAGTAAATTCACAGAGACTTATGTTACTTATAAACTGTATGGCTGTGGTGTAGTTAGAGACCTTCTCTCCAGTCCCCACCAAGCCCTGTTAGTCCAACAACTCATTTATAAAATAACCACACAGACATTTATATTATTTAAACTGCTTGGCCATTAGCTCAGGCCTACCATTGTCTAGCTCTTACTCTTATATTTAGCCCATTTCTATTAATCTATACTTTGCCACGTGGCTTGTGGCTTACCACTACCTTACATCTTGTCATGGTGGCAGCTGACAGTATCTCTCTCTTCAGTCTTCCTGTTCCCAGCATTCTCCTCTTCCTTGTCTGCCTACCCTATCCTTTCTGTCTGGCTACTGGCCAATCAGCACTTTTATTTATTTTAACCAATCAGAGCAACACATTTGACACACAGAACATCCCACAGCACTGTGGCAGGCTTCTTGCTATCTAGTTCTTATATCTTAAATTAACCCATTTCTATTCATCTATAAGTTGCCATGTGGCTTGTGCCTTTCCGGTACTTTACATCTTACTTCCCATGGCAGCGGCTGGCAGCATCTCCTGACTCAGCCTTCCTATTCCCAGAATTCTCATCTCTGCCTGTCCTACCTCTACTATACTTCCTGCCTGGCTACTGGCCAATCAGCATTTTATTTATCAACCAAATCATAGCAACCCATTCACAGCATACAGAGCAATCAATATCCACAGCAAAATGATGCAAAGAGGACCTGACTAGCATTGATAAATCATAAAACAAGGTCAGAAGCCTGAAAATATTCTAAAAATTATTCTTTAAAAAATGAAAGAAGCAGAAATGGTGGTGCTGATATACAGCTGCAAGCACTAATTGCAAGGCTGAGGCAAGATGAATGTCACTACAGCTTAGGCTACAGTGGAAGGCCTGTCTCAAAATGACCTAATTTTCTCAAAATAACCAAATTTATAGCCTTTTTCTTATGTATATATATATATATATATATATGTGTGTGTGTATACATTTTTAAAATTTTTTCATACAATATAGTTTGATCTTAGTGTTTTCCTCCCCCAACCTCCCTAGCCACCTTGACACTTTTGATTGCAGTATCATTGAAAAAAATCAAGTATCTTTCTTACCCTAGGTATGAATGCTTTATTTATTGTTTTTTGACAGATATCTTTTGGAAAATATGTATTGTCTTCCTGGAAAACCTCAGTTTTATTGGTGGTATCTAAAGTTTCCTGCCTTTATCAACAGAAAGAGACCTGGTCCTGGAATGAAGGGCCTCTTTCTTTCATCTGAGTTTCCTTTCTCATTTTTCCACAGTTCTGCTGTCTTTCTATCCTGCCCTCCTCTTGGGGGGAGGAGCAGTCTCCTCTCATCTGCCCACCATCAAGGAGGCTTTGCAATTGTTCCCAGTGCTGCTCTGCTTTGAGACCCCTGCCCTGTATGCCCTGCCAGATTAGGCTATGTGTCCTGGGTTGTCTTCTACTCCCTAAAAGTCTGTAATCATCAGACTTCTCTAGGTTTTCTGAATTTGATGGGAAAACCCTTTCCCTTCATGTTGCCATTTCAAGGCCTAATCACAGTCCATATTGTCATGACACTGTCTCTTTTAAGGAAGCTCTTTGTACAGGATTGTCATGTCAGCTCCTTTCCACACACCTCTTCTCTCTCATTTCTCTTCTCTCTCATTTTTTAGGATTTAGCAGCATTTGCTGAAGAGTTTTTCTTTCCTCAATGTATATTTTGACATCTCTATCAAAACTTATGTGGCTGTTGATTGTTTGAATTCTGAGAACTCTATTCTGTGAGTATATGTGTCTGCTCTTGTGTCAAGACGATGTTTTCATTATGAGTCTGTAGTATAGTTTGAGATGAGGTATTGTAATGCTTCCCTGCATTGCTCTTTCCACTTTGGAATCCTTTGGTTATTGGTGCCTCTCTATCTCTCTCTCTCCTTCTGTATCTCTCTGTCTCTGTCTCTCTCTCTGTCTGTCTCTGTCTGTCTCTGTCTCTGTCTCTCTGTCTCTCTGTCTGTCTGTCTGTCTCTCCTCTCTCTCTCTCTCTCTCTCTCTCTCTCTCTCTCTCTCTCTCTTTCTCTGTGTGTGTGTGTGTGTGTGTTTGTGTGTGTGATTAGAATTTTATGGGTTTTTTCTTCCAATATGTAGAACACTTTAAGTAACATGGCCATTTTCATACTTCTATGGATATCATTGGATTCTATTGTAACCTCCTATTTCCACCTCTAATTATATTGAGTCTTATTCTCTTTATATAGTTCAACCAAGAAGTTGTAAATATGGTTATCTTTTGAAACAACCAATGTTTTGTTTGAGCATTGAATCTGAATTGTAATTTTAGTCCCTATGTCATTGATTTCTATCTTTAGTTTTATTATTGTTTTTTTGACCTGCCACTTTGAGGTCTGGTTTGTTCTTGGGATTCTAAAACTTAAATTTTGTCTGTATGTTATTTATTTGAGATGCCTTTATTTTGGTGGGTGTGGGGGCAGTCCCGGAGAGATGGCTCAGTAGATAAAGTGTTTGCCATGCAAATATGGGAACCAAACATCAGATCACCAGAATGCATATACCGTGCACACATGCATACACATGTGCACCGCACACACACACACACACACACACACACACACACACACACGCACACAAAACAACAAAAACAAACAAACAAAAACCCAGAGGAATTCTAAGTGATATGGCAGATTAGAAGTATTGATACTGTATAGAATGAGTTCTATGACAGCCAGGGCTAAACCTTGTCCTGAAAAAATTTTAAAAAAGACAAGGTGTGGTGGCACACACCTTTAATCACAGCACTCAGGAGGCAGAGACAGGCAGATTTCTGAGAGTTCAAATACAGCCTGATCTACAGAGTAAGTTCCAGGATAACCAGTGCAGTTACACAGAGAAACCCTGTCTCATAAAAAAACAAAAAATAAAAAGATAATAAAATGGCACTGGTAGCCACAGTGGCTTGAGCATGATGCTGCAGGCTCTTGGAGGTGGTGGTAGTATCTGTAGCCTCAGCCAGGGACTTGAGCTTTTTAGAGTGAGTACTCCAGTGCCTCTCCTCTGGTGAGAAAAGACCAAAAGAGGACCTCATTAAGGAGAGGGGGCTATAAGGAACACAGTGCTTGAGTCCAGCAGGCACCATGACTGGGGTCATCAAGAAACAGATCCTGGAAGCCAGGAAGCATAAAGACAACACCATGGCCCTGCGCCAGGCTGGGTTAAGGTGGGAAGTAAGTAAGCAGATGGTGAAGAATAGGAGAGAAAGAAGGGAGCAAGTAGGTGGTGGAGAAATAGAAGATGAATAGTTTGTACACTATGAAGTGAAGCAGAACAGCAGACATGAAGGCAGTTGCTGTTCTTATTCCTTGGAAACAAGTGGTTTGTACTGCCCATCAATAGAACCAGTAACAAACACAAGTGCTACTGGACCTATGCCTTCTTTTCTAAAAACCAGCCACTGTATGAGTCACTGTGACTCCTAGAGCTGCATCCCAGCCCAGGAGGAAGAGCAGTACCAGCAGAATGGAGACCCACAATAAGCTGAACATGTCCTGCTGTGTTTACTTCTCATCATTGGCCTTGCTGCTAATCTCTCTAACTGGTTGTGGTAGCAGTTCAACCATTAGACTAGATGACTCTGTTAAACTATACTTTTACCATGCTGCCTCTAACTTTGGCCAGAGATTATTTCCTTCAGAACCTTTGGGTTGGATGGACACTTGAAGACACCCAGATGCCCTGCCCAAGGCATGGCCTGCCCACAGCCGAAGCCACTATGATGTGCAAGTATTTGGTGGAGAGATAGAGAAATAGCAGAAAAGCTTGAGCACTAACTATAAAGAGAGGCAGATCTGCAGATGTGAGGTAAGGGTGGAGAGGAAAAGCCTGATGTGAGTAGTCTGGAAAACCACCTGAGGCCTTGGTAAAGTCCTGGCCCATGCTGCTGATGAGGGACATGTCTGAGTCCTTGGCTATACAGCATCAAGGGTCTGTGTTGATGAGATGACCATGGGCCATGTTACTACCAAAGGCCAGGTGGATGTCCCAGGTCTGAACTACTATCTGGGACTACACTGATATCCAATGGCTGCACAGAGTTGGCTCCACCCCTCACTGACTGCAGCACTCTGGAGAGTGGACCTCAACCCTCACCCAGGCAACACAGCAGAGATGGCTGGCTCTGGTAGTGGTGGTGTGGGTGAGCCAGCCCTGAGGGCTTGAGAGCTGGATCCTAGCCCCTCTCCCCATCTGCCATGCAATGACATGAGTGAGGGAGAGATATGCCCTAAAACCTTCCTGTGGTGGACAGGAGAGGAGCTGGCTCCTAAGTCATAAGAGTGGGAGAGCTAGCTCTTTCCCTTTCCCATTACAACACTCTAGAGAGCGGGCCCTGTACCTCACTTGGGCAACACAGTAGAGCTGGCACTGGTGGTACAGGTGTGGGTGAGCCAGCCCTGAGAATGTGATATTAGGAAAACTGGCCCTGCCCCATTGCTGCCTGCAGCATTGGGTGAGCTAGCTAGCCTGGATAGTGGTGTAGAACTTGCCCTGTTCCAGATCCAGGACTATGAGTCGGCCCTCCCTAACAGCCACCCATCTACAAACTGTTGGAGATTGTGAAAGGGGCCAGTCCTGCAGATCCAAGGCTGCAGGATCTCCATGACAGAGAGAAGCAACAGGATATCCAAGAAGAGTCCCAGTGAGGATAGTGTAGCAAGAGCCATAGGCCTTGAACAAGACCAGTGACTCACTACAATGAATATTTGCAAGTAAAGATGTATGGGCTAAAGAGTATACTATGTGACTGACTCACTGTGTCACACTTCAGTTTCCAAGATGAGACTTTTTTTTGGGGGGAGGGAATGTTGTAAGAGCAGAGGATGGATATGAAGGGACAAGGGGATGAGGAGGATTGGGGTACATAATGACATCTCCATCAAGAATTGATAAAAATTTAAAAGAGATCCACACCCTGCTCCCACACCCATTTGCCCGAGACCCCAGCCACTTTCTGAGACTCAGAGACCAACCCCTAGCTCCTGTCCACCCTGGAACGCCCATCTGGACCAGAGGTGAGTGCTTGGGGTTATAGTCAGAGAGGCAACTGCCCCTGGGTCCCACCGCTGGACACAGGCCATCCCGGGAGGACCTGACCAACTTGGTCCCAGTTTATGGCCAATCGGCGGGCCCTGGGGGAAGGCTCCCTTTTTCCAAGTCTGCAGGCAGACCCTGCAGTCTCCACACCCTGCCCCTACACCCATCTGCCTGAGACCCCAGCCACTTCCTGAGAATCAGAGACCAGCCCCCAGCTTCCTTCCTGCCCTGGAACTGAACCAGAGACCAGAGGAACTCCCATCTGGACAAGAGGAGCTCCCATCTGGACAAAATAGGGAGACATCAGGGACTTCCTGAGACTCAGAGTCCAGCCCCCCAGCTCCTACCTGGCCAGCATTCTCATCTGGACTAGTGCTCTCATCTGGCCCAGAGCTTCCATCTAGACCAGAGAGAGGCTCCCAAAATCTGTCAGCTCTCTCTGGACCAAGTACACTGATAAGACCAAGAATGAACCCAAGAGGAGATGGGCAGACGTCAAGGCAGAAGTACAGACAACAAAATAAAGAGCAATACAGCATCACCAGAACCTAGCCCTTCTCCAACAGCTAGATCTGATCATCATGGAATGAAAGAAGAAGAAGAACACAACCTTATAAGTAACATCATGAAGAGGCTAGAGCCTTATATAGAAGAAGTCAAAAATAGAGGAACAGACAAACAAAAAATGGGATGAACGCTATAAAAAACTACAGTAAAGGACAATTAAAGCAGAAGAAAACAATAAGTCCTTGAAAGAAAATCATGAAAAAGCAAGGGAGACAGTCCAAGACCTGAAAAGGGAAATAGAAAAAATGAAGAAGACACTAGCAGAAGGAATGCTGGAAATAGAAAATCTGAGTAAAGAAACAGGAACTTCAGAGGCAAGTATAACCAACAGAATGCAAGAGATGGAAGAGAGGATCTCTGGTGTTGAAGATATGGTAGAAGAAATAGATTCATCATTCAAAGAAAACACTAAAACCAACAAAGTCATGACCCAAAATGTCCAAGAAATTTGGGACACCATGAAAAGACCAAACCTACGAATAATAGGGATAGAGGAAGGAGAAAAATACCAACTCAAAGGCACAGAAAATATATTTAACAAGAACATAGAAGAAAACTTTCCCAACTTAAAGAAGGAAATGCCTATGAAGATACAAGAAGCTTATAGAACACCAAACAGACTAGACCCCCCAAAAAAGTCCCCTCGCCACATAATAATTAAGCAACTAAACATACAGAATAAAGAAAGAATATTAAGGGCAGCAAAGGAAAAAGGCCAAGTGACTTATAAAGACAAACCCATCAGAATAACACTGGATTTCTCGATGGAGTCTTTGAAAGCCAGAAGGACCTGGGCAGATATAATGCAGACACTAAGAGACCATGGATGCCAGCCTAGACTAATATACCCACAAAACTTTCAATCATCATAGATGGAGTGAACAAGACCTTCCAAGACAAAACCAGATTTAAACAATACTTATCCACAAACCCAGCCCTACAGAAAGCACTAGAAGGAAAATCCAGCCTAAGGAGGGCAGATACACCCATGAGAACAAAGGCAATAGATAACACCACAGCAGTAAACCCCAAAGAAGAGAAGTACACACACACTACCACCAAAAAAATAAAAATAACAACAGGAACGAACAATCACTGGTCATTAATATCCCTTAATATCAATGGACTTAATTCACCTATAAAAAGACACAGACTAACAGAATGGATACGAAAACAGGACCCATCTTTCTGCTGCATACAAGAAACACACCTCAAATTCAAAGACAGACACCTCCTAAGAATAAAAGGGTGGGAAAAGACTTTCCAATCAAATGGTCTTATGAAGCAAGCTGGTGTAGCCATCCTAATATCCAGCAAAATAGACTTCAAACTAAAATCAATCAAAAGAGATGATGAAGGACATTACATACTCATCACAGGAAAGATCCACCAAGATGAAGTCTCAATTCTGAACATTTATGCCCCAAACACAAGGGCACCCACATATGTAAAAGAAACATTACTAAAGCTTAAATCACATATAAAACCCCACACATTAATAGTGGGAGACTTCAACACCCCACTTTCACCTCTGGACTGATCAGCCAAACTGAAACTTAACAGAGACATAATGGACTTAACTGATGTTATGGCTCAAATGGACTTAATCTATATCTACAGAACATTCCACCCAAACAAAAAAGAATATACCTTCTTCTCAGCACCCCATGGAACCTTCTCTAAAATCGACCACATAACTTGGCCACAAAGCAAATATCAACAGATACAAAACAATTGGAATAACCTCCTGTGTTCTATCAGACCACCATGGTTTAAAGTTAGATTTCAACAACAGAAAAAACTACAGAAATCCTACAATCTTATGGAAACTGAATAATGCTCAACGGAATCACCAATGGGTTAAGGAAGAAATAAAGAAAGAAATTAAAGACTTCCTAGAGATCAATGAAAATGAATACACCACATACCCAAACTTATGGGATACTATGAAAGCAGTGCTAAGAGGGAAATTCATAGCACTGAATGCCCACATAAAGAAGCTGGAGAAATCTCATTCTAGTGACTTGACAGCACACCTGAAAGCCCTTGAACAGGAAGAAGCAAAGTCTCCCAGGAGGAACAGACGCCAGGAAATTATCAAATTGAGAGCTGAAATCAATAAAATAGAAATAAAGAGAACAATACAAACGATTAATGAAACAAAGAGTTGGTTCTTTGAGAAGATGAACAAGATAGATAAGCCCTTAACCAAACTAACCAAAAGACAGAGAGAGAGCATCCAAATTCACAAAATCAGAAATGAAAAGGGGGACATAACAACAGATAATGAGAAAATCCAGAGAATCATCAGGTCATACTTCAAAAACCTCTACTCCACAAAACTGAAAAATCTAAAAGAAATGGATAATTTTCTGGATAGGTACCACATACCTAAGTTAAATCAAGACCAGATAAACCATTTAAATAGTCCAATAACCCCTAAAAAAATAGAATCAGTCATTAAAAGTCTCCCACCCAAAAAAAGCCCAGGACCAGATGGTTTCAGTGCAGAATTCTACCAGATCTTCAAAGAAGACTTAATACCAATGCTCTTTAAATTGTTCCACACAATAGAAGCAGAAGGAATATTTCCAAACTCCTTCTATGAGGCTACAATTCCTCTGATTCCTAAACATAACAAAGATGGAACAAAGAAAGAGAACTATAGACCAATCTCCCTCATGAACATTGATGCAAAAATACTCAATTAAATACTGGCAAACAGACTCCAAGAACACATCAAAACAATTATCCATCATGATCAAGTAGGTTTTATCCCAGGGATTCAAGGGTGGTTCAACATATGAAAGTCTGTCAATGTAATACACCATATAAACAAACTCAAAGAAAAAAACCACATGATCATCTCACTAGATGCAGAAAAGGCATTTGACAAAATCCAACACCCCTTCATGATAAAGGTCTTGGAGCTATCAGGAATACAGGGAACATACCTAAACATAATAAAGGCAATCTATAGCAAGCCAACAGCCAACATCAAATTAAATGGAGAGAAACTCAAAGCAATACCACTAAAATCAGGAACAAGGCAAGGCTGTCCCCTCTCCCCCTACTTAAGACAACATAAAGAGATTAAGGGGATACAAATTGGAAAGGAAGAAGTCAAGCTCTACCTATTTGCAGATGACATGTTAGTATACATGAGTGACCCCAAAAATTCAACCAAGGAACTGATACAGCTAATAAAAACCTTCAGCAACATAGCAGGATACAAGATCAACTCAAAAAAATCAGTAGCCCTCTTATATACATTAGAAAAACAGGCTGAGAAGGAAATCAGAGATCCATCAAGCTTTACAATAGCCACAAAAGATATAAAATACCTTGGGGTTATTCTAACTAAGCATGTGAAGGACCTATATGACAAGAACTTTAAGTCTCTGAAAAAAGAAATTGAAGAAGATGTCAGAAAATGGAAAGATCTCCCATGCTCATGGATAGGCAGGATTAACATAGTAAAAATGGTGATCTTACCAAAAGCAATCTACTGATTCAATACAATTCCCATGAAATTACCAACACAATTCTTCATAGATCTGGAAAGAATAATACTGAACTTCATATGGAAAAACAAAAAACCCAGGATAGCCAAAAGAATCCTGTACAATAAAACAACCTCTGGAGACATCACAACCCCTGACCTCAAGCCCTACTATAGAGCTACCATAATAAAAAGCAGCTTGGTACTGGCATAAAAACTGACATGTGGACAAATGGAATCGAATTGAAGACCCTGACATTAACCCGCACACCTATGAACATACAATTTTTGACAAAGAAGCCAAAAATGTACAATGGAAAAAAAGAAATCATCTTTAACAAATGGTGCTGGCATAACTGGATGTCAATGTGTTGAAGGCTGCAAATAGATCCATATCTGTCACCATGCACAAAACTGAAGTCCAAGTGGATCAAAGACCTCAAGATAAATCCAGTTACTCTGAACTTGATAGAAGAGAAAGTAGGAAATACTCTTGAACACACTGGCACTGGAGATCACTTTCTAAATATAACACCAGTAGCACAGACACTGAGAGAAACAATCAATCAATGGTACCTGTTGAAACTGAGAAGCTTTTGTAGAGCAAAGGACACAGTCAACAAGACAAAGTGACAGCCTACAGAATGGGAAATGGTCTTCACCAACCCCACATCTGACAGAGGGCTGATATCCAGAATATATAAAGAACTCAAGAAATTAGACATCAAAATACCCAACAGTCCAATTAAGAAGTGGGCTATAGAACTAAACAGAGAATTCTCCACAGAGGAAGTTCAAATGGCTGAAAGACATTTAAGGAATTGCTCAACATCCCTAATTATCCGGGAAATGCAAATCAAAACGACTCTGAGGTACCACCTTACAACTGTCAGAGTGGCTAAGATAAAAAACACAGAAGACAGCTTATGCTGGAGAGGATGTGAAGCAAGGGGAACTCTCCTCCACTGCTGGTGGGAATGCAAGCTTGTACAGCCACTTTGGAAATCAATAGGGTGCTTCCTTAGAAAATTGGGAATCCATCTCCCCCAAGACCCAGCACTCTTGGGCATATACCCAAGGAATGCTCAATCATACCACAGGGCATTTGCTCAGCTATGTTCATATTACCATTGTTTGTAATAGCCAGAACCTGGAAACAACCTAGATGCCCTTCAACTGAAGAATGGATAAAGAAAATATGGTACATATACACAATGGATGGAGTACTACTCAGCAGAGAAAAACAATGACACCATGAGGTTTGCAGGCAAATGGATGGTTCTAGAAAAAATCATCCTGAGTGAGGTAACCCAGACTCAGAAGGACAAACATGGTATGTACTCATTCATAGGAGGATACTAGATGTAAAACAAAGATGACTAGACTGCTACACAACTCCAGGGAGGCTACCTAGAAAACGGGACCCTAGGAAAGTCCCAGGGATCACCCAATGACAAGAGAAATGGATGAGATCTCCATGAACAATCTGGACGACAGTGGGAGTAATGAAGGGCAAGATTTGAGGGAAAGAAAGCTTAGGGGAGCAGGAGATCCCAGCTGGATCAAGAACAGAAAGGGAGAACAAGGAATAACAGACCATGATAAATGAAGACCACATGAGAACAGGAATAGGCAGAATGCTCGAGAGGTCCCCAGGAATCCACAAGGATACATCCTCTGTAGACTGCTGGCAATGGTTGAGAGAAAGCCTGATCTTATGTAGTCTGGCGATCAGATGACTAAACACCCTAGCAGTCGTCTTGGAACTCTCATCCAATAACTGATGGAAGTGGATGCAGAGATCCTTTGCCAGGCCCCAGGTGGAGCTCCAGGTGTCCAACTGTCGAGAAGGAGGAGGGACTACAAGAGCGTGAATTGTTGAATCCAAGATTGCAAAAAGCACAGGGACAAATAGCCAATCGAATGGAAGCACATGAATTATGAACCAAAGGCTGTGGAGCCCCCAGCTGGATCAGGCCCTCTGGATAAGTGAGACAATTGAATAGCTTGATCTGTTTGGGAGGCTCCCAGTCTGGACCTGTCCTTGGTGCATGAGCTGGCTGTTTGGAGCCTTGGGCTTACACAGGGACACTTTGCTCAGCCTGGAAGGAGGGGACTGGACCTGCCTGTACTGAATCCACCAGGTTTAACTGAGTCTCCAGGGGTGTCTTGGTCCTGGAGGTCATGGGAATGGAGGGGCGGGGCTGGAGGGAAGGTGGGGTGGGAGTGGGACTGGGGAGGACAGGGGAACCCATGGCTGATGTATAAAATTAAAACACATAATAATTTTAAAATGCTGTCACATCAAAAAAATTTAAAATAGAAAAAAGTCTCACTACTGAAACTCAGCAGGAAAAATGGTTAAAGGAGAAAAAGGTCTGTAAATGGACTTAAGTCTGTGGAGATATCTGTAGGAAAGAAGGCAGGAGAGCTGGGAATAAGACAAGAGAAAAATCTATCCATGAAGTCACAGGAAAGAACAGACTACATTTGAATAATAGTTAAGCAGGCAAAACCAAACATTATAAGATCAAAATAGCAGGAATACTAATTATTTTAATTTTCCAATTAAAGGACAGAGACTAGAATTAAATTTTTTAAAAGGAGATAAAAGCAATAGCTGGAACAGAAAAGACACTGACATATTTTATTTTCCTCTCCAAGGAAAACCTATGTGCTTTGCCCTAGTCCCTTCTACTATGTCCGACCTCTCTGGGTCAGCAGATAGTAGCTTGATTAACATTGATTTAACAGTTGCTGTCCTCATAGAAGCAAATATATACCATATTTATCTTTCTGGGTGTGAGATGCCCTCACTCAGGATGATTTTTTTTTCTAGTGAGAGTTGGAGAAAACCTTTAACATCCAATGGAGGATTAGTATCTAAAATTAGTATCAAGAAAACAATGGATTAAAGAAACTAAGCATCAAGAAAATAAACAACTCAATCAAAAATGGACTATGGAACTGAACAGATAGTTCTCAAAAGTGGGCCTACATAGTTACTAAACTTGTGAATAAATGTTCAACATCCTCTTCATCACAGAAATGCAAATTAAAACCACTTTGAGATTCCATCTTACTCCAGTTAGAATGGACATCCCCAAGAAAGTCAGCAAATTCTGAAGATGTGGGGATTAGGGAATGTTGATAGGGATGCAAATTATATAGCCGCAATCAAAATCAGTTTAGAAATTTATCAAAGAATTAAAAAATGAATTATAGGACCCCATTATACCACTTCTGGGCATATATCCACAGGACAGTTAGCCACTACAGATAAACATCCATGTTCATCTATTCATAATCACTAGAAAATAGAACAAGCCCAGAAGTTGATCAATAGATGAATGGCTAAGGCAATTATGGTATATGAAACAATAAAATTTTATTCATATATAAAGAAAACTGTAATTATTAAATTCACATTAGAATGGATGGAACAGGGAAATATCACGTTAAGTGAGCCCAGAAAGACAACTCCCACATGTGTTCACTCATATCAAGTCCTAGATTTGAATGTTGGATTTGAGCATTTAGTTTGGAATGTCTGCAGAAGTCTGGAAGCTAGAAAAGGGAAAATCAGAAAAGACCACAGTGGGAAAATGGTATTAAAACACACACGATACAGAAGAAAGGAAAGGGAGTAGTGGAATGAAAAGTTCAAGTGCGTATAGGAGTCAGTGATGGAGGACAGGAGGAGGTAGGGGAGGTCAACCAAAACCAAAGGTACGTGGAAAGCCTAATGAAAACTGCTTAGTAAATAAATTCAAAAAATACAAAGGACTTTAAATGAGGTACCCCAGTATGATGTAAATACCAACCTTACAGGCAAGATGTCCACATCGACTCTGGGTAGTAATCACCGGCTTTCTTGTTGGATTTGAGAACCACTCCACAGGATGAAATGCATGGTACTATAAACATGCTTCCCCATGGCTGGGGAGATCCTAGATCCTAAGTGGGAGTCTACTACTGCTGTTTTGTGAAATGGTATTGGGTAGCAGTTTCCTCCAACATTAAAACCTTCCATTTTTGAGGTATGCTTCTTAAGGAAGAGGGCATTGAAGAAGGAGGTGAAACAACAGGCTATTCCCAGGGGAAGTGAAACACTCCATCCTTCAGGGAAGCTCCTTAAACTCAGTAGGTAAACAACTCAATATCACCCCAGGAGGTTGCTGAAACTGGCCAGATTCACTAGGTTCCTCCCTCCTTGAGAGTCCAGACTGTTGAAAGTCACTCCCAGACAAGCTGAGCTATGTAGAAGAGGCTCCAATCTGCCAAACAGCCTGGGAAACACAGAGACTAGCTGAACTGCCTAGAAGAAACAAAGATCAACTGAGCTATCTGGTAGAGGATCAGACCAACCAAGTCACCAGGAAAGGACATTCTACAAACTATAGCTGCCCACAGTTGTGCAGTGTACTCTGGGTTCCCTGTTTTGTGAGTTGTCACCCATGCTAAGGTGGGGTTTGGCAATGTAACTGTCTTCAAGTTTTTTTTCTGACCCCTGAAAATAATTCAAACAAAACTCATTGGTTCACCAAGTTGAACTATGGCAGTATCTGTACTTTGATCTGTCATAAGTTCTCTTGCTGAGGTGAGTAGATATTCGCTCACATCTCCCCAAGAACAGTGCCACACGAAAATGGTCATATTGACAAAATGCCTTCTAAATATTTGCTTGTACTCATAGATTATTGCTCTTTCTCTCTTTATTATTTAAATGTTTATTTTTATTTATCATATTTTGATGTTTCAGCTCCCCCAACTCCCATATCTTCCCTACCTACCCAAATTCACTCTCTCTCACCTAAAAAAAGAACCCACAAAATTAATATCAAAGCAAACAAAAATCATAGGACAAAAATATTCCAAAACAAAACAAAAAGCCCACAGAAAACCATGGAGTTCATTTTGGGTTGGCTGACTCTCTCTATGCATGGAAACTGCCCTGGGGTGTGGTTGATGTACCCAGGTATCCATTGGAAACAGCTTCTTGATTAGGGATGAGACTTTGTCCACTTCCCCCTTTCAGTGGGGGGATTTTGTCTGGCCTGCGTCTGTGTTGTGGGTATTGCCTATCAGTTCTGTTGTGTCTGAAAGAGACTGCTTAGAGCCATCCATCATTTATGGCTCATCATTTCTCTGAGAAGCTTATTTCTGTATTACAGAGTGGTTAATGTGGAGAATCATAACTGGTCAGAGTGCTGACTAGGACTGAATATTGAGTGTTCAGCCCTAAACAGAACTCTGTAAACCTGCTAAGGTTTGATGAACAGCATAGAAGACTAGAAGACGGTACAGAAAAAAACGGAAGAGCTGGAGAGTGGGAAGGGCTACAGTGAAATGTGGTTATCTGTGTAAGTCCTGTAAAATAAACCCAACAAGCCATTCAGCTATCCAGATCTGATGAAGGAGAGATCTGTGAGGTCCTGTACCCAGAAGAGGAGCTACTGACCTTTAATAAATTGTTGTTAGTGGATGGGGAGTTATTTTTCTTTTAGGGTGCAGCCAGTGATAAGGAGCCCATGATCCAGTTAAGAGCTCCACCCTCATTCTCAAGAAGACAAACTCCATTTGTTAATTTTTAAAAGACATGAAAGTAGGAGAGGGACATGTTAGGAAGAAGGGAGAATAAGAGAGGACTGAATACAGTCAGTTGTTGAAATCTGCTCTTGTACTGGGAATGGGCCGATTGTTCCTTTATGCATTTCACGGACTGAACTCAGCTTCTTGCTGCCTGTACCTTTTAGCTTGTCAGCATCAAGCCTTCCTGTTCTCCACAACTGACTCAGTGGTCTCTCACTCACACTGGGCCTGTGTCAGATGGAGTTTAGGCTTCCTGTCTCATTGTTTTTCTGAATTCTTAGACCTCTAGAATAGCTCCGTTTTAAATAATAGGTTATTTTGAGTACCGTGGGCTTGTCTTGGGTGTTCTTTTCACTGAAGCTGCCTTGATTACATTTTGGAAGTCTCTATGCCCTCTCTCCCTGGCAGGGACCCCTGTAGCTGGTACTGCGCTAGCCTCAGCTTCTCCCTATGTTCTTACTTCCTTTATAAATTTCTGAAGTTCTTTCTGTCTTTGGAATAGTCTGGGGGTTTTGTTTTGGTTTGGTTTTTTTCTGTTTTTTTTTTTTTTTTTTCTTATTCTTTTCCTTTACTGGGTAACAAAAAGTCAGCTTCTAGTCTGCCATCTTACCTAGGAATTGTGAGAACCTCTTGTCAAGGCTTTTATCCTTTCATTTTCAGTGATGCTGGCCTTACTTTCTGTCAGCACCTTCCTGTGGGTCATCATTAGGGACATAACTACAGAGGACAAGTAGTTTGCATATATTCCACTTAATTTTGCTTTTCAGCCTGATGGCAAAAGAACTGTTAGAAGTCTTAGCAACTGGAACATGAAGAAAGAGAAGTAAAGAGAGAGGATACATTATTGTGGTCATATAACTAAATAATGATCACTTAACAGTTAACATAACTGTTCTTCAGAGAAGAGAAAGAGGTAGATAGAGAATAGATATAGATAAATAGGTTGACATATTTAAAAAGATAGATGATAGAAACTCAGATAAGAGGGCATTGTTCCCATTATTATGGAGGCTGTGAAGTTTCCTGATAAGCTATGTGTAGGCTGTAGAAACACAGAAGCTGATAGCATGGCCCAATCCACATACAATCAGGGAAGTCATCATGTAACTCAATCTGAGATAGAAGGCTTGATAATTTGGAGAACCAGTGTTTTTAGTTGTTTGCAAAGCCCAGAAAGAACAATGTTCTGATGGTCAAGAGTAGCAGAAGAATGCCTGAGTTCCAGGAGGAAGGATCAATTGTCCTCGGCTTGTGTGTTTTTTTTTTTTCATCCTTGTCCCTAATGGATTAGGTGATGTCCACTCTCACTAGGAGTAGTTTCCCACTCATTTCATCAACTCACATTCACTCTCCTCTGTCAATACCATTGAAAACTTACTTAGCAAAACATGTTTCATTGATTCTATAGGTTCACCATCACAGGGACAAAGTCAAAACTAGTCTCTACATACCTCAACCACTGCAAATCAAGTTACCAAATTCAGGAGGAGGTATAAACCAGCCTGTCATGAGGAAGGTGTTGGACAATGGCCTGAGCCACATTACTGAATTTATGTATTTTGTCTTTATCTTGTCTCCATTCAAGCCGCTATAGCAAAATCACCAAAGACTGAGGGGCCAAACAACAGATATTTAATCCTCACAGTTCTGAAAGCTAAATGCCCAAGATGAAGGATCTTGTTCATTTCTTAGTTAGGAGTCTCTCAGTAGCTTACAAATACACATCTTCTCCTTATAGACTCACTTGTGGGAGCATACTCTATGTAATCTCTCTCTCACCCTCTCCTATTAAAGTAACTAATCCTATCCCAGGACCCATCCTCAAGACTGGATCTCAGTCTGCTTATCTTCTAAAGCATCTTCCTTCAAATATCGTTAAACTGAGAGTTGGGGGAATGATTATGAGTGCATTTAAGAACAGGAATAGGAACTTAGGGTGAACACTAACAATCAGTCTGTAGTGCCTTGTGACATAAATAATACATAAATAAGTAAACAAAATATGGATGTAACTTTACAGCTGAATCATGAGTGTAGAGCTAAAATTACTCAGGGCACTTTCATCACCCTCAATGTTAATTTTGGTAGAGTTGAAGCAGCGAACACTATTAATCCTCAGTCTTATTTGTTATTAATCCACTTAGTAACCTGTGATAATTATTTAAGGTCTTAAAGTAAAAATGATTCCATCTTATAAAAAGAAGATTATAAAGCTTCTGAAAGAGCAAATTAGGCTCATCAGAATGCTTTGTATTCATTAGATGCTTAACAGATACTTGCTAACTTATGTTTCATTTATAAGAATCCATGGATTTATAGTCTGTCAAATGCTTCCAGGTGACTTACTGGGCCTTACCAAAGTGAGAGTCACTAAAGTACTTAATTGTTCCCAAAACTCTAATTGGGAGAAAATAATTCATTTTAGCCCTTCTAGCAAATATTCACATATTGGGGGCTTTTCCAGTGTAGATTATACTGTGCTCAGTCCTTCTCTAGACAGTTTCAATGTCCTCCAGAATCTCTGTACCCTGGTAGCATTCACTGTAAAAATTCCTGAAATGGGCTTAAACAATTAAGGAAAAGAATGAAGAACTCATACTGCTTAAAAGATTGGATTTTGACTCTCATGAGCCTAATTATCTCCCTGGAAAGTGATTTCTTTTGTCTTTTAACACAATCAACTTCATCTTGACTTTGATTCTGCTTACTATCTATAGGAATTCTCTCCAAAGGAGGTAGGGATGGTGGAGTATTAGTGTTTAATCCAATATGGTTCTATCAAGACTTCTTTGGAAGTAATTTCATTGTAGACTCCTGATTTCATGATTTTTTTAAGCATGCTCAATGCAACATATTTCTATCTAGCTGCCCTATTACATTCAAATTCTATTGATATAACTAAAATTACACATTTGTTGTCTCTAAGAACAATGCAATATCCAAAAGTGTCACATTTAGGAGGTATAATGCCTTTATCTACTTGTTTATTCACTTAGATAAATTAGAGAAGTATTTCATGTAAGTAGAAGAAATATGTTAAGCAGAAATATTTAAGGCTACCTACTTTTGAATCACATGAAGATTTTATTATTTAAAAGTGCTTTGAAGTATCTCCATTGGGTATTGATTAAAATTGTCTGAGTTTCAGCAATCTGGTGCTCATGTAATTAAAATGGAAATTCTCATTCTTATTGTAGCTATTTGGTATAACTATTCCTACAGTGATGGATAAATCATGTGGATAAAGGCATTCTAATTCTCTTTATGACCTTTACTAAGACCTCAAACTGTAATCTGTCACACTGACTCCCAGGATAAAATTATTCCGGCTGCTCACTTTAACATTTATACAGTGACAAGATGTTAATAATGCCTGGGGGAGTTAGCTATATTTTAATATGAGTTAGAAGGAACAATTATTTCTGTAAGAGACCAAGGCTTAAATTGGATGGTCTATCTGAGAACCTAAATCTCAGACATTTCTTTACAAGTAGAATGAGCCAGAAAGGCCATTTTGGTAGCCTTTAGAAAAAAAAAAATATTTTTTCTAGAGATTACATGAGATGTTGATGACACAAAATGAGGGATGAACTTCTTCTCCTCAAATAACTTCTCTGTCGCTCCTCAAAATCCAAATGCCTCTTCGAATGGGCATCATGTGATAAAGGCCATCTATGGACCTAGTTGCAGTACGATGCCCTTAACTATGTTGTAACTGTGCGTACAAGGGCTGATAGAGGCTTTCTCTCTGCTTCCATCTGATACAATGTCAAACCCATGTATGGACTTAATCATTGGTTTACCTCAGCATTCCATCTTTGTTCTTGGTATTATTGGAACAAGAGCCCTGCAGGTACTAGAAAGTATTAATCTATGTCTTTGCCTCCTACCGACATCAAAGACTGTTTTATACTCCAGTAAAGTTGGGATTGTCTTTTTCTCAGAATCTTTATAACTTCCAAAATGATGTTTTAGATGCTTGAAAATTCAATGTGTGTTGGGGTGGGGAGGGAGAGGGGTGGGAGAAGGGGGAAGGAGGGAGGAAGAGAGAGAGAGTTGATCTTGATTGGCAATTTCACTGGATCTGAAATCAGTTAAGATGTAGCAGCTGGCACACCTTTAAGGAATTTTATTGATGATATTATTTGTAGTGTGCAGACACATATAAATGTGTGCAGCATTCTCTGGTGACATCCAGATAAACAGGAATCTTAGGGAAAAGCTGGTTTTTGCCTTTTTGCCTTTCTTGTTGGCAAGCTCACTTACCCTGTTGTTGCTGCTGTTACTGCTGCATTGCTCCACTGATACTAAAATGTGATAGCAAAACTGATACCAAAGCAGGAATCATTGTTGACTTCAGTACCAAATTAGGACCCATGAGGCATCCAGCCTTATGGACTGGGAAGCTACCAGATTCTAAACCTCTCCAGCGTGAAGACAGTCATTGCTTGACTACCCAGAATATACCTGGTAAACCAATCTAGTAAATATTCTTCTAATACACACTCATTCTATCAGTTATTTTCCTCTAGAGAACAATGAATAATATAGTGTGTCTTAGAAAAGAAAACAAGATAAATATATAGATTATTCACATGTTTTTGAGATTTTCTCCTCCCTCCCTTTCTGAACTATAAATTCAACTTAAATCTCTCTCTCTCTCTCTCTCTCTCTCTCTCTCTCTCTCTCTCTCTCTCTCTCTCTGTGTGTGTGTGTGTGTGTGTGTGTGTGTGTGTGTGTGTGTGTGTGTGTGTGTTTGTGCGTGTTTGTATAGTGTGTATATACTGGGATGTTTTTATAGGTTTATTTTAGTCACTCTACACAGGAGCTGAACTGATAACGACATCCTAGTTTGAATGTTGGTATGCTGAAGGGCATGAAAAAGTTTCATTACTCACATAACCACATAACGAGGCTATCTGGGGAATATCAGGTGTCTTCCACACAGGTGCAGAAGTGATTTGAAAGAGGAGGGGGATGATATAGATTGCAGTTTTAATGGTGGCCAGGGAATGAGGCTACAGTGAGAATTCCTGTGTATGGCATGCACATCCTGCAGGCATCAAAGGCAGCAGGTACTGACTTTTTTTTTTTTTAATCAGCTTGCTCAGTGTGAAACCAGAGAGGAAAAGGGAAGGGAGAGGCATACCTGTTAGCAAGTATCAGTGAATGAGACCAGACTCTCATTGTACCAGGTGTAAATAAACACATAGCACACACCTGAATATACCCATCCACCCAAGGTGCCTCCTGTTCCTAGTGTTCCCCTGGGATTCCTCGGCACCACTGGTCTGTGGTCACCCTAGGTTCATCACCCTTGTCCCTTGTCACTCTCATTTGCACCTCATGACTAAGATTGCATCTTTGTACTTGGCTTGATGCAAGTTCACAGCACAAATAAAAACGGAAACAAAAAATTCTAGTTACAAAAGCCATGTAAATGTTTGACCTGTTATTCTAAAAATTGATAATTCAGGGAAAGAGAGCAATAAAAAGGTTACTAATACTGTTGATAGGGATTTGCTATGCCTCTTAGGCAGAAATGCCAACATGAAATTGGACTTTAAATAGCCAGTCATTTTTTTCTCTATAACATAAAACCATTTTTCTCCCTTTGATCACATGATATTCTAAACAAATAATTTAGGAAACATATACCGATATACATATGTACATAAACATTATACATATGGAGCCAAATGCTCACATGAGAGATGCTGGCATTGTTTGTATCCTTTGGTGTTAAATGGAATGCGTAACAAATTTGTTTTAGATGAGGAGACTCAGAGTTGCTCCGAGTTTCCCTGGAAAATGAAACTGAAAGTAAAAAACAAAACAAACAAACAAACAAAAACCTCTAAAATCTGATAACAGTTGAATGAATCACAGTCCCGCTTTATAGCTGAGGCTCATGAGAGGACCCCAGCAACACCCCTGTGCCAAACCATGTGGCTGGGGCTGGCAGAATTCAATGGATCACAGCCTGAGCTTTCTAGCCCAGGCATGCAAGAGGACTCCAGCAACACGTCCATACCAACCAGGCTGGGTGATTGGGCACTATTACTATCTCTTTGTGATGAGGAAGCATGGTCTTGCCCAGGGCCATGATAGTTGGACAAGGAGACCCACACGCGGGCCTGGGACAGTGTGCCCTGGGCTCCAAGGACAAAACACTGACCCACCCAGGCACCTTGCAGCACCAAGCTATTACTATTACTGTGGTGAACAGATGTATGGTGTGATGTGGGAGAGAAAGAGCGACAAAATGGTTCATGTCCTGTGGACAAAGACATATCTGAAGAGGCAGAAGAGATGAGCAGTGGACTGGGTGGGTGGCTTCATTGCCATCCAGGGCCATAATGATGTCTGGCCTTCAGCTTCTGCTGTGGCCCTTGTCTGGGTTCTGGCTCTGAAGCAGCAGCAGTCCCTGTTGATGTTCATGACTTCCAATACCACCAAAGGCAGAGAGGATAGGGCTGTGCAGAGTTGGCCCTGCCCTTCATTGGATGTAACGCAGGAGAGAACTGGTCCTGGTCCTCACTGGCTAACGCACCCAGGAGAGAGGATCCTACATCACACCTGGGCAGCATAAAGAGCTGACCCTGTTCAAGGGGCATGGGCGAACTGGTCCTGAAAGCATGAGAATGAAAGAGCAGGTAGTGCCCTTCTCATATGCCATGTTGCAGCATGGGTGAGGGAAAGATTCTCTCCTCCCCTCGACCCTTGCCACCTGCAGCAGGTGGGGGACCTGACCCAATCCCTCACCAGCTGCAGAGCTCGGGAGAATGGGGCCTTCGCCTCGTTGGGACAGCACAGTGGAGCTGACCCTGTAGACAGGGCCATGGGTGAGCTAGCCCTGGGGGTGAGAGAGGGGCATAGCTGATTGGTACTGCTTCCCCCATCTGTAGTGTGGTGATGGGAGCCAAGGAAAGATGCCCTCCTCCCTCACCCCTACCGCCTCCAGCTGGCAAGGGACCTGATGCCTCCACCTGCAACAACACGTAGGAAAGCAGTTCCTGCACCTCGTCTGGGAAGCACAGTAGAGCTGACCCTGTTGGTGAAGTGAGCCAACTTCGACATTGTGAGCATAGGAGAACTGTTCCCATTACTCCTCTGTCATGTGGTGGCATGGGCCGGGGAAAGATGCCCCTCTTCCCACCTACCAGTGCCTAAGGCAGGTGGAAGAGCTGGCACTGAGGTTCCTAAGAACATAAGAGCAGGAGAGTTGTCCCTGCCCCTCATCAGCTGCAGCACTCAGAAAAGTGACCCCTACACCTCACCTAGGCAACACAGTAGAGCTGACCAGAAATTGTGGGTATGGGAGAACCCAACCTGAGGACTTGAAAGACTGGGAACTGGCCCCTCCCCTTGTTCATTGCTGCAGTGGGTGAACTAGCCAGGGCAATGCTGGAGAACTAACCCTGGTAGTGAAGACAAAGGAGAGGTGGGGGTCAACCCCAACATCCACCCCATCTGTGATCTGCTGAAGTGCCCCCCACTATGGACCCAGGCCTGCAGGATCTCCACTCCACGACATAGTGCAGTAACAGGATGTGCAGGAAAAGTCCCAGCGAGAGCCCTGCGTCAATGGTGTAGCAGAAACCAGGGACCTTGAATCACACCAATGATTCTTTGTGATGAAGGTCTGCATGTAAAAATGTATAGATAAAAGGGTTTACTGTGTGACTCACTATGTCACACTGCAGCTTCCATGATGAGATTTTCCCCCTTCTTCCTCCCCCCCCCTTTTTTCTTCTTAAATTTTATTTTGTTTTATTTGTGGGGGTGGGGGGTGGGGGGGAGATGTATGGGATCAGGAGGCATGATGTGAAAGACAAAGAATAAATAAAAAGGAAGTTTTAAAAATCTGGTAATAATTAAATTTTGTCCTTTGTATAACATTCAAAATCAAAGTTTTCCTGAAAATATTGATTAGCTTTGACCTAGAAGCTTCTCAGGCATTGCAACATGAACAGCCCCTTTCTCTCCACCCTCACAGTTAACTGTTTACTGCCCACAACCAAAACGGAATGAGAGTTAGTCTGTGAGCCTCTCATCCACAGAGGAAGATCCCCAAGCACACTGAGTAACTGGAGGCTCCAGGTACCACATCACCTATGGTGGACACACATTGAGTAAAGAGCCAACACTTAACATTGTCCCCCAAACCCAGGAATCAGAGAAAACTGACCGCAAGCATGAATTATCAGCTACTCATCAATTACATTAACTGGGATATACCTCCTGCCCCTGATACCTGTAAGAGGAGAGAGATACCCACATGGCCATGTGACCCTGAGTTCTCCTTAGAGCTCACTTCACACTGTCTTTCCATGGCATTAATAACTTTCCTAATGAACCCTTTACTCAAAACTGTCATTCTCCCTCAGCGACTCCTTTGAACCCCTGAATCTGAGACCATTGTAGTACCTTTATGTATTTCTTTTCCTTCAAGAAAATATATCTCAGACAAAAAAGTTATTTCTGTTCATTCTACTAGCATATCTATTTACATACTTATTTTGTCAAGGCAAGTATTTACCTCTCAATTTGCTTAATGCAATGTGGGACTGAGAGGCAAATTACCATAACTATAGCTTCATTTGGCATCACAAGTAGAATTTATCAGCCTTAAGCTTGAATCCCCATTTGGTGGCATGCTGAACATTTCCCAGAACCAGAGCTTTGGAAGCTGTATGCTGCTTCCTTCTCTGATCTGATGTCTAGCAAGACTCCCACTGATGAAGCCAAGCTGATCAGTCCACCTGCTTGAGATCTGCGTTAGTTAGATTATAAATAATTTGGATAATTTAAGTACTAGCTTCAAGGCTCCCTCCTGGCTCAGAGCATATGGCTTTAGAAACAGTTTGTCAACTCTATGGGAGAAAATAAGAATTTTGTATAATGAAGGAGCCCCATAGAGCAAGAAACTCAACACCAGACAGAAGATCCTCAATACTAAGATAAACTTGTCTCTTTCAAGTTTAGCAAAGTATTAGGAGGTAAAACTATAGAGAAGAATAGCTACAAATACACATTTTACATACATTAAGTATGAAAGTCAAAATATTACTTTGATTCTTATGCATTTGCATGGTGACCTGGTTAGCCTTAATGTGACACAGACTAAAACCAGTTGAGAGGAGTCCCAACTGAGATTGCCCAGGTCAGACTGGTCTGTGGCTTGTCAGAAGGAGATTGTCTTAGTTATCAATTTATATGGGAGGGCCCAGGCCACTCTGGGTCCCTGCATTCCAAGAGCAGGTGGTCCTGGGTTGTATAGGAAATCTCACTAAGCATGAGTCTGTCTAGCATTGAGTCATAGAGCAAACCAGCAAACAGCATTCCTCTGTGACTTTGGCTTCAAGTCCCCCCTTATAACTTCCTGCCCTGAGTCCTCCAATGGCAGAATGCAACCTGGTGGTGTCAAAGGAACCCCTTCCTCTCCCAAGTTGTTTTTAGTTTGGGTGTTTTATCCCAGCAACAGAAAACAAACTAGAACAGATTACTTTGTTTCCACTGTTTCTGCTTCATTAAAATGACACATAAACAGTGTCTTTATGATCGATCAATCATTTAATTATCCTCTCTCACTTCAAGAAGAAAAATTGATGTCAAAACAAATGCTCTGTTCTCATAAATCCTTTAATCCCAGTTAACGTAAAATGCTTGCTAAGCAAGCAGGAGTACCCAAGTTCAGGTCCTCTTCATCCTTGTAAAAAATTGGGTGAAATGACATGTACCTATAGTCTCTAAAGCTTGCTAGCCAGCTTCAGTGAAGGATCGTGTCTCCAAAAATAAGATGGCAATCAGTAGAGTAAGGCTCCTGATATTGACCTTTGACAATCACCACATACTGAATACATAAATAAATAAGATTAAGTTTATATAAAATAAAATAAATAAGGGCAATCTAACCACTGGCATTGTTTATTTTTGTTTGTTGGCTTGCTTGAGACAGTGTCCTCTTGCATAGCCAAGCTACCCTCAGATCTGTTTCCTCAGCCTCCTAAATGCTAAAGAGTTCCTCACTGAGATGATCAGGGAGACTTTAAATCCATGATATTTGGTCTCACCCCTCTGAATATGGGAGTTATGGCTATATACCACAGCTCCTGGCTAACCAAATTTTAAGTTGATTAAGACTATTTGTGGTGAAAACCAAATTTTTTCTTAATACATGTAGAATCAGAAAGAACTCACTTCACTTCTTAATTAATTATTAATAGTATATTTGGGAAGTTAAATTATCTCTCTGTACCTCAGTTTCCTCTTTTTTCATAAAAGATATAAATACCTCAATACATGAGAAGTAATTTAAATGAAAAACTTCCCAGTAGTTAATAGAGCACATTATCTGACTCCTGGTGTTCCTGATGCACAGAGGTACCAAGTATCAATATTCTACAATTATGGTTTTTGCTTGGTTCTTAAGCTATATCACCTATTTTCTAATTCAAAGAATAGAATTCTTTTGAAATAATATAGCACTTTGGTAGCAAGATTATTTTTAGCCCATTTAATTTGAACATATCTCAACTATATCCTATTTTCTTAGGGTGCTTTCTTTTTATCCTTAATGCTCAGGTACATATAATACAGCCCCCAAAATAAATAAATAAGAGTGAGAAGGAAAGAAAGAAGGTAAACAAAAAGGAAGTGATATCTATTACTCATGTTAAGAGACTTGTTTTCTTATGGGAAATATACCACTTGTGGATAATTTATGTTGTATGTGTTATTGTCTTTATTTCAGGGCATATGACAAATACAGCTGAATTTGAAAAAGTTAATTCCTCGCAAAAACACCTGTACATATCTAACTTGTGGTAGTGCTTGTTCTCATACCTTTACCAGGCTCTGGTCCATTTGTAATGATGCAGAATAATAATTTGAGATATAGGTTTTGGCTCAGGATATGAGCTATCATGCCCAACAAAGACACATGAGTAAGGAAGAAGTCAGTGATGGAAACAGCAGTCTTACTTAACCTCTCATTAAGGTTTGGCAGAGGGTGATTTAATAAGAGAGAAAGGTCATCCAGAACCAGTTCCCTTTGCTTCCATCCATATCCATACCAAATGAAACATCCAGAAAGCAAAGAGGGTAATTGAGAGCATTTAGATATTGATCATCCTCTATGTTATGACTCCCATCTTTAGCTCCACAAGTAATTGGGTGATTTTGGAGTAAAAATAAGGCTTATACAATTTTCTGAGTGATGGTACAAGAGCTGAGGAGACCTGTGAATTGCCAATCCTTCCTAGACTCTAGTGATTGGAAGCCTTGCTGATGTCCTCTGCCAAGTATTATGGAGATTAAAATCAAGATGCCTGTGAGGAGTGTTGGAAGCAGTGTGTTTTCTGGGCATTGTAGAGGGGTTCATAAGTAAACATAATTTCTCAACCAGCAAAATAAATATTAGAGAAGATTTAAAAGAAGGAGTGGTTATCATGAGTTTGGAATTGACGCGTAGTTGAGATTTGATGCTGTACAACAATAGAAATAAGCAGAATTGCCAGGGGTGGATTATTGTGGAGTCCTGCCTCACCAGGAATTTAGGTCATCTGTGAAGAGGTGGCTTGGAACTGTGGAAAGGTGCCACTTACCTGTTCCCCAGCCTCCCTCTTACCCAGAGACAATCAGATGCAGCGGGGAGTCAAGTGGAGCAAGAAATAGTTTATTGTTAGTCAGTAGGCCTCTTTTATAGCAAAAACCTCAGAACCCTAGGAGGGGTGGGTGAAGGAACCAACCAATAACTTTAAAGATCACTCTATTTACAAATTATCTATGCACTGACATCATCTCCTGTTTTTAGTATTTTATCTTAGCATAAATAACTTGAGCTAACTTCCTTCCTCACCATTTGCCTATAATCTCCACACAAACAACCCAAGCTAACTTCCTCTTAGCCATCCTTTATATCTATTCTCTGCATAAACAGCTTAAACTAACTTCCTCTGGTACCATTTCTTTCTACTTTCTGCATAAACAACTTAAAGCTTAAGCTCTATTTGTCTAACTTCCTCTAGGCACCCTCTTTGCAGCCCATGTATGCCCCACAGATTACAGGTGTGATTTTCACAGAATCTAGCCACAATCATTTCATCACTGAATATAATTATGATTTTCTGTGAATGACTAAAATCAAGTGGGTTGGGGGGGTATGCTTTTGCTTATATTTATTATAATTTTTATTAACTTGATTTTGCAGTTGATATTTTCTTAGTTCAATAGTCATGAAAAGTAAATGACTAAAACAATACAATGATATCTAAGTTTCTTGTTTATTTCTCTGTTACTGTGATAAAAATACCATGACTAAGGCAATTTATATAAAGAAGAATGTATTGGGAGTTACAGTTTCAAGGGATAAGAGTCCATCATAGTGTGGAGAAATGGCAGCAGGCAGGCATGTTAACCAGAGCAGGAAGCTGAAAGCTCAAAGCCTCAATGGTAAGCACAAGGCAATGAGAATAATCTGGAAGGAGGGTGAGACTATATAATCTCAAATCCCCAGTAATGTATTTTTTCCAGCAAGTCTACACCACCTAAATCTCCTTGAATAGTACCACCAACTGTTAACCAAATTTAAGTAGTCAAGTCTATGGGGACCATTTCTCCTTTGAACTACCACATTAGGTCTATTGCAATGGCAATGACCCATTAACACTCTCTAGTAGAAGGAGGACAATAATCAGAAGAATTTAGCTATTGGCTCTTCCCTCAGATGTAAGTGATTTTGGGAAACGCTGGAGTACATAGGAGGTGGAAGGTTAAATATGAGAGGTGAGATAGGAGAATAGGAAACAGGATGGGGAGGAGATTCCATACATGATTGGAAACCTTCCTGGCTGCTGGTTCTGTATAGGAAAAAGAAACTACACAGAAAAATAACTAATATACAAATAACCCATCTATGGTCATGAGGAGCTGTTCCTTCATCTCTTGGAGCTGGAATGAGGTCCAGGTCTTATGCAATTCCAAGCCCCTCTGTCTTGTCCCTTTCATAAATTATTTCCTTTCTTATAACTATCTGTGTATGTCTCTACACTTGATTGTAAAGGGGCATCAGTGCCTGGTCAATGGATAGGCTATGACCTCAAGCAGTGCCTATAATATTGGGTGAGTCAACCAGTGGAGAGAAAAGAAGAGACTTCTGAATTTTCCTCTCTCTTAACAAGGCACCAAAGGAACTATTAGTCCTTCTTCCCTCTAACACTTACGAAGGACGGGCAGAATTTTGTGGAAGATTGACTATGACCAAGGCTAGGCCCTCTGAGAAATTTTTTGCGTGGCACCAGCTGCTAAGCCTGAACTTAAAATTGGAAGGTTGCTGTTGCTGATGGTCCATATTTGATCTGTGAGATGTGTAGATGCTTTAGGAGCTTGTCTTGAGGGTGTGCACTGGCACACGTGAAGCTGTCCTCACCAAAAGTAGAAGCCAACAATGTGACTAGTAAAGATGGTGATTATGTTACTAGTCAAGATAGTATTAATCACATGACTAGCCAAGAAAGAGTTACTACACAAACACCTAAGTCCCCAATACTGCTATTTTTCAGAGGACCGTGCACTCCCTAGACTCTCCCATGAGCCTGGCACTCATTTATATATCCCACAATTATTCTCCCTGTTCCTTTTTTTTTTCTCCTTTAAATTCCTGAATTCCTAATGGTATCATAGAAGCAGTACATTCAAATGGGAATCCAATATGGGCACCTGCCCTTGCCCAGAGACTCCATAGATAGGGGACAGGGGAAGACTATGTAGAGAATGCTGGTTCTATTTCCTGTAAGGTCTTAATGTCGACTGGCTTTGAATGATAATCCCCTTCTTTTGCACCCATGCCTACAGGCTTACAAGTATGTTGTTGTTGTTGCTGTTGTTGTTGTTGTTGTTGTTGTTGTTGTTGTCTGTTCCCTGAACAAGGACAATCCATGACAGGGATGATGTTTTGAAGTTTGGGACCCAGTTTCACTGGACTCAAAGGTTAAAGAGAGACACGAGCAATGGCACAGCCTAAAAAGACTCAAAGCTAGACTGAATGCTATTTTATTTCTTCTTCCTGAAAACTAAATGCCCTCCCTGGGAAACACGAGAGAGAAGTAAGTCTAAAACTGCAGGTTCACTCTCTTCTCAGGAGTCCTAATTAATTATCTTCTATGCACTATTCACTTCTTTTTCATCACATCCAAACTGTTCTTAACTCGTTCTTATTTATTGTAAATAATCTTATCTCCAAAGCTGTAAAAATAATTTTCCAAAATAGAAAGACATTCTCTGTAGCATTAATTCTAAAGAGAAAAATGATCCATCTATACATTTAACCTGAATGGAAATTTCAAGAAAGACTAGCGGAAGTTAATCATATATGTAAATGTCTTCTTTAAACCTAGCGTCCTTATAGTTCTGGATTTGTGTTTTGTTTCATTTTTTACTCTTGTATTTGAGAGCCTCGTACTGAGATAAAGAAAATATCTGTTGTGTACACAGCATGATGGGAGAGAGAGAGAGAGAGAGAGAGAGAGAGAGAGAGAGAGAGAGAGAGAGAGAGAGAGAGAGAGAGAGAGAGAGAGAGAGAGAGAGAAAGAGAGAGAGGGAGAGAGAGAACACACAAGTGGTTGTTTCAAATCCTGGGGGTTGGAGATTTAGCTCAGTGGTAGAGTGCTTGCTAGCAAGCACAAGGCCCTGGGTTCAGTCCTCAGCTCCAGTTTAAAAAAAAAAAAAATCAAATCCTGGACAGGGAAAGTGTAAGCCTAGTACTTTTGAATGCAAACCAACATCTCTTGTTCTTGGTTCTTTAGTGGCTGCATTCAGATATGTTCAAGTGAGAGGAAGTCAGATGCTTTAGTCATCTGATCTGCTTGAGGGCTTGGAATAGGCTAAAGGGGAAGTCTTTTTTTACTCTAGAGGCTCTAGCATACCTCCCCTTCCTTAGGATCATTATGAGAAATTCTTCTTTAATTTCCTTGGGCTCCTTGCATCAATAGTTGGGGTAAGATTGATCTTAAGAGGCTGAAGAAAATGAAGGAAATATTTTATTTTAACTTTTTTTCTGGCTTGGATGATGGGGAAGTTTGGCCAAAGGACGGAAACTTAAATTATAACATCATCCAACAGCTGACTCTACTTTGTAGGAATCAAGAGAAATGGTCTGAAGTGCTTTATTATAGAGTTTCATGGTTCTTTTCCAGAAAACAGGGCTTTTCAAAGAGAAAAAAAGCAAAGAAAACTTATGATACCTTAGATGAACCCTGTTATTTATTTTTTTTGGCCAAGCCCTGCTTTTCAAACAAGAAACAATGAGCACCATGTCTCAGATGAAATGTCCCCTCCTATTCTACTTCCACATTCCTCCATTTACAAGTCACCAGAGAAAAATGCAAATAAGCCAACAGAATGTACTGGAGTGGAGCCTCTGACTGACTGTTCTATTCCTGCAACACTTAGGAGAAAATCCAAGTCTATGTACTTTCTCAATTACAAACTTCCCACAATGCAAGAAGTTGGGAAGCTTCTCTGAAGACCCATTCCAATCTCCCAGTACATTTTTTACTTTAATATTTTAATATTAGTGCCTATGAACTTATGTTAAAAAAAAAAACTTGTATGTAGTCCTCTCAGTTACCTGTTGTACTATTGTACCCTTCTGGAAAAAACAAAAAAAAACAAAAAAAAAAAACAGAGGCGTCAGAGAAAGCTAAAAGGCATGATGATGATATATTTAGCCATAACCTCTGTTTACGGGTCCTTCTAATCAAGAACCCAGTGACTGTAATTATAACACTGAACAGTTAGCCATAGGTGTAGGATAATGATAGAAAGCCTTAGTGTTAGAATGAAAACTTACATAAAGAAACATGTTGACTATAAAAGGATCAGAAAGATCATACAAGAAAGGGAAGAAAATCTGCCTTCTATTTCAACAATTTAATTGAAGTTTCCAAGAAATTCACCAACCTGGATACCTTGTCATCTGGGATATAGGCTCTTTTAGGTCAACAATTTTCAGTGAGTCAGCTCGTGACATTCACAAAAAATTTTGAAACCTACAGTTTGGATCTCATACACCACATACTTTCTGTGGATATCACTCTGTATAAATAAAATGCTGATTGGCCAGTAGCCAGGCAGGAAGTATAGGCAGGACAAGCAGAGAAGAGAATTGTGGGAGGTAGAAGTCTGGGAAGGACAGACACCACCAGCCAGCCGCTGCCATGGCAAGAAGGATGTAAGGTAATGGCAAGCCACGAGTCACATGGCAAAGTATAGATTTATAGAAATGGGTTAATTTAAGATAGAAGAAGTAAATATCAAGAAGCCTGCCACGTCCATACAGTTTGTAAACAATATAAGTCTCTGTGTGTTTACTTGGTTGGTTCTGAGCAACTGTGGGACTGGCGGGTAAGAGAGATTTGTCTTGACTGTGGGCCAGGCAGGAAAACTCTAACTACAAATGGCACCCAACGTGTTGGCAAGAGTTTCCACCTAAAACCTGACAAAAAAAGATTCTAAAACAGAGCTAAAAACAGCTTCCTAGTTGTCTCTCTCAAGTTAGCAGCAGCCTGCCAGTTTGAGCTACTATGGTGGGTTCCTGGCGGGTGTGTCTGACCTGAAGTGTGGCAGGAATGAAGAGTCTACAAGTGGCACTTTACTCTGCTGCTTGGTAAATTTAGCCTTTGCAAGTTAAAAAAAAAAAAAAAAAAAGTTTCTGGGCTATGTGCTGCTTTGATAGAACTGCTTCTGATAGCTGATGGTACACATGGCTCCAGACCCAGAGCTGGCGCTAAACTGTACCATCCATCGCTATGTTGGGAAGCTGAGGTGGGCGGAGCCAGCAGCCACAATGGCGTTTCAGTCTTACAAAGATGGCTATTACACAGAGAATCTGGTTTATGTTGTCTTTGGGACTTTTAACTGCAGAAAAAGATTTGATCATAAAAGCTGTTGAGTTAAACAAATGTGTAAATTTTAAAGGTACCTTGACTTCAAAATTTGGATCTAAGGATATGTTGCTTTAGAAAAGAGTCTCTGCTTTTGTTTCCACAGAAAGCCAGAGGCTAGGGATTTGTTCCAGATTAAGATACATCAGGTTTGATCAGCCAAGACCACCTGAAAGGTCTCTGATGACACCCTGGTCCAGATGATCCAACATCCAGAATGGTTTCAAGGCAACTGGCTCAGAGGTTTGCTCTCATGGACTACTCCATCATCCTAAAATTTTCTTTGTGTCCCCATAAGATACAGCGCCCTGCACCTCCAGCAGGAAGTAGTAAGAGAAACTACGCCCAATTTCCCAAAATTATCAAGCTGGCTTTGGAGATGGAATTGGCTCACTCCTTCTGAGATTCTTATGTCCTAAATCAGAAGAGCCCTCCGATGTGGGACAAAGAAAAACCAATATTTTTATTTAAATCAGGTTGACTATAAATGTGATCTCTTTCTAAAAATAAAGGGGGGGCATATGATATAGATATAGTAGGATAAAAGGGTGATTAATGAACTTACTTTTAAAGAACAACTTGTTTAAAATGTCTTACATTGGTATAGATTTTAGTCTATTGATACAAACTTAGTTAATTTTGTTATACTGTGTGTATATTTCTACGCTTGTTTTAAGGTATTATGTTTATATAGCTGTTACAATTGTAATGGATAATTAAAAATAGATTAATAATTAATCATCTATGATAATCATACTCATAGCCATGTTAGTTAAGTCTTCTAGGTATATATAGAGATATTTCAGATAGATAGGTAATCTTCAAATACTTCAAAGTCCTTCAGATTATGGCATTTAAGATTTTTTTAAAGTTTAGACTTTCTGGACAGTGAGACATATCTGCTCCTGGCAACACCAATTTACTTCTGAGAGAGGATGGGCATTGAAGACACTTCATATCTTATCTTCACCTTGGCAAAAATAGCCATTTGGGCAAGAAACTGTTCTTGCCTGGAATGCTTGATCAACTAGACATGCAGGACCCATAGAAAGGTGACCACTAAACTTTGCTTGACAAAATGGTCCTTCGGGTACCTGCTTTGCAGAGGAAACTGCCAGACATTCTACAGGATACTGAAAAAAGTGACCAAGAGACTCCAGTCCTGTGGGCTGAAGACAAATGCCCCAACTTTACAAAGGAACATTAGGTGACTGTCCAGGCTGCCAGCTGTCTCTGTCTACCCAGCAAGACTCCCGAAAGTTGCTTGCATCCTTCTCCTGGTTCTCAGGTAATATTATATCCTTCTGAGGCCTTTGATATGGTTGAAGACTAGATAGTTATGATAAAAGGTAAGTTAGATATAAAACCTTAGACTCACAAATATAAGATAGGATATCTTCTTTAATATTGTAACTGTAATTCTTGTTTGATAATTGTTTTGTTATTCTGTAATTTTACTATGTGAAAGTTAACCCTCCTTTTTTAACAAAAAAGAAAAGGGGAAGTGCTGTGGATATTACTCTGTATAAATAAAATGATGATTGGCTAGTAGCTAGGCAGAAAGTATAGGTGGGACAAGCAGAGAAGAGAATTGTGGGAGGTAGAAGGCTGGGGAGGACAGACACCACCAGCTGCCACCATGGCAAGAAGGATGTAAAGTAATGGTAAGCCACAAGTCATATGGCAAAGTATAGATTTATAGAAACTCTAACTACACATACTCAACTGTTAGTGTCTGTGTTTATGGTATTCAACAAACACACACACACACACACACACACACACACACACACACACACACACACACACAAAGATATGACAGAGGTCACTGGGAAAAGAAGAGAAAAGAGAAAGGGACCCAAATAACTGTGGTTGCCTTGGAGGGTACTATTGACCATACTCATGCACTCACAGATCACCATGAAAAGCATCAGATATTAAAAATCATGGGCCCTGAGGCCATCCATGCCTGTTGCCAGAACCCTTGATGCCACAACACCAGAACCCTAGCCCACAGTTGGGGCTGAGGGCCTCTGCTCCAACAGAGGCCATGCCCACTGCCAGATCTCCTGCTTCATCAAAGGACCACCTGCTGGACAAGAGGCCATGCCCAGGCCACTAGAACTGAAGCCCCAACTCAGGCAGAAATCCCCTGCTTGATGAGGGGCCACCCAAACCATCAGAAGTCCAGATCCCAACTCAGGCCAGAAGACCAGAGAGGAAACAGAGACCAAAGGACAAAATACCCATCCTACAAAAACAAACTCAGAAATGAGCACCTAGACCTAAAATCACCCCAAACTCAGATGTCTAGGCTCTAGTGTAAGAACACAATAAAAACCAGCCAGAGCAATATGTCACCACCAGAACTGGTTATTCTACTATAGCAAGCTCCTAATATGCCAATTCAGCTGAAGCATGAGAAAAGGATCTTAAAATCCATTTTATGAAGATAATGAAGGTCCTTAAATAGGAAATGAATAAATCACTTAAAGAAATAGAGGAAAAGACAAAAAAACAGGAGAAATGAATAAATCCCTTAAGGAAAGCCAAGAAAGTCAAGGAAAAGCAAACAGTTGAAGGAAACAAATAAAACCTTTCAAGACCCAAAATTGAAATAGATGCAATAAAGTAAACACAAACTGAAGGAATTTTGAAAAAGGGAAATCAAAGTAAGCAAAACAGGAACTACATATTCAGACTTCACCAACAGAATACAAGAGATGGAAAACAGAATCCATACAGTGGAAAATAACAAAAGGAATATAGAACTTATCACGTGAGAAGGGATGCCACCCTGGAAAAGACAATTCAACTGTTCCTAAAGCAGGGATTAACCACCACAGTAAAGAATGTGTGTCAGGCCTGCACTGTGTGTTCATAACAACTCTGGGCATCCCCATCCCCCAGTCTATGAATCATTCCAGAGGGGTGGTGATTAGACTATGCTCATATTGCTTCCTTGTGTCAGTTTCAAATTATGTTTGGTTTGTGGACAAACAAAAGTTTTCCCCAGAAGAGCTGTAAAGGCCACTGAAGTGGCAAAGCTCCCCACAAAAGGAAACTATCCCAAGATTTGACCTCCCCTTCTCATTTCCAAGTGACAACAGACCATCCTTTATATCACATGTGATGTCATCTATATATAGGTCCCTAGGCATGAAATATCATCTGCATTCTGCTTAGAGGCCAAAGTCTTCAGGCAAATTAGAGAAGACTAACCAAACTATTAAATAGATCACAGCAAAGTATTGCTAGAACACATCTAACAATTTTTACTCATTGCCTGAAAGATAGAACCACACCAAAATCTAGGTCAAGTTCAACCCCTACAATATTTTGCACAGAAGGCCGTTCTTGTACTAAATCTGCTGTTAGACTCTGAGGCCAGAGTACTCAATATATAATAAAACTGGAACAAACCCAGTGAGCCCTACAGGAATATGGGAACAAGTTTATACCCAGAACAAAGGCTAGAACCACCAAGAGTGTAGACTCTAGGGCTGGGTCCTTCTGGTGTTGTGGGAAGAAGGAGCCACAGAACCATGAGATGCTTGGTGAAGAGACCTTACCAGGTCATCCTGAGTACAACCATGACTGTCAAACTGGGGAGAGTTGATAGCTGGCTTTATATCTCCAGTATCAAAGCAGTGACCTCCAACCAAGAGAATCACATGAACACCCAGAGAATAACACACAAGCTATGAATCTTTGGAAGATCCCTAACTTCTCTTCATAAGACAGGATAAATGGCACCCTAATGGCTATTGACTCAGGTGTTCTGGAGCATTCCCTGCTCTAGCTTCTCCTGAGTATTCTAGTCCCAAACTTTATATAAGATCTTGCATGCTCCCAATAGAAAGACATCATTTCTCCTGCCCCAATTAAAAAACCATTTGATGCTCTCTCCTGCTTCTTTACTTCCTCTTCCCACAGGAATAAAACATTTATGCTGAATCCCACTTAAAAACAAGGTGGATGGTTGATGATTATTGGCTTTGTCCTAAGCTACAACAGCACCACCAGGAACTATTATCATGAAGAGGCCTGCTTCCCTGCATCAAAAGTCCACAAACACCAAGGATGAGAAACAAACAACTATGAGCTCTAGTTAGTGCCCTTGCCTGGACATACAGCTTTGACATTTACCCCTATGAGTACCTCCCTTCAAATTACAGCCATAAAATAACCTAGCCTAGTAGTTTAAAAAAATCAAGTCAGATTATATGTCACTGAATAACAGACACAAAGAAGTTTTATATATATATATGTGTGTGTGTGTGTGTGTGTGTGTGTGTGTGTGTGTGTGTATGTATATATATACATGTATATACATATATTATGACATAGCTTGATTGAATTTAGAGCTCAGCTTTTGGGGGATTATTCTGTGGAGTCTATGTTAACACACAATAAGACTACTTTTTCTTCCTGCTGTGGCGATATTGTGTCCCTCAATATATTTTGCACCCTAATAAACTTATCTGGGGTCAGAGAACAGAACAGCCACTAGATAGAGAGAGAAGCCAGGAAGTGGTGGCACACACATCTTTAACCCTAGCATTCTGAAGACAGGATCTCTGTCAGCTCAAAGCCACACTGGAAACAGCCAGATATGGTGACACATGCTGCCTTTATTCCTAGGAAGTGATGGCAGGAAGCATAAAGGTATATAAGGCGTGAGGACCAAAAACTAGAGCCCCTTTTAAGCTTTTAGGATTTTGAGCAATAGTTCAGCTGAGATCCATTCAGATGAGGACACAGAGGCTTCCAGTTTGAGGAAAAAAGATCAGCTGAGGAATTGGTGAGGTGAGGTTAGCTGTGGCTTGTTCTGTTTCTCTGATCTTTCAGCACTCACCCCAATACCTGGCTCTGGGTTTGTTTTTATTAATAAGACCTTTTAAGGTTTGTCTACATCCTGTCTCCATCTTCCAAATACTATGATTGCAGCATGTACCCTCCTTAGCTACATATTACATTCCAGGATCATCTGGGCTATATGGCATCCTGTCTCAAAAAAGGAACTACTGAAACTAGAAATAAAATAGATCTGTTGTGATGGTGGGTAGTTTCTAAATATGGATCGTCATGATCATTATACAACAATATGATTGTACTTGATGTTCCAGACTCTATGTTTAAAAATAGCTGATCTTGGTTAGTTTTAACTGTCAATGTAACACAGCCCAAAGATAAGCTGAGTGAAGAGCCTCAGTTGAGAAATGTTGTAGGTTAGGCTGGCCCAATGGACAGCTCTGGGTGAGAGGGATACCGTGATTGTTGACTTATATAGGAGGATCCAGCCCACTGTATACAGTCAGGGTTCTGAACTGCATAAGGAAGGTAGATGACTAGAAGTGTATCTGTGAACATTTGAGGAAACAAGATCAGCTGAGGAACTGGCGAGGTGAGGTTAGCTGTGGCCTGTTCTGATTCAGAAAGCAGAATCCTCCATGGTTCCTACTGTAGCTCTGACTGAGATCCTTGGTTAGAGGTAACGCTATGCGTCTACCTAAAAGTTCCTGCTTTAGTTCCTGCTGTTACTTCTCTCAGCGATGGCTTATAACCCATCAGCTGAAATAAACCCTTTCCTCCAAAAAAATTAAAGTTAAAATAAAACTGCTTCCTGAAAAATAGCCTCCATGTCCATCTCTCTGGACAGGAAACTTACAAAAACTCAATCAGTATGGAGGAAATGGCCCACCCTAAAGCTCCTTATGCAAATTTGTTTGTTTTTTTAAGGTTTATTTATTTTGGCCAACTACTCCTGGACATAGGACCTGCCCTGGAGTGTAGTTGTTATACCCAGTGACACACTCTGTAGAAAACAGATTTTCCTTTTCCTAATAGGTATCAATTGCAAATAACTTCTTGGTTAGGAATGTATGCTTCCCTTTCTCAGCACCATGATTCTGTCTGATTTGAACTTGCATAGGTTTTGTGTGTACTGTCATGGTCTCATGAGTACATAACAGCATCAATCTTGTGTATCCAGCTGATGTTCTTTCCTTGTAATCATCCTCTACTTCTGGCTCTTACAAACTTTCTGCTTCCTCTTCCCATAGTTCCCTGAGCCTTGAGGGAAAGTGTTAGCTAAAGACATCCCATTCAGGACTGAGTGCTCTTGAGAGGTCTAAACATCCTCCATTTTACAATCCCATCTAAGTTTCAGTTCCTTAGGAGCAAACCAGGCTTACTTCAAACAAAGGTCTTTTAGTCAACAACACCCAGACAGTAGGGATGAGGGAGAGGGAGAGGAAGACCGCATGTACAAGGGCTGAGTCAGCTCCCATAGTATCTCAAGAGAATGACCAAACAAAAGACAGTTCCTTGTAATCCCCTTGAAACATGCCCAGACTTGCCCAAGCATGTCCAAAGATGGAAAAGCTAAAACCTCAGCCAATCAGAAATGTACTGCTGCTTATCTAACCAATTATGTTTGTGATGACTTAACTGTTCCTGGAATTCCCCTAGCTGTGCTTAAAAGGAGCCTGCGTGCTTCTCTAGGGGTCACCATTTTGTACAAGTGATGGACCCCGTATGCTGGCTGATTTTGCAGAATAAATGCTCTTTGTTTTTGCATACTATTTGAGTCTGGGGTCTTTATCAGCAATATTCAGATCCTTTCATCCCCAAAGTCTCTCACTCTCACCACATTGTCCAGTATGGTGTGCGGGTAGAAGCTCTACCTCAGCCTTGCTCACCACCACCACCCCACTCCACCCCCCCCCCCATCACCACTCTACCCCACTCCACCCCCACCACCTCTACCACCCCCACCACCCCCACCACCCCCACAACCCCCACAACCCCCACCACCTCGAACACCCCGAATACCTCCACCACCCCCGCCACATCCGTATACCCAAAGAGTCTGGAATGTTCTAGTGGAAACTCCACCTCAATTCCCCTCTCCAGAAATCCTGCCTCATCTCAGAAAGCCTGCCAAACATGGCTCCTCCCCCGGAGATGCTCAAGACCACTCCCACTAGGAATTTAATCTATACCCCAGAAAACAGACACGTGGCTTTTCAGTCTCTTTTCAGTCTCTCTTTCCCGTCTCCTCTCTGGGGGCCAGAAAATCATCCAGAGCATTTTACCCATTAAACCTGGGCTTTTTCTAATTAGTTTTAACTGGTCTGATTTGGATAGCTGCTTCAGTGGACTGATTTATCGGGGTGCAGAAACTTTCCATATGGGTCTCTCTGTTAATTACCATCTATTGCAAGAAGGAGTTTCTATGATGAGGTTGAGAAATGGTTTTTCTTTCATTTTGCTTTGATGGCTTTTATCTTATTGGTTTAAATTAGTTACTTTTGATTTTTTTTTTTTGTTGTTGTTGTTGTTGTTGTTGTTGTTGTTGTTTTGTTTTCTGAGCTCTTCTTTTCAGAGAGAAAGAGAAATAACCTGAATTTAGTGGGCAGGGAGGTAGGGAGGATCTGGGAGGGGTTGAGGGAGGTAGTGTGTGATTAAAATATATTATATAAAATGTTTAAACTTTTTAAAAGGTTTATTGATTTCCTTTTATGTGTATTAGTGTTTTGTCAGCATTACATGTCTAGGCACCACAAGTATCCAATGCCCCTAGATGCCATATACTAATTATGAAGCCATCAAGAACTTGGATTGGAATGCAGCCCAAGACTTCAGTATCTAACCTAAAAGGCTTTTCCCTTGGGAAAAGCCAAGAACTTTCAGCCAAAGAACCAAATACATTTTCCTGGTTGGAAAAAAAGACAAGTTAGCGCTTTTTCTCATTTTAATGGAACTGCTGGCACATCCATTGGGATCCTAAAACTCTTCTTGTACAATTCCAGTGTATAAGCTATAAAGGAAAGAAGGGCTACAGTAGGAAACAGAGGTCCTGGGCCAAAAAGACTATTCTGGAGCAGTGGAAACTTTATCTATCAGTTACCATTCTGAATCAACAATACTGAAGTCTTTTGTATTCCTCTGCTAAGAGCAATAGCATTTTGTTACCCATGCAATGCCCACACATAGGTAGGGTATTCCTACATAAATTATCAACCAAGACAATCCTTTACAGACATATCCACAGGCTAATCCAATGTAGAAACTTCCTCATTGATACTCTCTCCCTTACAGGATTCCAGGCTGTTTCAGGTTCAAAATTAAAGCTTAAGCATACTATTTTTCCTAGACCTTCTTTAAAGTATTTTAGTGTGAGTTTTTATCTGTGTTTAAACTAGTTCTTAGCATGTATACCTTGAGCACTCTTCTGCGGATTGTTAGATGCTTATTTGGATCTATTATGAGCATTCTATACATGTAACACACACACACACACACACACACACACACACACACACACAGTGGTGAAACCATAGCTCTGATATACATTGCCTGAAAGAACAGAATTCTTCAGAATGTCTTTGCATGCTTCCCAAGAATTATGGTTTTCACATACTCTTATGACCACTAAGCTAAGTCCCCATACAGGAGACTATCTGATCTAATGCAAACACTGACCTCTGCTGGAAATGCATACTGCCCACAGTCACTACAGTTGGCTAAAGAAAGAAAAAAGAACAGAGTGTTAAGATAATATCTAAAAACAACCCTTATAACCCAAACAAAATAATTGTAAAGTTAGATAATGTTGGTCATTTATTCTATTGAGCATACTATTTTAAAAACAATGTTTGTACATAAACTTAATCACATATTTATGACTATAAATACCTATAAGTAATCCTAATCATGGCTCAAAAATAACTTTGATGTATTTTAACTAGTGAATTTATCATTGTTATTATTATGTTAAGTATGTATTCCTGTGAACACCAAAGAACAACTTGATACAGTTAGTTCTCTCTTTTCATCTTAACATGGACTCTGAGGATTGAACTCATGTCATCAGGCTTGTACGTCAAGTGCCTTTAGCACCTAAGCTATCTTGATCCCAGATTTAGTATCTTTACTGTAAAATTTAACGTATACTTCTTGACTGAGGAATTCAATTAATTGTCACTTAATGTTTCACAAATAACATGACTAGCTCTCTTAGAAACCAAGGACAGCTTGATCATCCCTAAACCCTGTTTTGGTGGATACCGAGAATACATGACAAACACTTTATTGCTATTGCCCAGTCTCACGAGTTTCCTTCCTGTTGTTGTACATGTGACAGGAATTAGACAGTTGGGGAACAGGCAAAATGAAAAATATACTCCTTTAATTCATTTATATACAAATTTTAAAGTTTAATCAGATACAAAGTATTCCTATAATCATTTTTACTTACTTACTAAAACTGACCAATATGGAGAATATCTGAAACAAGGAAATTGTTTTATTTAGTTTTTAATGAAAAATGCCTGCTTATGTCAAATGGTTATCTGTAGAAAAGTTAGCTCCTAACTGCCTGATATGAATTTTCCAAGTGAAGAAGTCCTAATTTTGTTCTTTTTAAATTTTATCTCATAAGTGCTTCAGTTTTATTAAATTGATTATTTTCTCTGCACCCATAATGTTGCATTCTACCACACTGCCTAGAAACTTCAGAACAATTAAGTATTCTGTTTATCTTCCTCCTCCACATGAGATCAACTGAAAATTTTCCTTGAGTGTTTTGATACCTCCTTGCATGCTGTTCTCCATCCTTACAACATCAGTGGACATGCACTTCTCAGATGTGCAATTTATATAGCATTGACTGGCAGTCCTGACACCACTTTACTGAATTCACCACCACATTTCGCAAATGTCATGCTCCTTATAGACCATGCTCATGAATGCAGATGCAGTGGCTCCTCTAATAGGCATTCTTGGTTTGGAAAATCATCTGGCTTAGATAAAGCTTTCTTGAAATATCCTGCAGTCTAAAACTCTTCTTTTCTTTTAAATCTATCTTTCCCTCTCTCCTTTCTTTCATAGGTGTGATCTTCGATCTTAGATGACACTTAGGATCATCTTCCATATCTTCTTTCTTTGGTGATTTCCCTAATAAGTACTTTAAAATGTTTATTCTTTTCTTAAAGAAGAACCCCAAATTTCAAGTTCGTTATCTTAATCTATGATCTCATAAACAATAGTTGGTTTTCCTGATTCCAGCTCCATCATCAGCAATTCTCGGCCAGTGGTAGCCACAGTATTCTGGCTATAGTCCCTTTCTAAAGGAATAAACTCTGTTGGGGCTCAAGATGATTCCATAATAATTCCAGTCTCTCCTTTAAATTTCACCATGTTTCTCTCTCTGACTCACATTTTTTATATGATGATAATATTAAATTTGTTGAAGTCTTTTTGTATCTTCTATTTCTTTCCTCTATTCCTTAGCTAAGCTGGACTCCTGTAACTGGGATGAGCTTCTCACTTCATTGTCTGGATGCACAGGCTTATCCGGTGGTACCATTAGATACCAAAAGAATTTCCAATAATGCCCACACTAACATCGGGGCCAGTTCTTACTAGAGACCTTATCTTCACTAGCAGTGACACACCTTGCATGTTGTTCCCTTTGTGTCTTCCTCTTCAACTGAACTGTCACCTCTGTTAGGGCAAGGACTCATCATTTGCACATCATCCCCATATGCCTAGTGCTAACCCTTGTTTATCTTCTAATAACCAATAAATATGCCTTATGCTATTATAGTTCACTAGCTGCTATTTTTTAGAAACACCTAAAGACAGTTAACTTGCTAAAATATTTTTAAACCATTGGAAGGCAGCTTAGTTGTATTTCAGAAGTGATTTCCAAAATTGTACATATTTAGGGTTACAATAACATCCACTGGTAGGCAAGCAGGAGAATAAAACCAAGACCAGGTAAGAATAACTCCATCTTTTCCTGACAACAACACTGGAGAAAATAAGAAGGATGATAGTATGTAGGTTAAGATGAAATGTGAATTCCTTAGAGAGCAAGTATATTTAGAAATTATAATCTTTTATATTTGAAACAAGATAAATAAATTAATAATTTAGTATTCCAAATTTTGAAAAGAGGTATTTTCATATTTCCTATATGCACTTAAAACTATTTTAATCATTTATACATATAGTAGTAAATATATATTTGATAGTAGCAAATGTGGGAATTTAACATAATGTCCTCAACAAATCCAATCAAATAAAGGTAACAAATATCATTAAAGTTTGTAGGATCAAAGTGTGGATGATAATCATATTCTGACTGTACAAATTTTAAGCCTGTGTATGTACAATTTTGGAAGGAATAGAACAGTGTTCTCCTTGACTTTTGTGAACATGACCATGTTCAAGGAGTTACACAAAATGTGAAAATCACCAACAAACAATGATGTTGAGTAGACTGTGTTCTAACAGTGATATACTCATGTCCAAGCTCTTGTCCATTTTTCTTCGAATCAGTGACCTCCCTCTCCTGCTCTCATTCCTGTTGTTGTAATAAAATAACATGACCAAAAGCAACTTATCAGAGAGGGTTTTTTAATCTCATAATTCAGGTTATAGCCATCATTTCAGGGAAGCCAAGACACAATACCAAGCAATTGATTGCATCATATCCATGGTCAAGAGCAGAAAGAAATGAAGGTACCTATGTTTGCCTCTTTCCTACTATTCAGCTAGCCCTCTCTATATAATCTGTTAGGGTCCTAGAGAAGTCCCACAAAGGAACACCATCCATGTATGCACTCAACAAGAGAATTTATTATACCAGCATGCATGTGGGGTCATGCACCTGTACAAAATGGTGATGAGAGAGAGATGTGCAGGCTTTTTTTTTTTTTTTTTAAAGCACAGATAAAGGGAGTTCCTAGGGCAGTTAGGTCATTTTATCTATGATTGGCTTAAGTGGGTGGCAATTATGTTAGTACATTCGTAATTGGATAGGGCTAGCAAGGGCTGGCTAAGGCTATAGCTTTTCTGTTTGGGGGCAGACCTGGATAAGTTCCAGGCTATGTTCTTATTTGGTCATTACCTTTGAGCTGCTGTGGAGGGCTGGCTCAGGCCTAGTATACTTGAGGGACATTAAAGATCTATTGTCCTTTCTTTGTGGCTTCCTCAGAAACTGCCTGCTAAGTTTCAAGAAGCAGGAACTGAGGCCTAATTCTTAACTGAGTTATTTGGAGCCTGTCATGATATTGCCTGGCCTTCTCATAATCCTGGATTCAAAGCCTTGCCATGCTGATGCTCACTGTAGGTTGGGTCTTTCTACATAAATTAAGAATTAAGACAATCCTTTATAGACATATGCACAGGCCAACCTAATGAGAAAAATCCCTCATTGAGATTCTCTCCCTAGAGATTTCAAGGTTGTGTTTGTTTCAGAATTAAAGAGCAAGCACACCACTTTCCTCAGACCAATGGTTCTCAACCTTTCTAATGCTGTGACACTTTAATACAGTTTTTCACGCTGTGGTGACCCCCAACCATAAAATTATTTAGTTGTTACTTCATAACTCTAATTTTGTTCCTGTTATAAATCATAATGCAATTTTTTTGGAGATAGAAGTTGGCTAAGGGGTCACGAACCACATGTTGAGAATCCCTGCCCTAGACTGTCTTTACTGTATTTTATTGTAAGTTTTTCTCTGTCTTTGAACTACCTCTTAGCACGTTACCGGGAGCACTCTTCCATGGATTCTTAGATGCTTGTTTGGATCTATCGTGTTGCCTTTAATTTCTCTGACAGTGTATGATACAAATTAAAATTTTGTATATCATTAAGAAAAAAAGAAAAGGATGAAGGAGGGATGAAAGGAGGTGAATAAATCAAACAGCAAATGAAGAATTATTCTATCTATCTTTTATAACAAGAATTCTTCCAGGAGAATTCCAAGACAGCCTAAAATACTGATCAAAACTTAGAGAGATTTCTGAAATTATATAATAAGGAGGAATAAAAACTAACTACAACAAGTTAATGTTAAAAAGCACCCAGGCTGTAGTTTATACACTCGGCAAAATCAATATACTCTATAATAACTGTAATTTGTTCACAAGCCTTATGTTCCTCCTGTATTCTGCTGTTGATGTTAATTATCACAGGCTTGATATGCCTGGCAAAGGAAGCAAACTGAAATGAAAACAGTTTAGCAGGTGGCAAGCAAAGGCTTTTGCATACACAGTACCGAAGCCTCAGGTTCAGACTCAGTATTATTCTGAAGGATGTAACAATTTGTGAAGGTGTCTTCTATATTTGAATATGTTTAAAAAAATAAGTAAATATTCATATTGTTTTCAATATATTTCAGAAAATTCCATTTCAGATCCCCCTCTGATAATCAATTAGATAATCACATTTTCTATTGCAAAAGGGGAGATGTTTTAATGCAATGAAAACTATATCCTAAGTTGTTTTGTTCAGTGAAAATGTTCAGGGGATTAAGAGTGTGGCATGTGCTAAGAGGTGCCACTTCATCTCTTTAAACTCTTTTTCAAAGAGTGGACGGCATTGTGAGCCTATCAGCATTTCTAGATGCTCCATAGCCACATTGCTTTCACAATCTGAAAAGAAGAATTTGACAGAATGGTTCTAATCTAAATTTCTAATCAAGGCGAGGAACAGAGTTAATTACAGTTTAAATAAACAATCAGCCAGTGCCAGCAAATGTAAAATGTGGCACTACTGAGGAAAAAGTGAGACTAGCAAGAAAGTATCTGTCTTGAAGAGATTCCCAGCTGTAAACAACAAACTTGTAACATCATCACATGGCAAAATGAAAAATGAGACTGAAGGAAAAGCAATCAAAACCCTGAGAGAAAATGGAAGGGGGAAGATAGAGGAGGTAATCATTGATTCTGGCATCTTGGGAGACAGCATGGCAGCAATCTTGAGTTTCTTTCCTTTATTTTTCACTCTGGATTTTTCCTTTTATTAAAAATAGATTTTTTTCTCATATAATATATCCTGATTAAAATTTCCCCTCCCTCTATTCCTCCCAGTTCCTCCCCACCTCCTCTCCCATCTGGATCCACTCTCTGTGTCCCATTAGAAAAGAACAGGCTTCTAAGAGATAACACCAAAACATAGTAAGAAAATAAAATATTATAAGATAAAAAAAAAAAAAAACATCATATTGAAGTTGGATAAGGCAAACCATTGGATGGAAAAGAGCTCAAAGAGATCTACTCCTTCACATTAAAAATACTCAACTGAAAACCATACTATATTCGCAGAGGACCTTGTTTAGACCTGTGCAGGCCCTGGGCATGCTGCTTCAATCTCTGTGAGTTCATATGGTCTTTGCTCAATTGATTTGGAGAGATCTATTCTGGTGTCCCCCATCCCTTCTGGCTTCCACACTCCTTCAACCTCCTCTTCCATGGAATCTGCAGGGAGGAATTTGATGAGACATCCCATTTAGGGCTGTGTGCTACAAGGTCCCTTTCTCTCTCTCTCTCTCTCTCTCTCTCTCTCTCTCTCTCTCTCTCTCTCTCTCTCTCTCTCTCACAGCAGTAATGTCTGTCTGTGGATCTCTGCATTTGTTCCCATCTGATGCAGAGTGAAGCCTCTCTGATAATGGCTGAATAAGGCAGTGATCTATGAATATAGCAGAATATCATTAGGAGTCATTTTGTTGTCATTTTTAAGACCAGTAGTGTTTGTTTGTTTTTTTGTTTGTTTGTTTTTTTCTAGCTCTCTGGGCTATCTAATCTCTGGTGCTTAGTCACCCTAGTAGTGTTAGGTACAGGTTCCATCTCATGGAATGGATCTTAAGTCAAATCAGTCACTGGTAGGTTACTCCCACGAGTTTTGGGTCACCATTGCCTTAGAATATTTTGCAGCAGGACAGATTGCAGATCAAAGGTTTTGTGGCTATGTTGGTGTTTCTGTTTCTCTTTCGGTAGCCTGCAGTGTACCTTCCCATGCAAAAAGCACTAGGTCATGGGGTTTGGGTCTATGTAGACACCAGCTCTACCTCTCCATGTTCAATGAGTTGTATTGGTGTTGTTGTCAGCAATGGGGTCCTGCTGTCAGCTTGTGGAGAGCTATCTATTGTCTTGCCAACAATCTGGGTTGTTTGGGGATTTCCATGGGACCCCTTTGGGCAACAACTCAATTGGTTGTAGCCCAGTCCCAGTACTGAAAGCTCCATTTGGTGACAAGAGATGGCCAGCTAGGACTCTGCCTCCCACATTATTTGTAGACTTCATTAGCATTGCCTTCGTATACTTTAGGAAGTTTTCATTGCACTAAATTTCCATGACACCCCATAAATGCCCCTCAATTATAGCTGTTCTTCCCTGCACTCCTTCTCTCAACTCTGTCTCTCCTCTGTCTCCCCAATCAATCGTCTCATTCCCATCCCCCTTCTCTGTACAACAGTCCACACACACACACAAAATCTATTCTATTTCCTACTCCCAAAGAGATCTAGATATCCCCCCTCCCCCAGTCCTTTCCTCAATACCTGACCTTTCTGGGATTATGGATTGTAACTTGGTTATCATTTATTTAATGGCTAATATCCATATATGAGTCATATATAAGTTAATGTACACTAATATTCATCTTTTGGGTGTGGAATTTTTTTCTAGTTTTATACATTCACCTGAAAAATTTATGACATAATGATTTTTAAATAGCTGAGTAATACTCCATTGTATAAATGTACCAAATTTTCTTAATTCATTCTTTTGTTGAAAGACATCTAGTTTGTTTCCAGTTTCTGGCTACTGTGACTAGAGCAGCAATGGACATGGTGGAAAACATGTCTCTGTGGTCAGATGAAATGCCCAAGAATTGTAGAGCTGGATTTTGAAGTAGATCCATTCTCAACTTTCTGGGGAGCCACTGCCTATACTGAGTTCCACAGTGGCTGTACAAGTCATTATTTGACAACTCGCATAAGTTTTGCGCCAACATTACCCCAGTACATCTTGGAGGCAGGACAGATTGTAGGTCTAAGGTCTTGTGGCTGGGTTGATGTCACAGTCTCACCACTGGAAGCCTTGCTTAGTTACAGAAGAGGGCCAGTTCGGGCTCTGTGTCCCCTATTACTAAGAGTCTTCATTCAGGTCACTATCATGGATTCCAGGGAGTTTCCATCACACTGAGTTTCTACTTTGCCCCCCATTTCCAGAGTCTCTCCCAGTACTCCCCCTCTCCACATTTCCTACCCCACCCCATGTGTCAGAATAGATTTTGAGGGTGGACAGGGAGCAGGTGGAGATTGGAATATGAGAGATCAAGATGTTTCTTTGAGGCTTTTGTAAATGAGATTGTTTTCCTGATTTCTTTCTCAGTGTATTTGTCACAGGTGTCTAGTGATGTTTCTTATTTATGTATGTTAAATTTGGGTTGTTTTTTTTTTTTTTTGCTACTTTGCTAAGATTCTTTGTGAACTATATGAGTTATCAACTCTGGGTGTTTTCTGATAAGGTCTTTAAGATCTTTTCTGTATAGAATCATTCATATGCAGAAATATTTTGACTTCTTCCTTTTAAGTTTGAATCACTTTCATTTTCTCTTGTCTATTGCTTTAGTTAAGACTTCAAATACTATCTTGAATCTGAGTAGATAAAATAGATACTCTTGTTTTCTTCTTAATAGTAGTGAGAATCCAAGTTTTTTCCATGTTTTAAAACACGGGTTACAGGTTTGTCATATATAACTTTTATTATAATGAAATGTGTTCCCTCTGTCCACCATCTCTACAGGGCTTTGATCATGACAGGATGTTGGATTTCATCAAAGATTGTTTCTATGTGTATTACAATGATTATGTGGCTTCAGTTGTTGAAACCATTTATGTGATGAACCATATTTACGGATTTACATATGTTGAATAATCCTTATATTCTGGAATGAAGGCAACTTGATAAAGATGAATGATTTTTTTATGTTTTTTAATTTACAAGCAGTTTATTTATTATTATTGTACCTGTGTTAATCCATGAGATTGGGCTACAATTTTCTTTTAATGTTTTGTTTTGGTATAGGGTTAATATTGGCTTTGTGAAAAATTTTGAAAATGACCTGTGGTGATATTTTATTTGTGCTTTAATAAATGAAACTTTCCTCGAGATCAGAGGAAAAAGCAGCCATTATAAGTAAACAAAGAAGTCAGGTAATAGTAGCACACACCCTAAATCCTATCACTTGGCAGGCAGGGATCTGTCTGGATCTCTGTGAGTTCAAGGCCACATTGGAAACAGCCAGATGTGGTGGCATATGCCTTAAATTCCAATACTAGTTAACTGTGGAGGTCTGGAGGTCTGTACAGACAGATAGGAAGTGACAGAGCTGGGCACGAAGAGGAAGTGATGTAGCTGGACAGAGAGAGGAAATCAGATGGCAGAACAGCAAGGCATGGGTAGACAGGAAGTAACTCAACATACGGACATTGCCAAGTTGGTGAGGTAAAGTTAGCTGTGGCTTTCCCTATTTCCCTGATCTCTCTAAAGTTTTCACCCCTTTATCTGGCTCCATGTTTTTATTTAATACTTCTCTATTTTATAGAATAATTTGAGAAGTGTTCATATTAATTCTTCTTGCACATCTGGTAGAATTTGCAGTGAGTCCATGTGACTCAGGCTGTTTTCATTTGGAAGTTTTTTTTTTAATTATTGCTTTAATTTTATTATATTTGTTACAAATGTTTGAATTATTATCTCATCTTTTTAAAGATGGTGGTAAAGTATTGAAATCACCCACTACTACCGTGTTAGAGTTAGTATGTGACTTCATAACTGGAAATACCTATTTTATGAAATGTACCTGCTTATGTCAGGTATGTATATGTTTCAAATTGGAATTTGTTCTTTATGGATTGTTCCCTTGATTAGAAAATGACACTTGATTTAGATTGAAGTCTATTTTGTCTGATACTAGAATAGGGATGCTTGCTTCTTTTTTTCATTTGTTTGGAATCCTTTTTTCCATCCTTTCTTCCTAAGATATTTTCTCTTTGATTGGAATGTGTGTTTCTTGAAGACAGGGGAAACAAGGATCTGGTTTCTTAATCCAATCTGCTAGTCTGTGTCTTTTGATAGAGGAATTGAGCCTATTGAGTATTATTATTGAGAGATATATTGATTCCTGTCTTTTTGTTAATTTTGTGGTCTCTTGCATTTCATAGTTTTCTTTATTAAACACTTGAATTAGCATCATTCAAATTGTCCTGTAGCCTCCTTGATGTGCTTATCTTTCTCTTCAACCTAAAGCATTCCTTGTAGTAACTAACCTCTTCAGGCCTATGGCTTGGCCATCATCAATTCCATTGAGCTTTTAAAAAAATTACTCAAAGTATTTCTTGCTCCTTCAATCATAATTCCATTGGTTAACAGTCTTGTTTGACAGTGTGATCTTTCAGAGCTCAATATGTATCTTTCCAAGTACTTCTGACTTTTCCTGTTTCTATTGAAAAATCAGTTGCTATCCTAAAGGGATAGCCTTTGTATGGTGTGTGGACCTTCTTTCTTGCACCTTTTTCCTCCTGTATATTCAGAGTTTTGACTATGATATGACATGTGGAGCAGCTTTTCTGGCCATGTTTGTTTGCTTGCTTGTTTGAGACAGTTTCTCTGTGTAACAACTATAGCTGTCCTGGAAATCACTCTGTAGACCAGGCTGGTTTTGAAGTCACAGAGATCCACCTGCCTCAGCCTCCTGTGTGCTGGGAGTAAAGACTAAAGGTGTGTACCACCACTGCCCAGATCTTTGTGTGCTTTTTATATGTAAATAGATATCTCTTTCCCTAAATCATGAAAGTTTTCTTCTATGAAATTATTGAAAATAATTTCTATGCTGTTTGCATATAATTATTTCCATTTTATTTTCATAATTTGTAATTGTCTCTTTTCATGATATCCTAAAGATCTTGTGTGTTCTACTTATTCATTTTTTTCATGTCTTATTCATATTTTTTCATTTATTAGTTTTTTGAAACAGAGTTTCACATAGTCTAGGCTGACTTTAAACTCACTATATAGCTGAGAATTACCCTGAACTTCTGATCCTCTTGCCTGAGCAGTTACTTACAGGTTAATGCCATCCATTTTTCTTAGGTGCTGATGAAACCAGGAGTTCCATACATGCTAGACAGGCACTCTGTTAAGTGAGTGACATCACCGGCTTCTGCATGCATTAAACACACACACACACACACACACACACACACACACACACACACACACACACATTGTCACTACTTGATCTGATTCCTCAACCTTGTCTTCAAGCTATGACAACTTTGTCTTCTATAATGATCAATTCCCATGGGAAAGCTTTCCACTGAATGTTTCATGACTAACTGAATTTTCATTTCCATCCTATTACACTTCCTTTTTTAAGCACTTCTCTTTATTAAATTCTATTTTCATATCTGTAATTGACTACCTTACTTCATTCATCTGTTTGTATTCTCTTGGAACTCATTGAGTTCATTCACATCTTCTCTGACATCTTTCAACACATTTATAATTGTTCTTTTGATTAGTGTCTCTAGAGTTCCATTTAATGCTCTCCCATGGGGAGTTGCTGTAGAATTTGTAACTTTTGAAGAAGACATATGATCTTACATTCTATATTTCATGTGCTAGTATTTGCCCACCTGAGTTTATCTGGGATTAGATCACTGGCTAAATTATTTTTCTCTTCTTTTTCAATACAGGTCTCCTGTGGGAGCTCACAAAGGTTTCCTAGTGAGATCTGAGCTTGCTTTACCCAGCAAGGCTGCATAAGGCCATGGATTAAGCATCTGCATGGTTACCAGGTGCACTTGGCTGTGCTAGGGGGAAGTCTTTCGCTCCACCATTTGGCATTTCTATAAATAGCCCTTTAGAAAAGCCAGAAGGGGCAGTAGATAAGGATCCAGGCTCTCCTGAGGCTATCTGTGTTTCTATCTGTCTCTCTCCCCTCTATATTTTATCTAAATATTTCTTACTTCTCCCTACTCAAGAGTACTCTGGGGAAAAGTGGGGGCAGGTCCCCCCACAGTCTCCTTTCTTCTTTCAGTGGAGTTGTTTGCAATGTTAGAGATATTAGGTAGAGAGGGTCCAGTAGGATTGAGGTGATTCTTTCTTCTTTTATATTGATGTTCAGAACACCAGGCTATAGTCCAGACCTCCCCTGAGAGTCAAGAGTATTCTGCTATAGCCATGAAATGTAGTAGTAGTTTAATACAACTCAGCTACTCCTTAAGGACCAATTGTTTTTGGGAGTAAGAGAATATTGATAGTGCTGTGAACAATAGTCTATTGGTTACTGCAGGTATGAGTGAAGAAATTAAGGAAAAAGAAACGAAATGGGATTACTGATTACTGATTATTTAATTGCTAGGTAGGAAGTCAAGCAGATTGTGTGCATAGAAGTGGAAATGGTAGAGGCAACAACAAACTGAGAGTAGGCTGTACGAAGTTTGGGTGATGGTAAACTGGAAAAAAAGGAGTGACATTATACATTCAAATAAAGCAGAAGAGTTCAATCACTCCAGAGCCTGAGTAACAGAGTTCTTGTATACCAGGGAAGCCTATGTTATTTGAAAAATGTATAAAAAAGAGTAAAGAGGAAGAGAAAGGGTGAAAAGCTTCAGACACCCTGTTCTACTGATCTTGGATAGACTATAGACAAGAAGTAGTTACAAAAGGCAATGATCAACAGAGAGCTGGGTGGGGGCTGGCTTCTGGAGGAAGTCTTGGTAAACTCGTTGGCCTCACAGGATGATCTGTGGTGGGGTCAGTTTTAAGTCTCAGTGCCTTTCCTGACTTCCTAGGGTGACTGAAGATCAGGTGAAGGTCAGGTCCAGTCTCAATACCCTTTTTACCATAGAGTGCGGCCAGTGGTAGGGTTCTAAGCCTTAGTCTCTTAACACTCCCTGAATATTTATGTGCTCCTGAGGAATCAAAATTCCAATTTAAATGTTTATATAGCAAGCATTTTATCTATTGAGCTATCTCCCCCATCCAGAATTTTGATATTTACTTAAGACAAGAATTCCAGGATGAGTGAGCACAAAGAAGAGTTGGAATTTATCAAGAGACAATATGCTTTATTTATGGTTTGTTTGGTTTTGTTTTTATGGTACTTTAGATTGAACACAAGGTCTTGTTCATGTTGGACAAATCACTGTGTGGTTTTTGAACTTAGATAGCTCAAAGGACATAATTCACAACCATGATCGATATTTAAACAAAGTTTAAGTAAAAAAAATGAGCTGGTTTAGGAATATTTTTCACCTTATGAAAGTACAATATTCTTTATGATGTATAGTGTTTAGGTTTACAGATGGGACTGGAGTGTAGATGAGGTTAAACTCCATGCACTTCTGGCCCTAGGCCTGAGTAATTAGCTGTTTTACATTCTATTTGAAATGCCAGAATAAAGGAGTAGTGTCTTTATGACGGCAATCTTTATAGGTGATTTCATCAGTTGTATGCACTTTTTTGAATCTCAGCCAGTGCGATCCAAGAGGAGGGGTCCCCTCTCTTCTCTATGGCCCTTAATTTTCCATCTTTCTACCAGGCTTCATCAGAAGTTAAGAGAATGTTCCTGGATTCTGTGGCACATAATATGACAGGAAAGATGAGTCAGTGTTCCACAGCAAAGATGGCACACAGTGTGATGTCATGCCATATTATGTCCCTTTTACTTCATTCAAAACTCTCTCCTCAATGTCATCTTTGAGAATACTTGCTCTCATACCCCACGTTACCATTCTTTCCTGCTCTCAAATCTTCACACATCATTTTACATGACTGATTTTTTGTGAAAATTATTGTAAGTGGATGTATCTAATTCTGTTGATGGAAAGTATCTTTTTGAGGTGGGAAGATGAAGAGACAACTATCTGCATAAATAATTTAATGTGCTAATTTAAACTAGGAATAGGTACTCTAAATATGAACAAAGGAAGACAGTAACAAGGAAACACATCACCATCACAGATAATTAAGACTACAGGTTAAGATTAAGAACAGGCTTTTAGTTTTCATCATTAAAATAACTAATTTTATACAATGTTTTGGATCCCTTCTCAACATTAAGTAAAGCTTTATTTTATCATTAAAAAAATCAAAATTTAAAGAACTGACTCACTTAAATGGAAAAATGTTCTAAAGGAAAAAAATTATATGAATTCAAAGTAAAAAGAAGCAAAAGAATAACAAAAAGGTTTTTTATAAAAGCAAGGTTTACTAAAGACTTTTTAAAGGTTTACTAAAAAGAAAGTGAAAGGCAAAAATTCAAAAACTTGTAAATTCAAGGTATCATAATCTTACTTTAAAATTGCTTTTTCATGTTAACGAGTAAATTAAAAAAATGCTCCATGAATAAGCAATGCGCTAAAATTTCTAGTTACTGAAAAGAACAGTATTCCTTGCTTTTTCTTTAACAAAAATGCTACAATTATCAGGAAACAGCCCTAGGGTGTGGTAGCAGAGAACAATTATGTACTGTAGGTCTAAAAGGCTAGAAGAAAGCATTGTGAACACGTTTTCCTTGTAAAGAAATGAAAAATGTTGAGGCACTACATGTTTAAATTGGTTTTCCATTAACAAATGTACACATTAAAAATATCAGTTCCTTATGGTATATAAAAGTTTTATTTTGTATGCCTTAGTTGAAAACAAATTTCATTTAAAAACTTCTGCAGTAGTATTTCTTTTACATGCTGCTGGTATATAGCCTCAAATTCACCCATTTCAGCCCGAGCACTGTAATTACATGTGTGCACAATAATGATTTTCTTTTATATATACATGTGTGTGAGTAGGCTATTTTTAATGATCAATGAGTTTTAAGGATATTGTTATTCCACTGAAGAAGGAAAGGTAGTTGTTACTTAATCTTATTTAAGTTACTTTGCAGTTAACAAGACTGAGACTGGTGTTGGAGATGGGAAAACAGGATAATCATGTAGTCAGAAAAAGTACAAAGTATATCGTTTGTTTGCTTTGCATTAACCATATCATAAGGTTCTTACCATTTGCTGGTGTATCTAAGAATATATATAGCACAGTCCATAGCATATTGTCAGATAATATGTTCCTTGAGCTAAGTCATTGCTAATTTAAACATTTAAAATAAAACATATAGCAGGTAGAGTTTGAGATCAGGAGTACTTGCCTAGTAGCATTCACAAGGTCCTGGGTTCAATCTTGCACACACTCAAATAAGCAGACACATATATTTAAGTGTATTCATGCTACTTAGATGCTGCCATATTTCAAATACATTTAATAGCACAATATGCATGGTGATACATTTATTGTTTGATGTTGACTATATTATTAAAAATTTAAAGGGTCAAACATAAAGGCTACACGTTTCTGAGTGGTTACTTTCAATCTGACAGGGGTTAGGCATGGTCTGTTATTCTATCCAGCTGGGACAGGAATTATACATTCAATGAAAATTAGGACAAGTGGCTTTGGCCGTAGTTTTGAAACTCCACCGGAAGGGATGCAGTACAGGAGATGTGCTGTGGTGTGGTACTGAACAAGGACAGAACTACAAATGGCACAAGTGGAGGGGGCAGTGTATGTGTGTCTGGCTGGAGAAAAAAGGCAACGGTGACCCCAAAAGTAGGATGGAATGTTTAACGTCAAGTGGGAGGCTCGCAAAACAGATAAATTAAAATTAGCCATCCTTGTTACCATTATCATTACTTGCTCTATGCTAGGTACCTTTTACTTTATAGATGTCATCCTATGAGTTTCCTCCATAGCAATTAAACCAGGCTTCTGTGGAAGTAAGTATCTATGCTTTAAAGATCCTGGAAACAATTCCATACTGCAGCAAAATCTAGAAAGCTGACTCTCCTGCAATGTCTGTACCCTTGTTCCTAAATTACTGAAGTAGAGACTCTTTTTTTAATTAAGAAATTTTTTTATTCATTTTACATACTAATCACAGATCCCCCTCTTCCCTCCTCATGTCCCTCCAGCCTTCCCCCCCAACCCACACCCATTCCCTCCTACAAGAAGGTAAGGCCAGCCAGGTGGTGGTGGTGCATGCCTTTAATCCCAGCACTCGGGAGGCAGAGCCAGGCAGAAGATCTCTATGAGTTCAAGACCAGCCTGGTCTACAGATTGAGATACAGGACAGGCACCAAAACTACACAGAGAAACCCTGTCTCGAAAACAAAACAAAACAAAACAAAACAAAACAAAACAAAACAAAAACAAAGTAGGCCTCCCATGGGGAGTCAGCAGAGCCTGTGAAGCAAGGGAAACACTCTGCCACTGTTGGTGGAAGGGCAAACTTGTACAGCCACTTTGGAAATCCATCTGGTGGAATCTCAGAAAGTTGGGAATCAATCTTCCTCAAGACCCAGCTATACCACTCTTAGGCATACACCCAAGGAATGCTCAATCATACCACAAGGACACATAATCAACTATGTTGTAGCAGCATCATTCATAATAGCCAGTACCTGGAAATGCCCCTTGACCTAAGAATGGATTAAGAAAACGTGGTACATATACACAATGAAATACTACTCAGCAGTAAAAAACAATGACATCATGAAATTTGCAGGCAAATGGATGGAACTAGAAAGTATCCTGAGTGAGGTAACCCAGACTCAGAAGGCCAAACATGGTATGTGCCCACTCATGAGTGGATACTAGATGTAAAGGATATAGACTATAACCCACAGCTCCAGAGAAGCTAGCTAACAAGTTCTGCACATCTTAACAGTAAACATTTTATGGTGTTTGCCCACTGTGGTTTCAGTTCTTATCAATCTTTGTGGCACAGCCTCGATGAGGCATTCCCATCTTTCCCTTCACAAGGGAGTTTGACAGCAGAGTTTGAGAGGAGTTCCTGAGCCCCAGCCTCAACCTGGCCACTGCTTTCTTGGTGTTCCACAGGCCCTGTGATAGCTGCTGCCCTCTTGAGAACTTTGGAGGGGAGCTGCTATTCAGTGTGGCCCTGGATAAACATGACCAGGGAGTGGACACCTCAAATGCTGTGGACAGTGTCAAAGGCTGGCTAAGTATGGTAATTACACTGGGGCCATAATAAAGTCATTTCAGTGCGGCATTTTGGCACTGTCAATTGAGTTCAAAGCAGGTCCTCTGACATTTCACATATTTTTTTTCTACTTCATGATGGTAATTTGCTGTGTTTTGTACATTTAGAATGAATATATCCTAAGCTTTCAAAAGTCTCCAAATTCTTAAGTATAATTATAACATAGATATTCTCCCAAAGATATAGCAGACTGCCTCAAACATGAAAGTGATTGTCAGACCCTTCAGTGAATGGAGCTAACAAACAGAAAAATATCAACATTGTGTTGCTGCGTTCCACAGGCTCTTTTACATCTGTATGAAGAAGACTACCATTCCAGTGTCTCAGAAAGATTGCACACTATCATGTGCTGCCAAACTTCAGGGCCATTCCAGAGTACAAACTTAACCCCTTGTATGTGTGATGAATTACGGGATTTAGCAAATGATTTTGTTATTTCCATATGTGTAAGAGTTGGTACCTAGCAAAGGGCACCCCACGAACTGAAGACTTTCAACAGACTCCTTATTAATAATGATTTCTAAATGATGTTTAGAGGAGAAAATATTACATGAGATTTTTCAGTACACTCATTTGCTGTCGTGACAGAGTACAGCTTCATGTGGAGTAATGCAAATGTTAAAATGGATTTTTGTTATAGTATTTTCATTCAATTAAAATATACCTGAAATAGGGTTTGGAGAGATGGCTCAATGGTTGAGAGGACCTGAGTGCAGTTCCCAGCATCCACAACTGTCTGGAACTATAGCTCCCAGAGAACTGGCATCTTTGTCCAGCTTTCAAAGGCACTCACATACATGTGGCATACACTCACAGTCAAACAAACACATATGTAAGTAAAACAATAAAAATAAATTGTTTGGCCAGGCGGTGGTGGTGCACACCTTTAATCCCAGCACTCAGGAGGCAGAGGCAGGTGGATCTCTGAGTCTGAGGCCAGCCTGGTCTACAGAGCAAGTCCCAGGAAAACCAGGCTATACAGAGAAACCCTGTCGCAAAAAACCAAAAAAAAAAAAAAAAGGGAGGGGGATTGTTGCTGTTGTTGTTAACAAAAAAACTGATGATACCTGAGAGACTAGAGAGAACTAGCTTTTTTTATTATAATAATTTATTTTTATTTTATGTGTATTGGTGTTTTGACTGAATGCATGTCTGTGTGAGGGTGTCAGGTCCCCTGGAGTTGGAGTTGTAGACAGTTGTGAGCTGCCATGTAGATGCTGGGAATTGGACCCAGGTCCTTTGGAAGAGAAGCCTGTGTTCTAAACTGCTGAGCCATGTCTCCAGGCCCCATAGGTTTGGTTTTTTGGTTTTTTTTCTAAATGGTATTCAGAAAAGTTGTGAAGTTTCCTCTTTGATGAGTGTAATGCAGAATGGTTGCATATGTTGAGATCTCAAACCACTAAAAGAACTGTTAGCTATAGGTCAAATCAACAATAAATATTCCATTTATCATCAGTATTATTATTCCTGAAATAAGTTTTGAACAAAAAAAAAAGAAATGAACTTTCAAATGAGAAGTCTGCATCCTTTGACAAATACTGAGGGCCAGAGCAAACATGTAATAAAACTAAATGATGAAACACAGTTTCTTCAAATTAGAACTGTTCTTCACAACTATCAGGGATGCGATTCCACATATCACTAGTAGTGTTGTTAAGACTTCAATTTATTGGTCAACAAATTCAAACAGTCACAGGATCATACACATACACACACACCAACACACACACACTCACGGGCTGAGGAGTTATGCAAATGTGGCTCAGCCAGGTGTAGAAACTTTGTGTCCTTCTGAATTGAGTGCAACCATTTATCCTATTGATAAAACCGTCTCTCAGACTATCTGATTCTCAGTACTAGTCAGTGGGATCAGTCAAGTAAATTACAGTTATTTAATAGAAAGATCTAGAATTGAAAAACTTTTTTATAAACTTACATATATTTTCCTCATATACCATTTAAATCAGTACAGCATTAGAAGAAGTGGGCTGAGTGAGAGCTTTTAGAAAGCACTGGACAAATACCAGTTATCCATTCAGTTTAGAGTCTCAGCATCAAGAGATGACTGGTCAGAAAGCATTATCTGCCTTGGCTGCTATCCTGTAAAACCAATTTATTCCTATGTTCATGAAGGTGTAAGTAATGTATGTGATATGCAGAGAAATAATTTACTACTCAATCTCAGATACACAAATATACTTAAGAAAGAGAAGTTTTATTAGGGCAATTTCACTTTATTTTTCCATACAGCAAAGTCAACTACTGCAGTAATAATAAAATAAGCATAAAACAAATTGCAGCCCTAGACAGAATACATAATTTTAAGCAACTACAAGCAGAAAGTAAGTTGTGATTACATAATAGTAAAACCAAGCGCTTTGTCCTTTCAGCAGATGAAAGTGGTCAGGTTGCTGGTAAGTGCAACATCAGGAGCCAGCTGGAGTAAAGGCTGGGCAACCAAGTCATTAAACAAGTGGCCATTGTCACATTTTGCTCTTTTGAGTGCTTCTGAGTTGAAAAATCAAAATTGTGAAATTTTAATTTCTTTTTTTCACCTGCGGAAAGAACAAGATCTACAGCAATTAAAAACAATCACATAACAACTACAGGTGTGCTGTTTGGTTTGCCTGTTTATGGTTTAAATTTTGTGAAAGTCAATACTTGTTTTGAAGATTTCCTTTTGTGAACAATAAACCACTGAAATTGCAGAAACCGATTTGAGTAATATATGTCCTTAGCATAGTTCTTCCTCTCTTTTTGTTGAAGTTTTAAACATGCAGTAGTTTTGAAAACAATGTAAGGAATATCTGATCCATGATTTCACCTTAATGGCTGAAGTACCTGCTATTTTTGGTAATGATCTTCAGGCAGATTTGGCCCAATGGAGTTTTGTCAGTCATGAGATCTTGGAAGGATGGCAAATCTTTCCAGCTGAAAAATCCTGGCAAACTACAAGCTGTCCACAGAAAGCAAAGCAACGTGTCTGAAGGGTATGGAGTGCTAACTCTGTGCCACTTTTGCAAGCAATTTTCCTCAGTCTGTCATTTCATTAGCCTTAACAAAACTCCTTGTAATTATAGACGTTTTTATTCAAAATAAGATCTTGTTATTATACAGGTTCCTCTCTTTTGACTATATACAGAAGTGCAAAAAGTCAACCTTTCTCTCTAGACTTCCCAACATGCTAAACTGCAGCATCATCAACCCCCAAGAGTTTGCACACACGCTAAAATTCTCATTACGTAAACTTTGAGTATTTGGATTATCAACAAAAAGTCCCTTGTTCTATTTATTGATTATGCAGCTTATTTATAACAAGGCCTGATATTCAGGGATTTCAAAAATATTAAACAATACTTTAACATTTGAAATGGATACAGTAGAAAATAAATTTTATTCTAATATCTAGGATCTAGATCTTCTCATAATAACTAATTACAAACAAAATAAATCATCAAAATATTACTCAATTGTCTGCCAGGATTGTTGCCATAGCAACAACTTAACTTCTTACTTAGCAATGATTATATATTTATAAGATATCCATATAAAAGATCTTTGTTCTTTTAATGAAAACTAGACAAGAACAATGACTGACATTCTTACACTGTAATATTAAATCAGTAAAATATAAATCATTTAGTTAACAATAATACGGATATTCATATGACACTACATGTAATTTAAAACTGAGTATGTTATGAAGGAAAAACTACTTTAATTTTTTTTTGTATTTTGAAAAATTCATTGGTAAAATCTAATAAAACAATAGTCTATAAACTGAAATGGTATTCAATTGTTAATAGAAAATGAAAATCTAATAAATGTAGGAAATGAAAAACTACATTTTAACAAGAAAAATAAGTAATATTCTATAATGTAACTAACTATACTAACATGTGAAGTCACCATTACTCTCTTAACACGATTGAAATTACATTGGTATGGGTTCCAACCCGTAATGTAATAATCTAAGGCTTTAATAGATGTACAGTACAATCAGTAAAATCAACACATCAGTCTTATATTAGAAAGCATCTCTCTCAAGCATAAAAACTTGCAGTAAACTTGGAAGTATGGAAAGTTCTATAACGGAACTCTCACTTCTCCCATTCCACACTAGAACTGCCAGTGACCTGGCCCCTACTCAGCGATTTTTTAGAACTGCTGAACAGGGCAAAAATATCCTTTACTAGCTGCAACATCCAAACCACAAAAAAGGGGAATTCCTTTGGATGAATCCATTCTTAAAAACTGAATGCACATCTATTTTTAAAATTTTTAAAAGGCTTTCTAAGGCTATAAGCAGTTAATCTGAACAAAAGAATCACATATAAAATTCACCCATGTACTTAACCCACCCAATTACTAGGTTAATTAAACATTTCCCATTTTCATATTTTGGTTTATCATGCATCTGATGACAGTGCTGTTCTCTTTGTTTAGAGTCACTATTTTGAATGTGACTGTGATGAAGCATTTAAGCAAACGTGAAACCATTTCTGCAAAGCATTTATAGTCTTTTGACTTTTGACAGAGGCTATAAATAGAAGCAAAATAATTTCCTCAAACATTTTTTGTTATTGTGTCTCAGAAATGGCATATCCCTTTTGAATAACATGTTATATAGTAGAGTATGCATAAATATTACACTACAATGCATTAAAATAATTTTATATATCTATTATATATATCTCCAGTATGTGAAGGTTTATCTGTATTGAGTGTGTGTTGTGCTGTCTATTGTTACTGTAAAGTTAAGTTGGCCATTTCTGAGACAGCTTTGGTTTCAAAAACAACAAAGGAAAAAGAAAAGAAGAATGGTGCCCTTTGATTGATGAGTACTAGCGAATAAGCAACAAAACGTGGCTCTGAGAATAATAACACTGAAGAAATAATACTCTAGTTTGATGGACAGTCTATGGCACTTCATGAGAATCCTTAGCAACATGGTACTTAAAGCCATGGTGTGCTTTAACATAGACACAGTTGTGGTTTTGCTTGGCACATTCATCTCTGTCAGATCCCTCCCTCACCACGTCTTACAATCTATTACAGTAAAAATATTACTCTTAAACAAAAATGACTGTGCATGCGCGCTCTCAGCTCTAATGGCAATTTTAAATACAAGGTGCACCTTTGTTACTTGTAAACCTTGAAAGAAATAAACTCATTTTTAAAAAATTATATCTTGGTCTACAGACGTACCAATACATAATAGAATCATGGTTACACCATAGTCTGTCTTTTCAAGATGGCATGAATATATAGGAAACTAATTATGTATGCATATTTTAATGCATAACTCTGTGCTACAAAAGAAAGACAATGTTGTTCTTTTAGATAGGAATATCACCTCAGCACAAATACCGATTGAATGTACAAAGTGTGTAGGCATCAGTGTGCAGCAAGTTCCCATGTTGTCTTTTCTTCTGGTTAACATGCAATATGTGGATGTCTTGTGGCTGAGGGATTTTTGTGTGTGTTGCTTGACGGTATATACAATATGGCTAATGACGTCGTCCTTACTCTAACCAAGCACACTGTCCTTTCCTCTTTGTATGATCTAAAATGGGAAAAGAGACAGTCTTTGTTAAAACACATAATTTTTTAAAGCATTTTTCAATAAATATATAGTTGATATACATAACATACACACACAACAACACACAGATTCCATGCTGACAAAAAACTCCTTCTAAACTTATAACTAACAAAGTGATGTCCTTATTCCATGTATCTGATTAACTATGAAGGAACTGCTTTTTATCCCTCCTTTCTTCCTTTTAGACAGGGTCTCCCTGTGATAGTATCCTGCCTACCCTGGAGCTCATTATGCAGACCAGACTGGTCTTAACATACAGAAATTCACTCATTTTTGAGCCCCAAGTGCTGGGATTAACAGTGTGTACCACCATACCTGGACAGAACTGCTTGGCAAGAGCTTAAAAAACTTAAATGACTGTTGACTGTAGCACATCTTTCCTCAAGTGGATTTCAAACTCTGCCTACCTTTCTCTCTATTCTGGGATCTATCTGTGTCTGGCTCTTGCTGGGGATTCTCATAACCTGGTTTTCTAACCACCACTGAAGACCTGACTCTGTCCCTTCTGCAAGGTCCTTATTCTCCACATACACACAACACCTTCACTGTCCTTCAAATGCTTTCTTCTATGGCTGTTGAGAAGAGGAGCCCCACATCTTTGCCTTACAGGAAGCTCGTTCAAAGTTCTCTTATGTTAGCAGACAGTTCAGAGATCATTTATGTCATTACATCATTGACATGGTAACAAATACAAAGCATTGCAAAACTTGACTTGCAAATATGTCAATGAGCAAATAAATATGAAGAGAAGCAATAAAGAACCACCATCCTCTCACTGGGCAGACTGAGGTTTAAATGGCTCTTTATAAATGTGAAAATATAAGTACTTGTCATGCTTCTACACGTATGATCTAACTTAAGTGTGTATATATTGAATAAACATCCTGTAGGGATGAAAAATAGACAATTTTGCAGGTGTTGAAAATAATGTTACAGAAAGCAAGCACAAGAGCCCAAGCCTTTGTGAGGAACAGTAGCATCTTCAGAATCCTATTATCACTAAGCTAGCTGTCTAGAACTACTAACTATTCAACTGATAAATAATGGTTCCGTGTGTGTGTGTGTGTGTGTGTGTGTGTGTGTGTGTGTGTGTGTGTATGAAGTTATTTAATAGTTAGAGCCATTGTTCCCTACTGATCCTGTACACAGTGATACATGGTACAGGTAGGTATATATTTTCATATAGGAATGAGTGAAATAATAATTAAAATAAAATTAATGACCTATGCCCAGTCAACAAATGATTGCCTATGAGCCAAATCTAGTCTACTGTCTAATTTGAAAACATCTACTTATTTATATATTCTCTAAGTGTTTTCACACCAAAGTGGGGAACTTGCAGCAGAAACTGCAATGCTCCATACAGACAAAAATAGCTGGTCTGTAGACCTTTAAGAAAAGTTCATCAAACCCTAACTCATGTCTTCTAATTATATTTGTCATATTTTATTCATGCTTGTATTTATTTGTAACATGAAACAAAACTGAGAAAATAGATTCTCCTTTATATTTTAAATATTAACATATTCCAACCACAAATAGAGTGATTATATTGCATAATAAACTTACTGTTTTGTGACGACAGCTCTACATCTGGGTAACATACTTGTGGCTAGTCAGATGTTCGGCAGATATTATGGGTATCTAGCAAATAAAAAAATTATTTAATGAATGATCCATGCAAGCAAGCCAACCACCAAGAGATGAAAACATCTTAATATTAAACTTTGAAAAAACAGTGAGATTCAGCTGTGAGGTGACAGCCCTCATCTGGTCAACATGACATTAAGTTAACATAAACGCAAATGCCAGAGAAGCACCTCACTGCTTGTAATCTTTGTGTTAAGTATTATTCTACGGATGTTACCAGTACTTAGAAAGTAAGAGAAGTACAGCTACCAAAAATTCATGCAGAGCAGTTATTAAAAGAAGCCCTTTTTGTTGGCCTACACACACGCACACACGCACACACCCTTGTGGTTTCAAATGCTTAGCAATGATAATGAAACCAAGAGTAAAAAATATCTTGCCTAAATTTGTGCAACCAAATTTCTAACATTTTCATTCGGATTGAAGTGTTTAACTTCTGACCCAAATTAAATATAACAGGTGTGAATTATAAAATAGTAGTTCAAAAAATAACTAGGAAAGATAGCAGGTTTGTCCATGAACTGACTTTGGAACCTCAGCTATACATCACATTGCATTTCAAATAGGCAAGGACTCAGGGAAGTTGGGAGAAAACACCGTGAGAAACCAGTACAGAGGTTGCTTTTTTCAGTGTGAAATCAAACCTGTGACTTCATTCTTTTTCAACCCCCAATTAAAGGCTGCTAATGTGGGCAAGGCAGCCCTTCAGGTTGAGTGTAGCAGAGGCCTGGGGATGTTGGTTCTAACAACACTGATTTGTTTCCTGGTTGTGTGAACCTGAGCAAAGCAACTGCTGACTGTGTTTAAACTGATTTTATATGATGACACTAAGTCCATTTCAGAAGGTTTGTTGGGGTAACAATGAACTCACATACAAGAAGGCTTTTGTTGTTTTAATTTAAATATCCTAGCCTGTCTCAATCTGCTAAAAACTATAATTCACAGTCTGGAGTATATATCACTATGTTCCTTTTAATTTTCATTTCTCAGCTGACATTTTACACAATTTTACAGCATTGGCAAATGGCACAAAAATGTGCTCCAAGCATAATGAAGCTTCTCATACCATTGTTCCTGCTGCTGCAGGACAGGATGTTGCACCCAACAGTGTAGAAGCATCAAGGATGGGGCTGTCGAAACATACCAAGGACCTTCAACACCACTCGATGCAGATGAAGGGCCAGCTATAAACTTCTGCATGCATGCAGGCTGCATTTTGTGGCATCAGCTATTTCCAGCATTGCTAATGTACTGTAGGCATATACATAAGTATGTATATGTAGATATAATATATGTGTGTATATATATATCCATTCCCTTTTCTTTGGTTGTACAATAGTAATAGTATGAAGACCCAGGGAATTATGCATGAAATGGTCACAGCACAATGCAAAAAGTAAAGTGTCCCCTACAACCCAAGTGGCCAAGGGCATTTTGAATTTGCTTTGCTATAGTTGTGCTTACACCAGCAATTCTACAGTCATATATGGTATATACAGGAGACTCCAGCATCATTGATGTGCACCATAAATGGATTGCACTGAATCTATTGATATTTCTGCCAAACTATCATGCCACATATGCACAAGCTAGCATTCTTGTAAATGAGTCTTATGTGTTAGTATAAATCCAAGAGTATTTTGATAAGTCTGAAAAACTGATTCTTGGCCAAGAAGTATGTAAGACTTGTCTGAAACTTAAAATTAAATCCATTTGGCATTATGATCTTGAACATTTTTAATGACTGTATTAATAGCTGAAAGTTCATCAACAGAAGATGATATATTGAGAAAACAAAAATTTTAAAAAAGGTGGATGCTTCGTATAGCAGTAACTACTGGCTCTTAGTGGTCTGCCTGCTCCAAGGCACTATGCTGAATCCCATCTGACAAGGATTCTTTTTAGTCTCACTAGACTCCATCTAACTTCTGTCAGTGGAACATGCATAACTTGGTTTAGTCCTTTCATACACTACTAACCTTACTGAACTGCGCCTTTATAACAGGCATATCTGCATATTCAAGACCAGATTTATTTCTGAAATGTGAGCATAATTAATCCAGAGCCAGAAAGTATTTCCTTTAAAGAAAATTCAGAAAATGTTGGTGGGAGTAATGCTCTTTTTGAACTTTAAATCCCTTAAATAACTATTTTAGTTCAAACAGTCCATTCTCATCTATAAAATTTAAATTTAAGTAGATCCCATCTGCTCAAAATAATTCTAACTTGGCTATCCTGAAATTTGCTCTGTAAACCAGGCCAGTCTCAAGTGCATAGAGATCTGCCTGCCTCCTGCCTCCAAGGGCTGGGATTAAAGGCGTGTGCCACCACTGCCTGGCAGAATTCATATTGTTTATCCTCCATACTTTCAATGAACATAGGATATCTGTCATTTATCATACATGATTTTTGTTTCTTCCTTCCTAAATCTAACATTCATTCATGCAGGCTAACTGTATAAACTAGAGCACTTAATTTCCTTTTCCGTTTAAAGCAACAAGAATCAAAGTGGAGAGATGCTGCATATAAAAGTAACTTTAATAGGCAATCTGCTTACTAAAATTATAAAAATTATATTTCAACTCTATTTACAAGAGTGGTCATTTGTGGCATAGGAATACATTTTAATATTTTCCTTTTTATTAAGACTTTAGGAACAAACTGAGAATCTATATATATGTCAGATGCTTCGATAATAACCTTGTAACTGCCTCCATTTTGGTTGGCCAAAATAGTTACACAATTGGTTGAGAAAAATGAGAATTGCTTGTGTAAATCTCAGTTTAGTAGCTTCAGAAATGGAGCTGCAACAATTTTGGAGCACTTATAAATGGCATAAAAGCAATTGGCTGCTTGTCATAGAAAGAATGTGTAGGCCAACAAGAGGTGTCTTTGAAACCCCATGCTCAGGAAAGCACCCTCTACAGCTCTCCCGTCCACACGATTCCCACTGAGCACAATGGGAGATCCATGTGCGTTAGGCTGCTGGACTGGGCCCTATTAAGAGTTGGTTTGTAAGAAACAAAGCTGTAAATTAGCAAACCTGGTTGGCTGTGGCTGTTGCAGCGAAGGGAACACTTGTGGCAGATGTTGTTGCTGCGGACACAGTGGCTGGCGTAGCACCGTGCACCATGGGAACTTTCGGAGGGAAAATCATATAAGCAAACATACAGAAGAGTGTAGCAATATGGAAACCATGGCAACATGGAGGAGATCATTGGGCATGGTATTTATCATAGCAAGAAGCCATGTGACAGGACATCATCACCAGCGAGTGACATGCAATCACAGCGCAAAGCAGGACAACATTCCAAGGAGAGAGGGGGAGGGAGGGATGAAAGAGAAAAAAAAAGGGGTGGGGGGAAAAAGCTTGTTACCATTAAATCAAGAAAATTGACACAAACAGGCTTAATTTGCTAAGTTAAAAAAACAAGAATTTTATATAGTGTTCAAAGACATTAAAATATAAATAAAATACAAGTATTTACTTTGTATGTACAGTTATCCATTTGAATAAAATTTTTTTTATTATTCACTCTTATGAAAATATACAGTCATTACTTTTATGAGATAGACTTGTTTTTATATACCAGAACTCATAGTCCAATCAAAATCCACTAATAGTGACTAAAGGGAACTTGTGTGGAAAGAAAACATTTATGTGGGGCCATGTCAATTAAATAGAAATTGGCATTTAATTGACAGGTGTTAGTAAAGAGGAAATGGACTTGCCCAATAGATAAACGTTAAACTTAGCAGTGGATTTTGAGGGGCTGTGAGATGCACTGTAGGTTTAAGATAATCAAGAAACAAAGCTGGCACCTACCAACACTTGTAGCGGGTGTCATGCACAATATTGAGCCTGCCCATCATGCATTGCAACAGGAAGGTGGATTTGAAAAGGGAAAAGAATTAAAACATCCCATCACACGTGTAATTAGGAAATTCATTTGAACAAAGAAGAAAAATTGTTATTACGGGAACAGTGGCATGTAACTGTCAGCACAATCAAATCATACAGTAGCACAGTGATCAGTTAGAACTAGTCCCAAGTGAAGAGTAAAAGCCAGTTTAACTGTGTGCTGGTATACTTTGTTTCTCTCAGCTGCAGCCTATAAATAGAGTACTTTCTGAAAAATTTAACCTATTTAATTCATTTAAAACAAATTCTGTAATGTTTTGTTTTAATCTAGCTGCTATCTTACTGCTTTGCTACTTCCAAATCTGACAAATGAATGCAATGTTTTCTTTAGACTGAACACCCTGAATAATTAGAAAGTGTTTATTATTAAAATGCTAAATACCTCAATGCACGAAACTGACTGGACAATGTAATGAAACAGAAACTAGTTTAAACTCCTAGGCTTTGTTTCTCTGCTCACTGTAGCAGCAACCATACAGACACAAATGAGGTTGTGACCATCCAGACAGAAACTTTATTCAGAGGGCTATCAAGCAATAAATAAACAGTATGCAAAAAAGTGGAAACTCTTCATTTAGAATTCAAATGCAGAAAAAGCATTGCGGGGGAGCATAATTTCTTTGGAATCTCAAAACCAGTTTACCTGTAGGCATCTGGCAAAAGAGGCTGATTTTCAGTGCTAGTTTAGACCTTCAAGACCTCTTAGAGTAGCCAGTTTACAAAAACTCAAATACAAGAATTTGCTAATTAGACTTCAATGAAAACCCTGAGTGGGAGATAATGAGGATGCACATGTCACATGTGGGGCCTTCAGCCCTCATGTCCATAGAGGTGTGAATGTAAGAACCAAATATAAATGCCACATTCATAGCTTTTTGTTTTTGATTTTGTTTTTTTTTTCTGACATACAAATACTGAAAATCTATTTTTTATCAAGTACAGGCCACATTCACACATGGAGAACTACTGTTCTTTCTACAAGCTTATTTTAGATTTCTTAAGGTTTAAAATATAAGATGATTTTATATTTTTATCTAAATCTGAGTCTTGGCATATCCTGTTTAAATACTAGCAGCATCTGGGATGAACATTTGTTAGAAAAATATCTGCCAACTGAGTCTTGTCAGAGATGGTTGTACACAGCAAACTGCCGTCGAGAAACATAACTGGAACGAAGATGACTCAAGGGGCATCGCCATCCCATCTGCAACTCATTTGTGCTCGCCATCAGACTGCGGGCACCTAGGCCAGAGTAGACTGAGGAATGGATCTACGGAAGCTAACTTATATTCTAGAGGGAGGCATGGCTAAAGACATTGGAAGAGCTTTGTAATTTTCTACTTCTACTGCATAGAGACTTATGAAGGGCAATGAGCAACCAAGCAGACCAATAACAAAGAATATATTTAGAGACAGCAGAGCAAGCAGGACTTCATACTGGGTCTGGATTTTGTGAAAGCACTACCCTCTAGGGCAGGAGGGTTGGGAAAGAAAATGGGAAAAGATAAATGAAGATGTACAGTGGGCTACAAAGAAACATTAAAGCCAGTTTAAATACTGTCCAAGTTACAGGTTTTAAATTTAGTAGTATGCGACAGTTTGCCTACTGTATTTCATTCATTCACGCATAATTGAGCCTGCACGCGCTGAAAGTGAGTTGACCTTATACACCTCTCTAAAACTTTTAGCTTTTATGATTGAATTTTTGTTTGGGTTATCATCCTCATTATCACTGTAACCACTGAACACAGCTTCAAGAGGGGTTTGTAGCAAACAAACACAACGCAGCAATGAAGACTCTAGCTGGGGTGCAGTAACTCACAAATGTGAAGACAGTGCTGTAGGACCCTCTTACCAAAGCCCAAAACCATTTTTGAAATGACCATAAATAATATCCATCCTTACTTCCAATTGGTTGTTTTATTAATAATGATGCACAAATAGTCAATTTAAATTTTCCCTCAGTTTTCAGCATAAGACAAAATTTAAGTGAATGTATTTGTCAATTCCCAGTTGCCCCTACAAAGATATTTGCACAGCAGAATAAAGGGTGTGGCTCTGAGAAATGTGTCACTGTAATATATTACTTTTTAAATTAAAATTTTAATTATCTGTGTGAATATAAAAAATAGGATGACAATTTATAAGTGAAATACAGTTATACTTACTATTACATTAAGGAGAAAGAAAAATAAATACAAGAGAGAAAACGTTATAATCAGAAATCTGGTCAGAATTTCTATGTGATAATTTTTGCTTATTTAAGTTTACAGTAAGGGGGATAAAGGTAATTTGAGGCATTCTAAAAATAAAGAATGCTATTTTATTATTAAATACTTGAAGTCATTAAATTGTCAAATTTGATATTTAAGCATGCAACAGCTTCCTTATTTTTCATTATTTATAAATATTTTTTAACATAAATAAAACTATAATTATTTATACTTATATTGATTATAATAAAAATGTAGAGATCTTTATGGTGTCCCTTATATAAAAATGGCACTATCTTCCTGCCACCCTGGCCCAAACATCTACACCACCAACTAACAGAGTTTCCTGGCCTTTTCTTTGTATGTGGTAGAGCTGTAATGTGAGCCAGCATAGAAACTGCATTAAGTAAACGTTTAGTTCCTGCTAACAGTGGTTGAGAGAAATATGCTAGGTAGAAAAGTGATATGCGCTTCTGAGGAAGACAAAAACATAATGGAAAACTCAAGATGGAGGACACAGAAGTCTTTGGAGCCACGAGCTCCAAAATAGGTAGGGCATATGCTTTCTCAAGTCCTTGGTGTTGGCATATTCTTCATCAAGCCAAACTATGGGTTTCAGAAAAAAGGAGAAAAGATGTCTATCGTGCTTGGCAAGCACAGCATGGAGTGAAACATGGATTCTCAACCAATGCAATGAAAAGTGGAAAAGAAATAGGAGAGCTGTGGGGCTGGAGAGCATGTGCCCTACCTATTTCTGGACACAAGATTTCCCCCTACAGTCATGACTTTGGAATCTCTAGTGCCAATACTAGCATATCACAGGGCATATAATCATTATGTGTTGACTGAATAGAGGGCAAGATGGATACAGAGAAAGAGAAGTCAGGGAGCTAAAGACAGATGATAACTGGGTGGATATACTCATGAATGGTGGATTAGGTAGACAGGTGCTTTGTAAGTTCAGTTCTATTCTTAAATATGTGAGCATATTTCTCTACTAGCTGACTAGCTTGACACTAATCCCTGATCTTTTGCCAACAACCTAGTTCCTATGTATGTAGTCAACTGCTCTGTGGACTTAGCAAACTGTGCTTCACTGTAACTTGAATGAAACATACTCACACATCTTACAGTTACTGTTGAAGCCCTAGACAACAGGGCTCTAAAAAAAATCCCAGGTGTGAAAATGATAGTGTATCTTCTTAATTACTATGCCATGATTAGACAGAATGCTTCACTTATATGTAATTCGATTTTATATACATAGAAGATAACCTAGATTTGGGATCTAGTCTGTTTTCTCCAAGCTATTACATATGTAATTATATATGAATCTATGATAAGACTGACTTTCTTTAGTTCTAGCAAGATTTTTTTTTAAAATAGAATTGCCAGTATTTTTCATGTCAAAGGATTTTGTATGTAAATATACAAAAATGCCCCTAAAATCTGAACAAAAATCACTATGCATAGCAAATTCTGCTGTGTTCGTCTATGCAGCTTTGTCTGGTCAACCCTAGGAAGCAAAGAGACAACCACTGCCATTCACAAACACAATGTGATGGACGTGGACCTTCAGAAGTCTTTGGGTACCACCTACCAGGCAATCTAAACACTAACTAGTCTCCTTACAGTGGGTCTGTACTCCCAAAGTCTTCCAGACTCCATAGTTCCATACTCAGTTCTACCCACATCACTGTTTTAATCCCTGTGTGGCTTTTGGGGTATTTAGTTTACTTTCTCTGTGGAAATTCTTTATTTTCTACCTTTCTGACAAGGGTGTTTTGCAAAAATAAAGATATCATAGGGGCATTTTTCATGTACATGCAGGCCCATATGTAAAAATGGCAGTATTTTTATTTTTATTTTTAAATCAGGATGACAGCAATTATCTCTGGTTATATGGCTAGTGAATAATTCAACCTGAGCTTTAGACGGTTCAAATCAGGTTGCAAATATATATTATTTTATTTCCTTGCTATAATAGTTTCACATAATGGTAAATAAAACCAATAGACTTTCTCTGATACAAAAATTAATTATAAGACACAAGTATATCTCTGAAATTTCAACCTATTTTCAGCATGTTTTAAATTAATAATTTATCTTTCAAGAGTAGCAGGCAACTGATTCTAAGAAATGCATACAATTACTGTTTCCCTAACTTGAACCTGCATATTTTAGTGTAGAAACAGACCAGGGAGCTGTTGAAGGGTAAACTTGTCATACGTGCAGGTCATACTTAACATATAACTGCTGGCTACCCTAATTTAGAGAAGAATGAAATGTTTGAACATTGGTGAGAAGTTAATGCAAAATCCCATGGATAAGACAGATTATTTCAAGTTTCTTTACATAATATGTGGAAGAAGATAATCTGTTTTATTTTAAATTTCAAATAGGGAAACTATCATTTTAAGGGTAATATTCTATTCAATGGAAAAAATGATATAAATACAATTTTAATTTGCTTAAATATTCTAATAATACCTTCAAACCTGGCTTGGGATCTGGTTGCATAAAAGTGAGCAACTGTTCATTGACAACAGTCAAAATCTAGCAGCACCAAAACTTAACAAAAAAGCAAAAAGATGAAACCCTGGAAGTCTCTGAACAACCCTATAGAAGGAGATGATAGATATTGTGTGCTTTAGTGGGAAAGCTTCCCTAAGATCAATGACGTTACATATTAAAGTCATTTAATTTTGATCATAATATGGACAAATTCCAACTTAAACAATGTTAACTCAAGAGTATAGCTATTATTTTAACCTGGAACATTTTAATGAACTATTTTAGCCACTGATTTATTCTATGTGTGGATGGCCAGTATTCAGAAATAATCTGTACAAAAGTTTTGTTTCCTAGTAACATCTAATATGAGCATAATGTATTAATTTGCTAATAAGTCTAAAATAAAACTATCCCATTCTTTAATATCACAGGAATGTGACACTCTAAATACTGTTACTAGCATAGGGTACTAGATACATGAGGTACATACCTAGCTAATAATTTTTTAATAAATTATTTTATTAAAAATATCATATATATTCATAGTGTTCTCAAAATAAAACTTTATGCATAAGAAAGAAAAAGAGATTAGTAAGTTTTGGTAATTAATTTCAAAATATAAGGTATAAAAGGTTTAAAAAAACCTTACAAAATAAATTAAGAATGTTGAAATAGTTGATTTCTAACCAACTAGGTGAGTTATTAGTGTTTTTAACACTTAAACCTCTACGAGTAAGAGCATGTGTGTGTGACCAAGCTGAAAACTGGAAACACCAGTGCATGACTCAGCACTAAACAGGAGTGCTGTGGGATGACTCAGCAGTAAATACAAACACCAGGGGAACTTAGAGGTACTTTGACTTCAGCATAGCAACAAGAATAATCCTAGCAAGGCATAATTAATATGAAGAGCACATCTTAAGAGCTCTAGGATGAATATATTTTGATGGTCTTGGTCTGTTTTGCAAACTAAAGGTTGAAAATTTCAAACTTGAGTCATTTCATAAAATTGTGGAATCTTGAAGGCAAAGGGGTCTTACAGCAGGAGAGCATCATAACACAGCTTGACAAACATACAACAGTGTTAAGGAAAGAGAGAAAGAGAGAATATTTCAATTCCAAATAGCAGAAACACCGATAAATATATAAAACATCTCTGCCTCAGTAAGCTTTTCAGTTTTATAGGAAAGCCATTTATGAAAACTGAGTGTTTCCCCAGCTGACTGCCTTACCGTACACCCTCTCTCTGACTGACAGCTAACCTGGGCTGCAGGTTTGTAGCTGCTCTAACAGTAGAACCCTGTGTAGATCATCAAAGATGCATTCCGTAGCAAATCCAAGCCCTTACCTGGTGGGAGGAACGCTGTATGCTGCTGTAACTGCATGTTGGCTAGAGCCTGCTGGTATTGGAAAATACCAGTGTTAAAGACTGCGGTGGCACCGTTGGTTTTTTCAAGAGCAGGCCTCTTTGGCAATGGGGGAAGTACAGCTTGAGGAATTCCCTGTTTGGTGAATGAGTATAAAAACAAATACCAGTAAAAAGAGAAAAAGAAAAAAGAAAAATCAGTTGTTGGCTAAAACTGTTAGGGAGCACGAGCAAGCAAGCAGCGGAGTATTTAACTACCCAGGGAAAAAAATCCAGTCGACAAAACCAATTAAGGAAATTAAGCAAGATAAAAGCTTTAAAGGAAGCATTATTTCGTCCACAACAAAAGCCCACTAGTAACGAGAGCATATGTTATAATGAGTAAGGTGTTTTATGTCTCATAATGCTTCAGGCTTTCTGTGAGAAGCCGTTGACTTGGGAAAGAAGGAAAGCCGCAGTGCGAGCTTCATGAGGGCTGACGAGTAGAAGCACTGTTAATAGTTAAGTGTACAGTGACTGGCCAGGGAGACGCCATCCTGCCAGCTCTGCCCTCCCCAACCTGCTGACACATGCAAATGTCCCAGAGCATGCAAACTCTCCTGAAATACTGCGCTAGACATGTTAAAAAGTAAAGACTTCTATCACTAAAGCCATGCTAACCACACAGGTACATAAATACACAGTGAAAACCACACTTTATTGTCCTCCACGTATTTCATTAGAACGCTTTACAATGGAGTTAAACTGAATGTGGGCTGCTGGGATTCCAGTCTTTCATTGTACCATAGCCATCTATGTACCCATTTTAGGTCTTTCTGCTCATGTTTCAGGAAACCACACTCAGTTTTTCATTGTACTTTACCATTTTAAACAGGAAGAGGATTATATATATTTTAATTGGTTAAAAACAAAAACAAAACAAAAACAAAAACAAAAAACAAAAAAACCTTGTATCTACAATAAAGCTACATGCCAAGCTAAAAGGTGAAAGGTCATAGTACCAGGTCAAAGGTTGCCTCGAGGGGTCGCTTCAGTGATTTGACAGCCGACTGAGTCTTAATTAGCAGGCAGCGAGCACATGATGGCAATGGGCCAGTGGGGTTCAAGCGCATTAACATAAACAGCAAGCAGAGGTGCATCATGGGGGCAGCAGTGCATTTTGGGTAGGTGAGAAAAAACAAATAAAAAAACAAATCATCGGAATGCCATATACAACGAATAACAAGACTAAGCATGCACAATAAAGGCACTATTGAGTTGTTATTGGAGGATAATTCCTCTTTGCAGTTAATTACAAACAATACTCTAAAGAAAAAAAAGGGGAGTGAAGGAAAGAGAAAAGGAGAGAGTCTGCCTTCTGTATTTTTGCTCAAGTATCCATAAACAAACACAGAAACGACCTCTCTCATGATCATTTTACTGTGCAGTGACAACAATGTCTTATGAATATTTAAATAAGTTATATATTTATATAAAAAGGGCAACACTAAAACAGCTAAGCCAAGACATGGACTCCTAAACTAAGCTACCAGGTCACATTGAAGTTTATCTTAAGAAAAACCATTTAGTAGCTAGTCTAAATGATCCAATTTTTAACTCTTTGAGTAGTGCTGTTTTTTTTTTTCCTTCCTATATAATGGCTTAGTCAAGGTTTAGCACTTCAATAATCATGTTTATGCCACAGTAAGCCTTCAAACTATCTAGATGGTGGGCTATTCAAAATGTTGCAGCTAATTTAAAAACAATTTTGTTGAAGCAATTCTCCTAAATAGTTCCAGATTATGTTATTAGAAGCAAGATAAATGTAAAGAGGAGCCTTGATGTGCAAAAGAACACACCCAAGGAGAACAATGGCTGACTCGATGGTATGCAGGAATCAGAGACTGGAGACAGCAGTGTTGTTAAGTCAGAAAGGAGACAGTGGTTCTTTATGAAGCAGGAATTTCAGAGACCCTACATCCAGAATAAGGCAGGTTCTTAGGGGTTAGGCCAAGAGGAGGAACCATTTGAACCACCTGAGGAGTTACCCTCCCTTCTGTGAATAGGAGCTTCTTTATGTATTGTGTGGGATACCTGAACAAACATATCTTCAGCAAAACATAAAGAAGAGGTTAATAGATGAAGAGCTTGTAGTAGACACATTGTTCAGTTCTTCTGGGCTGTCGAGAGGAAGGGCACTGCTGTCTCTACTCACCATGGCAGCTGCAGTGGCTGCAGCCTGTGCTGCTGCAGCCTGGTTGACCTGGTATTGGGCAGCCTTGATCTTGGCTTGCAGGTGTGCAGGAGGATGAAAGTATTTGCACTTTTCCCGGGAGCATCTCCCTTTGATGTAATCCATGCAGACAGTGACTGTGTTGTCATTGGTGTCAATCATTGTGCTGTCAGCAGGATGAGCAAACCGACAATCATTTTCTCCTCGGTTGCAGTTGCCTCGCTGGTACTCTCGACACACCTACAAGGTCATTAAATGAATGGGATTCAGTGAACATGAGCAAGCAGGTCCCTTCTGAAGACAGTGATTCAACTATACAAACTGGTGACCAAGGGTGGATATGGAGGAGAATGGCAAATTAGAGCAACACAGCAGCATCATTTGGCAGTGCTTAGTATGAAAATATAGCACCTTTCTAGTGAAATGTCCTTGAGAAAGAAAAGATGTTCATGATGAAAGGAAAGCATATAATAAAATACCTAATCAAGTACTGTATCAGTGTACTAATGAATTACCAAGGAGAAAAATATGGACTTTATAGTGAAGAAAGCCAGCAGACACCACTTTCACCAAGTGAACACATGAATATTCAGAAAGAATGAGACATAGGAACATTATTCTCTATTAATGTGACACCCACCCCACCCCCTAAAAAAACCACATCATACATGTCGTTTGTAATCACTGCCAATGGTTAATCCTGAGGAAATACTAGATACACTGAATGGGAAGCATTTTGCAAAATAACTAAACATTCTTTCAAAGTGTCAAGGCCATTAAAATAAGAAAGATACTGTCATGGATTGGACATCATGGAGTCAGATAAAGGATGCTGGCAGGATGGTTGCTTATATCTGACACAGGAACCGATGAGCTGCTACCTCACCTGACAACCTGAGCTTGATCCCTGGAACCCACAGGGTGGGAGGAGAGAACTGACTCCTGAAAACTGTCCTTTGATCTCAACATATACTCTGTGGAATGCAAGTGACCAGACACATACAAATAAATAAATGTAATAAAAATAGAAATTGAATCTGATTCAGAGCTACAGATTACTTAACTCATAGTAAATCTAAGTTAAATTATTAGATTTATAAGTGGTACTGATGTTATTTAAGATGTTAATATTTAGTTTGGTGAATGTCAGGCAAGAACTTTCGGTTATGTACTTGTAACTTTTGGTTAAGTAGAAATCAGTGCTCAGAGAGAAACACAGAGCACTCTAAGTTGAGAGCATTTCCACCACCATGTTCCCAGGAGTCACGTTTGGGCAGTAGACAGTCACTTGGCAGCTGTACAAAGCGGGTGGAGAAAGGCTCACTGTGTTACTGTCCACTTGCTTTCTACCTGTTAATTTCGGTGTGGGGACCCTGGGGAAGAGGGAAAATGGATTCTTTCTCATTCATTTGCTCTTGGAGTCTTATTACTGGTTTCCAAGTTTCCCTTTGAGAGTTTGATTTTTTTGACCACCAGAGGGCCATCTACTACACTGAATGACTTGACTTTATTACTTGTGTGTGCTAGCTCCCAACCTCCTCAACTGTTTACAAGGCACACTTCAAAGACACAGTTTTTATACTTTAAGGATGCCCCCTCCCACAACTGGGTAAATGCAGACACTGGGCACTGTTTTGTAGTTAAGCAAGAAGGAGACCCTATGATTTTAAAGGTATTAATAAAAATGGCTACATTTAAACCCAGGCCCTATTATGGCAATACCCTATTATGGGGGAAAGCGGTTCATACTAAGAACGTGGGTTTGGCTCCATATTAAAAAGCATGTGGCTACTGGGCAACTCTCAGCTAGTAAGACTAGCTGTTCTCCACAGCACAGCAACGACCTGGCCCTACCATTCTCGTTTATTCAGTTTTGGAGTATATTGAATAACTAAGAATACAGATGATTTAGAAAGTTAGAAAAGGTTATTCTTATTAATATATTCACCTTCTTGAACAGAACAAATAAAACTCAAGTGTAATACGAGTTCACAATCTAGAAAGCAAATGTGGACAAGCTGTGTTCAGAACAATCCCTTCTCTAACTGAGTACAAAAAGAAGTGGTGGGGCCTTAGGAACCCAGGTTCCTGGAGCCTGCTAAAAACAACAAGCTTATCACAGGAGCCAGGAAAACAGACACCCCGAAAGAAATACATTACAACGTAGTCAGCATACCTGCCCATAAAATACATATTCTGTTTTGTGTTTCTAACATCGCGTTATAAACAGAAAGGTCACTTTTGTGCTTAAGCAAGTTTGACAATATGGCTTCACCCAAGAGGAAGCTCAGACTGGTCCACACGTGCTCTCTCCAGTCAGTTCTCAGTAACCCCGCTTTCCTAAGGCTGCCTAAGAGAGAACTGAAAGCAAAGACCTAACACCCTTTTCACTCTTGCCACACTGGCAGGAAGGCCTGAAACCTAAAGGGATGCATGTGTCAGTTCCCTTTGTGCATGCATGGCTTCTATAGGTTAAAGACAACTTGACTAGCGTGAACACTTGATTCTTTTGTGAATGCAAGCAGGGAGAGTCCTACAAATGCTCAATTAGAGGTGATAACTTGGCATCAATAAAGCTTTCAAGTAAAATTTAAAGGTTTTAAAGTCAATTGTTCTTTTTTGCTGCATTTTTGACTTTCAGGTTTTTTGTTTTGTTTTGTTTTGTTTTGTTTTGTTTTTTCCCAGTTCTTTTGTCCTGATGGGGGAGTCGTGGTGGTGCTGGAGAAAGATACAAACCACTACCCTCACATTCGTTTACAGTTTAGGGAACTAGTGAAGGAGAAACCTCATGAAAGTCTGACTGCTGAGAGACTACAGGGAAGGTCTGGCAGATAGATGGACTCTGGAATGTTGGGCACTAAATGAAGCCAACTTGAAAACACATTTTCTCCTAACAGTCACCACCAGTAAAATGGGGTCTACCTGCTGACTGCTGAAAGTGGGTTTGCTTTCTTCCTTTTTCTGAAAATTTGAGAAAACTTCAGACTAGGTTTACCAACCCAATTAAAACAAAACTTTTAGATGTAGTTTATATTCGTAAATTAAAATTGACAAAATTTTCAATATATTTCATAATTCAAAACAAGATGAGAACTTACAAACTTTACTAGCAAATTTGCAGCAGAGACGACAAAATTAAATAAAAAATATCCAAGCAATATTCTGACTCCATTTTCCTCTTGAGCAGTTTTCTGTTTGCACACATTTTATGACTATGATCATGATTTAGCCACAACTTGGTTACCTTTTTCAGAAAACAATACCTTAATATTACCAACATTTTCATTTTTCTGCATAAGCTCCAAGTCATCATTTCTGATTGCACCGCAGATATCAAATACTGCACAGACTATGAGTGACTCTTAAGTAGCTAAAAGAGATTATTTCCACTGTTTTCATATTACAAACAATTTTGCAAAGGAAATACAGCAATAGGCATTTTGGATAATTTTCTAATGTGAATATATAGAAAAGAAATTTGTGGGTCAAAAATTTTGGCTATTTCCTGTAGTTTGATAAATGTTTTTCAAACCTAAATTAAAATGATGATGATATATACTAAGCCATACACAAAAAAAGGACTCAGTCAAAACTGAACACTGAGTTTCTTACTCTGTGAACATCAAAACAGACCTGATATCGGACGCCAGGCTGGTGTCTATAGTGTAACAGGAAATGGAAAAAAAGATGCTTTTAGCAGGGAATGCAGCACTTCAATTGCAATCCTCACCAACAACATTCTAAATCCAATTTCTAACAAAACTTTGGTAGGATAATTGTAAACCTTAATAGTTGATAGAGGAAAAACAACCAGAAAAAAATCCAAAGAAATGTCTTACTTAGTCTTTGAAACACGCAGCCACTGAGGTATGCTTGGTTACTGCTGTGTGGTGTGAACTACTTTAGTAACTGTCACTGTGTCTAAAATCTCCTTCAGTATGCTGCGAACAATGCTCACTGCAACCTAGCCGTCTACAACAATACATGCATTAGAAAAAGAACATTTTCAGTTCAGAGTAACCAACAACAAGAAGTTGTGAAAAGTTGGGAGTTAAACAGCAAATGCTCTGAAGACCATTTGCATTGGCAGTCACTTGTTTGATAAGTGAAAAAATTCCTGAGACCTACTACCTACCGAACCAGTAAGTCTATATGGGTGAGGCTGCCACGTATAAACTACCACCCCAAGCGACCCTAGTCCCAGGTAAGTCAGTAAACAAACCCTGCACCATGTCTAAAAGCACAACCAAGATAACACATTTTCTAAGTGGCAAAAACCTAAACATATCCCCAAAAGGTATGTCAACAAATGTTAAAACTTTTCCTCAAAATTGTTATGTCTTATCAACTATGTTGGATTACCCAAAGATCTCTGTGAGGGAATGTATCTTTCTGTGACTAATTTACTAACAGGTGAATGGGCTGACATTTAAAGTTACAGGGTAGAAGTTACATGAGCAGTACTATTCTTAGGAGGGCCCTTTCTTGCCCTTGGTAACAGACAAAAAGTAAAAGGCTTCACAGATATTCACAACACCTTTAACTTGAAGGACATGCAGTATAGTTCTCCACTGGATATGGGAGCATACACGCATCCATGGATCCACTTTGTACCATGAGAGCTTACTATGATTCTTTAGAATAAATCAGTGATTTCCATTATTATTAATGTTTTTGTAATGAAGCAGAGGCATAACCTTAAATTAATCTTAGCCATTTCTAATACTTGTACACACTGTAATAATTTCTTCAAATACTCTTTAAGCATTAAAGTGATGTTTAGGAATTACAGAAAGGGTCCCACAGCCACAAAGCAGAATTTTAGGAGCATCTTTTTGGTGACTAACAGATTGGCTTCCTTTTAAGAGAAAACCACAGTCTGAGCTTTATAGTACAGAACATATAATCTTCGTAAAAATATCCAACAAAGAATGGATGAGTATAATGATTCAGATGCTATCCATCTATAATGTGCACATAATATACATATGTGTGCATATATATGTATATGTATGCACAATGTGTGTGATAAATGTTTCAATGCCTCTTATAGTTGCTGTTGAAAGACAAAGAATGATTTAAATGCCCTGTGACATTAAAGATAAAATAGTGCAATCCTCAAATTTTACATACAAGCAACAGAAGCCAATGGGACAGAGTTTACATAGTTAACTACCATACAAGCAGTGACCAGTGGGTACCTATTTTCCAACTTCAGACCTTGTACCCCACTTGGTACTGTCAATACTAGTACTTCTAAGTGATATATACAAGCCAGAAGCATTTTAAATCTCTTTATTGTGTGACAACTATAGACAAAGAGGAAAAGATATAGCAAGAAGAACCAAGCCAAGATCCTATTTTAGACCAATTTTACCTCAGAAGAAAAAAAAAAAATTCAAAAAATATTTTAGGCTAGAACATGACTTTAATCTCTAAATAGTTGTAGGTGTTAACCATGAGGGAAGAATTGTGGGCACTCCTTCCATGTTCTTCTCCCTCCAGCATGCCAGCACTGGAGGTGTTGGGGGTGCTCTAGAATCACAATGCAGAGCAGAGAGAGGCACATGCATGTTTCCCACTGCAGGCCCTGTGACTGTGACAATGACTCAGATCCTGTCAACAGAAGGGAGGGCATGCCCACTGCTATGAGGAATGCATGTAACACAGGAGGAAAGCTTCTCTAGCAGTAGCAAAGGTAATGATAAAACACATGAGCAGCTCTTCATGAAAAGGAAGACACAATCACAAAACACAACTAGAGAAAAACTACCTAAAATTTTGAATAAAGAGAGTTTTGGCATTGTAGCTCAGTTTTTTTAAGTCCATTCTTTCAATGTTTTGAATATTATTACCTATGAATCATTAATATACTGACATTCCTCTCAGATGATTTGAGTCCCATTGGTTAATTATCATGCACCAAGAATCCTTTATGAAGACCGAAGGAATAAAACTCATCTAAATGCTATCCTATTTCACTTGTAGACAATATTCATTAGAGAACAACCACGCTTGTGTAATGAGAAGCCAAACACCAGAGTGTACCTCTATGGCAAGGACAGGTTATGGCACATCCCTTTCCTACTCTGACTTCCCTATAAAACGGTAATGACAGTGTCTTCCCATCAGGTTGTTCTAAGGGTAGATAGATGGAGTGATGTCTCTGTGTCTGGGGGGAACATCCTGGCAAAAATGTTGTAATTTGATATTCTTTCTAATATATCCAATAAAATTTATTGAATAAGATATTAGCACTTATTTTATTTCTGATAACTTGACAAGTTATTAGACTTAACTGTCTTCACATACCACCCTACTATGCTGCTTATTTCTTAATTAGTCCACACAGGACTTCTTAGCCTAGAGTCCATTTTCCTACACAGACTCTTTATTAAGTCTGCTAATTCATGCCATGCTGAAATTCTGAACAATAATTTCAAATTAGGATATGTAACATTAAATTCCTTTTCAGCCAGCAACATTAAAGCCTGAGCATCTGCTTATGCTCCACCCCAAGACTATAACAGTGAAGTGACATTCTAAGAGAAATGCTTTAATAAGGGCACATTTCATAAAACTGCCTTTCTGTCTCAATGGAAGTACTCCTGAGCTTATGAGAACATCTGTAGTGAGTTTTGGAATGTTTCATGTACAGTAGCCAATGTGTTCCATGTCTATGAGAGCCTCAGGGCATCAATCATTTGTTATTTTTGATTGCTACAATACCACAATGATAAATATTCAAGAAGCAACTCTTCTGTGCCAAACAATTTTTTAAAATAATTCTTTGAGGTATGTGTATTAGCATCATGTGAAAGATTTTAAGGAAACTGAAGCATAGTGAAGTAACAGGCACCACATCCCAGTTCCAAGCCTTTACCTAGTAGCCTAAACATGGATGTTGTAGCTTTTTTAACCATTACATTAATCAAAACAGCATAACTATTCTAAAAAAAGGCTACAAATATTTAAAAAAAAATCATTGCTTTCAGCTTTTTAAGTCATTCTGGCCATAAACACTTGAAGAACTATAATGGAAACTATGAAGATCCAATTCTTGGTCTTACCTCGAGTCTGTCTGTCCGCATTAACTTCTGTGCAGCAGCTGCAGCAGCTGCTGGCACTGGAACTCCAGGATTCCCCGTGACCAACATTGGTGCAGTAGGCAAGATTTCTGCTGGAACCAGGCTTGGGGAAACAGGCCCCAGGTAGGGATTAAAGGCTGCTGATGCATTGGTGGCTAAGCTTGGTGCAACTGAAAACATTGGCTGAAAATTAAAACAGAAAGCAAAATTTAATTGTAGACCTCAACTCCAAATTGATACCCTACTTTATACAATTATCATTTATTCTTCATCTGTGATTCATTCTTCCTTCCTTCATTTCTATTTAATTCTGTTTTTAATTTAGTCTAAAAGGTTTTAGTAAAGAGACATTTGCTAGGTCATTGTTGCTCCTAAAATCTAGAAGGCGAACCTCTACAAGGTTTCAGAAGCTTTGCATCTAAAATATTTGGTTTTTTTCCCTGAATATCTCAATGCAGACATTTGTTTGTGGTCACCCAGTCTCCACCTTTGTGGTAGCTCCAGGCTAGAAACTTGTCTGAGATATACATTGTGTAACTGCTGTGTCAGATACACTCGAAAGGTCTGTTGACAAGTGTTAACCGGACAAGGGTCCTATCATCTGGAGCAGACACATAAGTCCCAGGGGATCATTGAGTCCCCTAGTCAGCACACAGTTAGCAAGTCCTGTGGGCTGTGAGAGGCAAAGATTATACTGTCTTCTGAGTGTAGAGGAGATAGCATTTGGCCTAGTCACTGGATATGGGTTTCTCAGAAGAAATGGTCAATGTTCTGTGAGTCCATCACATCCTTGTGAGGCATTCAGCAGTAAAATAAGCCTCACTAGAAAGAGAAAAGTCTAGAATGTGAAGACTGAAACAGAACACTTCCCAGGAAATGCCACAGAATTATTCAAGAATTATACCTGGCAGCAGAGGATGGGCTGTCATCAGATAGGACTTATGATGGAAATACTTCCATAGTTGAGACTTAACGTTACTTTTTGATATGCAAATCTGAATGCCACAGAATAGATCTGATCCTTCTGAATAGTCTGCTGAAATCTATTTTAACAGTTTGTCCAGGGTAGCAAGATACAATTTACAATTTTACTGATTATGGAGTTTCAAAAATTTAAAGTTTTAAAATGTAATGCTTTGTGTAAAAATTCTGTGTGTGTGTCTGTCTGTCTGCAAGTATGTATATGTATGTCTCTAAGTCTTTCTTTCCCTCTCATGGAAAAATGATACTCATACTTAAAGGCAATTTTTAACATTTTAGTTTCTTTTTCTGGTGGTAAAAATAGGTCCATGGAAGTTTTATACTAAGGTGGTATCAGATTAAAGTGCTGCTGATTCTCTCTGATAAGAAATTAGAAGATGCCAAGTTTAGGAAAGATTCAAGAAAGCTTTGCAATAAAACTTTATGCAAAGTAAGATATATACTACAAAAGTTAATACTAGAACATGAAATTAAACAAATTACAAAATAAAAAATATCATTTCCGTAATCTTTCTATGACATTGTGCATGCAGAGGGATAAAACGGTGTTCACTCAGACCCTTCCACACAAAGCAGTGGTTCTCATTCTGGGTGACCCTACTTCCAAGGAAACATGTGGCAATATCTGCATTCTTTTGTCACACTAGGGTGGTGCTACTGCATTTAATTGAGAAAAGCCAGGGATAGTACTAAGTGTGAGTGACATTCTTCCATAAGAAAAGTATTAGGTCCCCAAAGTCTTCTGCATTAAGGTTGAGCATGCATTCTACATGACAACTCTGTACTGCATACACATTTGTGCTAGGAAGAATAGGAAAAATAGAATATTTAATATGTACTTTGATTCACTGGGAAGAACTTATTACACAACATAGCTCACACTGATATTTTCAAGCTACAATACCTAGTCCTCCAAGCATGTCGTTTTGAATACCAAGCTTAGCTACTCTGATAGGCCTATGGCTCTTGAAAGATGAAGAAGACTGAAATAAGACTTTCAACTTCAACCCTTCCAACCTATCCCAGGGCAAAGCAGCTACCCTCAGGCGAGAGGAAACTGTTCATATGTTACACTATTACCAACCAGTATCCATATCTACAACTGGACCCAGTGGCATCTGTCTCTCAGCAGTTCCTTGAACAGCAGCTGACTTCAGGATGCCTTCTTGTGTACTGGAGGCCAGGCCAGCACCATGATAAGAGCAGTCCTGCATGGTGATCATACATTACACTTCAACTTCTGTCCAAGAATATTGTAGTCACATCTGTATTGTGTTGCACAAGTCAGACATCGTGCATGGAAACCCATCCAGACCAGTGACATAACCAGACAGAAGAATTACTGGAAATTTAGCAGTGTTCTAAAAGACTGGGAGCTAGTCAATATCCTTCCTCTTTGCATTCCATTGCTATGAGTTAAAACAGGTTTCCAGAAAGCCCATTTACTACCTCATTCAGAAAGTTACTGAAATGATTATGTCACTGTACTCTGTAATAATTACTTCAAGGCAAAGGTTGAAGTCATAAAGTCATTCAGATGAAGATACATATTCTGAATGGACAAAATAATGACCGGAGGCTAATAAAACTCATCCTTGCTAATGTCATCAAATATAATACAGTGAAAACCAATATATGGATAAAATATAGATGTTGCAAATTTTGAGCACTTTGTGCTGTGGGTTGTTTACTGTTAGCCACTAACCCTTAGGAAATTTCGCTCTTCTGACTATGGCCACTCCTGCATTTCCAGAGCTGTCCTGCAGAGGGCTCATAAGATCTCAAAGATGGGAACTGATATATTGATATTTGAAGTATCCCTTATTTTCTCTGAAGTACTGATTGGATAATGTCTAACTATGTAACTGGCATAATTGGTACTGAGTACATCCTTGTAACAATGACTTATAGATATATTTGTTCCAAGAAGGCATAAAGGAGGTTGGTTTATGATTGCCCTTTTCCAGGACATTTTCCAGTAAGACAAACAAACTGCACATTTACTAATTGTGGGGCTGTTTATTTATCACTTGTTTTGTTTTAAATGAGACATTCTGCTTACATTAAGGTAATCAGGCTTCATTATAACTGAATACATTATTCAATTTCATATTATGATCCTAGTTAACTACACAAACATGATTACTACTAGTAATTCCCTGTCTGTGGCCTGCCAGCATAGTGATAAGTACTTTACTTATGTTATATTTAATTTTCTAGTATATGGCTTTTCTTTCTTTGAACTTTCTTTTGGGGGTTTGGGAGAGTAGGAAGATATCTTTTATTCCCTTCTAAGTCCCCATAACACAGAATAATGCCTGGCCTACAGTAGGCATTAAATGAATGAACAGCCACTTTGTTGGGGGATATTATTATGTCTATTTTCTAAATAAAATGCTCACAAATATTATGTGCCCATCATTTATAAATAAGTGAATGGAAGGTCAGAAACTAAACACATTTGAGTCTGATTCCAATCTTGTTTGAAATCTGGTCCTCACATAACGACCAAGTGAGAATTACAATTACCCGGAAGACTTTTAAACTGTGGTTTTCTAGGCCACACCTCTTTGTCTGAATTCCCAGGAAAGGTATCGAGGTAGCAGTATTTTTGAAAGCTTCTAGGTGATACTATTCTCAGGCATTTAAAGACATAGGTTCCCCTCCTGATTGGACACAAGGTTTCTAAGGAGACCAGTTCCTTTGTGGTTCTCATTTGATGAATATGGGTTTCAGGCAACACTGACTGCTCCCAGCTCACCTGTCTAATTCCTAGATATGTTTCAGGAGCCAGAATTCTACCTCTATGTTTCCCCAGTGGATCCACACCACAACCCTCTGTTTCATAAACCCCACCCTCACTCAAATGTAGCATTGATTCCCTAAGCCACCTGTGTTTCCTCTGCTCCTACCAAGCTACAGGTTCCCAAAGAGCAGTGACTGTTTTGTACCTGCAACTCTGTATCCATCTGGCAACTGGCACTGTCCCACCTCTGTGACTATTGCATAACATATCCATCACAGATTTGCTAACTGCTTTTCTTTGTCAGAAAAGTAGCAAATACATGATATATTTTCTAGCATAGATATCTGGATACTAAAGAGATTTAATTACATATTCCTTTCCACCTCAGAGTTTAGCTGTTACTTTTTAATGACTATATAAAAGTTTAATTTTTTGGTTTCTTAATTTTATATTAAACATTACATTTTAAGTATTATAATTACTATTTTGAAATACTGCAAACAACACAGAGTTGTTTATCTTAAAACACTGAAATGGTATTTTTTTTTTTTATAAAATGGAAGGGTTATAATGCAAAATTTATTATTGTGAGATTTATGGAACAGAAATTTTACGTCAGATTTTCCTAGAATGTTTGCATGTGTACACGTGTATGCTTAGTAGAATGTGTGCATGTGTATGTGTGCATGCTTAGTATAACGTGTACATGTGTATGCTTAGTAGAATGTGTGCATGTGTACCTGTGCATGCTTAGTATAACATGTGCATGTGTATATGTGTACGCTTAGTATAACGTATGTATGTGTACATGTGTATGCTTCGTATAACATATGTATATGTACATGTGTATGCTTCGTATAATGTGTTTAATGTGTATATGTATATGCTTAGTATAACGTGTGTATGTGTACATGTGTATGCTTCATTGCAAGCAACACAAAAGCTTTGTTTGTGAAAAACAAAGCTCTGTTACAATAGTTCCAGGACATCCTGAGTGTGGGCAGCTCTTTCCAGGTAAACACCATTTTGTAACCAGAAACTAAACTAGTCTAGGTGAGCAACTGTTTTGCATATAGACAACACTCAAAGCTAACATGAATTATCCATAAATTCACATTCAAGTCTTTGTCTAAGAATGTAGCATGTGACTTGAATAAAGCAAAGGCTGTTGAGGACTCTGTTGTGGACTCTACTCCCAGCCTGGCCTGTGAATGGGAAGAATAAGGAGAGCTTGCCTTACTCTGCCTCATTGTATCCTTTGGTCCAGTTTTACTGAAACGAACATTTAAACAGTGAAGTCTCATTTGAGACTCTCCCAGGAAAAAGGTTTCAAAGGAACACAGGTCTGTTATTAGAGTTTAGGTCCTGATCTCAGGCTGCTTAAGAATTTACAGATTCACTGGTGTGTGGCAGGACAGATGAACGAGTCAATGTGACTGATGTAGAAACATCTTTTCTAGAGACACTATAGGCTCTCTCTCCTCTCCTGAGGTGGATAACCAAGACAGAAAAGCACAGAAAGTACTGGTGATTTCTAGGTGTTTCTGGAAGTGGGACAACAGATGTCTTCAAAGCATTCTTCACCCCACTGCCAAGAAACACTGGGAACACAAAAGGGTGGCAGAATCAAGGGGACAGGAGAACCAATACAACTGGAGACAATAGCTGAATTGGAGAACTCTGAATTGCTCACACACTCATCAGATCCACTGACTCCTTACACAGGCTATGTTTCCCAGGGTACCTGCTCCTGAAACTCTGGATAGTTACTGCTAACCCAGGTCCCAGGTAAAGCAGATGCAGGAACATTAACGGAACTCCTGAGCTCATGTTCAATTCTTGGTACCCACTGATTACACAGATCTCTTTGCAATGCAGAGAGCTTGGAAGAACACAGTTTCTATAGAACATGATTTTGGGGCCTAAAGACATATCAGGTGCCTCCAGGTTGTCACTCAGAGGATTCATTTCAGCATCAGTTAGACTGTATGCCAATTTCTCATTAAATCACAGCTGCCAGCTATGATGTGGCACTTATGAAAGAACACAGTTTTTTTTTTATTATTATTATTTTGGAAACTAATGCTATAATCTCATTTATTTTTAAAGATCATATATGATAAACAAATAAAAATGATGATTTATATTTTATTAGGAATTTTAATGCCAAGTAGAGTTAGTGCCAAAAAAATCTGTAATTCATTGTGTGAACTTTCAAGGAATTAGACATACATAGAAATTCCATTTCTTATACCCAACTCCTTTTTTTTTTACTAGTCCTGTGAAATGGGAATGATGTTTACACTATTATAAAGACTTTCTAGATAATATATTTAATGTTTTATCCCCAATATTGAAGATCAAAGAGCTTAAACAGTCAGCCAAAGATCTAGAGTAGCAAGAGAGTCTGTTCATTGTATGCTTTTACAACATGAGCTCTGCATCCAGCAACCCTTGTTTGAAATCCTGACTTTGCCATCTGACTAGCTGTGTGTACAGCTTGAGCTGCACAGGCAACCTCTCTGATCGTCTGGGCCTTCATCTCTAAACCTGAGATAATGTTACCTACCTCACAGGAAAGTTGTGAGAAAGGTATATACAGAAGTGATAAGTACACTAGATTCCCTCAAGCTATTGATTTGTTGCTAAAATGTTACTTAATTGGTATACTGCATGGCACTCTAATGAAAGCAACAAAGTCTCCTACAAATTCTTGCATTACCCAAGTTACCAGCACCTTGTCATGGTCTGATGGTACAGTGACTGTTGGCCTAAGAGTCATCTCACCTGCCTTGGAAACACGCTGCTGATAAGTGCTGACCACTTCGGCCCACTGGAAGCTGCCGTGTCTGGCTTGTGCCCTGGCTCTGGGTTATAATTCCTTCTATTTTCAGGGTGGAGAAACCACTATGAACCTCTGTCTGGATTACAGATGACTGGGCAACTCCTCCCTCCCTCCCTCCCTCCCTCCCTCCCTCCCTCCCTCCCTCCCTCCCTCCCTTCCTTCCATTTCTGTCAGTTATGGACATCTCCTACATATGAGACATAATCCGGGATGCTTCTACATTTCCTTTCATTCTGTCCCATTCTCTCTCCCCTCCCTGTTCATACTAAGTCTGGGGCTTAAGTGGTTGAGCCCTGAGAACTATCATATTGTCATCTATTTCACGGCAATCTTTATCTCTCCTCCTAGGCTTCTGATAAGCCAGTGCTCCGATGCTGGGGATCTGCTCACAGAATTTCCACTTTCATACCACACTACTGCCTGACCTGCGTGTCCATGCTTTACTATATCCTCAAACACTGCCACGTGTGTTCAGAGGCACAGTCCTCTACGTTAGTGACAAGGCAGCTTATAGCTGAGTTGTCTTCGCTATAGGTAGCCCAGATTAAAGCAGCTGGTTATGATTATCACATTTATTTCTGTACCATTATCCTCATCAAAACAAGGCTGACTACAAAGAGGATCAAAAAGTCTCGGGGGGTTGTGAAGGCAAATTTCCTGGATTATAGTCTTCTTTACAGTCATTATGGTAAAAATGCTTTAGGTTTGAATAATTAAGATAATTTCAATACTTATTATAAAAACATCATCCTTAATAGAGACTTTTCAAGTATGGTTTCACAATACCTTTGTAGAGGGTAATTCCCACTGAAATATAGTGATGTGAGGGGAAAATTAACATAAAGCCTGTGCTCATAACTAATACAGACAATTACTTTATCTAAGCAGAAAATTTTCTAACAAAATTATCAGAAATCTAAGTACTGATGGTTTCAGAAATCTATGATTTAGTGACTATGTAAACACATATGTCACTAGCATTTCAAAGAGAATAAAAGCCTTTGTCAGGCTGTCCCAGTGCTAAGTATATATGACCTTGGATCAGCCATGAGATTAGGACTTAAGGACAAGGTCAGGAGATGGCCTGAGACATCACAGAGAGCATCTCAGGGCCATGGTGGGGAGTGTCCTCTTCCATCCCAGACCTACACTTGCCCATCTCAGAGGTGTTCTGGGTCACAAAGAGAAGAGAACATCAGTAAGTATGATTTAAGTTTAAGTGGAAAAAAGACTTCAAATAAGGAGGAGCAACTGTAAACAAGTGGTTAATAAGTAGAAACTGCCTCAGATCTTTGAAACCATACATGAGGGTCAAGTGCAAGAGAGTATTTTTGCCCTGTATTTTCTAGAAGAAAGAATGATTAAACATTGTTAACAAATGAAAATATTTATGTTATCATGATATAGACATATAAAAAAAGATGCCATAAAAATAAAGATATCACATTTTAACTGAGCCCCCAATAATGTAATAAAATAAAAATCAGATTAAAATGATAGAGAATTAATTTTAATATTCTCTCACCTCGACTGTACAGTACTGATAATTGGTATCACTGCCGGTGTAATATGGGGATCCCTCCCACCTCGAAATGCAATCCCCCCCTCTTTTTTGGAATGATTGTTGCATTAAGTTCTAAGAGAGAATAATAATTACATTGAGTTCAGGGATTAAAATGTATTAGAAAAAAATCAGTTAGCACGCATCCTATAATTAACAAACTAGAAAAATGTGTTTTCATGACCTTATAATACATTAATAATACGTTAGTGATAAATTACTGTCAGACATTATTTGGATCACTACAAATTTCATCATATGTTAAGTAATTCAGGATTTCTGTACTATAATTAACATTCAAACAAACATTAACTATGGCATAAATAAGATTATTAAAGTCATTTACCACATGCACATCAACAATCTGAACATTTAAAGAGGTATGTGTATCCATAAGCAAGTTACCCACGCACACAGCTAGGAAAACATTAAATATCTGTGAACACTCGTATCTTATCAAATCTAGCTATTTCCAAAGGCACTTGCATTTCTGTCTTTGATTAGCTCTCTTCAGATAAGACTTCTAAGCCTGTGGTTATGACTCACCACTGTGAAAAACTGCCTAGGCTTTGTGAATACAAAATAATTTCAAGTTAAGTTTTTCTACAGTCTTCTTTTTGAGAAAGAAAACTACAGGGATTCTCTTCAAGGAGGGCGGAAAGGGAGAAACAGCCTCAAAATCAAAGACTATTATATATATATATATACATCCTCTTTCTTGTTTTTAAGTAAAACATCATTATTACCTTTGAAGGTAATATAGAATATATCTTAACTAAACTGATTTTGATGACTATTTTAACAAATATCAGGTTGAGAACTGAAAGTTAAATGATTCATTTTAAAAAGAGTGGTAGGGGAAGCAATGTTAGATGGTAAATTGCCAAAGTCCTTTGGCACAAAGGTAAGTAACTTCACAGGGTGATAAGGCCAGGCCATCGCCACTGCTGGGGTGTTCCCATACCGGCATCGCTTCAGCACAGACACAGAGCACTTGGCCACACAAACAGGGAGGAGCTGAGAGTGTGCTCACCACGGGCTGTAATGGGGCACCAGGCATCATGGCATTGGCTAGCTGCATCTGCTGGGCCAACATGGCCATGTTCTTCTGCTGAATCAAGTTATTTCGTCCATTGATCTCCAACTGTGTTTTTAAGTGTGGGGGCGGATGAAGATATTTGCAGTTCTCCCTGGAGCAACGACCCTAAAAGATAAAAGAAGCAAGTTCCATTGTGAAATAGAATAAAACTAGTAAACTGTAGAAATAATAAGCGAATAAGCCATCTAAATCTGTGAGTTTTTCCTAAAATTTATCATTTATACCACTTTTTACACATTAAGAAAAAGTAATAAATTCAACCACAAATGTATTATCGAAATGAGGATTTAAGACATTTGAAAAGCTCAAAAGCTGCAGGAAGTTCCTTCAATGTAATAATTTCAGTGATATTATTTCCAGTTGAAAAGTCTATAATAACAAAGTAAGTCTAAAGCACAGAGTATCAACTAAAACACCTTGAATGCTGGCCACAACGTCTTCTCCCTTAATAACATGAAGTCATGGAGCAACTCATGAAAGCTTATCATTGGTATTTTATGTAGACTGAATTCAAACACATTAGCTTAGAGGACTCAAAGAACATTGTTTCTTCAGGAAATGCCTCCAAATGAACCCCATAACAAATAAATGAGAACTGCTTTCAAAAGCCCCATGCATTAGGAATTTTATGGCTGAAAAGAGAACTACCATGTTCTCACAGGAATAGAGATTCAACGATAATCAAATACAGGTTGAGAAATGAGCCTTTAACCTTTGAAAGACAATACTGTCCCATGACCCCAATTATAAAAATAATTGGAGGTAAATATGCTCACCCTACAAAGAACTGACAATGGAAAAAAACAGAAACAGAATAAATCACAAAAAGCTTAACTGTAAGTATGCATTTATCCTGGGATGGTTCATCAGAAGCATTTATTAAAGACTATAATATGCCATATTGTGAAAAAATGTTAATCATATTGACTGATACATTTCAACAACTACTTTGACAATTCTTTCACCAGTGAATCTAATAAGGATTGCTTGTTTGTTCGTAAGATACCACAAAGATTCAGCTGTCCATAACCATCTTTACCTTTACTTTGACCTATAAGAAAGTAAATCCTGGTTAATTTTCTTTGCATAAATTAACTCTGAAAACTGATGCTTATGATAAAAACTGCCACAATTGTAAGTCAAATGCTCCATTTAGGTTTTTATCCTTTAAGATTTTTTTAGGATAAGTCTCTATACCGTGTTAGTACAGGACATTGCCTGTGAGTTTAGGACTGTGAGCAGTCTAGAGCTGCCTTAGTCTTTCTCAGGTCCAAAGGAAATTGCACTCCCCCTAACTCTGGCCCCTGTTTCCCCCTACCAAAGGAGCCAGTCTGCATCACTGTCAGAAGGGACAAATGGCCATCTGTGATACCTATTAGCATATCAATATGCTGTGCTGGCCTCCAGGCTCTCTCATTGCACAACTACCTGTGGCTTTTCTCAGCTCTTCTGACCCCAGGCCCTATCCTAAACTCCAGCCTGTGGGCTTCCCTTCCCCCAGCTTCTTATTCACATATCACCCTGCACTTTTTAGTCTAGCATGCCCTTTGCTCTCACTCTCTGTCTCTCTTTTGTCTTCCTCTCTCAGTCTCCTCTTACTCCTCTTTCTTTGTCTCCTTTGCCCACACTCTCTTGGTCTTCTTCTCTCATGCCCCATCCCTATGGCCAAGTCCAGTCTACTGACCATGTTCAATTTACTACTCTCTGGTGCTGCTCTGGACTCTCCCAGATGTCTCTGGCTGTACCCTCCCTTTTATCTATGGTAAAAATCTTCCCCTCAACCATACCATGGAACAATCATAGCTTCAATTTATACATCTGATGCCCAAACCCTATTTTCTAAGTCATCAGCTGGGCAAATGGCCTAAGACGCTAAGATCTTTCATTCTTGAGCTCTTTGTTCAGCATAGCATGCTTAGAAACATATCACTCTTATACAACCTAATGGCACACCAAACAAGAAAAATGCAACACTGACTGGAGGTGAAATTTTACATTTTCTGCTAGTTATGGCTCTTGATAGGTCCAGAAAATTGAACACAAAACAGAACTTCTGGTTCTCCATATCCCCACCTCTTATTCTTATCACATTATTATTTACTAAAGCTGAACTGAAGTGTAGAAAGAATGGTATGTCCACCCTGATGATTCAGTTGCAGTCAGTTGACTGGTCAGTTTCTTTGGTTCCATAAATAGCACAAACAAAGCTTGGCCTTGAATCAGATGAATACTAACACATTTTCTTTTCCCTTGGTGCTCCTTTTTAGTACTTTTTAGTACACATCACCAACGTCCTCTATCTATGAGCTTGGATTGAAATAATGGAAAGGAATGTTATGTGCTGGTCATAAATTCTGCTTCAGTATATCCTTTCAAACTTAAAAAATATTTCTTATATGCCACAGCATGCTTATAGAGACCAAAGAACAACTTATGAGTGTCAGTTCTCTCCTTCCATCATATGAGTTCTGGGGAAAAAGAACTCAGGTTGTCAGGCTTGGCCAGGCTGGACAATAAGCACTTATACCTGATGAACCATTTTGCTGGTTCATCCTCTTGAAATTTAGAAGCTTAGACACATGGCTTCCTTCCTGTGTTTACTGTAGCTAATCTGGGGTAAAGGCATCACTTGACTACAGTTCTTACCTGTTACTTAGTTTTATTGTCTTGGTCCCTCAATTTCAAAAAGCTGTGGGTATGTTTTAAACAGGACCTTCCTGTTCATCCTCTCTGTACTATGACTTTTCCTGGGGAGACTTGAACAGATGTCTACTCATTCCAGATAGAGAAGTAGCAGATAAAAGTAAGGATTCCACCAAAGTTCAAGTTAGTGAAGCAATGCGTTTACTGGGGTTACTTACAGGAGCATGAGTGACGGTTATTTCTAGATCCTGTGACCACAAGGTGGGGCCAGGCGCGCGCACGTGTGTGTGTGTGTGTGTGTGTGTGTGTGTGTGTGTGTGTGTGATGTATATGTGTGTGACATGTACATGTAGTGTGCTTGTCCTGTGTGTGTGTGTGTGTGTGTGTGTGTGTGTACAAGCCCCTGAGCGCTACACTGCCCCTTGTCTTCTTTACCTTATCCTTTGAGTCAGTGTCTCTCACTGGATCTGGAGGACACTTACTGGCTAGACTGTCTCTGTCCCTCCCTCCCTCCCTTCCTCCCTCCCAGCACTATGACTACAGGTCAGCAAAGCCTTGTCCATCTTTCCATGCAGTGCTGACCATTCAAACTCAGGTCCTCACACATGTCCTGCAGGCCCACTGAGCCATGTTCCCAACCCATACAATCTACTGGTATTTGGTTTCACAGACACACATAGTTGTATCTATGTTGTCACTGTACAAAGATGGCTTTACACAGTGGCTCTGTCGCTTGGTTGTATGACTTCATGGAATTCAATGAACTCTATGTGGCATGTATTCTTGCCGGAATAACCACAGCCATCTCTCTGCCGTTGTGATAAGGGAAGCTGGGAAGAGCTCAGGACGGCTTTCTACGTGATAAATGGCAGAGTGGACCATTAATAACTGAATATTGTCCTCTCTTTCCTTAACATTTTCAAGTAAGAATAAAACGGCTCACTTAGCACTGTATCTTTAAAAAGAACTAAAAATAATACAGGCTCTCTCGGAGAGCAGTCAGGGCTCTTAACCACTGAGCCATCTCTCTAGCCCCTCAGAATGAATAAAAGCTTTAATAAAGAAAAAGTAAAAAAGAAAACAAACACAGGCACCAAACCTGTGAGAATGCACGCCGATCATCAACAGTGAAGAGGCTGCGACTCCCTTAACCATCGCCCACCAAGAAAGACTCCACTCGGATCCATCTGGTCCTGTGGCGGCTTTGTGTCTTGCATTTGTTGATTCCAGTGCAGTCTTATTTTCAGATCAACATTCAACTGAATGAAAGCATCAAACTCGCAAGTTTGATATTATAATTCGTTCATTCTGAACTTAAGGACAAGCTCCTTTAGCTTTAAAAATTACAATCAACTCTGTGACCAAAAGAAGGGAGCTTTCATCTTTTAGTCCTCAACCTTACAACTCAGGAAAACACATTTAAAAATCATTGTAGGGGTGTGTAAATGCCGTGAATTCACCTAGTCTGTGGGTGTGGTTCATGATGTGAGTACATGAAGAGAGAAGACGCAGAACATGGTGAGTGTCAGGTAACCAACAAGATAGAAAGGATAACACTAGGTGAACCAAGAGACGGGAAGTCATTAAAATCTGAACGCTGTTCCTGAGAGGTATTTCCTATTTATTTAAAAAACCTGCTAAATGATTAAAAATAAAACAACATTTTAGTTAGAAGGTAGGTAAATTGGATAATATCAGAAAAAAAGGTAAAATTGATTTCTATTGTTTTTCATTAATTTGAAATAAAAGGATTACTATGATTTGAGTAGTCAGTGTCTAAAAAGCCATAGTATCATGCTGCCAAGCACTAACGATGGGTAGAATTCAAGTACCCAGTAGAATCCGGGCAGACTCTAGAATAAGGAGGTAACGAACATACTCTAGGGTGCCACCTCAGAAGTCTTTCCAGGCTCCTCAAATCAGCATTTCCCTTGTGACGACAGAGACACACAGTGTTTCTGAAGCTCTTTCTGGAGATGTTTACTGCACAGATCTTGGCCAGAAATCTCACTGTGAAACCAAGTGGCTGCCTACTGAAACTTCTTACCATTTTTCCCCCCAAACAAGTACATATTTTCCCCCAAAAAAGATTATTAATGGCACTGGTAACTAAGACATATGATTTCTCACTTCCATGAATGTTTTCTGATGAATTGACTTCATTGACTAGTTATTCTTCTATGGTACTCATAATATATTATGAGACATTAACAGAGTTTAATATCTATTTTTGTTTGCCTACATGTATGTATGTGCACTGTGTATCCCTGGGGGCATGGAGACCCAAAATGGGGATCAGATCCCCTGGAACTGGAGCTACAAACAATTTTGAGTACTCATGTGGGTACTGAAAACTGAATCTGGGCCATCTGCAGAGCCACCACTCCAGGCCCTAACATATATTATAATTTTGAGTTCTAGCTTTTAGTAGTAGGAAATTTATAAAAGCCTATGTGAATTATTTTAAGAAAAATATATTTTGTCCAAACATTCCAACACCCATAAACAAATCCTTCAATTTTTTTTTTTTTTTTTTTTAAGATGGTTGTGCATTCAATTAACACCAGGAATCATTTTATGGGATTTTGCAAGTGTAAAGAACAAAAAAAAATCAATGCAACTAAAACAGTCTGAACTGTAGTTCATAAATGAGTATTTCTTTATAATTTATGATTTGCAAGAGTACCTGCACCCTAAAACAACATTCTAGGTCTTTCAACCTCAGCATTACTGGCAATGAAGGCCATATATAAATGTTGTATGGGCTGTAGTACTAGAGGGTGGTTGGGCTACACCAGGTCCCCATAACACTATCATGCCCAGCTGTGGACAAGCAGTGGCTGTCATTGAGATGATTATCAAGTGAGAGACAACCACTGATTTATAAGAAGTGAAATATAATGGAGGCTCTATTAGTCAGTTAGGGAATGCCATAACAAAAATACCACAGTCTAGGGCATGTAAACAGAAATTTGTTTCCTCAGTTTTAGAAGCTAAAAATCCAAGATGAAGGTTTATCCTATCCAGTTTTCCATCAGAACTCTCTTCACAGGCACCTTTGTCTTTGGATCCATGTCACCTCCCTTACTGTATATGGAAAGAGGAGAGAGGGAGGAAAGAAGGGAATGAAGGAGGAAGAGTGGGAGACAGGGAGGAAAGGAGACAGAGACATTGATATTATATGCTCTCCAGGATTTCCTCTCATAAGGACATTGATCCTGTTCATCAGAGTTAGTCTTGTGGCTTCATTTAATCTTAGTTCTACCCTTAAGAACCTCATTTACAAATATGCCCTGGAATTAAGACTTCAGTCTATTAGTTCTGCATGGACAGGGATACATATAATGAACAACAGGTGGTAATCTAAAGTTAGCTCTATGTACTTTAAACATTTCCCCCATTTTAAATGGAGGGGCTTAGACCGGAAATTTCCTCAAACATAAAGTACTAACTTGGTACTGAGAAACTCGAAGGAAAAGGAGCAGGTGGCTGGCCAGTTATTCCTTCTCATTTAGTCAACTACCAACAGCTGCAAATTTTGAAAACTGCTAAAGTGTGAGTAAATGAGTTTCAATATTTATCTGTCTTTCTTTAACGTTTCTATAAAGAGTCTAAAAGTTATTTACTAGAGGCTAGTGAGAAATAAATTATGTCCTAACTTCTTAAAATTAGTTTATCATAGATACAAAATACATATCCAGTTGAAGTAGGATGTGCTGGGAATTTAAGATTTCCTCTTTTCTGGTCCCATGACAAGCTCTTATTACACACAGCACACACAGCCTGCTGACTTTATAATTTATCATTACTTGAAAGAATACTGGCTCCATTTGCTACGCACTAACCTCCCTCCTCATCAATATCTAACTGGGTCACAAATAGGAAATTTAGGTAATAGTTTTAGCTATTTAAAGAGCCATTTTCAGAACTCAATAGCTGTTCTAGGCACTACTTTGTAGAACATTCCTAAGGTTTGATGATGAAGATTCTTGTATATTAAAACCAATAGTGACATTTACAATATCCCAAAATACCCTCCTTGCTGACGCAGTATCGAGGCACTCTACCTCACTGGGATACTGTGGCTTTCCCAGAGTGCTCAGGCGCTCGCATTGCACAACTGCATTAATCATCTTGGAAACGATAGAAGTGAAACTCTATACCCCTGCTCAGTGTTCTGAACGCATGAGCTTTGAGTTGGCTGCCTGAGGGGTTGGGGAGAAAGTGAAAAGGCAGCAAATCACAGACATTCTTGAGACAAAAATACCATGTCTCCCTCCAGTAGCTTCTGTTTGCAAGAGATCACATACACTGGCAACTGTGACAGCAGGTTACATCTGCACAGTCACTGTCAGAAATCCCGATCAATTTAGAATTACCTCTGGTGGCATGGAACACAAAGAAACAGTTTTGCTTTTCTTGTATACCTATGCCACAGACATTAACACCATGGAGCTTTTTCCAGTACTATCGATGTTCTTGGTTCCACAGTCCTTGTGGACTCCCAAGATGGATCCGGTCTGTACCCGTGAACCAAAGAGAGTCTCGATGACCTTGTGAAGTCCAGTGACATTTGACAGGTGCCAGTACCATTAAACAGTCCAACATGTGTTGGCTGCTTTTTTATATAAAACTGGAGATGCCGGATCACTATATTTATATTCTCTTTTTCAATTCCTTCAATTATTTTTCATCACAGTGACTATCAGACTTCTAAAACTATGGCCAAAACACCTGTGCCATTTTATGAGTTTCAAATCAAACCAGCTAATAATCCCAAAGCCCAATGTTTACATAAGAATCTTGGGCGGTGTGTCTGTAGGGCATGTTTTCCAGCTGAAGAACACAACTCATGAACAGTACACAACTCCTCCCTGTGCCATTACTAGGTGGATTACAACATGGAGATAAAAAGGAGGTAAACACAGATGAAATACACGCACACTTCTCATATCCATCTCTTAGAAGACTTACTAACACAACTTTTTACAGACACATGCTAGCTCCTGGTCTATCTAAAAACAAAACCTCCAACCCCTATCTTCCCCTCCTTAAAGCATCAATTTAAACCAAAAGATTTATCATATTACAATAAAGGAATAGTAAAGCTTACATGATGCTCCTGTGTTAAGCACTATGCTAAGCATATTATGGATGTTGATCACTTAATGCTCTGGCATCAGTTATTTTACAGTTTCTGTTACATTTGCTGAAACACAGGTGGTATATGCGAATTATGCATATACACATCACTGAACCCAGTAGACCCAGTCTACCCACTGAGCTGGCACTCCTAGTCACTGTACTAGGATACACATTCATAGGAAGGGCATTACCCTTGTTCATCTTCAAGTATGACTACCTAATCACTGACCTCTCACAATAAAACCGCAAATGGCTCTAGCAAGAAGAGGTAGAATCTAAATAAAGGTTTCAACCTATTTTGAGTTCTGCAAAGGAAACAAAATGTTCCAAGATGTATGTTACTAACTTTAGAAGTTAATCCACAAAGTATTTCAAACTATAATGGAGAAATTAGCTATGCTTCTAAATTTCAGTTCATCTGTCATGTTTGGCCCTTCCACATCACCAACAGTAGAGTGCAGGGTAAGTTAGAGTAATCCCCACACTCTTCCTTTCAGTAAGAAATGTGAAGTGGTAAGGGGTGAGTGAATTATTCATGTATTGCACAGACTTCTTTGATTTGCATACATCTGAAATTATATAAAAGTTATATGTATATATGTACATACATATACAGTGCAGCATGTAGAGAACAATACACCATGGTGAGCTTTAGGGGACATGTCTTTTATTCATAGATATCAAAGAAACTAAAGAAAAATAGAGTGGTAACATTTCGATAAAGTCCACTTACATTTATAATGGCAAAAACACTGTATTTACTCCTGTTAGACCTAAAATGCCTACAAATATATGAAAGCAAACCTTGTTTTTAAAGGATGTTTTAAGAGCATCTATGTCACATATGTTCAAATACTGGTAATATTTTCATTAAAAATCTTCAAAATCTACTAGCTGTGATAACATATCTAGTGCATAGAATTGGTGATTAAACAATTTTTTACACTAAAACATATGACAGTTTTAGATGCTTTTTTACTAAAATTATTTCACCACACTCCTCTTCCAGCTTTACATACATCATTAACTTTGCCAAATACGAGATTCTTTTCCCAGTAATATTCCAGTGGTGGTTCATAAGCCTATATAATTCTCTAGCTGAAACTATATCGACACTTTCTGTGCTCAAAAACGCTGCTCAAGTCCAGCATTAAATAATACTGCTTTGTGTCGATGCCAATGACAGAGAAGGAGGGGGGAGGGGAGTCGACAGTGTTCAGCACCGGTTCACCAGTGTCTCCTTCTGACAGACCAACTCTGTACCTGAACAAACTGTGCTCACTGACACTGGTTCTTCTGTTCCTACGGAGAAAACACACCCCTCCTCCCTTGCCCATGGTGATCTACTAAAATTGTACACAGCTATCACCTCTCTCAGACTGGAGGCTACACTGAGGAGACAGAAAACAGTTTCACGAGCCCAGAACACAGCTCCATTGGGTGCTGGCTGCAGCAGGATAGAAAAGATCTAAAGTAAAAAGCAGTATCACGACACAAGTTATGTGAGCTTGTCTGCTGCTCTGTCCACCTTCCTCACCCCAATCTCCCACTGGCTTCCCAGAGAAGCCACTAAAATATCCAAAGTAACACTCAACAACATTCCCTCAAGTTTATCTCAAGGAATAAAAGAGTACACGGACACATTTTGTATCTCTGGTGTTTGGGGAGACTGGATCCATAACAGCAAATAATAAAAGTAAGTACAAACCACAGAAATTTAGAAAACCAGTATAGATGTGTTTGATAGTGAAATCATCCTGTGAGCAGGGGATCCTGAAAAAGCTTAGTCATCCCAAGTCGCTATGTTCTAAATGGTAACCCGAAGCTGCAGAGCATATTTTAAGTGATTAGGATGGTACAGATGGAGCTGTGGAGCCTGGCAGGAGTACAGACACAGCAACACTGTTTTTGTAATAAGCCAAAATGTGAATGTAGGAGAAAAGGCACATACAGATGTCATGTGATGCTTTTCTCCTAGTTACCCACAATATTCAGGCTGATGTACCTGGGCTGTGTACTGGGTGGTATGTCTGCCATTCCTACATCCTACCTCTCACCTAGCAGGTGGACTTAATAGGAAGAGTTGTTTAGATTTTCCTTTGAGCAACACTTTCTCCTCATCCTGTGTATTGTTTACCCATCTTCTTCCCCTGGTAAATGCTTTCCAGAGGGGGGGTGATTATGCCTCATAGTTCTTGTATCCACAGCCCATGTCTCCCAAAGCAGAGTAATTTGCTGAGTGTATTGCAGAAAGGATTTGTTAATGGTGCTTGCTTTATTTTAATACCTCTTAATCTTATTTCATAGTATTTAGTCTCTTTGGACTACAACAAAATAGCATAAGCTGAGCTGCTTAAAAATACTAAAAATTTGTTTTCAGAGTTCAGCAGTCTGTGGAGTGTGGGAACACAGCATCAGAAATGTAGATTCCTGGTCAGTCCATTCAGAAAGGACATTTTGCTGAAAAAGACATCTCAAACATTTACCTGCATCTTCTCCAGATCTCCCCTGACTCATATCCTGTTGCCCCCTTTCATTTGACTAAGGATTTTTCTGCTCTAATTTCCTACCATATGCTCCATCTTCATGGTTAACTTGACATTGCTGGCCAAGCACAGCCCTGCAGATAGAACCCATGGCCACTCAATGGATGCCCCTGTGTCCTAGGCTTATGAAGTGCTGTGACTCACCACAACCTTAAAGTTGAATGGTTCCCAGAGTTGACATGAAAAAGTGAGAGAAAGCTTTTTGTTCATATTTCACCTTTGATATCTATTAGAAGTTCTATCTGAATGCAACTTCCTCCTCCATGAAAATGATGATCAGAGAAACCAAAGGATGATGTCTACAAACTTCAGCTGTGGTATGGGATTCAATAAATGGAAGTGACTAGACCCCAGTCACTTTCCTAGCACATTCTCCACATCACTGTCATGCAAGCCTTGCTTCCCATCACCTATAGCGTTCTTTTAAGGCTAGTTTTTACTAGGGTCTTGAAGAGAACTATTGTATTATCTTTCGAGTAACTTCTGAATGGGAGAAGTAGGAGAAAGACGACTTCATGAAAATAGATTGCATGAGAGATCTGCTGCCCATAGTGCCCGTAGACATAAGATCCCAGATGAATGTCAGGAACACCTCCATGATGAAAAACTATTTCTGAACATTTTGTTATAAATCAATCAATCAATCAATAGAAAAGAAGGCAGCTATGTCACCAACATACCCACCCCAAGTTTAAATATTCTGTTAGAAATGTCCTCAGAAAGGGTAATCAGGATACATATTACAAATTATGTCAATAATATGGTATCCTACACAATTTAGCTAGTCACCTAGGTCTTCAGTAATTCCTATGTTAACTAGCCAATATTGATTTTTTCCAGCTCCATTACAACTTATTTAAGTTTAACAAAAAATTTTCATAGTTGCAGTAAATACTCATAAAAGGACATTGACATATTATAAATTCTCAAGCAAACAGAAGTGGATTCTTAAGATCAATTTAACACTCTGTGGAAGACAAATGGGTAGAGATTTTTATTAATCTCACATTGCAAATGAGGAAATAAGGTTCCAACAGTTAAATATCCCACAAGCCCATGACAAGGGTAAGCTATGCTATTAGGAGTTGCTGGCCATGTCAGGGTCACCATGTATCCCACCAATGGTTTTAGGTGGTCTACTTAAGGGATTAAAAGAATCTTTAGTTTGTCTTTATTTTCAGGTAAAACACAACTTCACTATTACATAGAGAGGAAATGAAAACATATTCCCACAATATATTATTTGTATTTCCAAGAGTCATTATGAATATACTAACTCTACACAATTATTTAGAAAACTAGATGTGTTGATGGGAAGCATAGCACATACACATACACTGTCTCCAGGCCACACTAAACCAGGCTTAATACCTTGCACAAGATTTGTCTGTATCCATGTATCCCCAGATAGAAACTGCTCTGCACACACCCACCCTTGCCACTTCTTGGCTAACTTGTCAGTAGAGCTAAAGATCCTGGTCAAATGTCACCTCTTCCAGGAAGTTTTGCAGTCTTTGTAAAGAGTTCTTCCAGCTGTAACAGTACCTGGGTATATTTCAGCAGTGAAATATACCTACATACACTCATTCGTTTACTGTATCAGTGAGGGTGTGAATCATGGCTCTTCACTTTCCACCCTTCTTCAAAATAAATAAACAAACTAATTAATTAGTTAATTAATTAATTAATTAATTAATTTTAAAAAACCAACAACTGAGGACATCAAAATCAGTTCCAGGCTCACAAGAGATTTCAGATTTCATTTTTAAAAGTAACTGGTTTTTAATTTCTAAGGAACACTGTCTGTACTATAGTTAGAGCTACTGTTTTTGACTTGTTTATCTTGTTTTTTTTTTTTTAAAGAAATTGTGGACCAAGCAAGAGTTTTAATAAACCAAGCTTCCTTGTGAAGGAGCTAGCTAGGTTAAGCTCCTTTCCACATGGTAAACTGGTGAAAGTAATGGAATTCATAAACACCAAGAGAAAATAAATATAATATGAAAGGCAACAGGCTATTTCAGGGAAAGTATAAATAAATTAGTATGAAAGTACCAAAAATGTCTTAAACAGGTGTAAGTAAAAGTGTGCAAGTCAACAGCTTTATTATTCATCTTTGAAACAGTCTCCTTAATAACTGAGAAAGAACATCTCAAATTGGAATTTACTTATCCCACTTTTTTCTTAAAGATTTTTTAAAATTGTAATGAAACTTTTAAATTAGACACATATTTACCTATATAACATCCTAGTGCTTTAGTTTTCAAAACACCACCTTGCTATTATCTCTTTGTTTAGCCTGACAGCCCACTCCAAATTGCCATTTTTTCCTTAGGTTGTTTTCCCAATATTCCATGAGCTTTAAAAAATAGATCATTCTGGGGATGGCATGGCTCAGCAGTTAACAGCACTTGCTCCTCTTGCAGAAGACCTGGGTTCGGTTCCCAGCACCCACATGGTTGTTCACAAACATCCAAAACTGTAGGTCTAGGAGGTCTTACATTTGATGCTCATAGATATGACACAAATGTACATGCAAGCAAAATACTCAACACATCAATTAAAAATGACTCATTCATATGTATATTTCCACAGGACCTTTATTTAAAACCATTTTTAATGCACAAAGATCATTTCTTCTACCTAATTTCATGAACTACTATACAAAATTAAATGAACACATGTCTCAATAAAATATATAATTCTCAAACTTCCTGAGAAATTTAGTCATTTTCTTGTATCTAATGACCGACTTCAAAAGGTAGCAGGTAAGGGAATGGAACACAAAAGGATGAAGAAATGGAAAGAAAAAAGGAAGGAGGAGGAAATGAAGGGGACAAAGAAGAGGAAAGATGGGTCAAAGTGAGACAGAGCATATTATTTCAGAAAAATAGGAAATCAGCTACACAGAATGGGCTGAGGAGAAACAAAGTGGGGGTGAAGAACTTTCCAAGCTTCTTCAGTCAACCCCACAAGAACTGTATGAGACCCGTCCCGCATTAAATGCTTCATCACAAAAAGGACAACAAAAAAAAAAAAGGGTCACAGAGGGTACATGGCTTGCCCAAGATCACAGAGTGTAACAGTTCAGGTCTCACATCTAGGTCTGACCTCTTTCTGCAACTGTACTTTCTTTTAACACAACGACTTCCCAGGAAGGAATCCAAAGAGCCAGGAGGCCTTCCTGGGGAAAATAGAAGACAGAACTATATCATAGACTGTGGGGGAACATTCAGGAGTGTCAGCCCACTGTGGATCAACCAATCAGCTTAGGGAGAAGGCTTTGTTCAGGGCAGCTAGGTCAGAGAGTTAAGGCAGAGTTTGTAGGCGTAACTCAACCAGCAGTATGGACCTGAATCTAAGCAAAGATTAGCCCCTGGCTTGGTGTCTTAGCAGCTGCCTGCAAGATGTCAGGAACAACAGACACACCAGGTGAGATGGCCTAAGGGTAGAGAACGACTGCACTCATTAAACAAATCCAAGAGTTAATAGCAGTTTGTGTGGTTATTTACTATCTAACGACCTAAGGCAAAACAGCTGCCTGACCTAATCAAGTGAGGAGGGGCAAGGGAGCACACAAAGCCATCCTGACATTGTACACACTAGAAAAGTCTCAAATTATTAATTTAAGAAATTACCAGGATTATCCTTTGATGAGTAATACAATTGGCCTGAACCTAGACAAATGAAAACTTCAAAATCATTTATAATATATCACATGAAGAAAGAAAATTATAGCTAGCCAGTACTTCTTAAAAAATGACATAAAAAGGCCCCAAACAGAAGTGTGAACCCTTGGGATGCTTTTTCCTCAGGGATATGTTTGCATCTTATAGAAGGCTTTCCTCACATTACTATAACACACTGGAGTATCTGCCTTTCATAGGAACACCATAGTATTGGCAGAACACTGAGCTGTTCTGAGCTGCTGCTTTTGTAACATATCAGCCTTCTTCTCAAGTGATTTCCCTGCCCTGAGACTGCAGCTCGCCCAATTATGGCTCTTACGTAATTTGCCAAGGAGTACTAAAATAGCAAATGGTTAAGAAAAGTTAAATCAGACATTTATTATTCAAAAACTAGTGACTAACACTGGGCATTTTGTTCGCCTTTTGTGCTTTGCAAGGGCACAAATTCTGGGGTAGTTGTTTATTGAGACTCAGAGGTAGGATAAGTATACTGACTTTCAAAAGAATTCCATTCATTTTCTTTTCTTTTTAGTTCTCAAGCAATATGTGGAATAAAATGTACAAAAGGCTTATGTGGTTGAACTTTGTATCCCATTAATGTTACTCTTTCACTTTGCAATTTCAGTTCTACATCTTTTCCTCAGAAAGATGCATGAAATTCTACTTCATAAAATAAGTCACATACCAATAAACAATGAAACACACACATATGTGCCTCTCTCTCTCTCTCTCCCTCTCTCTCTCTCTCTCTCTCTCTCTCTCTCTCTCCGCCCCCTTCTTCTCCCCACCCCAGAGTTCTCATTTCTAGTACACTGTATAAAGCGAAGTCAATTTGCTACTACTGCCATGTATAAAATTCAACTCTCCATTATCATTCAAAGACCCATCCTAGTCCAAAATATCTTGGAGACCTGCTCTTGCCTCTTCAGTCTAAAATGGAGACACAATAAACTGAGGGCCCAGTAGGTCTAAGAAGTTTTTGTTTTATCACAGCCTTAGTTGGCTTATACCACATGGTCTCTTAATCAAGACAATGGTGAAGTTACATGGCATGTACATCTTTTAACCTTAGTAAAGATGGCTGCCTGCCACATGGTTGCCTACATCCTGATAAGGTCATGAGCCAAGATGGAGGCAAACAACATGACTGCTATTTAAAAACATCTATTTTACTAAACATGAGCTGAATCCAAGTTACATACATAGCATGATATAGAAAATTAAGATAAGATAGGTACAGATTATAACTATCAGCTTTTCGTTAAAGTTTTAAGCTAATTTTTGTTACAGATTTTACGGATTATTAAGCCATATCCAATAAATTTTCAAATCCTGAGATTGAGTCTACACAATAGTTTTAAGAGATTTTTATTGAGAGCAGAAAGCAAATGCATAGAGATAAAAGATTTTCAGGAGTGGAAAACTTTTAAAAAGGCTGAGAGAAAAGAGACTGTCCGCACCATTGGCTTGTGTGGTGGCAGAAGTCGTTAGAATTTGTGAAATTTCGGAAATCAAGGGAGCCATTTTGTGACCACTGAGCTGTACTGAAGCCAAGTCTTTCACAATCAGACATCAAGACTTAATATAATCTCTTGGTCCAAGGAGGAAAAGAGAAAGGGTCAAAACCAGGAACTCACCACAAGAGAGGGTTCCAATAAGTTCCAACTCTAAGGAAGCTTAGAGACAGAAGGAATAGGACCTCCACCCCAGAAAGGATTCCAATATCATGCAGGCCTAAGAGGGTGGAAACAAGAATCAGCAGGCTCTGGTGAGCCAAGAAGTGGGGCAGAAATCAGGCAGCTCCTAGGGGGAGAAGAGAAAGCTTCAGGAGGAAGCTGAGAACATACAGGGAGGGAGGAAAGGGTGAGAGATAAAAGGGTAAGTGTCATGGTGAAGAGAATTTGAATCTGGGCATCTCCAAGAAGACAGAGAGATGTGTCAGAAAGAAATGTCCCAAATGCCATTTCCATAAGATAGAGTCCTATTAGGGAAAGACAAGTGGCGTTTATAGTTACAGTAGCTCCAGCAAGTCAAGAGAGGCAAAGCAGGCAGTTCTGGGGTGACTCTTCTCCAGCAGAAGAGGAGAGAGGAGGTGGAGGGAGAGCCAGAGCTTCTTCTTGTAAAGGGGACCCAGGAGGGTGAAGCAGGCACCAGGAGCCAGACAGACCAGGAGATATCCTGAATCTCAGTGGAGAAGCATGGCAGGAAGAGGGAAGAGGCAGGTGAAGGGTTAGACTCTAGAATTTGGTCTCAAATATGGTGGGTGGCAGAAGCCAGCAGAAAGAAATGATCCATATACATTTTAAAGAGTCAAGCCAGCAGCTTGGTTTGCTTAGGAGATGCTGGGGCCCTTGAAAGGGATCCATTTATGCCTCACCAGAGTTTTCAACACCAGATGTATAAACTGAGGGTTTAGGCACTAGATATCAAGTGAGGACATGACTGCTCCAAAGTATGGTTGTAGGGAAGGTTTTCATTGTAGATATGAGGGAGGGTACAGCCAAAGGCATCTCGAAGAGTCCAGAGCAAGGTAGTAGACTGAACATGGCCAGCAGACTGGATGTGGCCAGGAGAGGAGAAGGATGTGGGGGAAGTGAGAGAAGAAGACAAAGAGAGTGTGGGCAGAGGAGACCCAGAAAGGGGCAAGAGAGAGGGGGCAGAGAGAGAAGACAAAAGGGAGCTAGCATAGCTGAAATGGTAGTGATAAGGAAATGTGAAACTGGGGGGAGGGAAGTCTAGAATTTACAGTATGGGGCAGGATGAGGAGAGCTGAGAAGAGCCACAGGTAGAGGTAGGTACTGAGAGATCCTGGAGACCATTTGCTATGCTAATAGGCACCACAGATATACATTTCCCTCTTCTGAAAGTGATCAGGAAATGGCTCCTTTGGTAGAGAGGAACAGGTGCCAGAATTCAGGGGAGTTTACTTGGGTCTGACCCTGTAGAGTGAAGAGAAGTCACTTTGCCAACACTGCCATACTGTATAAATTTCAACTCTCCCCACTGAGAAGAGATACATCCTTAAAAACAAAATTAAAGGACTCAATGATTCTCCCAGTATTAGTAAAAGAAGCTGAAGTTTGCAACTCATTGAGATGATGGTAGAGACTGGCAATATTTCATTACCAATTCTCTAAATTTGCCTTGCCTACCAAAGGAGAACTGGAACAGGTTCCTCAGAATTTTCAAAATGTGCTCTGCTGTGAGCCTATTAGATGGGGGTGGGAATGGACAAACATAATCTGTCTGCCTCAAGCAACTGTACGTTATTCCTCGGTGCTTCCAATTAGGATGCCAGCATTCTGTTAGTCAATTTGCTTTCTCAGCTCTCACATATACTTTAATACCCTGATGTGTGTTAAGGGGTTCACTTGGCAACTATCATGGTGTTGATGCCTGGCACATGCTATCAGTATGCTGCAAAGACAAAACAGTAGCAGATAAGAGAATAAGTCCTCAAAAGTGGTCAGCTTTCCCAGTCTTCTGGAGCTGGAAGACAAGTTATTGCTCTCATGATGATACTCCTAAGTCCAAAGAACTAAGTGTTCTAATGCAAATGGCAAAGTTGAAGGAAGGAAAGTTTACTGGCATGAGAAGCTGGAGGAAAAGGGACATGCAGGAGAAAGGTAGGAATTTAATGGTAGCTTCAAAGACTGAACAAATCTGAAACAGTTACATAGCATATACTGCTATGAAGACATTGTTCTTCAAACATGGGACTGTGTGACATATTATAAAGTAAGTTTCCAGGGCTGGGGATTTAGCTCAGTGGTAGAGCGCTTGCCTAGCAAGCGCAAGGCCCTGGGTTCAATCCTCAGTTCCAAAAAAAAAAGTAAGTTTCCTTAAAACTGATATGGGGATAAACTTTCATATTGGGGTTCAAAGAAGCAAAATTAGGAACACAGATTCAAAAATTAATCCTAAACTTTCCAAGTGGGACTCTGTACTTCTCACTTAATCCTATGGGCCTCAATTCCTTCATCAGTAAAATGGTGATAACTATATTATCTACCTGTTAAGGTGACAAGGGGGGCATTTAAGTGAAAACCTGTAAGCAGCCCTTGCTTCAGTGTCCAGTGCCTGAAGAATACCATGAGAATGTGGCAGTTGTTACCGGCAGCTTTATCTGCATTTGTTAGATGGGTTTTCCCATCTCACTTAGGTCACTTCAAAGACCATTGTGCTGTCTTGCCTCAACTGGAGCTATACAAGGTACTGGTTTCTATTCTACTCTCAAAAGGTCTAGACAGGGATATCCTTGGCCCTTCCTCCAGGACTCTCTCCCTGCATGAAGGATTCCAATCTGGTAATGGTGTCACTGCTGCTTGGCTGTGCTTCCATATCATAAAAAAAAAAGAAAGGAAGGAAGGAAGGGAGGGAGGGAGGGAGGGAGGGAGGAAGGACCGAAGGAACGAAGGAATGAAGGAACGAAGGAACGAAGGAAGAAACGAAGGAAGGACAGATGGTCAGAAGGATGGATGAACATTTCATTTCCAACCCTTGATCTCATAGTGAATACCTAAATGTTAAGGGTGAGCTTCTTGCGTGTGCATATGTGCACTGGGGTATGTATGTACAGAGAAATATCATGTATGGAGACTGAGCCCCATTCAAGGTCTAAAAATATGAAAAGCATGTTTCATATCAACATGGGGAAACATGAAAGCAACTAAATTAGGCCAGCAACATTTTATACCACATTCCTATGTCTAGTAACTCTGAAACCCATGGCTGCTCACCTTCATTCTTCGTCATTCATCTAGTGCATGTTGTATAATGAAGAAAGCTCTTTAATAATTTAGCTCGTTTATCTGTCATATAATTGTAGGTCAGCAGATGTGCTTTACAGGCACCTGCTAAAACCATCAATATAGATTCCATATGTGTCCATTTCCTACCCTTTCCCTATAGTGTATGCAGGTAGTAATGCTCAAAGTCAGACTGGTGTGGATGGAGATGTAACAACAGGACATCTGACCCTTCTAAAACAGAGAGAACTTCTGTCAGCATGGGAACTGCTGGAGAAGGCAGAAGGCAGCTGGATGCATTGCTGCTCTCAACTATTAGGCTGGGTTGCTGAGAGTTAAAAAGCCAAAGATTTCAAGTCTACAAGCTACTACCCTTTCTGCACTAATTTCTCAAGTACTGTTTGTACAGCATGGGTATGAGAAGAATCTCGATAATCTGATATAGTATGTTCCCCAGATCTCTAAAAATTCCCAAATGGACAAATACCAACTTCATCAGGGTTACTATTTACTTGAACAGTCAACAGAGACATACTGAGGTTGACAGCCAAGTAGGTGCATGAGGCCAACTCAGAGAACGTGGTTTATATTTCCTCTCAAGCACCAACACCAGCAATTGTATGTCATGACTCTTTGGTATTGTTTTAGAATATTTAAAACCAGAAAGCTAGACTACAAGAATATAAACAGTCTAATAGGCTCATACTGATCAGAGAATAAAGTTTAGGGACCGTGGCTCTGACAATGGTTCACTAGGCAGGAGTTATAGGCCACTTCATCTCCATTACTTTCTGCACTCCTCTATAGAATAGTCTTTAAAGATGACTTAACACTTTATTACTTGATAATATCTTCTTGTTTTTTTAAAGACAACTGGAAATAAATGCACATGTCAAATCAACCTGCAAAATGCAGCTATCTATACACATATAAGTTATTATTTCATATCTATAAAATATTAGGCTACTGGAGTCATAACTATTCAGGAAGCATATCGATTAAAAATATGCATTCAGTTATAAAAGTTTTCCATGACTTCTGATAAAAGGAACGAATCCAAAAGGGACATGGAATATTGTTAAGAAAGGACCACTTTTTCAGAACATCTGCAGTGGCAGAGTAAAGTGAGTGACTGCACATACTCTTATTCTCTACTGAATACAGTCACGTCTTCTGGAGGGAGAGGTAGTCATTTTACTCTTTTACATTCTATTACAACTTTCATTTAAATACTGCAAGTCTTTAATGTAGAGTTTCCTTCTTTCCAAGGATTTGCTTTGTTAGCTTTCATTTAATAGCAATTTTAGATTCAACACCAACTGCAATGCTGCCGTGTGCTTGGTGCAGGGTTATGGTACTGCAGGAGTATAAAAATAGCAAAGGCAAAAAATAAATAAAGAAGTCCACAATAGACTGTACTAGCTTAAAAACTGAAGCTTTCAGATAAACCTCCCTGAAATAATTTTAAAAGACATAACACCCGATTCTTTGCTGTAAAATAGTTCCTCCTTTATATAATATTAAAATCACCCCAGAGATTCATAGTTCTCTTTAGAACTACAGCCTATTAAAGTTATACTAAGTCTCAGGAGGATTCCGAGAGGCCTGCTGTGTCTGTTTACTCAGTCTATTTTTGTAACACTGCAGTAGCCAAATCCAACTTACCAAATACCTGCTTCAACATTCTGTAACACAGTGATTCAAGAGACAGGGTGAAAGATGAACACCAAAAATTTTGTTTTTGATAAATCAGTTTAGCCTATACTAGTATAGTCAAGACTAAGGTACTAAAATCTATCAATAAGCTGTTGAAACACCCAAAATGTTGCTTAAATGGACTTCGGGAGTGGGGTTCGAATGCTATTTTATGTATTTATTTATTTTAGGTAAGAAATGATGTCTGTCACCTACTTGTAAGCCTAAAACATCGACAAAAACACCAATCCTCACTGGCTTCTTGACATAGGGAAGGGTGTTGAGATAGATACATAATCGCCACAGCAACCAACTATGCCAACATAGTACAGATAATTATTTATTAAAATAAATCCTGGCACATGAACATGCTTCCTGCCAAAGCACACTGTCAGGTCTAACTTTTACTGTGTGAAACATTTCTGACAATTCAATGTACCCAAAGAAAATAGGCTTGAGAGTAATAGCAGAATAGGATTTGCCAATTAAAAAACGTTGCCATAGAAACTGAATTTAATATATTCTAAGACAAATATGAACAGGTTATGCTATCTCCTCGATCATTTACATTTGAACATAAAATGTAAAGAACATTATTATAGAGAAAGGTGTAGCTCCCTATGGGAGCATCAAACACATTCTCTTATTCATAGAAAAACAACCAAAAATGAACAACATACTGTTCTCTCGATTTTCTAGAAGGCTATTTGACTGATATACCATCGAAGTGTGTGGCATAATTTTCCTCCTTAAAAATCGAGCTCTTTTTCTTCCAAAGCACTTTATAAAAGTCTTCTGATACACAGTCCTTTAAAATATCTTTTGAATCACCCAAGGGGAAGATCATTACAAAGGACCCTTTGACATTCTAAACATTCTAAATACCACATGTTAAAAATATTTCAAGTGTATCACTGAATGTTCCTGACTGTTGACTCAAGGGATTAACATGGGGCAGGCTGTAACCAGATGGCCGTGACCAGCCATGGGATGTGACATGTGAACAACTCTGTCATTTTTATTACTGTTTTACTAACAGAGACCATGACAAAAAATGCTAGACACAGACATGGTGCAGTCTTTGTGTGGTGAACAATAATTGAGGTGATGGATATGCTAACTAGCCTGATTTAATTGGTCCATGAGGAATTCAGATACCACAATACCACACTCTACCTCAAAAACATCTGAAATTGTCAACAGACGGCTATAAAAGTAAAAGGCCTGAAACTCTTATGACATGCCTGTGTCTTGGAACGCATGGACCTCTCTGCTCAGCATCACACAGCAGAAAGGTGCCTGCAGGATGCCTGTAAACAAGGCTGTCAGAACTGATCGGGTGTTAGTTCCCTGGCAGCAGCTCTTCTAGGGGGATAGGAAACCTCTGTTGATTTGGTTACAATGGATCCTTCAGAGGAAATCATCTAGTATAACACAACATATTCCCTACTCATGAAACAGTAATTAGCTGTGGGCATACTTTTCAGATCTTTCCCATTTTCACACCACTCCCTGGCAGTACACAGGGCTTGCTAACAACTGGAAACCAACCTCTATACTCTGGAGTCACTCCTAAGAAAAATGACATGTGGCATTATAGGAGATGGCAGCTCCTCGACATCTTTGCAACACAACCATGTCTTCCCTAGGGGATTGACACACTTCTAAGAATCCCAGGTTTCAGGTAGGGCTAAATTCTATCCCTTTCTAGAAGCTGTTGAAGAATTTGTAAAATAGGGCTCATTGACCAAAGAGCAAGGCAATTTGCACCAAATCACATGCTGGCATCAATTTCAGAGACAAGAATCTGCATAAGTAACTGAAGAGGTATGGGAGGAAAGAGTGCAGAAACAAGTCAGAAGTCTGGGGCTACCTTCTAGGAACCTTGTGTCCAGGCTGGCCACCAAGCAGCTCTTGTTTCCTCTTTGTTGTGAGTCTGGTCAGTCTCACCATCTGTCTGAGAGCCACACCTCTAGGAAGAGGCAACCAGGAGATGTGAATGTATCTCCTAAATATGGAATGACCCTTAAGGGAAAGTCCTATTTGCTTGACCAGAATGGACAAATCAGCAATAAAATGAAACTGGACACAATGCTTATAGATTACAAAAGCTGAGATTAAGAGATGAAGAAGAGCTGGGGAAGGTAGCCCTAGTGCAATTGATGTAGCAAGAAGAAATAACAGAACAAAAGCAATCTGTGCAACTCTTCTTCTGCCATTGAAGAAAAAGACTTTGAAAATGGACAGACAGTGAGAAAAACCCAGCAGGACCTGCAAGGTGTGATCTGTGAGAAGTACCATAAAATTAAAATGAGCCTCGTGCATGTTAGGTTTTTAAAGCTGTTTTTATTTGTTTGTTTGTTTGTTTTTTCTGCCATACTTCACATGACTTGAAGATGTAGGGAAGAGGCCAAGGAGTCCTCCTTCCATTTCCTCTCTCATGTTTCCAGCTAGCACAAAGTGCTTTCTCTAGCTTCTGTCCCCTTTAATGCTCCTCGACCTGATCTCAAACAAACAACGTATGCTTTTGTATGTCTTTGTCTACAACGTATGCTTTTGTATGACTCTGGCAAGGAAAAGGGTTTCCTTTGTCTATAAATTCTTAAGCACGTTTAGTTCAAGCATTGCATCAGACAAATGGAAAGCTAGCTTATTCCTCTCTCAGCCTTTGTCGGATATCCAAGAGAGAAAACGGAAGTAGGTCTTGACTGCCAAGGAGGTTGAAAGTTTGAGGACTCCATGCTTGGGTGTGCTGGTTTGGTGAACATCACTTCTGCTTACTAACTGCGTCTACATATACTTTCCTGAGCAGGGGTAAGTCACACTAACTATTTAGTTAACTAAAGTGGTTTCCAGATCAATTAATAAATACATCTAATAAGCCCCTAGAATAAAGAAGCTGATCCCCACACTAAAGCAGATTAGAAAGTCAAAAGAACAGAAACTGAAGTGATAAGTCAACCTACAATTTCTTAACTTTAGATTGCAAAGCTTTCCACTGATTCCATCAAGTGAAAGAAACCCTGGGCTTTGCAACTCCCACCTTAAGAGCATAGAAACCCATGTAGCAGAGAGGTCTCTGACCTGCTTCTTCACAGGTAATGGCCATTGCCCATTCTCCAAGGACACATGCACTCTTTTCAATCCAAACTTTTTACAAAAAACCTAGAATGCAACTGGAATTTAGACTCCCCCCTTTTATATAATACAAATGTTATTAAAAAACTCTACTTTTAGAACAGATGCCTATATTGCCATTAGAATTTTTCAAAGGCAAACAAAGTTAATCTGAAGAAAAGCAGTTCATTCTATTGCCAATTCCCAACCCTCAATTTTAGCCACAGTATATCCTCAAAAACTAAAGCATAAGAATTTGCTACTAGAAGCTAAGCTAAACAAGAATATAAAAATAACTTGGAATTTACACGTAAATAGTTCGTTTATCCAGTCTTCCTATAAAATACTATGAGTATTTTAAAGAAAAAATAGCAAGTTGATTCTTACAAAATGTTCAATATACAGGAATAAAAATGACTGAGAATAGACTTTACAGAGAAAAATGTGTGAAACCTGAACTAAAACACATCACGTGAAAAATGTGGTAATCCTTAGGGGAAGAAGGACTTGATATAATCCAAGTAGATATTTAACTCCCACTTTTTCAAGTTTGTGATGTTCTGGGCAAGGCATCAGGAGCGAAGAGGCAAAAACATGGCACTTATAATGCCTCTTTGGGGCTTATACATGACCATCAATCAGTATCTGTAGGTTTTCTCAACCATATTAAGCATTATTTAGGGCCTATCCGCTAATTATTAAATGTAAATGTCATTTAGCAAATCCATGTTCTGATAAATTTAATAAAGGTAATTCTGAACCATCTGAAAAGCTTCCAGGAAAGAGAACTCAATCTTGCCAAAACCATAAACTACAATCAAAGTGACAGTTTGAGAGAAAAGCTAAAATGGCTTTAATTTTTGGATACTCAGAAAAGCTGCTACGCCTGAACAGGAAAACGATCTTGTAAGATCTATGCTACAAAGTATTGACTTAATATTAATGATCACTGCTCAGCCGTGAGAAACAGATACTGTGAGAGCAGAGAGCTAGCGATAGAGCAATTGCTGCTCACTATACATTCTGTCAATGTTCTAATCCTTCCACAGAGTAATCAAAGGCCATTGGGAATTTCAGTAGCACTTTATAGAACAAGTATTCCTACTGAATTTCCATTGTCTCCAACTTAATTTGAAATTATTCACTACATGTTAAAAAAGTAGAGTAAGCACAAACATTTTACAAATAGAAATACAACTGGTAGAATTTTAAATATGACCAGTTCAGAGCTGGAGAAATGACTCAGAGGTTAAGAGGTTGCTGAGTTCAATTCACAGCAACCACATGGTGGCTCACAACCATCTATAATGAGATCTGGTGCCCTCTTATGGCATGCAGGGATATATGAAGGCAGAACACTGTATACATAATAAATAAATAAATCTTTTTTAAAAAAAGTGTGTAAAAATAAATATTAAAAATATATATAACTGGTCACTCTATTACATACACATTGTAATTCCAAGTAATGGCTTACCATACAATTATAAGAAGGATTTTCTGATATTATTTGAATTATTTAAAGAAATTGGGGAAGATTTTAAAGAAATAACAAAAAATGATATAAATATACTTGAAATACTTTTCCAAATAACTCTCTAGTTTGTGGGAGCCCCAAAAGCCTCCTGCAAAAGCTTCTGAGTGAGATCTCAGCTTGCTTTCCACAGCAGGACTGCATTAGGGGATGGCTTGTCCATGTACATGCTCACCAGGCATTTGGGATGCTCTACACTTGGCTGTGTTGCCAGAAGGTCTTTTGCTCCACCCCTTGGCATTCCTTTAAAAGCCCACTAGAAGAGACAGAAGGGGCTGGTGAGTTTTGACCCAGGCCCTCCCAAGGCTATTCTGTGTTTCTGGCTGTCTCTCTCTTCTATATTTCTATCTAAACCTCTTATTCCTCACTCCTCAAGAGTCCCTGGGGTAAATAAATGTGGGAATTGGTCCCCCACAATAATTACTACATAAAAGACAAGTAAGTATATACTACTGAAGATGTAAATAAAGTCATAGTAGTACTAGCAATGGAGACATATTTATTGCAATATTGTATTATGTTACATGTTATGTTGCAATAAAGTATAAATTTAGCTATCAAAAATCAAGCAACTAGACTCAGAATTATAAGAACAAATATACTACAGTATCTCTTGATGGACAGAACACAGATGAAATATTCTTAATGCTTTGTTTTTGTGCCCATCCTTTGACAGCTGTACATTTTATGAAATAACCAATTGATTAATGTGGCAGATCTGATCACAGAAACAATCAGGGCATGCAATGTTAGACAAATCTAAAGGAGTAAATGCCAAGGATTCTGAGCTATGGATTTGATCTCCAAATACAGAGATGTGCCAAAACAAAGGTTTCCAATTTATCGACAATTTGTTTAGGGACACAGAATGACAATATACATTTACTGTCACAGAACGTACTGAGCATGGTTCTACATGCTGCAATTCATTAGCTCACTGAAGGCTTCACAGTTCTCAGGAGGCACAATATATCCCCAAATAACAGAAGCCCAAATGAAAAACACTTCAAATGAAAACAGAGAGAACTGGCAATGCTCTATAGCTATGTGACATATCATGGCTTAACTGAGTTCTAGCACCACTCCATGGGTCCCAGAGACTGATTCTCCTGTGATAAACCTAGGTTTGAGTCTCTGTGGCTCCATCAGAAAGCAAGGAGTAGGTAGTTTCAATCAGCCCTCATTCAAAGGTCCACATATGCACAAAGGCCAAGCTAATCCAGTGGAAAAAGAATTCTACCAGAGCACAATTTTATCTATAGTTTAATATCCTACCAAAAATCAAAGACTTTTCCGAAGAACAGTTATAATCCTTATTAACTGCTTCTCACTACTTTGATGGTTCAGTTACTTGGAATATCTTCACTGCTAAGGCTTCATGACCCTCACTACTGGGGACTTGGGTTTCATTTTAAAGTAACAGGAAGTAAGCATGTGAATAACCAACCACAAATTCTACTTTGAATCATGTGGTAAGTACAGAGGAAGAAACAGAAATGGGGAAGAGGAAACAAGAAGTGAGAAAAGAGGGGACATATAAAAAGATGGGGAGCAAGCAGCAGGCAGGTCTTGAACAGAAGCAAAAGAACCAGAGTTCCCCAAAAAGATACAGAGTAGCACCCACCCCTAGACCATCTGCCAGGAGCCGGGTGTGGCCTGATGACTGGTAGCCTCTGGATCCTTTACAGCAGCTTTTATTCCTAAAAACACAGGAATAAGCAACAAAACGTTCCTTTTTATTCCTCAGGCTTTGGCTCTGCTTTTAGCTAGATCAAATATAGGAAACAGGATTGTCTATGTAACTATCTCACAACTGGAAAGGGTCCAGCTGCTATGACTCAGCAAGTCCAATCCACTGTAAACATCTCATTCTACTTCTGAAGCAGATCTAGCTATCAGGTGTACATCAAAAACAACACCAGCACTTAACAATGAACATGTTAATTTACAATAGTTTCACTACAGATACAGAACAGTATCATTGTGATAGCCAAAAGATTAACACAGAAGAGATAAAGTAAAATTCGATTTGCACTTATTTCATAACAAAATATGGATATTTTTTCTCAGACATCTCAGTCAAATATCTATATTCTGTATATCTTAAAACTTCAATAGAAAAGTAGTCTTTCCCAAGAAAAACCTTACATTTCAAATTTTAGTCATTTAAAAATGTTTGGGGATTTAAAAACATGTGAAGTATTGTCTATCACACCTCATGGCTAACTTGTGATGGTATTTGCTTGCCCTCTAGCTACAAGAACAATTTGGTAGATCAACTTAATGGAATTTACACAGAAATATATCACAACATAAAAACATGTTGAGATTCCTGCACAAAAGAATTGATACTTTATTTTAGATTTTCTAAAGCCAGGGGAAATACATGGAGCTAGCATTGTATCTCAAATATTTCTTATTAAGAAGTATAATAGTATTAACCAGCTGGATATATGGTTTTTTAGGAGTGGAGAAATATATGGAAACTCACTCAGTCTCCATTATAGTACTAATTTATTTTTATGAGTTAATTACACAGGATGTTGTAAATATTTGTGTGCATAATTCAGTGGGTAATCGGTGGTGTTTCTCTTGACTGAATGATCACCTACACATAGCAGCACATTACCATTTCCAGTGAATTCATCTTCAGTCCTCTATGCTCTATTGTGCAAACATTATAAGCTGGTTGCCAAGAGGAGCCTTTTAGTATCATGCTTTATATGAAGAAGAAAGAACACTACCGAGCACCCACAGCAGTCCTTAAAAGAGGCTTCATAACCTCAACACCTTGTAATGTACACACGCCTTAGAAACTCTCCTTTTTATATCACAATAGATGCAATTGTCTTTGCCCATGGACAAACAATTGCTCTCACATCCCAAGCCCTGTTGTGAGTTGGGAGCTGTAGACAGCAGGTGGGTGTATATCTGCAAGTGTGTGGCAATATCTGCCTTATTAACAATGCAAACACGTCTAAGCACTCCACTTCTCCAACTATTTTTGCATGCTCAGGTCCACACTGAAAATTTTACTTTTTTGGTAAGATTTGCATATTTTACTCATGAGCTACGTATCACTTTCACTTCCCTGAGAGTCACTGCATGCCCATTTTCCAGTCTGCTTCCTTCAGTTCCAAGTTGACACCCTGGTTTGGGTTGTCTGGCACAGAAGGTAAATGCCAGGACATGTCAGACAAGCTATGGGATGAAGCTACAGTGATGTACAACAGTGTTGGTGAACGAGTCTCTGCAGCGCTGCTGGGAGATGCTGGAGGCTGACACTGACTGCTGGAAAGATGCTGATGTCTCCAAGCTGAGGATGCTCTGAGCATTCTGTTTTGTTTTCGCTGGATCACTGCCAGTGTCTATTGGGCAAAAAAAAAAAAAAAAAAAAAAAAAAGAAAAAAAAAGGAAAAGAAAAATTCCCTTTGCCATCCAAATCTCAGAAGTCAGGTCTTTCACTGGAATTTAAGAAATGTAATTTGTAACACTACACAGTAATTTAAAATAGCAACTGACTTTGCAAATGGCCTTGGGATTTTAAATTTTAAGTATAATTTATGACTACTTAATTTTAAATGTTTCAAAATCAACCAAAGATAAAGGAGATGCTCATTTTAACAGTGTTTATGTGTAAAAGACAAATATTGCAACATTTACACTAGAAATGATTCACCACTTAGGATGAACTTCAACATGCTACTTGCTGAATTCTTACCTGAACTAAAAAGAAGCAGGAGCACAGAAACAGTGAGGCCAAGGAATATTCAAAACTGGCCACACTGTAGCATAGTCTGTACTACTCACTGTGCCTTAATCTCTACATTAATTTCCTTGTTTTTAACTTGAAAAACCATTTAATACAATGGAAAGATTCGTTTTTCTTCACGTCAACATTTTTAAAAGACCAAATATAAACTATGTCTAATGTACTTTTACTTTGGAATTTACAGCTTTGGTCATTTTAGGTAAATATATAACACATCTTCAATCCCATTTCTGAATTGTGGACACTGTGCCAATTCATTCTCTTTAATAGATAAAATAGTTCATCTAATATTCAGCAAACCATTCCTTCCAAACAGTGGTCTATTACAGCATCAATAATGAACCGGGCAAGTGAATGTGATGTTATCTAAAGAAGTGGCCGGCTTTATTCTCCACTCAAAATAACTGACAGCAGGAAGCAATTAGTCTGACGCCCCTCATTTTCTTACTGAATAAACAACAACAAAAGATTCTATGAAATTCAAAGGCTTGCTCAGCTTCTTAATTGGATGTAATGTTTGTGTCTATGGTGTGCCTATGTATTTAATCGGCAGTCTGTTATGATATAGAGCCCACCCCCACCGCCCCTGCAGCATCAAATTGATTCATTTCCGAAATATAACAATGAATAAAAAAGTCTTTTATTCATCCTCCAACAGACCACTTAAGAATAAGTGAGGCATTAGCATAATTCAGGTATGGGAATATATCTACCATCTCATCAGGTGCTGAGGCTATTGCATTACAATCTGAAGAACTAAGCAAGAGGACTCATTAACAAAATAAAAATTATTGAAATAAAAATGTATTGAAATGGAATAAAATTAATAAATGCTATAAAAATCAAGTTGTAAAACTCACATGTGATGAAAGCTATGTACCTGCTCTAAAAGCCACTGAAACCAGAGACTCATTGTCTCTGGACCCAGAACTAGACACATCTGCTAGTAATTACACTTAAGGTTAGAATACTGTAACTCAGGATTCAAATGGCACCGAAGTCTCTGGCTATGATGACCAATAGAGCCCACTTGGCGTCTTTTGGCTTCATTGCAGTCTCCAAGATTACTCTTTTTCAATGATAATTGAACTGGAATCCTAGAGTTTATGAAAGATTTGTATGAGTATGAGGTAACTATCTCAATGCATTGATCAAGAACTGAAGGTCTGTGGAAAATAAGTCTTTCCACTTCTCTGCACGTCTGTCCTGAAACAGACTATTTTGTTTGTGTCTTTGAAAGTTTCTGTTCTGAGTCGAAAATCTCTCTCTCTCTCTCTCTCTCTCTCTCTCTCTCTCTCTCTCTCTCTCTCTCTCTCTCACACACACACACACACACACACACACACACACACTCACACACACACACCACAATCTTTCTCATTTATGTTGATAGAAAATCTGAAGTAGAAAAAAGTGATTTCAGAATTTATTGAGAATTTTAAGCCTTTATAACCTTTTAAAGATGAAGTGCTAGTGAGAACATATGATAGTATTTTTCCCCCAAGTTTGGAAGAAATCTTAATCATTGATATATTAACCAAATTATTTGTAATTCAAACAATATGATATATACTAATATTATATGTCATGCTGATTCAAAAACCCAATAAACAGATACATAAAATTCTTGAATCTAGATACTGAGTATTGTGGCAGTTATTACTCTGCTACTTTATGTTTTTGCTAAATTTGAATATTTCAATACTAAAAGTCAAAAATTAAAAATGATAATAAGAACAAAATGTGCTTAATAGACATTCACAGTTAAAATAACACAATGACATTTGTACTGATATCACAGCTATATTAGTTGTTTAAAAACAGGTTTGAGACCAGGTGGCAGGGGACACAAGCCTTTAATCCCAGCATGGCCAACCTGGTCTACAGAGTAAGATCCAGGACAGGTACCAAATCTACACAGAGAAACCACACACACACACACACACACACACACACACACACACACACACACACACACACACACACACACACACATAAGGTTTGAAGATGAAAAGTGAAGCTAAGTGAAGATTTTTCCTTTCCATTTTCAGAATTCAGTTTTTGGAAAACAAAAGAACAGAAACAAGAAAACACTTCACTGAGAAACAATGTGTCAAGTTCCCATGGATACATGTTCAGCTACTTCTGTGTTTGTCAGAAAAGATAAACTGAATTTAAAGACCCAGCTAATATATGGAACTTGAGGTATCAAACTTTAAAACTGAAAGGGTTTATATGATTTGGAACAGATATTAACAGCTTCATCATGTAAGCTGTTTTGTGGATATGATGCAATTCGGAAACAGCAAATATTTACAAATTTTTGTTCTTTATTGATACCTGAATAGAATAGTTAAATCATGAAACAGCTTTTCACTCATTAAGTGATAAAATGGATGACATAATCATAAAATAATTATCAGAAGGGATTTTTCATTATAAAAATTATCAGCAGTTTCCCCAAGGAAAGGCCAATTATGAAAGACTGCTCAGAGTGGCAGGAAGCTGAGCAGATGGGCACAAAGCACATTGTTTTCCGAGTTTGAGAACACCAGTAAGCAGAGTCCCAACACTGTCTGCCCTGGATCATCACATAAATACCCAAAGTTATTATGGCCAGCAAGGGGAAGCACAAAAGACTTATAACTGTATTCCTTTCACTTCTGGAATAACAAATTTATCTCGATTCTTTTGCAGCCTGTCACTGTGTCTGATCCTGCCCTCCACCCTCTGAGGTCAAAGGTTTTTGTTAAAACCTAATGCTGCTAGTTTAAAAACATGTTGTGAAAACTTACGTTTATAAGGCTGAGTTCAGAAAACAGGCAAACAAAGAAAACTACTCCAAACTTTCTAAATATGTGTAGATTTTCATCTTCAAATCAAATGTCTTTAAGTGCCCTCAGCTGAGGAGGATACTAAGGTTCCAGCAGTGGGGATGGCAAGTGGGTCTCAACTTCCTCCTTTGTTCTGAAGCAGATGAGTTTCTGCTAACAGGCATGAAATGAATGTTTCCTTCCTAACCTCACTTCACCCCACCTGTAAAACTGCAGGGATTAAGCAAGCTGTTACAAAGGCTGTATTGTTCTTTGCAAGTGATCTCTGAGATAATAAAGGCACAAAGTTATTGTAAGTCACACTAGAGCTGCACTGTGTACATATGTCCTTCATCTACTGGAATTTTAAATAATAATAATATTTATATTAATAATAATGATAATAAAGATATAGGCAATGCTAAACCAGAATACTGCATCTCAGGCTATACTCCTCACAATGGTTCTCAATCTTTTTAATGCTGTGGCCCTTTAATACAGTTCTTCATGTTGTGGTGACCCCAACCATAAAATTCTTTCACTGCTACTTCACACCGTAATTTTGTTTTTGTTAAGAATCATAATGTAAATATCTAATAGGCAGGATTTCTGGTATGTGACACCAAAGGGCTTGCAACTCGCAGATTGAGAATTGCTGGCTTAGATGGACTAATAAAAGGAAGGGGGACTTCTTTGGGAAATTATACATGGAGAGTGAGGAGATCTTAAAATTAACATTGTGTTGAAAAAAACAAGTCTACCTGTCTTATGTCCATTTTAGAAAAAGGGTTTGGATGGAATATGGCTACTGTCTATGTAAGTTACATTTCCTGGGCCATGACTGTGTGATAACTTTATCTCATGCTTAAACTGGTTTAGAAACGAAAAGGCAGGTACTGACATTTTCTCATCAGCATAACGGCTGTAGGTCCTTGAGGGCTCATCACATAAAGAGGACTGGGGTCATGTATGACTGTTAGAATACTGCCTGGTATGCTTTAGGCCTTGAGTTTGGGTCAGAGAGCAGGGTACAGAGAGGGAGCAAGGAGCGAGAGAAAAGGGAAAACGAGATGAAGGGATGGGAGACAGCTCAACATTGGCTCAAACAAAAACTAGTTTCATTACGCTCACTCACCTTCATTCTCCTCAGAAACTTACTGGAATTCCTTTCCAGGCATTTGTCTCCTACCATCTCTAAAATAATTCTGCCCTTTCATTCAACATAATGATCATGACATATAGTCATGGTTGAATCCCCTATTATACTTTTTAATCTAAGACATTGGTTCTCAGTCTGTGAGTCACAACTCTCTTTGGCAAACATATCTCCAAAAATATTTACATCATGATTCATAACAGAAGCAAAATTACAATTATGAAGTAGCAATAAAAATAATTCTATGGTTGGGAGTCACCACAACACAAGGAACTGTATTAAAGGGTTGCAGCATAAGGAAGATTGAGAGCCACTGCTCGAAGAGGTCTTGTGGATCCATGAATTTAATAAGTAATCCCCTTTAGAATAAAAATCAGGCTCTCAGTGTGCAAAGTCAGCATAAAGACCAACAACTTCACTCATATCCTTCAATGCTATTTGCAGTTTCAAAATGTAGACAAATAAAAATATTAAGTTTCTGAATAAAAATATAATTCTAAAGGAAATGTTTTATTCCACTATGGTAAAGCTGACTAGCCAGTACTACTTCTTGACTTCATTCTTACTGGTTTCTGCTGCTGTTCTGTGGACATGTGGACCTGTTACAGAATCTCACACACTTGATTTGAGGTGCATTTCTGTGACATTGTGTCCTGGCTTGTTACTTCAACTTTAAATCTAGAAAAACTTCATAATATTTAATAGATAATGCCAGCACACATACATGAACACATATAAATACATAAATACAATACAATGAAATTAATAAATGTAGTAAGCCCACAAAAAGATAGCTAGACTACTTATTTTACAACTCTTAAATGCCTACATTTTAACCAAGGACAAATTTGTTGTCCACAGAGAACATCTGGACACGTTTGCTGTCACAGTCGGAGGTTTGAGGAGAATTACTGCAGATGCTGCTGCTGCTGCTTTTCATTTTCTGAAGACAGCTCCCAGCAAATGCTATCCTGTACAAAACTGCCCTGGCTTTTTTCTGCATTTTCTGCATTTTCCATGCTTCTTTGACTTGAAGTACAATGGTGCTTTCCTTATCTGCCTAGTTTATTCCTCCTTATACTACAAATTGATACTGGAAACACTGAAGGAGAATTCTCAGCTACCTTTCTGTGGTGCCCAGGGTCTCCCATAAACAAATATTCACCCTGCTCTTGGACGCAGATTGTACTCTTAAAAGTCAAGGGCTGTCTGCTGCATATGCAGAGCCCGCCACAAAGTAAATGTTAAACATTGGTGATAGAATAAAGGAATCAGTGAACAGATGAATGACAGAGCCGAACATATGGGACCTTCAACTGCATTCAGAGGTAACAATTATCCTTCTCATGCCTGACTTACCTTACCTCCCTCCTCCCACCCCATCCCATCTCTCTCTCTCTCTCTCTCTCTCTCTCTCTCTCTCTCTCTCTCTCTCTCTCTCTCTCTCTCTCTCAGCTTATAGCCAGGCTCTCTACTTCAAGGCTTAGTTTCAGTTCCTGTTAATAACAACTCTAATTATTTGACAAATGAATAAATCAAAAAACAAATCTTCAAAAACTGTGAAGTATAATTAACTCAAACATAATGGCACCTGGGTAAAGTTAACTAACAAAAGGAATAAGTATATATCACTTAGTTCTTCCAAAAGTTCAGAAAACAACATTTTCACAATGTGGCTGGTGAGCTGGGTTAAGTGGTTAAGGGTGCTTAGTGCCAAGCCTACCAACCTGAGTTCAATCTCTGGAACCTACACAATGTAAAGAGAGAAGTGACTCCTGCAAGCTGTGATCCCCACATGCTTGTCATGTGCACACAAACACACATACATACCAACACACATGCATACACATACACACACACACAAAAAGTGTGGCAAACTGTTAACAATTAGTAAACTCACTTGAATGCTATGTAGAAGTACATTCTACTAACAAGGCAGTGTTTGATTGGGTTTGAAAATTTTCAAAGTAATAAAGAAAGACAGCCAGTAGTTAATAAATGTGGAAATGAAGCATTAATGGGACATACTGGGAACCACATGGAGTAACGTGGAATCCCTAATTAGCTCTGGGAGGCAGAGGTACCTAATTAGAGGAGCCACACAAAGGAAGGCTCCTGAGCAGGATCTGGGAAGACACTATACCTGGAAGTTTATACCAAAAAACTTGTCTAACTTCAGAGAAGGCAGGTGGTAGGCCCTGTAAACCAGGGATGATTTACTTAGTGTCTAGATTCTCCTTAAATCATGGTTAGTCACTGAAGAATTTCCACTTAACAGAGTCATCATATCCAATAAGACCTTCAGAAGTATATAGAGCCACCCTAAGTCCAATGTCCTCCTGGGATGTCAGCCCTTTCAGCAGTGTGCTAGGGCTCCACAGCTCACTCACCAGGCACCCTGCTCAACTCCACAGCTTACCAGGCACCCTGCTCAACTCCACAGCTTACCAGGCACCCTGCTCAACTCCACAGCTTACCAGGCACCCTGCTCAACTCCACAGCTTACCAGGCACCCTGCTCAACTCCACAGCTTACCAGGCACCCTGCTCAACTCCACAGCTTACCAGGCACCCTGCTCAACTCCACAGCTTACCAGGCACCCTGCTCAACTCCACAGCTTACCAGGCACCCTGCTCAACTCCACATCCAGTCACCTCACTTGGGGAGTATGAAATCAGTAACAAAGTGAGTCATTCACACCACAGTAATCAGCTGACTGCACAAACCAGTGTCCTCTCTCCTCCAAGAGGAAACTGCTAATCACCAACACCCCACTGCATCGATCGCCACATGACAATCATGAACCAAAGTACCAATCTCATGGCAGAGAAAAACTGCCCAAAAATGTGAAAAATTTAGAATGTATTCATTTATTGAAATTTAGTTCAACAACCTTTGGCAAGGAAATCAGTTTGGATGCCTCTTATAAATCAAATGGTTTGAAAACTGCAGTGTAATCTGTCCTGCCCAAGTGACTAGGTCAAAATATATATAGTTTCTGCTACTGTCAGCAAGTATGGAAGCAAAACCCATTTCTTGCTTGTACATGTAGTTGGGGTCAAATGACAAAACAGGTGTATAAACTTAAATTGTGTTATTCTGGGTATATGGAATTTTCTTCTCCACAGCGATTTTAGACATTGCTTATAAGCATTAGATCTAGTTTTTCAATGAGGCAAATTGTTTTCTTTCCCAAGGAAATTAGTCAAACATTTTTATTATTTTTACAAATCCAGTTCTTTTGATAGAAAAGACATAGTTGTGTTTTCTTATGCAATCCATAATCTGGAAATAACATGTTGATCATTATGCATAAAAAAGAGAAGTCATGAATATAGCTACAGCTATCCCAACCAACCAATGTTCCCCTAAAAACAAAAGGCACAGTAAAAAAGAAAACAAAGTGAATGAAATGAAAAGGTTTTTCAAATTTCTTGTGCTCTCTTTTCTATCATTAATCTTAATGGGATATTTAAATATCAAAATTAATATGTACTTCATCTCATTAATTATTTCTTCCTTTTCTTTTTAGTTCACCACAGTTATGCAATACTTAAGTCAGGGATTTAACAAACTATCATTATCATCATTAACAATTTTAACAAACTTCAACCTTTAGTAAAATATGTGTTCAATGATAATGACATATTCATAAGGAGTGAATAAACTTTTAAATGACTTGCAACTCTTTACATCAATTTGTTTTAAATTTTGTTGCTTATTAGTTTTGGTTTTTTTCAACACAGAGTTTCTCTGTGTAGCCCTGGCTATTGGGGACCTCATTCTGTAGACCTGGCTGGCCTCAAACTCAGATATCTGCCTGCCTCTGCCTCCTGAGTGCTAGGACTAAAGGTGTGCACCAGCACTGCTGGGCATGTTTTGAAGTTTAATGATTGCTTTATTCAAGTTTGACTTTTATGGCATGCCAGAAGACATCATGACTCATAAAATCTAGAATTCTGAAGTTTAAAAATATCTTTTTCCCTTAAATACGGCCTATAAGAATCCTTATCCCTCGATGTTCCTGTCTTTATTCTCTCTTATCAATGTTTTCTGATCCATGGATCCCTCCTTTCCCATGTTCCTCATTTCAATGTGAATTTTCTTCTCTCTCTGCCAGGATATATAGCGACACTAGACCTGTAACCTTACTTCTAATTCTGTGCAGTTGTGATGCAATCATCTTTTGTCATCTCCCTGAAGCTTAGCTTTCCCTAGTTAGTAACTTCACTCCATCCTACGACAATCTCCTAGTCCTTGGGGAACAGCTGCTGAAGGAAGGGAAAATTCAGTGAGAAACATGAAGACCTAACCCTGAGCTTCCATTTCTCAGACACTCCTGTCTACATATCTTTCCTACTACTACACCTCAGGCCCTACACACACATACTCCCAGCACTTCAGTCACATCCACAAAGCATGTTAGCCATACCTTCCCACACAGCTGCCTAGCTGAAATTCTTGCTCATAACAACACTGTCTCTTAGAAGTGAGAATGGAGTACCAAGAGAGCATGAGAAAGCTACAACTGTTTGTTTACACAGCACACTATTATTTTCTTTTCTATAAATGTCACAACAGTCACTGGAAGTAATTAAGGCAGATGCTATCTTATTTTAGAGGTAAGAAAATCAGCTCCAAGATGTGAAATGGATAATCAAGGATTATATAATTAATGAACAAAATGGACTTGATTATAATCATGGGCTTCTAAAATTCGGTTCTTAATAATATCACTGACCATCCCTCTAGTTCTTAATGGGCCAAGTCCTGAGCTCCCTAAAATCACTGTCTACCAAGTAGCCTAGAAAGACAGCAAGGTATGGTTTTTTGTTGTTGTTTGTTTGTTTTTGTTTTTGTTTTTTGCCAGAGCTGAGGACCGAACCCAGGGCCTTGTGCTTGCTAGGCAAGTGCTCTAACACTGAGCTAAATCCCCAACTCCCAAGACAGCAAGGTATGTTTTGTAAATTAGGACTGAATGATCTCTGTTTAGAAAATAAGTAAGGTGGGTTGACTAGATGGCTCAGGGATTAAATGTTGAGTTTGATCCTGGACCTCTGACCTCCACCTATGGACAAGCATCATGAAAGCACATACATAAGCATGCACACACACACGCGCGCACACACACACACACACACACACAAATAAATAAGTATTTTAAGTATTTTTCTCTGAAAAAGAGGAAAGTAGAGCCCAAGTCTCACACAAATAATAAACAGTGAATCTGCTCTGCTCATTATTAGAATGTTTGCCTACCACAGGACATACTGCCACTCATGGGATTATTTACATGATGGTATCAGAGAGAAAATGTATGACTTCACATTAGAACAGATTTGTAAGAACATGACACACTTACAAACATGCAATACCCATGTGCATATAGTTCTCTCAATAAGAAAATAAAATAGTTATATTTTATAATGTTAAAGAAAAACAAAATTTCTACAATAAAAGTTAAAGGTCTTAAAATGTTACATTGTTTTTCTCCATAACATCTAATTTCTCGGGTAGTATGCACTTAAATGTGACCTTCTCAGAGGTACAAATGACCCCCTTAGTTCTCAGAATTAAAGAAAAACGGGTACATTGGGAGGGATTCATATCTAAATGGAGACATTTGGAAAGTGGCTTTTCAAACTAACCTGATCATGCAGCAAGTGCCTGGACTCCTAATATAATCTAGGAGTCAGCTATTAAAGGCACAAATACTTGCTGTCAAATTACTATGTATTAAACACAACACATAGTAATACACCAAAGTTTAAAATGTTTCTTCACTTTACTTAATTAGTATCAGGAGAAGTGATTACTTGTCTTAATTTTTATGTTAATTTAAACATCAATGTCCTATTTATCTCCTAACTGTGGGGTTGAATTTAAGAAGCAGAATTAAACTGAATATTGGTATGCTTTAGCATTTGATAGAGTAATTCACTTACTCCTCACAACAGCAATCAAGTTACACAGTGATGTGGCCCAACTGACTCAGGTTGACAGAGAAGCAAGGGGTCCATCTTGTACTCAAACTGAGGAAGCAAGATTCTGGAGTGCCCACCTCAAGACACAGTGCTATTACATTTCTTGGGCAGTAGAGAATGTGTACACACACACACACACACACACACACACACACACACACCTTTTTTGTTCCTTCATACTTTCATTTGTTCCCACATTGCAAAATCAAGAAGAAAATGTTAAACAAATGATTATTTGCTTTATAATTTTAAAGAATGAGGAAACCTTGAATATACAAATAAGCTGAGGAAATGTTTTGTAATGCTGTTATCAATCTGTAATGTTTTAATATAGATCACTTTGCTATCTCTGTGACCACCATAAGAATAAGGAGAGTTTAGGTTTAACACACTCGTCACAGCCCGACACAGGACAGACGAGCAAGAGACCCACTCACTTGGCCTCTGATTATGCATGCATCAGTTCTTGTTTCCACCTTTCACCCTCCATCAGTCCCTATGAGCAATCAATTGACCTCTTCCACTCAAACTGAGGAAGCAAATTCTAACTTTTGTAAACAGCCTCTCAGCTTTTCCTGTTCTGTATAGACGGATGTAGTATGTCCCCACTGCTCTAACTCCATGTTTCTCCACCTTCCTAATGCTGTGACCCTTTAACACAGCTCGTCACATTGTGGTGACCCTCAATCATAAAATTATTTCCATTGCTACTTCATAACTATAACTGTGCTACTGCTATGAATCGGAAGGTAAACATCCATGTTTCCTGATTGTCTTTGGGGGTGGCAATCCACAGGTTGAGAACCACTGCTCTAACAGATATGATACACACTGCAGTGGGATTTGGAATGGCTACAACGTAGGCTTCAGAGATCTGGTGAACCCTGTGTTTTGTTACATCTTGATTTTCAAATTTCTATAAACCCAAAAAGCTATGATCTGTAGAATCTGCAGTGCTTAATATGCCTAAATTACAACAAGAATTCAATAAATATCTAGAGAATTAATTCTTCTCACTTGGGAGTTGGCCAAGTAACATTTGTTTTATAACATCCCTTTACATTAACGGACCTCTTTATAAAGAAAACTGGAAAGGAGGAAAAAACAAAATGCAGTGTCTGTACCAAGTTCTTAGAATTTTCCCTTTGTCCATGAATGCAAAAAGATGTCCCTTAAGTCTCTGATGCATTAAGCTGAGATAGTGTAACTCTAGCCAAGACAACCTAAGAAGAAATGGTGGCTTGACTTCTGAGCAAAGATAAGTAGATGTCAGTGTTCTCCCATCTCTGGCACAGCATGGGCCACAGTCAAAAATCACATGTTCATTAAAGGTGGAGCAAGCTGGGATCAGAGGACCCTGATGAAGGGGTGTATTACTCACATCTCAAAGACATGAACCATTCTGAGGTAAGCACTGTTGTCATCAGGCTGACATTGATGACAGCTCTCTGTCTCTGACACTCTCATATGAAGGATTCATAGCTGACATTTATAGTTGAAGTCTGTGCTTTACCGCAAGGCTTACTTCTACACTCCTGCTAGTTATCACTCATAAAGAAGACCTCCACACACTTAATAACGTATGACATAACCCAAAACATGTATGTCCCTAATAAATAAGAATACACATATTTTAATGTCAAAACCAAACAGCTATTCCAGAATAAGGCCATTCCAGCACCAAAACATGTCAGCCCTACCTGTTTCTCAGGCAAGTGCTCACACGAGGAACCAATATTGGATGCTGTGTTACATCGCTCAGTGTCTGAGCATTGGAGCAATAGAAACTCCATCACCTGGCATACAAATTTTTAATTCACAGAAAAATATAGTAATCATTAAGGCAAACTCAACCTTCAGTTTGTAACTTCTGCCATAAGTTACCTAACACATACATTTGCCTATTCTAGTAAAGGTCTTGTGCTTACCCAAGTACAGACTGAATAAAGACAGTGACAGTTCAGGTTTTGGTTTTGGTTTGTGGCTGCTAGAAATAGCACTCAGCAACTATTTGCTTTGCAAATTTTAGTCTTATGTATTTTCTGTTTTAATCAAGTGTTTCTATTTTCTACAATGAATTATGTACCTTTGTATTATCTGCTCCTGGGCTCTATGTTGTTTTGTTATTTTGTAATACTCATAGCAAGATCAAAAATGTCTGATAGAATATCCTGTCCTATTCATTAAAAATCAAAGATTTGTTTTGGAAATTGCTATTGAGGTTCACTTAGGTAAGTAGCCTCCAAGCCAAACATTGTGGTTGTGGTGGCAGGCCTGCAAAGCCCATCTCCTGATAGTCAACTCCCACTGGCAGTTTCTGAAATCCATTAGAAGCCATGAGTACTGAGGGTTTAACCAGTGCACATATGGACAGGACACAAGTCTTGTCCTCACAATATTCTGTCATGGTGGGGCTGCATAAAACAAGCAAAAAGGTTAAAAGATTTCAAAAGCAAACCATCAAAGGAGTGTGGACAGAAGCAGTGGGTCACCCAGGCAAAGACAAGGACCCTGAAGGTTTTGAGTTGATACTGTAAGAAGAACAGTATCACTGTCCAGACAGAGTTTCCTTCATACTCTAAGTCGCTCTATCTTCAAGTTCATATTCTATGGCTGAATTTTTTGCTTCAGCCCCAACTTCACCCATATTTTCTCATTAGAGATTTTCATGTGTTGGCTCTCTACAGATGCCTGTGACTTCACTTAGTAGAGAATCAATTTGTGATTTCACTATTCCACAGCCTCCTCAGTGTTACTTTAACACCGACACTCACTTCCCTTCCTAAACAATATCTTTAAAAAAATTTAAAAAATGATACCACCAAATTCACATGGTAATGTAGCTGGTGGAAATCTCACAAGAATTCAATCCAAGAAGAACTACAGGGAATTAATAGTTACTGAAGAGGTGAGACTCAGTCTTCTTCAGGGATGAGGATCCTGACAGAGTAGTGAATTCCAAGAGGTCAGCCCTAAACATATATGAGCAGGACTAAATGATGTCAACAGGTTCTGTCTCTCTCTCTCTCTCTCTCACACACACACACACACACACATACACACACACACACACACACACACACACACACACACACACACCAATTATAATTAAAGAAGAACAAGCCATGGAATTGAGAAGGAATGGGAGACACATGAGGAAACTGAAGGAAGGAAGGAGGGAAATGCTGTAAGTAGCATTCATATATGAAATTCTCAATAAAACAAATTTAAGAATGTTTCTTATCTTAGCAAAAGACAATGCTCCAGGGTCAATTATCAACATTTTACTCCTGGGGGTTATTACCTGATACATTTTCTTACCACTACCTTGAAAAAGAAGCAACAACAGCAAGACACAAAACATTTATTGGCTCCTGTTTTGTAAGTGCTACTAATTTCAAAGCACTGTCTGCCTGTCTTCCTAAAGCACATGGGAGTAGGCTGTGTGATTGTATTGTTCAAGATGGATGCCTATGAAAAACAGGAACTAAACAGTTCATATTATTAGGATGAGTCAGAAATGACAGCCAGGCTTTCTCCTTCAGTTTTCCTCTAGGTAGAACAAAGCCAGTACTTTCCACAGTCAGCACAGATAAAATTGAGAGCCAGGTTCTGATGAGCTGCTTGTGTAAAGGGAGAAAGCACTTTTTCTTTCCTCATTTTAAAATCTAGAATTACATTGATGCATTTAATACATTTCAATAAATTTTGTATCACTGAAAACTGATTACTTTTCCTAAAACTAATAAAGAAATGTAAGAACACACAACTTACTAAATGTAGTTAGTGATTTATTGTTCACCCAAATAAATTCTTACTCATATACTCATTTATTCATTAACACACATTTGGCATTTTGAGCCATTTCAGAAAACTCTTTTTATTGATCTAGTACATTCTACATTCTCTGGTGTTGGTTAAAAATACATTTTCTCCATAAGAAGCAGCCGGTTCTGTCTTCTGTACCCTATCTTTCCTCCATTACATTACTTTCTCACTTAGGAAGTACGTGTGAAATTCTTTAGGAGCATATTTTAAATATCATCTGCCTCTTAAACATACACAACTTAGTTTAATGTTTAAGAGTCCAAAACAGTGTTTGGACTCTTCTCCTCTGTTTAAGTAAGTTAAAAATTTACGCTATCAAGTCTAAACATAATTATCTATCCAATGTTCATAAGAAATAGTAAAACTGAGGGGAAGGGCTGGCTTCTCAACCCTCTTCTAAATCACCACTCACTGGGCACTGCTTTCCAGAAGACCATTCACAAGCTTTCCAGGGCACTTCCTTCATCAGCCCCAGACAGCTTGAGGAAGCAAGATGGTTCGTTCCAGAGAGCGGCCATCTAGGCAGCACTGTTAAGAACCCAACTGCCTTCGACAGAGGAGAACTCATGTGAAGTCCAGCTTTACTTGACTTGTTGTCTTCTTTCTTTTTTTGGAGCTGAGGATCGAACCTGGGGCCTTGTGCTTGCCAGGCAAGTGCTCTACCCCTGAGCTAAATCCCCAAACTACTTGGCTTCCAGTCTCCTTTGCTATAAGGCTTCCTTTGAAAACTCCAAGTATACTAAAAACCTTCAGTAGAAGCTAACCTGTCTCCCAGCCTATCTTAGCTACTAGCAGAAAAACACCTATGGGAAACACAAAACCTAAATACAATATAGCTTTAAAATAGAAAAGTTATAATTTAAATATTATTAGAAGGATAATTTCAATCCAATTTAAGGACCTGTAAAATATTATTTGTACAAAGACAGTACTACTTAAAATAATCAAGTCTCTGGGATATTACTTTCTTTTGGCTTTTTCTGGGGTTGGGGGTGTTCCAGCTATTGTATCTATAATATTGTATGTGCTAGGCAATTGCAATACCACTGTCTAACAACACACTTAAAGAATTTCTTTTCTTCTTCAGACAAGGCTTCTTGCTAAGTTGATGAGGCTGGCGACTTTGCTCTGTCGCCCAAGCAGGCTTTGACTTTTCTAGCGTGCATCAACCTCTCACGCAGTTGGGATCACAGGCCTGTTCCACTAGGAGCAGCTTCATAATCTTTTGTTTTAAATGTTACTTTGACCTCATCAAAAAAATATTTTTTAAATAATTTTTGTTCTAGAATAGTTCTAAATCAACTACCTCTGGGCTTAGATGCCATTTTCAAGGGAACTGTTCCTATACTGTAATCTTAACAGTATCTGACTAAAGTTAATGTTGTTTTTTGTTATTTGAGTTTGTGAAATGTTTGTAAACATGTTAGGATAATTACAAAGTCATAGAGGAGAAACAAGCTCAGGCATTCAATCAGACTTTGAAAATTTGAAACACATTACTTATTTTCTCAGGGTTTGATCTAACAAAAGTCTGTGTGCAGGCTGGACAGACCATGTCACCATACCCACTGTATTAAACAGGCCTGAGAGCTCTCCACCACAGGGTCAGAAAACACCAAAATTTGGGAAGCTTTCGCCATGTCAGTTTTTTTGCTGGTTTCTTCTCTGACCCACCTTCACTTTTTGAAGTAGATAGTAATGTCAGCTTCAAATAGCTGAGGCAAACTTCACAGCCATGTTTTCCTAACCTGAGAATAGCCATCAAGAGGTCTAATGAGGAAGTAGTAGTGCACACCTTTAATTGCAGCACTCACAAGAAAGAGGCAGATGGCTCTCTGTCAGTTCAAGGACAGCCTGGTCTACAGAGTGAGTTCCTGGACAGCTGGATCTACACATAGAAATCCTGTCTCAAAAACCAAAAGGAGAGGGGGATAAAAGAGAAACTAACACTGGAGTCACTCTATGAACAAAAATGAGATTCATGTGATAGTCATCAGGCTTATTCCAAACGAAAATAGCAAGTGCAAAATCTATGAAAGAACCCTTTACAGGGAAATGTGCGACAATGTGGAGAAAATAAAGAAGAAATGTTCCAAAATTCATTAATCTGGCTTGTATTATGTGAAATAGCTGAATATTTAGGGTTATAAGAAGGTAACCATAGTATGTTGCCCAACTATATGTCAACATGCAGGACTGACCTTGACTAGACTCAGTAAAGGAATGGTAACATCTTCCAAAGCAGCACTATCCAAACAACAACAATCCCTGCCAGGGACTTCCTATGATTTTTGTCTCTGGCTTAGCTCTCTCTCCTCACTCACCTGTGGCTATGAGCTCATGTTACTGTACAGATTTGGCCCTGTCGACTTCTAGACTGGATGGATTCTTTCTACATTCTATTTTCCCTTTCAGACTCATTTCCCTCAGTTCTCTCCATTAAACAAGAGGTTAAGGCAAAACAGCAGCTTACTCGGGATTTGGTGTATTTCAGGCATGGCTCAATGTGATTCAAATCTCTACTTAATCCTCAAAGAATCCTACGGTCTATTATTATGCCCACTACAAAGACTAGAAATCTGGAGTTCCCCAATGGAACACAATCACGTACCTTCCCCAAGGTAGCATAACCATTACACAGTGGAAGCAGGGTTCCTGGCTTCTCTGGCTCTGGAACTGAGGTTCTTAACCACAAGGCTAAATTAGAACATTTCTAATTTACTAGAAATGCCCTAAAGTTTCTGTAATTTACATCATATATTCTAAATGATTATATTCACTTTATAATATTTTCACCCTTAGCATTGAAACTTTTTCTTCTCACGACAACATTCTCCTTAGGGAGAGACTTCAATGCCTTCATATACAGCATGCTATCTTTTATTTACAACAGGGGAAAACAGAGCAAATTAATCTACCATAAACACATTCCATAACAAAGAAATGGGAAGGGGGGGAAGCTTGCACCCTACTTATCTAAATTCTTCACGTGGAAAAGATTTTGTGATGTGTTTCATTTCTATTAGTTAATATGTACTGCTTCAATAATATCCCCAAGTTACCAACTAATTAAAACACAAAAAGCTGCCAACAAAAACTAAAGCCAGGCATGAGAAAGTAAGAGACAATTTGAAAAAGAAAGGACACCAGGAGTAAGAGAAGTAAGACAACATCTCCACCATGGCAAAACTATGTAATTCAAACACAGAGCCAGAAAGCCAAACAAAGAGGATCATACAGTCGTCACATCCAAAATAATAACGGCCCAAAGGACCCCATTTTTTACATGACGAGGTTGCATGTGTTAGTTCTAATTTTTCTCCATTCACACTCAATCCTATGTTTACCTTACAGCCATGTATGTTTTCATGGCAAAGAATTCTGAAATGTGCTCTAGTGATCTGATGATATTCTGGAAAGTTCAGCACTATTTGAATCTTGCTGAAGCACTGCTGTAACATATGGTCCTTTTCAAATTCAGATACAAATGCTCATGGAACATTTGCTCAAGTGGGGTTTGATTTTTACTCTCATCTGATGTTTTCTAAACATGCTCTTTTCGGGTGACAGCAGACACTCCCCAGAATCCAAATACAAGGAGTGAATGCATGTAGCTAAGTCAGTAGGATGCCTCTTACACGGCGCTAAACTCACTCCTGCAGTAGCCCGTGAATGGTCTTAGTCCTTCCCCTTTTATGTGTGGCCACAATTACTGATGCTCAAATGTGCGATTTGAGCTGAGTGGGAAGGTTAGCAGCCCAAAGGAGCATCCGTTTTTGCTGGTGGTTTTAGATGTATCAACACAAAGTGTTTGCTTTAACATGAAGCATTTTCCTTTGTTCTTCTAAGTCTTCTGGTTTTAATAAAGGATGAGAGATGCCTTTACCTTACTATGTCTGCAAATAAACATCAAAAGAGCAGTTAGGGTTTTAGTACAAAACAAACATCAAAGCTATTTCAATAATCCCCTGCAAATATTTCAGCTTTTAGAATTATACTCTTTCTCTGTCATCCGCATAACTCCATGACTTAATTGTTACAAATTACAACTTCACAATACTGTGCATTTTAAACCTGATTTTGAGAATTTCTTCATAATGATATACACCAAGGATATATTTCTAATACTTTCCCCCTCCATACTCTGGTATCCAATTGAGTTTGTAATGCCAGGAATATTTTCTAGCCTGAACAACATAAACAAGATGTAGATGAGTTCCTTTAGCTCTCCATTCTTCAAGGGTGTTGTATGCTCAAGAGCAATTCTGAACACTTTATTCCTGTGCGGACAACTATCCTGCACATTTCAGTTCTTCCTTGGCCAGGCATTAGAAAATAGGATCACACACCTCTTCTAACAGGCAGTATCTGTCCTAATCCGTCCCTTTATTCCAAGGGAGTCTTGGGGCCCCATGCGTCCTACACCACAGCCTTTCTTTCTAATCACTTTGGTACCCTTACACCCTAACATTAATCTTCTTATCCATTTCTGCAATGTATTTCCTTTAACTTAATTAAACATATGCTGTTTCCACTTTTTCCTAGAAACTGTGCTGAGATTATAAATCAATACATAAACATGTCTGGCCTTAAGCTTTTCAAATCTAGTAAGAGAGGCCAAAGAGCAGCAAGAAGGTCATTGAAAAAAAATACACCTTGAATCTGATACTTACCATGGGTAGCTTTCAAATCTAAACCCTGACATTTTAATTTTGATGACTCTCTTCAGGATGATCCTCCACTGCTAGCTTAGGTTCTGCTTCAGAAAAGAAAGACTGAAAGGCTATTCTGCCATCTGTGTAACTGGCAATGCTCTCAATATCTGGGACACTCCAGTGTTAGGAACAAACATCAGGCAAGATGAGAAGAATGTCTCCCCTTTCTCAAATTATTTGGGTTCATTGTTTGATATATTTTCCCCCTTTTCCACTGTCTATGTCAGGACAAGGTTCTTACAGGGAAATCATTTTGATTCTTAGAAAATGGAAGGCCTAGCTATCTCTAAATAGCTTTCACTAATTAGACATGTCAATTTGATAAAGACACTATGCTGTTAAAGAGACATTTGCATCTCAATCAACAGTTAACCAAAGCCAATAGTAATTTGAGCCTTTGATTTGTATTTGTATCATTTAATGTCTGTGATAACACATGTAATACTTCTTTATTATTATTAACATAATATACATAATATATAAGGAACAGTAGAGGGATTAAGAAACTTGGCTAAGATCACAGCTTCTGAACACTGGAGGTGAAATTCCAATTCTCACTTTCAAAGTTCATGTGACCCACTCACCTATACTCAAACGTGCTTACTTCTCCCTCTGCATTCAAAACTTCATCTTATCATCTGTGTGTGTGTGTGTGTGTGTGTGTGTGTGAGAGAGAGAGAGAGAGAGAGAGAGAGAGAGAGAGAGAGAGAGAGAGAGGGAGAGAGACTGAGATTAATTGAGAGGAAAGACTAGGGTCCAGGGTGCAGATAGAGTATGAACTTTGTTTTGTAGTTCCTGTAGTACATTGTGTGCATGTGTGCATATCTGTTCTAGTTTTACTTACTTTTTTATTCAGAGACACTTGTGTTTAAATTGTGACTCATTTTCTAGCTGTGTGACCTTGAGAAAATTACATAGTAACGTCCACACTTTCACCATTTTATGTATGCTAGCCACTGTGCTAAGTGCTGGCACAAACTGTCTCATTAAATTAAATCTTCATAAAACTCTGACAAGGAGATAATATTATGCATATTTTAGAGAGAGTGAGACTATAGCTGAGAGAAGACTGTAAGTAAACACCCCAAGGTCACAAAGCCAGATAGAGAATAGCAGCCTAGAATGAACTGGATGGGGGCTATGTTGGTTCCCCTTGATAGCACTGAGCTATCCAAAGGATGAGAGCCGAAGGCTGGCACTCAATGCCTAGGATGTTCAAAGAGCAAGGATCCTACAGGCAGCTTCTGGAGCTACACTTTCTGGTACCAGTCAAGAGTGAAGACCACGGTGGGCTATTCAGCTTCATGAAGTCTTACCTTCCTCATCCTCATGCAGCAATATTATTTTCTTAAGTGTTCCTTCTTTTATTTATTTGACAATTTTCTAAAGGTATAAACTATCATTACCCTTTCCCCTACTCTTCTCTTACCTTCCTCTTATCACCATCTCAAGTTTTCTATGAAAAAAAAGAAATGAGATATGATTCTAAGGTAGACAACAATAAGATATGAAAATTAGCTAAGAGATTATTTTAATTCTGTAAAACTAACCAATATGACTTTAGTTCTACATAAAAATGAATAATAAACAGGAATGTTTTGCTTTGAACAGCATAACTCTAAAGTATCAAAAATATCAGCATATTTTTGGTCATATACTGGTCATATCCCTACATTCATTTTTCCATTCAGTTGCTCTGATGAAGCACATGTCTGTTCTTTTATTTCTTTTCTACATGAACATGTATAATGAGGTTTACAGACTTTGACTTATTACAGTAAGCAAATAAAATAATAAAAATTTTACATTTGCTTAATTCAACATCTACTATAAATATTCTGCTCCTCCTTCCACTGTATGGAGGTCTCCACTCCAGGGATGGGGAGAAAACGGGGATAGACAAGTATAAGTTTCCCCCTTGGCTGAGTTATGCAGAAATTGGGGTGTGGACTTTACTGTAAGAATAGGCACACATACCTAAGATTTAATATGGACAAGAAATTGAAACTTTTTCTGAAATAATTATCATTATAAATTAATTTACATGTGTTTTCATTATTTTTAAGAGTTCACATTCTTATATTCATTTGATTTCTCCATCTCAAGAGAACAGAAGATCTCTGGAGAAATACAACAAGGGAAGTGTATTCAAGGCATACTTAACCATAATGCAAACTCCTAGCCTTGGACTCCACATTGTTATTTTTAAATGACTAAATGAGTTGCAACGTAGAACAGAATAGAAGCAAATCTTAACAAATATATTTTCAGTTTGTAAAGTTACTAGCAAGTATATACTTTAATTTTAGTACTAGAATTAGGTTGGTTTTGGTTTTGGAAATAAGAGCTCTCATTCCAACTTAGAGTATTGATTAAGATATTAGGTTTATATTTTTTTAAAGGTTTAAAAAGTTATGAATTGACAGTAATCATCAAATGAGAAAGTTTGCTCACAGATTAGTGCCTGTGAAGAGCGGGGTGAAATACGTTAGAAATGAGCTAAGTGTGGGCATGGTGCTGTAGTTCTGTGCACATGGTTTACACTGCACACATGGCTCATACTGCTTCCTTCCCACAACTCTGAAATAGCAACGCTAGCACCCAACGTACCAGTCATAGGAAAGTTCCAACTAATAACTAGAGGGAGTGGGATAACCCCTTAAGAAAACTGAAAGCAGGCCCATGTGTGGCTCCCACTTGTAATTGCAGCACTAGAGACTCAGAGATGGAAGACCAGTGAGAGCTGAGACTGGCTGGGTTACATCAGTAAGTTTCAGGAGTGATGATGATGATGATGATGATGATGATGATCAGAGGGAGGGGAAAGGAGAGAGGAGGGAAGGAGGGGAGAACAAACAAAGCTCTAAGAGCAAAGAGGCTGATACATCAGTAGAGTGCTTGAATGTGTGACAGGAACTCCACAAGGAACAAGTGCATGCTCTGGTACCACATCAGAGCTGAGCTTCTGTTTCCCAGTTAGAAGAATGTAAGGATAGAACTGGTTCAATATGTCTTCATTTTAAATGAAGTGGTAACTAAAATACAGGCATTTTTGGTAAAATAGAAAATTTCTATTTTAATTTTTTACCACTTTAAATCTCAAAAACAATCTTACTAAATACACAAAGAAGACTGTGAGATGAAGAAACAAGATGCTTCAAAATTCTAATCCAAATCACAGAGGAAAACACTTTAAAAGCTGTCTAACACCAAAATCTAATGTAAGTAAAACAGAATAGAAATGTAAAGTTCACACAGAACCACCCCACCCCCAACAAGTGTTTGCAATAAGTAGATGCCCATTGCAGGACAAGCTGTAGCTGTGTCATCAAACAAGAGTTCTCTATGTATTTGCTAGTCAAATCCATTTACATTAAATCCACAGCTAGAGGTTTTGTTGTCTAGTCATCTGAAAAAACCTCCTAGAGAAATTAGAATCTTACCTTTACATATCTTCTGAAGAAGTTTCCTGGCGTACTCATAAAATTCTTGAGGTCTATGTCAACGGCCACTCTCTTCCTCCCAAGGCCTGAGGAGTCGGAGAAATCCCAACACCTGCTGCTACTACTGAGTGTCGAGGCTAGGAAAGCTTGAGGGTTTGGACAATGGGACCACTGAGCCACAGCCAAAGCTCGGGAGGCCTTAGCAACTGAAAGCAAGTGTAGAGGGCTCTGTGGTACCCAGCACAGAGCTCAATTGTAGCAGCAGGGGGAGGAATATTCCCCATCCTCACAAGGGTATAGAGGCAGCCATCCAGGGATCATGGTTCTGTCAAGGGACAGAGACATGACCAGCCAGCACAAGACCCTGGGACAAGAGCAGCAACCAGCACAGAGTTCAGGTAGCAATTGAGAAGAATCACCAAGATTCCCATTAGAACACAAGAAGCAATGTGCAACAAAACACATGGGGGCAGCCATTCACGCATCCCACAGAAAGCCAAAACATGGATGAAGGGGGATGGAGGACTAGTTCTAGAACAAAAAGTGAGGGACACATGTTATAGCATGCCTCCTGTACTAACGTTGAAAGTCCAAAAGTGGCATAAGATTACTATACACTGTCATTGCAACCTTCATATCAAATTAATTTATAAATGTAATTAAAAAAAAGCCTCAAGAAGCTGGTCAACAGGCAAGAAGTAGAAAGCCAAAGCTGTCTAGAATTGGAAGAGAAAATAGGAAGACAGAGAGATTAAACTCAATTAGTTTTTTAAAAACTACTTGAGAAAAATTATTATTTTCTAATTATACAACATACATTTCATCAAGTACATCACTTTCAACCAGAAACAGATGAGGGTAAATGGGGGATGGACGAAGAGAAGAATTTGATGGAAACCAGGCAGGTATTCAAGGAGTGTACAGGCTTGACAAGAGCAAGAGATAGAACTAAGAAAGGAAAGAAAACCAGAGGGGGAAGGCAAGCGTGCCAGCCCAGTCTGGTGAAGCCCGCAGGTCTAAGACTGCTGACTGCCCATGCTGCACAACGCTGCACTTCCCAGGAAGGTGCAGAGAGCGTGGAACACAGACCTCCCAGCTCTTCAACTCCCACAGGCCTTGAGGCACTCACACTGAGCTGCTTACTATGAACCACTAAATAGTACAGGAGATAGATCTCAGGGTAATTCTGCTTTGGTAAGCTGAATGAAACTTAGAAACTAAGTATAAACATTGGAAAAATGTTAGTAATATCTATATCAAATGAAAATGACTCAGACAACTTAGGCATTCTCACTTTTTAAAATTATGAGCAAATTAATCATGCACAGTATCTTAGTCCTGCTTTGGGCATTTGGACATAGGTGTGAAAAGACCCTATTATATAATAATAGCTACGTGTGTATAATACTTCACTTTGGGTATCAATTTCAAATTCAGAGCAACTGATATGCTAACAATAATCCATTTAGTTGGTACATAAAAACTCAAGTAATTTAGCGACTACTTAAAATAATCTTTTTAAAACAAAAGTTAATTCTCTTCCTCATTTCCAAAATACACAGTCAACAATACATGAAATGAAGCTGTTTATTTGAGGAAGGTTAAGCCTACCTATGTCTAATAAATCCAAGGACCAAATATTGTTATAAAATGAAGCAAAATAAAATGAGAACAATACTATAATATAGTCAGCTCTCATTAAGCAATGACAGGCTAATGTGGAAGAAAGTGGGATTTTATAAAGGGAGAAGACTCAGACTCTCAATTTCTGGTTTTAGAAATGTGTTATCTGTGTGTGTATGTGTGTGAGTGCATGGCATGTGGAGGGACATGTGCCATGGCATATCCAAGGAGGGAAGAGGCCACCACCATGAAGCCTTTCCTTCCCCCTGTATGCACGTTCCTGGGGGAGTCTGGGTCTCCAGGCTTGCACAGCAAATGCTGTTTGTACACTAAGATGCTGTGTCAGCCCTCCATTGCCCTTTTACAATCCTGCTTCAGTAGGTTTCGATTTGGGTTGGAAGACAGACTTAACATTTCAAAACATCCTATCACTGAGCTAGGTTTGGGAAACAGTGGATGAACCCAACATCAGGAGGAGGGAAGACAACTACTTAAATAAGGTGACCATTTGACTTTAAATTTAAAAAGTCAATTTCACTTTGCATTTTTGTAAATGCAAAATCCCATCTAAATAAAGCAATAACAAAAACATGTTTAAACAAATGGTGACCTAAGGTGGTAAAATTAATGCATTTATTTATAAACCTTTTTAAATTAAATGGTATGCCACTCAGTAGAAACCAAAAAAAAAAGTAGTTTTGTATAAATAAAGCATGCTAGTAATAAATTCAAACATGAGATGTCTGAATAAATGTTAAGCATTAAATACTCCTAACAAATGTTTCCAAATCTTATCCCAGCACCACCTACATAACATCATGAGGACTCAGAGAATGCTAACAATGGAGTTGGGTGTCAACTCTTAAAGGTTGAAGGGCCAACAATGGTTGCTAAAAGTGAAAAGAAATTTAAACGCGTTTCTTTTGACAACACCTGCCACAGCCTTTTCCATCTACTTTAAGTTCTCAAATGTAGCTGTTACAGATTTTAGAGAATATCTCTTAAATATCTATTTGTATAGGTTAATTATTCTAGGAAAATGTGTGATCTACAGACTTATGAAAAATTTTAAATTATTTCTTCCAATCTATAAAATAAATATACAAGTAAGCTGTTAATGGATATGTTATTAGTGTCTGATATGAATCATGAGAAAAAAGACCTCTATACCAAAAATGAACTCAATTTTGAAGACAGAAAATACTAGCTCATTCAGAGTATTAATGTACAAATATAAAAATAAGATACAGCCTATATAACTACCTAATATAAGCATAAATTATACTAACTTGCTTAAATAATTATCTCTATTTGAAAATAACAGTCCTGACGAGAATCACGCACATCAAACAATTTAATTTAAAATCCATAACCTACTAGTATGAATAAAGCAGGAATGCACTAGAAATGAAAGAAAATTACTTTCATCTCAGAAAATATAACTGTGACTCAAGTAAAGCGCAAGAACAGGAGCTGAAGTTGAGACCAAAAATTCTACGGAAAACTACATCCCTTTGGCTGTACTGTCAATCCGGTTTGAGAATTAGCCTTATCTGTGAGTAAATGCCAGCGCTTCTTATGCAGCATGAGCAAGCTACAGACCAGGACTCCATTCTTAAACAAGCTCTCCACGTACACAGCCTCAGAGGCTCTTTTCCATGGAACCCTGAAAAGCTAGCCTACCTCACAACTTAGTTAACTGGCTTCCCATTTGCCTCACTCACCAGCATCCATGCTTCATCTTCAATGGATAATATACAGTGTCGGCTTGCCAAGGTGCTGGTGAAAAGGATCCAAGATGCTTCCCTTAAACAACATATCCTGTATGACTGCTACAGTACTAACAGTTAGGAATTTCCAGGTCAGCCATTTTTCCATCCCACAGTATTAGCAGCAGTAGCTGGAATACTGTCAGATCCACACCCTGCAGGATGCTAGCCAAAGCATTCTTGTTTATTCCACACCCACACAGACTACCCATGTGTTTGCACTTATCCCATACCAAGTGTCAAAACAGGTGTTTTCCTGTGATCATACTTAAAATCTGTTCTCCAAACAAGTGATACAAATACTGTTACTATGAGATACTAAGTTTCCAATTCTATACAAAAAAAAAAAAATTGCTCTCAAACATTGATAGTAAGGAAATCACACACTTGCCCATAGTTCCTTTACCCTCCTCATTTCTAGTAAACAAATTAACTGCTCTAAAACCTGTTGCTGAAAGAAAGTTGCCATGTAAAATAATTGCTACCATGAGATTTTGCTCAATTTTAAAATAATACTCTATTTGCCTTCCTGGCATAGAAACACTTTTGCAAAGGCTACTGTTTTCATAATGTGTGCAACACTCAATGTGGGGAAACATCAGTTCTTGTGATTTTTACAGAATGAGCAATGCTTCCCTCTTCCCATATTTAATTTCCATTCTGGTGTCATTGATTACTTTTCTTTTCCCTAGATTATGACTGGATAAGACAGCATGCAGAAGTCATTAACAGGCATTCAAATGATTTGTCTGGAAAGTTCAATCCTAGAGATACAAAAGATAACAAGATTTATTTTATTCCTTTGGAATTTAAATAGTTCAAGGTGAAATGAAAAAAGATTACTATATTACTATCACAGACTTATTAGAGAATTATGAACATGAAAGCACATATTCTCTGCATAGTAGAAAATTATCCTTATTGGTGAAACTGCAAGCCTGTGTACCAAGACTCTTAGCATGTTTCTCATGTGTTTTACATCAACACAGCAAGGTGAATGCTGGGTATAAAGTGCCACCTAAGATCATAAACCTGACTCTTAAGAGCTGACTTCTAGAACTCTTCATAGTGGGAGTAATTGATAGCATGTCTGGCCAGAACCATGGTGGGAAGAGGATCTGCTAAGGTTCACTCCCTTTTGGAAACACTCAAATATGAATATATGTTTACACAGGTGAGCACATTTCTCTAACTTGTTTTATGATTCTTGGATGTTAGGATGTCAGTAACTGATCCAGTTGTCACATTTTTCTAAATAGATCATCTCTTCAGAGGCCCCACCAGGACAATGGCACTGTTATCAGCAGGGCTTGTTCTGCTGGGGAACCACCACTGGTGAAGTCATACTTGTACTCATTCCCATCTCAGCCCGTGGATTTAATTGGTGTAAGGCTGAGACAATTATTATGAGTTCACACAGAGCTTAAGAAATTCAAGGGCCATCCCATAAGAGATGGGCTGAAACCAACTTGGACCAAGTGCCTCCCTGAATACTGAGCACCTGAAATGACCTTCCTTGAATGAGGTGCTGAGGACATGAGTCTATCAGACCAGCCAGTTCAAATCATGCAGCCAGGTCCCTAAAGTTAAGGCAAAAATAATCCAGAACCAAGCAGTTCTTTCATTGGCTGTCAACCTACCTCTGGATATTTTCTGGCTAGCTTCTGCTTGTTAAGTTGAAAATTAGTAAAACTTAGAACAAAAAGAATCCATGAAAACTTGAGGAGTACATTTGTTGGATGAAAGCATTTTCCCTTGGGTTACAATTCAGCCATAAGCTTTAAGAAATATAGCCACTGGGCAGCATTTACCAACAACTTATTTAGGTACCTATGTGGGCTCCCTTCTGGTGACATACCATGTAAGTGTATTTATTCTCAACTATTTCTAAAATCAAAAGTGTCCATAATGGGGATGGACAGTTCTATCCAGTTTCTAGTCAACTCCTCTCTCTACAGCACCCCTGGATAGTGGTGTTACATTTCAGATGAAATGAAATGAGCTTGATTTACTCACCAGTTAATAACAGACTGAAATCTGTCTTAACCTCCAGTAGGAACACTTGATTTAACACACACACACACACACACACACACACACACACACACACAAAATGCTAAAAACGTATACTCTGCCATCTTTTGGTAAGTAGCTGCATAGATTTTTGCGTAAAATAGATTATAGGATTTATTTGTTGTGGAGCCTCCCTAGTAAGACCTAACTGAAGGTCAGAAAATCTGAGCTTGCTTTACCCAGTAGGGCTGCACAATAGAATGATTTGGCCCCTGGCATGGTTACCAGGTTTTGAAGGGTCTACACTTGGCTGTTCCTTATCCTTTGATCTTGAAAGGGGTAGGTCTTTTGCCTCACCCTTTGGAATAAACCTCAAGGCAACTGGGTATTGACCTAGGGCCCTCCGGAAGCTATCCTGTGTCTCTGTCTTTCTTATCATCTTTCTATCTTTCTATCTTTTCCTCATTCCTTTCTCCTCCCCCAGGAGAACCCTTTGACAGGTTGGGAGCTGGACTCTGGCAGACTCCCACAATTGTTAGGACAGTCTCATAATGAAGCCCAGGTTGGCACTGAACTTACGATATTCCTATCTAACCTCCTGATCAAATGGTTTTATTACCTTGGCATTATTGAGTGATAGCTAGGAAGACCCATCAGTCTTATGCTGTCATGAAAACATATGCAAATATAGAGATTATATAAATTATGGTTTTTCAACCTGATTTCTCAACCTAATTCCAGAACTCATACAATCTGTAGTAACTTCTTGCTGATGGTAGGGGAAGTGTAGGTTAAGCTCCAAGTGTAAGTGCCTCATCATTTAAACATTTCGCTCACTTTAAAATATCAGTGAAGCTGGTGTTTCTAGATAAATAGGCTAAGTGCCTCTTTATATTCATCAGCTGTTACTGGGCCCATACTTATACTTAATTCCTTAAACAAGGCTTCATCTGAAAACAAAATAGTAATAAACACAAATAAAGAGCACACAGGTCAGAACAGGGGAGGTTTTAGTGTGCTTCCATAGTGGATAAATAAAGACTCACCAATATTTAGTAGGGAGAGATTTGTGTGGGAATGGTGCCCTAAAAGTGAAATGCTCTAACTGTGCAACACACACCCCTGAGTCATTTATCCTCACGATTTGATGCTTTAAATAAAACTGGCTAAAGAAAGCCCTCAAGTGACTCAGGATGACTTACTGTGTCCACTCCAGGAAAAGGAAGGACTTTCAGTGTTTGATAATTATTTGTCTGCTACAGTTTAAAAAATATTTCCCTTTCCATTATGCATGGGACAGGGGAAGGTAGAAAAAGTTGGACTTTGATTGAGCACTTGGCATCTATACTACCTGCTTATTTTGTTAGGTGTTAGAATTTACCTCAGCGAATTTTGTGCACGTGAACAAGGAAAAGTGTTGTAACTGATAACAAAACCAGCAGAGCAAAATGGCTCACTGCATTCTGCATTTCCATAAGTACAATGATACAGAATTATATACTTCATATAGCTATACAAAATAAAAAAGAAATCTAAGATCTATAAATTAGGTTAGTGTTTTTATCTCTATTTCAATACGCATCACTCATTTTTACTTTTAAGTGAGAAAGGTATATTTTATCCCAAACAGAACAGATTTCTCTTGGTAACTAATTAAAAAATATTTTATGTAATTTATAAGAATGACTAAGAGATGGACAAGTAATGTATTTATTATAAATAACACAACCAATGACACCCATCACAAATAAATAACCAAGCAGTATAAAGAAGCATGTCCCTGCCAATATCTACCTTCCTCATGCGCTAAAAATATGCCACTCAAGTCAGTGGGCCATACTTGGCCAAAGAGTCTAAAAAGAAACAGTATGTCATCCAAGGTTTATACCCTTGCACTCAGTTTAGTCCATTCTCATTACCTGTTGTTGAGGCAGGCATCTTATTATTCCCATTCGACATGTGATTAGAATCAGCAAAATCAGTTTCTTGCATCTCCCTCCTCCTTTTAGTACAAGCAGGTATTTAACAGAACTCCACCAATACCCACATGCACACAGCTTACTTTCCGGTTTTCAGTTATGGATTCCAAAGTACCTTTGATAAAATATACTGATAACTACTACTAATACTTATATGAGGACACAGAAATAACTCTTAGAATATTTGGGTATCTGAACTTCCTTAATTGCAGATAAATAAATGTTCTATATAAGCAAAACTTATTTCAAACAGCATACACAATCAAGACACCTATTTGTATGGAATAGGTGAATGGGACCTTAAGGGTTGTGAATGACATGTAAGACTTTCTTTCACCACAAACAACGTATCAGCCTGAGCCAAGCCAATCTGTTCCACTGAGGACACCATCAGCCTTTTATTGTAAGCTTCCTTAAACTCAAATCTAATGTTTCTTCATTTTCTTCCTATTCACTGCTTTTGCAAACTTTGTACTTGGGTTTTTGGAGCTTTGGTGCTACTGGCACTCCATGTTTCGGCCAGTGTGGCCCCCAATGGGTCCAAAACTGCATATTAGTCAACGCCCCTGCTTAAAATACTCTTCTCCATACCCCGCCTTTTTTTTTTTCTTTCTAGAAGTGACTAATCTTCCTGTTGTTGCACTCTGTCAGCTCTCCCCCGGTATTCTTCCCATGTTGTATAACATTTACTTTTGCCAGCTCTCTTTGGAACGCCTATCTCCTTGGGGTTAGCCTTCCGTTTTTAACAGTTTAAAGCAGTCATTACTTATGTTTTAGCAAACTTTGTCAACAACTTGTGTGCTATTCATATGAAACTATTTCCTCCAGGTAAATCTGCAACCACTATTTGAAGGACATAAATAAATATCCATTTGCATCTTTAAAGTTTAACTCAGAGAATTCTTGGTGTTACCAGAGACATAATTAGCCTTTTGTTTTCCCTCGCTCTTTAAAATGTCCAGAAAAGGCAAGAAATACCACCCCATTTAAACTATCTCTTCCCAGTACTTCTCTGTAGTATCATAAAACATGTCTACACACAATTAAAAATTCAATGTAACACTTGCATATTGTCTACATTCCTATTACAAAATAAACTTCATGCCAAGACATTGCCTTGTACTTTAACCGTAAGTAATTATCAAAGCTGCATTATAGTCTCTAAACATACATAAAAGAACTATTTCTGGACTATATACAGCATCTAGAAGACATCAAAAAGGTGATCACTATTTAATACATGCTAAACTCCACAGAAGAACTACATTTCCAGGGCTGCTGAGACGGCTGAGCTGGTAAAGGTGCTTGTCTAACAGCCTGGTGCCAGCATTTGCTCATGTCTAATCTACTGAACAGTGTGGGACAGAGCTGACCCTACAAACCAGTTCTCTGATCAGCACAAGCACACTTTGGCATGCTCATCCACACATGCATCACACACAAACAACAGTAATAGATGAAGCACACTTTTAGACAACCACATTTCTAACAAAACAAAATCATAATCGCTAACCCCAGATTTCCATAGCACATCTCTGGATGAATTCTGTATCACTACATGCTTATTATCCAACAGTTATTTTAAAAACCCCAAACTTTTTTTAGCATGTACAAAATACACATTGTAAGAGATGATGAAAATACTAAGATTTTATACCTATTTCTTAAAACTAGAAGTCAAGTGAAGCTCAGACATAACCACAGAGACACCTCACAGGATTGTCTCATTTGCATTCAGTTAGGGGGATTTCCAGTATTCTTGACTCTAATTTTACTCCCAAAATAATTAATTTAAATGAAACAGTCATTTATGTTTCTTTGTGTCAATGTGAGTTACTCAACTCCCAATCCTCTTACTGTCATGATTTTAGATAGTAAGGCCAAGAAACTTGAAGTTGGAGATCCTTCTAAAAATGTAATCATGAAAGGCAAGGTTGTCTGGGAGTGATTTAATATAATTGAGCGATGAAGAACATGTGAAGGGTGACAGAACAAGATATTCACTGATGTACACATGAGCATACAAAATGCTGGCTTATTTCTGTATATATAATTTAAAGATACATACCAATGTGTTATTCAAAATTTTAATCTAATTTTTTATATGTTCAAAAATTGAAATAATAAAACTCTTACTCCCTGTCATCCCCCCCCACACACACACACACAAAAACAACATAAAGAGAAAGAGAAGAGTTGATGTCTAGAAAAATAACCAAGCTGTATTTTCTTCCACTCTGAGGTTATGAAAATTGGTTTATAAGCTGGGCCTTACTATTTACAATCAAGCCTGGACAGCCTAAATCAACATACTTATATCCATGGGCATATGTTCACATGTTTAACATAGAAATGCCTCTTGCCTTCTAGAAAAAAAAAAAAATCTTTATGTATTTGGAAATGAATTATCTAAAAAGAAAAATCTAAAATTATATCTATATCAATGGAAGTAGAGAGAGGGAAGAGGTAGGTTCAGCTGAGTGCTCACTGTGCATCAAGACAGTGTACTTCTTATTCAGTTCACTCAGTTACAACAGGAGTACTACTATTCTGACATTACAGACCACGACCTGAATCACAGAAGGGCAAAGTAATTTGCTCCCACTGAGTTGGTACATGAAATAGTAAGTTATATGCTAAATATTTCTAACATGTGGAAAGAACACATCAAAATGACATCTAACATGGCTACTCAGCATAGACTAATTTTCCTCAAAAAGGCTCTCTGGTGGAGGAGTTGTCCTTGGATTCTAGTGTTGGCCAATTCCCATGGTGTAAATAATCTTTCCACAGCCGATCTTAAGTTACCAATGAGATTTCACTGATGAGCAAACTGCCCAGAACCTCCAGTACACAATATTGGACATAATCAAACCAACAGGCCAGTGGGACAATGAGGAGATCCAAAAAGATAGTATGCAAGTGCTATCGGGGCCGTGTATGGGACCTTATGCCAATAGTACATTTACATTCTAAGCTAATAAGTTCCTAAAGGGAATACTATGAGGTGATCAAGGCAATGAAGACAAACAATTAAGAGATTTTTCCAGGAAATGCTTTCTAGTAAAGACATTTGACATTTAAACTGCATTCTTTGCAGGTGATGAACAAACGGTGATTAGTAAGTGATTTCCTGCTAAACCATTCCTGCCATTCTCCCTGGGGCTCACAGGAGGACTTGACACTGACTAGAGAAGTAGAAAACAAAAGCCCAGCGAAGAGAAACTGCCTGACCTGGGTCAGCAACAGACATTGCAACCAAAAACAGAGGGAGGGGTACTTTTGTATGTACTACATTTTCAAATTACATGTCAGTTGTTGAATGAATACTGGACAAAAGGATCAAAGAGCAAAGCCAATCTCAGAACAAAACATCTTCACTATAAAACCTGTTTAACTTATGTACTCTAATGAATAGATATATACAAGAAACTTTTATCAATATTAATATATTTACATATAGCTTTAAAAGCATTAGTTACACATGAAGAAGAGCATTAAATAAATAAGTATAGGCACATTTTACAGGTATATAAAAGGCCAGATAACTAACACGTGGATCCTATCACTTTAAAAGTTCTCCTCTCATTTAAATAATCAATTTAATTATCAATGAATAAAATATTTTAGATACATTTTAAATACAATATTTATCTTTCTCATAGAATCGAATATGATACTGAAGAGAATCAACCAGTGATTAGTAAGGATAAGTGACCAGCATGTTCCCATTTCTGGCATATGGCAAGTCCATTGCTGACCTGTTACTAAATCTTGTTTTCAGAAGCCCACAGCTGATTTAACAGAATCCACTTTCAACTGGCTTCTGAGAAATGCAATTTATTACACTGATACGCTTATTACATTTATATGAAAAGGTGCTTCTGAGCTTCATTTGTCTGTACATGCTGCATTTGGTGTTTTCTTGATCTCAATGGTATGACCCCTAAATTTTATGGGGTCAATTTAATTATTGATTTGTACTACTGCTTATAAATGCCAAAGTAAGGTCACTTTTCAGTTTTCTGCATTAGGTTGTGTGTAAAATAATTCAGCCAATTTCTTTGCTAAAGTCAATCCAGTTCAATCATACAGACTAGAGTAGGATACACATACATAATTTTTTTCATGGTGCTATTCCAACTTACTTAAATACATTAAATTACTTTTCACATGCTATGTTCATGGCTATTTTCATATCTTTGTCATAGACTTTCAAAACACAGGTTCTTTGAATTTTAATGAAATATATGACCTAACTGTAGTAACACTGATTAAATAGTTATTTTAATCTTGGGGATGGAGGAAGATTTGGGCATGGGTTGAGAGTTATCTTATTTTGATCGTACTGCATAATCCACCCTACTTTACATTCAACACAAGTCAAACAGTATTTATTTGCAGCCTATCCTGTAGTCCCATGGCTAGGCAATATTCAGAGGTGACTAAGTTTCCAGACAGGGAGGGAGTTGGAAACCTCACAGTGATATGTAATAGGAGAAAGGATAGTTTTGCTATGTCTCTCACTGAATTTTATGTAATAAAATGACAATGAAAATATCACTTCATTTAAAATTTTGTATATTATTTTCAAGAATGACCATTTGGCATTCTCTCCCCTGGGGTAAATTATTTCTCCTGCTCTCAGCAGCCCTGAAAAGATATACATACAAGTAACATTATACAGACTGAGTAGCTTGTATGTATGTATTCAGGAATATACTTATACACAAAAACACATAACAACAATAAAGGAAAAAGAGGCTGTGAAATCACAAGGGGTGGGAGATGCATGGGCAGGTTTGGAGAGAGGAAAAGGAAGGGGGAACCACATATATATTTTCTACTTGGCATGACTTAGAATTTTTTTCAATCAACAAAAAGAAATGATCACACTGATTCTGTGTCTTAATGGCGTGTGTGTGTGTGTGTGTGTGTGTGTGTATCTCAAAAGTGCTAAAAATATTTTTAAAAGTTTCTACATTATAGCAATATTACATGGCTTTTCTAAAATGAGAATGAATAGGCTGTAAATTAGGGATTAAGAGGCTCTCTTAGGAAGAATCTGATAGGTCTATATTTTAAAAAGAAAGAATAAAAATAATCAAGAATTTAAAAGCAGGTTTGATTGAATATATTTTAAAGTTAATATGTTACTGTGTGCCTCACAAATAGGAATCAAGACCAAAACCCACAACTGTAGTAACAATACAAAATACCTAACAGCCTGATGAAGAACAGCATTCCAGGCTCAACCGCTATTTCTTCGGCCTTTTATTTTCTGACTTTCAAGATGGAAGATAAGACTAGTCCCATAATTACCAACAAGCAAAATGGAAGTAGTATGAAGGCTTTGTTTGTCCACACTCATCTCTTTTGAGCACCAGAAGAACAAGGATTCATTGTTCTGATACAGAAGACTACCACACAGCAAGGAGAGGTGGTTTATAAAGCCGTACTTTTATAGCACTTCAATAGGATATACCTTCTCTGAAAACATACACAGTAAGAAATCAACCCATGTGACAGCAAGACTTCCTCTTTGGGAGACGAAAAATGTGAGATTCCTTCACAAGAGGCAGAGAGTGCCCAACATATTGCAATGCTCTGGTGGGAATTACAGCATCTCCAGCTACATAAATAATTATTCCACTCTAACCCTTAATAAGCCTCAAGTGCTAAATTTTTAATCCCTCTTGATGATCCTTTTCCAAAGTGGATAAATGTAGTTGCCTCCAGAATCAAATGCTTAAGTGCCAACACTGCTGGCACCAACACTTATCTGGAGTGGTTTTCCTCTCTAGAAACTTTCATGACTTGTAAAACATGGCTTCTGTCACACCTCTCTCAAGGACTGTGAGAGGGTAAAGAGTAATGAGCAAATCAGCACTTAGCACGATCGGAACCCATTGGATTCTCTCTTCTATGTTAAATTACAAATTTTCAAACTAGGGTTGGGGATTTAGCTCAGTGGTAGAGCGCTTGCCTGGCAAGCGCAAGGCCCTGGGTTCAATCCTCATCTCAAAAAAAAAAAAAAAAAAAAAAAAGATAAAATTTTTTTTTTTCAAACTATAAAGTGCTCAGACTTAGAAAACTTTTTTTCTAGTATTACAATATGGAAAATTTCATGTGTAGCATAGTGATATAAATCTCTGTAAAATATCCTATTCCCTAGTTAGTTAGTATTATTTACTCCATAGTAAATGCAACAGTAATATAGTTGTAGTCTGGGTTCTAAATGTTCTTCACGTAATGTAACAAAACTGATCAAAGCTGTTCTCAATATTCTCAACATAGTAATAAAAGGAAGTAAGTAAACCCCAGTAATACAACAATTTCTCCATGTGCAGCTGCTAAAGGCTAAACATTCTCTGTGAAAGCCTCACAGTTCCAACAAAGCATCTGTGAATAGGTGTTAATAATTTTATCAAAATAACTGCATCATGCCACTGCAATGAACAATTCATCACTCCTCTGAGAGACATGGGATGTATAAACAGCCAAAGTGGCAGGTCCCTAGGAGCAGCCAGTGGAAGATAACATAGGGGGAAAAATGTCATGCACTCAAAACAGGGCCTAACCCAGAAATTCCCTTACAAAAAAGAAAGGATCTTTTACTCTGCCAGAGCCAGTCAGAAGTACATGAAACTTGACAGAGATTTTCATATCTATGCCATGGGAGGAGTTTCCCCCCAAAAGTGTACTGTATTCCTTAGAGAAAAGATTCCCAACTGTAGAAAACTACATTCCCTAAAGCTGAATTTAAAAAGCATTTAAGATCAGCTAATAACTACTGGTCATGGTTAGGAAGAAATAATTACTTTCAATTCAATGAATATCAAGGATGTCCCAAGAGCCGCACATACAAAGGTTATTAAGGCAAGTTTCCTAATCTTCAAGGGCTTAACAACATAGGGGGAAAAAAAAAGACTGACTGACTATAAAATTCAACACAATATAATTTACTCTATAATACATAATACGTAAGGAATGTAGAAGAATTTGTTGTTAAGAACAAAGCAAGGTATGAACTTTGATGCTACCAACAAACAAAGCAGCAGATTATTCAAAAAAGTTTTAGTTGAACTGGGCCAAAGAGTGGCTTTCAGCTGCCAGGCGAGCTGATGTTGCTGTCCTCATGAAAGGAAGACAGCATCGTCAGGTTGTTGACTTGACTTGGCAAGTACTCATGTTTCAGAGGTCCTGGTGACCTTGACAATTGATGAACATAATTAAGCCATCCCTCTCCACTCCTGGTTATCCTATATGTAAAGTGTGTGTGTCACACGGCCTCATTCCTTAAACCCCTTCTAATTGCATTGGCAACAGTCTGTGGTTCATGGGAGTTTAATGCTGAAATTGGCAAAGGGAAAACTCATCTCTAAACACTAAACAAAACCTTGAACATCACCTGCACAATCTAAGTGTAAAGAATAGCAAACCTTAAATATAGACCTGAAAAGCTTAGATAAAATCTACCACCTAAGTTTTCAATCTTAAGGTTTGTTTTTTTTTTTAAACTGCTTATTATCTGGGAGCCTGATTACTCAATGACTGTTTCTGTGTAGCTCTAATAAGAACTTTGTGCAGCCAGTGGGATCTGCTTTCTCTTCTAAGTCACTTCAAAATGTTACCAGCCTCTTCTCTAGTAAAGTTAAAAATAGGGTAGGTAGTATACAAGATTTTAAAGACTGACCCAATACTGAAAATCACAATAATCACAAAAAGCTAATAAGCCAGGGTATTATACTTTGGCAGCTGGTTGTACTATCTGTCTGTTCTTTGCGTCTGTATTGATTTACTGCTATTCTTCAGACAGGCTTACTAGCTAGTTATGGCTTACAATGAGATTGCAGCTTGTCCTTTCACAGATCTATGCAGTAACGATAAACCTAGGGCCCAAATCCCTCAAGCTTGTGCAAAGAACGAGGTGCAAGTGGATAGTTGCTGCTGTACCACACATCTTCCAAACTATGCAGAATGAGCTCTGTAAACCCACAAACAAACGACTTTCCATCGATCAAGACCTACTTTAATTCAAATGCAGTATTGAACCAGACAGTGAAAGAAATTTGCATTAATTTTATAAACCTAAAACACTTTATCTTTCTGCTTGTGCTGATATAGTTTTATTTATGCTACTAGTATGTAATATACACTTCACAAAATAAAATCTCTTCAGTTCCAACATGATGACCAAACTAAAACTTGTAATGGTATTCCAGAATTACCTGCTGCGTTTCAAGAACTACTCATCAATCTGAAATGCGTTAAATGTGATCATTTTAGGAATGTTTTTAAGATAAAAACATTTTACTGGTAAAGTTGAGCTCAAAGCACATGTAATTTCAGATTTGTCTTTTTCTACCAATGGTAACCTGCTTTTCTCTGGAATGGTTTTTCAACTCATTATGAGCACGACTTCTTGAAAAGCCTTTTTTTCTCTGTCCTACTAAACAGTCTGGAGAATTGCCTTTTTGACGATTTCACACTGTCAAAGCACACCACAGGTGAAGTCTCACCATTACCTTTCTCGGTTTCCTAGCACGTCACACAATTTACACTGGGAGTTCTAGCCTGACAGCATTAGGTAAACTGGACTGCCTGTATGAGGCGGCCTTTTCTAAGACCCTGTGACTGCAGCTATTGGGTTGCTCTGTCTGAGGGTTATTGCTGCTCACTATACAAGTAAACCTCTGTACATTTAAATTCATTATATTTAGAGTGAATGAACAAGGTAGTGACCTGCACTTCTATGAGATTACCTTCCTCCTTAATAACGTCATTATTAAACATAAGGATACATGCTTACCACAGTCAGTGTACATCATGGGAAACAGCAAAAAAAAAAGTATTTTAAAATAAAAATTTAATGAAATTGAACTACCCTACCTTCTATCCATGAGTTTAAAAAGCAGGTAAAGAAAGGAATTTTTAAAAATCATGCCTTCTAAAAAATGTCTCTTCAGCACTAGGAAGAAAAGCCAGCTCTGTATACATCTAGAACACTTAAAGATTCCTAGACTGTTTTATCCTTCACAGTCAAGAGTCCTTGGTCCAGCCTTCCTGAGCTATGGTAAAGCAGGGCTTGTTAATCAGGAGCACAGAGCTGTAAGAAGCACCTAATCATGTCTGTTAGAGACTGACTAAATTGAGACATAGAGCAAAGCGTGGGGTAAGAAAATGCACTTCTCTGCAGGCCTTAGACGTCATAGAAACCTGGGACAGAATGCCACCGACACACTGAAGGCAAACCATGAGACTCCCATTCACGGAAGTGGAGCAAGGGCAAAAAAGGAGACTCCCCAAGGCATTCGTAAGCTGTCTGCTCTGTACCATCTCTCATACTCTCTATCCCTTTAAGATGGTGCTATCACAATTCTACTGTTAAAATTCCTAAAAGGGTGATTGAGGCCAGTATTTAATATGAATTCCAAAAAGTTTTGTCACTTTTAAAAATTCATACTTGTTGTCAAACAAGTAAAGGATGGCAAAAGGTCATGGGTCACAATGCCCCAGTACATGCTACTATTAGGCAAGTGTTTTGCTTCAGTTCATCCAAAAGCAAATTAATTTTAAAAACATCAAGAAAATTGGGACCATAATGTCACTAGGATTAAGAAAGCAAGCCTTTAATGAGAGATAGCGAGAAGAGAAGGAATGCAGTCATGTGCACACTGTGCATGTGTAACCTGCACACACAAGCTGTCAGACACACGCATATATATGCAAAAAAAAAAAAGGTTTGGAAAATCAGATTATCAGTGTCAAAGAAATAAGTAAATATTAACCTTACCTGTTTTATCTTTAAAAAACTATGAAACAATCCAGTAAGTAAATAAAATACCTCATCTGATCCTCTACTTAATCCTTAGCTAGTTTCCCATTTCCACAAACCCCAAATGTCAGCAACAACTTACTTACCTACTGTTTTTCTCTTGCTACAGATCCTATAATATAGTTTCATAATGAAACCACTCTTAAAGACAAGTGAAATTTTCTCCAGAAATCATAAGCCTTTTATGATGCTAAACACATTTGACTTTTATAAGAAATACAGAAGTGAAATTTCAAATCTTACACATCTGCTAACTGCAAACTGATTACATAATTGCAGAAGATATGATTGTACCACTTTTGGCAACTACCAGAAAGTTGAAGATACATTTTTGTTTTCCTACCCTCAGAGGTAATCCTATGTTTTTCTCCTAATTGTCTCTCAACACGCTAAAACCCAAAAATAGCCAATTCAATTAAAAGTCTACAAGTAACTCCATATCTGACATATATCTGATCCTCATTTAACATTAAATAATGCAGCTAACTCATTGCTACACACAAAATCAATACAAAGCAGTACAGCAAAAAACAATAATAGCCTTAACAAGAAGGCAGTGTGGCATGGCTCACTGAACCAGTCAGTGCACAACTCATACTTAGGATATAATAGCAACATTTACATATCATGCTGTTCCCTTGCTAACAAAGAAAGAGAATAGATTCTTCTCTCCCAAGTCAGGCCTCACATTTGTGAGTTAGGTTAATGCCTTTGGATAGCTTGGATTATTTCAATTGCTAGCACTGGTTCCCTGTCAATTACGAGAGGAGAAAAAAAAATTGAGGTCGGATTAATCAGAATATTTTGGGGTGCTATCTTTTGACCACTAAAGGAGTATAGGCAGACCTGAGGTTTATACTCTACATTATCAGAAACTTTTTGAAATCTAACAAAGATATAATTGAACCTATAATTTGAGATATATACATAAATATAAAAACAGCAAAAATATGAGAGTAAAGCACAACAAAATAGTTAAGGTTTATGCTACTGTATACAGGAACTTTACTAAATAGATATGAATTTATACTTAAAAATGTAGATCACAGGGCTAGAGAAATGGCTTAGTGGTTAGGAGCCGATTCTACTCTTTCAAAGGACCCAAGCTGTACTCCAAGCACCTACACAAGGCTCACAGTCATCTGAAACTCCAACTCTGAGGGAATCCAACACCTCTGATCTCTAGGAGCACCTGTGCTCACATATGCACATACCCACATGCATAAACATACACAAATACATATATATGCAATTAAAAAATAAAATCCTTAAAACATGTGAGTCTTTTAGCATAAAGTTCACGTATTGCATTTGAAATGTAAAAAATGATTATTGTAGAACAGCAAAGAACTAAAGAGGCATTTATATTAAATGGGATTAATGTCAGCAAAGATGATTTTAACTATTTTCATTCATGGATAACTACATTTACTAAATGGATTTTAGGAACAGACAAAAATTATTCTACTAATACTGCCTCATTAATGTTAAGTCATACTCATGCTCAGTTTGGGGATTGTTTTCTGTTCATGAAGAGTAAGTAAACAGGCTACTGTATAAGAGTGCATTTACAACTATCTCATAGAGTACTTTTTAGATTTTACAATAAAACAGCACACAGTTACCTATCTACAGTATAATATGCAAAATTTATTCCAACCTGAGGCAAGGCTCCTCATACAAAGGAAAATTATAATTCAGACTGAATCCCAACATTCAGACTAGAACAATACGATGTATAAGGGATTTCTACATATTTAGTGATTTATATGATGTAACAAATTTTACTGAATCCTCTCAATTCTTTGAAGCATCAGAGTCATGTTAAAAATGAGAAACCAGCACGAGGTAATAAAAGACAGAAGTCACAGGAACTGCTTTGCAGTAAAAGACCCGACTGGATCTACTGTCGGGACTGTTTACAAGGTCTTGTCTGTGCTACAGAAAATGGGTTTTGCTGTTTGTTGTGTTTCTAACTTACATAACTCTTGGCCTGTGGCTTGGTGTGATCACTCTAAAGATACAAATCTGACTAAGATTTCAGAGGCAGCAGCAGGGTCTTAGCAAAAACCACTGGTGGCCACATTCTCATCAATATTTATTTGAAATAAGAGTTTTCTGGAAAAGCTGCACTCCATGAGAAACAGAAAGAAGTCCAATCTAGATGCTCAGAAAAGACCATGGGTAATGAAAAAAGCAAACCTTAATCTATAGGAAAATAATAAAGAAAACAGAGAAGCCAGAAAAATGAAATCTAAGGACAAAGAATGCCACACACGTTTCCCTGTAATCTAAGTGGTTTTAAAGAAAAAGCCAGTTTTCCATATCAGAATCCATGAATCGATGCAACTTTCAATTTCATACAAAAATATTTCTAATTAATTATTTGTCTAAATCAATATAGTCAAGAAACTGGCTAATGGAAATGAGCTACTGATTTCACCAGCTAATTCTGTGAAAATGAGCTTCTCTCGGAGAAGACTCATGTGTCACTTTATTATTCACCAAGAGCAGCGTATGAGCTCTAATATTTGACCTCTGTCTCTTTAATAAAAGTTCAGGATTACACTAATGCTCATGAAATATCTAAGAAGCCTAAGAATTTTTTTCATATTCTGAAACCTAAGTTTTTTAGCACAGTATACTCTTCTTGCCACATCTTGAATAAAATAAAATTAATAATTTTTATTTATAGTCATTTTTATTTTGTTCAACTGTGGTATAAGTCTTAAAAGATGTAAGCTGTTTCAAAATATTTAATAAGATTATTATATTACATGAAAAATTAGTCAAACTAGATGTTTGGCATTATTAATATAATAAGTAAATATTGAAGATATACAAAAAATAAAAAGTTACTAAAATTTTAGTCCTAGAAAATTTTGGAACGTCCTATTAGAAGTCATAAATACATAAATACAACACCTGACAGGGAGATGTTTCAGGAATCAAATATTTAAGTGGTATCACTTACATTCTAACATCACATAATGTACATGGAAGACTTAACAAAACTTTTGAAGCATATATTTTGCTTCTAATATTATTTTAATTCCCAAATTTTACTTCACAAAATAAGATGAAATCTTAGTCTCATCCAAAATCCAAAAAGTTGCATGGACTTACATATCAGTTAATAAAGAGATACTCCATTAACCGAAAGAAGCAGGGGTAGCAACTAACTGAGAGGCCTCCTGACTTAATGCCCTTGGCCATCACTGCCCACTTTGTCTTAGGTGCCTGGGACACTGGTGGATTTGTTCTTCATTTCTCTAGAACGGACTGTTTTCTGATTTGCTCCCTCATTCATTCTCTGTGTGGTGAATAAACATGCAAATGTAACTTGATCTGAGATTTATATTCTATGGCATAAGACTTCTGGCTGAAAATGAAATCTTTCATATTCTGAATGAGAACATCTTATTAGCAATTATTCAGAGATTGAATTGTTAAGAAAACATGTTGGAAGAGTTTGTTATTTAAAGTACCCTTTAAATTCAGGCATTTGCTGTAACTCAACCAAAACTTGCCCAAAATTTACATAGAGAAATTCGTTGGTAATTAAATGCAAGTTGTATGTACAAGATCATGCTATAACATTTCTCGGCATTAGTAATTTAGACAAGTTACACTATAAATGGGCTAATCCTATAAACTCTGAAGACAGACTAGCGGTGTGAAATTCCAGGAAGCTGCCTCTGGCTGTGTGACCTTGGAGAAGTAACTTAACTGTTCTGAACTTTCTCACTTTATATAATGGGCAGATGATGAACAAATCAGTTGAGTAAAATTAATGATTTCTAAATGTGCTGTCTAAAAATCAATGCGACTCAAGTTTCTCACAGAATTACAGACTATGATGACATGCTTTCGTAACTCTTGCCATATTAAAATCAGCAGTGTGACCACTCAATTGAAAACATGACAATTACCCCACTTCTCCTCCAGAGACTAAATGTTTCCAGTGTGTTCCAGAAAAAAAATCTACTAAATTCAAAATTTTAGGGTTTTTTTTCTTTCTTTCTTTTTTTTTAAATCAGAGCAGAGTTTTATTAGGAGGGAGGGACAGAAGGGAGTGTGACCAGGCCTGTGGAAATGACACATGGTGGGGGAGGTGGAGAGAGAGAGAGAGAGAGAGAGAGAGAGAGAGAGAGAGAGAGAGAGGAGAGAAGGAGAAGAGGCGGCAAAATTTTAGTATTTCATGGTCTTACAGCAACCACTAGTCCACCAACAATCAAAGAGGCCCAATGTTGTGTGGTTCGTCACCCTTCCATCAAGATTTCTCAATGTCTAGTAGAGCAAGCGCTGACCAGTGAAGAGAACAGTGTTGGTTCCTGCAACTAAGCTATGTAAGCAGCACCTCCTCTGGATTGTACCTGGTGACTATGTAGGCTGGCAAAAGTGCCAATCTCCACTTGAAGGCCTTCTGACAGCATCTCTCATTGAATCCTTAGCTTGCCTTTTCAGCTAGGCTTAGCTGCCAGCTGGCTTTTCGGGTATGCCTGTCTATGACCCCCCCCCCATTTGGGATTTGAATACAGGTCTTCACCCTTGCACAACCAGTGTTCTGACCCACTGAATCACTTACCCAGCCCTCCAAGTCCTTAATTAAATCTTTAGAGTAAAATATATATATATTTCTCATGAAAATCTCTCCCATATCATTATTCACCCTTGGCAGGAATCACAGAAGCCAGCAGTCACTAAAAAAGATGCTAAAACCACTCTGCATTTATTGCTCCGCTTATGGAAACCTTTGAATTCTATAGTACGTTACTAAGCTACAACTGCAGGAGCTATTGAAATAGACCCCACTGTAAAAATATTTGCTATATAAATGACTCTTATTAAATATGAATAATGATTTATATTTCATCAGAAGTTGAGCCAAGTGTTGTTTGGAGTTTTTGCTAGTTTTATACTGTTTTTTGTTTTGTTTTGTTTGTTTTAATTTTAGGGTGTTATTTTGACTATTGCTTTCAAAATCTATTTGAGTTTCTTATGTGGAGGTTTCCTTTCCTTTTTAACTCTGCTAGAATTCATGGGAAGCAATGACTGGTAGTAAAATTTCTTCAGAGAAAAAGAATTCGATAAATAAGACCATGATGATAATCTTTTCTCATGGCTAGACTTAGATTTCATTAGTCACCACTTAGCCATGAAGAGACAGGAGATAATGGTGGGATAATTCATCCAGGACACAAATCTTCCTTAACAGGATTCTTTATTTAATAATTAATTCTTTAAGTGTTTCTTCTTTCATCTTTCTTCTGGGGGTTGCCTCCCTTTAAAGAGAATAATCTTTTGAGAAACAATGTCATCTACCAAAGAGGAAGTGGTCTGCTTTTCTCCAATGTCTTTTTAAAACTTCTCTGCCCTCTTTGTAAGCTGTTTGGATATAAGCACTTCCCCCATAGGAACATGCTATGCTACTAGACTTGTTGTCAGTCTATGAACGATTTTAGAATACTAGATGAGCAATGATTTCTGAAAGCAAATTATCGCCTGAATGCAGTAACATGGAAAAGAATGAATTACAGATGTAATTTATCCATCACAGGCAGATCCTAAACACTGATTATGTCCGTATCTGTGCAGAAATTGAAAATGAGAGAAAAACTCCCCAGCTTTGCTAACTTTAATTTTCTATGTTTTATTTTGAGTCATTTACTGACAACTATTAACTGCAGATGGTTCCTGCCTCATGTAAGAACATCCTGGACCTAGATATGAGCAACTCCACGTCTGCATTGGAGGCAGAGCAATAACTCTAACTGCATTCTAGAGACCTGTGGGCCTTGAATCAACAAGATTTGGGACCGGACAGTCAAGCCTCAAACTCACACTAACACAAAATACAACATATGCAAGCATTCTGCTTGCATTGAAACTGAGACATCAGGTTAAAAAGGAGTTTCCATATAAGTGGGGTCATTCAAGACAGCTGGCTAAGCCTTGGGTCTAGGAATTTGAGTTTTTCTTTTGGGGACTCTGGTTCTGTTCCCATTTGTGGTTTTAGAGTCAGTAGTTATGGGAAGAAAGGTGGAGGGAAAGGGTAAAATTAAACCACTAAAAACACCCCTCCCTTCCAGTCTTCAAGCTGCCCTCACATTGACCTTCCCATTACCATTGAGCTCACTTCCTAACCTCACCACCTGCTCCTAATACAGGTAAACCCCACCCCCTCCTAACCTCCACACCATCCCCTCCTAACCTCCACCCATCCCCTCCTAACTTCCACATCATTCCATCCTAACACAGGACTCCCAGTAAATAATACCATGAGACAGAAATTTTAACTTCTGCCTTTCCAAAGTCGGAGACAGAATATGCTTGTTATCCTCTTTAAATTATTGAATCCTTACCCCTTCCCAGCTCCTAAATGTTTTTCACATATGTCCCTTAACTATTACTGTAATAAAATAGTACTTAAAATCTGTAAAAAGAATGGAGCTTACAATGTGTTTGTGGGGTCTCCTGGGTTTAATTAGTGGCCAGGGTTTTAGAGCAGAGCCCAAAAACTCTACAGTTACTCTGGCTTCTCAGAGTGGGCCTCATAATTTAACTGAGTTGGTTCTAAGCAATGAAGACATTGGGCCATTTTTCTTCTTATACATTGATTTTATTTATTTTTCTTACATGTATGTATATGTACCACTTGCAGAGCTGGTAACTTCAGGGTTTAGAAAAAAGCAGAATCTTCTGGAACTGGAGTTAAAGATAGTTGAAAAACCCTGTGTGGGAGCTGGGAACTAAACCTGGGTTCTTTGGAAGGGCAGCAAGTGTTCTTATGCACTGAGCCATCTCTCCTGCCCCTCTTTCTCTACACTGAGGCAGCTCTGTAGCTGACAGAGTGGCACTATCTGAGAAGGTAAACTTGAGCTCATTTCCTTATATTTCACAACAGACTCAATTGTTGTGTCTGATGTTAGAGTCGTCCTGCTACCTGGGATTCCCTTCTTGATCTACGTGTTAAGTCAAGACATAATTACTTGTGTCTATTTCCTGCTGCAGACCCTCCGCCTTCAATTCACCCTGGATCATTTATGCTTAAGCACCGCTATGAGAGTTCTTTGTTGAGACTTCAGCACATGGGTATTGAAAAGCCATGTTTGGAACGATGTGATTGAGGATGCAAACTGCAACCAGGCTCCCAGATATCAGCTTACTAGTTGGTCCAGTTGATCTCCATAGTTCCCTGTGCCTGTCTGCCAAATACTGTATCAAAGAGTTGTTGTTGTGTGTGTGTGTGTGTATATGTTATATAGATAATAGGAAAGTAAAAGAAGCATGCTATTTCATTTTTTATATGTAAATAAAAATTAAATAATGTGTGATGTTGTTTTATTGACCAACCAAAACAAAGTGATGACCTCTTTGGTAGTGGAGTACTAAAGTCCCCCTTCAAAAGGGTCCTACCTTCAACAGTCACCACACTCACGTACTTGCATGAGAGATTTATTTGACTCTGGGAGTTTTCTGGGGGAAGTAATTTCTTTGATTCTCTCTCACCTAGTGCTGAAACTACAATGACATTTTCCCTTTGTGTCTTATCTGAAAATTGACCTTAACTAGGGAATAGTTAAGCAACCACTACAGTTCCCAGCAATCCTGCAAGCCAAATCAGCTAGTAAGAGGTCAGAAAAATCATGTTTTAGATCTGAGGGCCTTTGTTAGGCAGACGTGACAGTATGGGGAGTTACCTCTTCTGCTCTTGTCCTTTCTGCTTCCCAGAACAGGTAGGTTCTTCATGCTGCCCAGACTGTCTTACCTCGCTGAATTAATGCTACATTTAGAAGACATGAGCTCCTCAGGACCTTGGGATGAAGGACCCTGAGCACTGGAAACTGCAGAAGACACCAAACAGGCCTAGACAACTGAGGAAAATTCAGACTCCTATTGATGCTAAATGCTGGCGGTGGGGTATTGAACACTGAATCTAATTTTTTACAGCTCAAATGTCTACATCGCATCTCTGTGTCTCTGGGAATCACACAGATCAGATCCAACAGTTTGAAACCATATGATTGGAAAGTTGCAAAGACTTTGGAGGAAAGAAAAGAAGAAAGGGTAAAGCCAAGGCCCAAAGACATCCTAAAGTTAGCCTGCCAATCAAATTATAGTATATAATGGGTTCTATAGTTCAGAACCTGTCACCAAATTCTCAAAATAGAAACTCCATAGTATAAAAAGCTTTTTTCTAACAAATCAAGCATAACTCAAAATTTTAGAAAATCAAAAAATATTAGTGTCAAAATAGAGCTGATATAAGTAGATGTGTATTTAGTAATAACTGTACAAGAAATGTTATTTATAAAATGCAGTGGCTTAGCATATTGTAAATAAGGATTAATTTAAGTGCTTACCAGAATTAATATTATTTAATGTTACTGCTTCAGTGAAATTCACGGGAAATAGCTGTGCTAAAATACAATGCACTGCCCAACTGTTTTCAACCCAGCCTTTCCAGTTACTTTTACTTGAGTTTCTACCCAGGAATCTCTATCAGCAATGTAATCAAAGGTCATCTGTTTAGTTACCCATTTCTACCAACTCTTGTGAATTCTGACCTAAGTACACTGAAGAGTATTCTAAGAGCATAAAATGTGTATCTGCTTAAAAAAAATAAAAAAAAAAAAGAGAGAGCCTCAAAATGTCCTCCCTTTGTAAGAAAATAAGAAGCTTTGTGTAGGTCTAGGGGAAGGCCCTGCTCGGCATGACAGGTAACATATTAGCAATGCTGAGAGCTCAAGTCCCCACTTACCCTTAGCCAGGAAAATGGCAGGCTAAGCTTCACACTCTAGGTCCCTGGGTGTCCTTGGGTCTGAGAAGCATTCCAGGTTTAGAAGCATGTGTGAACTAGGTGCATGTTTCAATCCCTCAGCATGAGGTTGACCCTACACATCACAGAGACTTCCAGCCTTCCAAGGCTTACTCAGAATTGCTGTGAGGCCACTGAATGGAACCAGAGTTTGAGTGGTTTCAGATATCCAACACGCAGGTAAGCTTTGAACCTGCTTATACTCCATGCTGCCTTGGGTTTACGTAGCTTTTCCTTGATCACTCTAACACAGTGAGCAAGATTTAATGAGAAAAAAAGAGAAGCAGTGTGTAAATACCTCATAAAAGAAAGAGGAACAGCAGGAATCTGTGCCTTCGGTAGGTAGCTCTGTGTCTTCCATTTGGTTTGCCTGATAGTTTAAAAATATCCACTCATTTAAGAGAGTTTTCTAAACCACTACCAATCAAAATAAAGTTGTGCAGCCCAGTTCCAATGGATACATCTACAAATCGGCCCTGCTTTGGGAAGAGCCAGAAGATAAAGGAGTCTTCTGTGAGATTGTGTCTCCTAGTAACGTCAGAAGACTATATCAACATGACTGCTTAAATATAAGCTGAAATATAAGCTGAACAAGGACAACAACAACAGGCATGTTGAAGTGGACAGGGAACATACCAGGAGGCCTCAACACTACACAAAGAACTACAGGCAACTAAGGAATCCTCGGAGTAGGAGAAATAGTCTTGCCCAGGCAAGAGCACATCACCTGGTTACCCAATACCTGAAAACATACATAAAAATATCATTATACAAATGGAGCAGGTGTACTTATATATGTAGGGAGAAAATACAAATATAAGTGTGTGTGTGTGTGTGTGTGTGTGTGTGTGTGTGTGTGTGTACACATATGCAGTAACAACAATTAATGAAAAAACAGGCCATGAATTTGAAAAAGAGTAAAGAAGAGTATATGAGAGGGTTTGGAGGGAGAAAATGGAAGGGAGGAATAATATATTATATCTCAAAAAGAAAGAAAAATGAATAAAAGCATATATTTCTAAAGAATAAGGATATGAACAGGCACATGTCTGCAGTTATTATTAGTACTGCTGAAGCAGCTATAACTACTGAGCATTTTGTTACAAAAATGTTCCTGTCAGAATTAATGATTTTGCCACACAGGTACAGGAACTTCTCAGAGTTGTGAGGTTTCCGCTCACTGGAAACAATGAGAACGGGTAAGGCAATCACATTGCTTTACAAGCGGTGTCTTAACAGTTAGTCCATCTCTGAAAACTGAAGACATCAGTGCAGTAAAAGCACACTTGCTGTGTCAACCTATCACTGAAGGACACAATGCATACATGTGTACACAAGTTTCTAAATACAGATGTGAACATCTTTCAAAACTGTAACATCATATGTGAGATGCTGTCAGGAAAAGGCATCAAATGCTTAGTAAGAGTTAGTACAAATAGGAACATACAACATTTAAAATTTTAGTTCAAAACTGAATGGTTTGTCTAGGACATGTCTGATGCATTTCATTTTGCCAGAATTATCAGCTAAAATTGTTTTTAAAACACTATGAAAAGACCATGATGGTATCTTTTTAAGAATAGCAATGATACCAGCCATTGTTATGGTGAAAACACTCTGTGGAAATAATGGAAGATATTCTGAAATTAACTGTCATTACTTTGGGGCACTCCATCAAGTCAGTCATGCTGTCTAATCCAGATGTTAACATCAGAGGTTTTTCTCTATGGATTACATAGTGAATGCATACTCTTTGAGACTATAATACATTCAACATCACATGGAAATACATCCCACCAACTTTGTTCACATAAACTCTGTACTGTGAACCTGAGAGATCATGACAGAGTAGCATTGCATTAATATTACTGGAAATGCCGCTTCTGAAACACGGCACCATTCTATTGGTGGCTTGTAATATTGGAATCTTGTCTTTTAATCATTTTTCTCTTTTGGTGACCCATTTATAAGCCATAAGAGTAAAAAAAAAAAAAAAACACACAAACAAAAACCCTCTTCAGGACAAAATGATGCACTTGGTCAAATCTTCTGAGTATCTGAAGTGCCTACTGCACACAGACCTGCAAGTTATAAGCACTTCAAGCCATAGATAGAATTCACTTTTAGACTACTATAAATTTAAACTACAAGTGCAATATAAAAATTAAATTAATGAAGTACTTAAATGCTATTTAATTTATACATTTGACCTGCTACTCATCTTTTGTTTTCATTATTTGCAATTGGAAAGACATAGCATACACATATATTTCTACTTAACACACTCCAACTTTTGCAATATATTTATCATGAACCAGAACTGTTTTATTGTACTACATTTAACCTTAATTTCATCCTCAAAATTTAAAATCATCAGAATGCCAATGAAACCCTATCAGCTAATTTTCTTCTCATAATCTCCATTAATACACCTAGTAATTTCTTTTAGATAAACATTTTTCTACTGTTCAACTTGTTCTGTATGTGTGTATATGCATGTGTGTGTATGCATATGTGTGTGTGTATGCATGTGTGTGGGAGGGGGGATTCTCTTCTTCTAACCAGAAGTCAGCTATAAACCTAAGTCACCTGGGAGCTCAGCCAAAGTCTGAAACAGCACAGCTGAAGGGTACAGCCATTTCACAGGGTCCTCTCAGAGAGTATTTGGTTTGCTTTCCTAACTTTCTAAAAATAGTAGATTACACAAGCCACCTCCATCTCATGGCTCAAGAACTCAAAAGAGGCTGGAACAGGGATTAAAAGCAATACAGAAAGCACATTTCATTAAAGAAGTCAGGATATTACAAGTTTTACTTGTAAAACTTCCGTTTACTCTGAGACAATGGAGATGATCTGTTGGTTGTTGGCAGGCAAGCCTCAGAACGCTCCCAAACTTCAGAACTTCAAGCATGAGTCATTCAGATACTTTAAGTGTTTTAAGATGTGTTCTGGATCTATTTTAGCCACAAAAATGAACATCATAAGACTATTAGCTAAAAGGTAAAATTCCAAACACCATATAAAGTGAGGGGTTCTTCCAGTTACATGTGGAACTGTTTGGAAAACACAAACATTTAACTGCACATCCAGAATTGATTGAGTCTTAATATTTCACTAACACGTAAGGAGCTATTGTCCAGGAATAAAACTCTATCACAAATAAATTTGTGTTAATTTGTCTGTCTATTCAAATAGAAAAAAGTTTTGCCAAATTAAAAAAAAATAATAAACTATAAATTTCAGCTTGTCTTAAAAAAAACAAAGGAAAGGGACCAAGTTTGCTGTTATTAAGTGGTACAATGAATTCATTTCATAAACAAATTTTAAAAATTAACATTATTTTTGTTGTTGTTTTAAGAAGTCCTTGATGTGACGGTTGAATCTCGTTAATCACACGGCATGTCTGTAAGCAGGACTGCAGCTTTACTCAAAGAAGAACTGTTCTCTGACCACAAGTGAATAGTAACTTAAAAAAAAATATTTGGAGCTGGAAAAATAGAAACACTATTAATAGTTCACAGTGTCTGCGAACTCTGTGTAGGCAGGTCTTCTGTGAAACCATCCAAAGTCACAGCCAAATTTGATGTCCTTCATTTCCAGCTAGGAGCCCACCACCAATTATCTATAGGATTCCAAAGTGGATTTGCTAGGAACTGGGTCAAAAAGGAGCTACTTAAGAACACGGCTGGTTACCGACAAGAGCAATTAGTCTTTTGCTCCTTGTTTTATGGATCCCTGTCTCTAATTACACCTGAATTCATGAGCATTAATTTAAGACTGATGTTCACAAAGGTATAAACACTGTGCCTTTATCAATGTGTTTCAAGGCCACAGTGGGGGAAGCAGTAACTGACAACTCCTACTTATTAGTCTCTAGGACTCTGCCGATAGCCTGCTGTCTTAACAAGGGTCTGTGGTTACTACCACACACCTCCTCTTAGCCTATTCTCAAGACTGAATCGTTGAAACGTTTACCAAAGTGAGCATCACAAAGTGAACTGAAAACAACCAGCTGAAATGGTTAACCTCTAACTCACCCTGACAAGACGAAAGAAAGCACTTGGATTACAATATGATTTGTTTTTAAAAGACACAATGGATTTATGAGACTTCTTCACAGATGTAGATACAATGGTGATCCATCTTGGAAGAGTCAAAGAATTAACTGCAGGCATTTAGTATTTGAAAATTAAAAATCTGACTAAACCAAATAAGTTGAAGGTACCCCAGAACAAATTTCTAGTCTTGTCCGTGCATTTCACAATAAAGACATGTTTGCTATCTTTTACAAGATCCATTTCAAACTTTATAAAAATGCTAACATAAATAATTTCCTCTTATCATGCACACAAGGCTAACTTTTAACATTTCTGACCAGGAACACATTAAGTAACAACTGTCAAGAATCGCACAGAAAAAGAACATATGTATTACTTCAGTATGAAACATCCAATGAACAACAGTACTTAGTTTGTACCTATATATAAAGCCTGCATTCATTAAGTACGTGGTTCGGATAAAATACTATAGCAACTGAAAGAAATCTTACATCTAGTCATGTTTTCCCAAAAGTACATGGCTTTAGCCACTAAAATTATCTCACAGAAAAGTGAAAATGTACCCATGATCAGCTGACATGGAATTCGCCACTCATCTGTAGCAGCTTGACAAGTTTACCAACAAAGGAAAACAACTTATATTCAATCGGCTACCGTCTTGGCCTTATTATAACATATGAAAGTGCTGAACATAAACATCTACCATTGTTGAACAACGACTCCCACTTTGCTATCATTATGTTATAACTGCATCAATACACAACACTTTCTGCTCTGGGTTAAAAAACCATGGAGTTTTGGAGTTAAAAGCCTGGTAAAGTTTTTTTGTAAGTTTGGCTGGACTTGGCATCTCATTGAGTGCCCCAGCTCAACACTATAAACCAGAACACGCTATATAACTGAAGTGTTAACAAAGCAACCCATAGTCTGACACTTAGAGTACCGTGTGCCCATACCCCTTAATCAATCATTGCATATCCTTAAAAGTACATAATATTTACTCACTTTCAGTGAATCAAAGCAGGCGATTACTCGTCCATTTTCAACTTGGCAGCTTTTCGAAGGATGTGCAAATTTACACTCCGTGTCTGGCCGTGAGCAAGTCCCTCTTTGAAACTCTCTACATACTTCCAGTGTTAGCCATTTTGTGTCCCGAATTGGTGTGACACTAACAGCCATGTTTATATTTTACAGGTAGTTAAATGTTCAATGAAACCAACAAACCCAACCCCTCTCAAAAAAAAAAAAAAAAAAAAAAAATCAATAACAAAAACAAAAACAAAACCAAGTAGGAACTGATAAAACTCAGAAGTGTGAAATGAGGTGCAAATGTCCAGAAGGAAGGCTGTTCCCCGCTCCCTGGTTTAACGGCACGTGGAAAAGTGTGACTTCAATATCAAGGGAAAGACCTCCACTAGAAAGTCACAGCATGAAACTTAATTCAAAGAGGTTTTGGTTTTTAGAGAAATACCAGGATTGTAAGTAGATGGGTGCTTAAAGGAGGGCCTGGAACCAGCCTTGTGCTCAGTAACCCCTTCCCAGTGCCAATTTGGAGCCCAAAATGCAAGCATGAAAACGTGGCAGACCCTCTGACACCGAATTTCCAAGCTGCTTTCAGCCAAGTTGTCTGACAGGGAATCTCCTCACAGCTGAATTTGCGATGGAGTTTGGTGGTGCAATCGGTATTGATTAGTTTGGCATAGACAGATGCAGCAGTTTAGAGCAAAATCGAGAAAATGATTTTTTGTTTTCCTCCTTGATTCCTGGCAGAAGGTATCTTACTTTTTCAGCAAACTTTTTCTTCTAAACTAAAGCAGCCTAGGGCAATGGCAGATACTCAGAGCTTTTCTCCTGATTAGAAGTAGAAATGGGGGTGTCTGGGCTAGAGGTGGAGGGCGGATGTGCTGTCGTCACAGTCTAGCTGGCAGCAAGCAAGGCAAAAGCAGAGGCTGCTCTAGAAGCGGTTCCAAGCAGCAGAGACGTCAGGAAAGGCACTTCTTAGTACCAACCTGTAGAGAAAAGAGATAGGTTAAGATTTACTAAGGAGCATTCACTAACGTCCTAGAGTCCTACAACCTCGCCATGTGATACCAGACTAAGCAACTCAAAGTCAGTCAGTCTCTCTCTCTCTCTCTCTCTCTCTCTCTCTCTCTCTCTCTCTCTCTCTCTCACACACACACACACACACACACACACACACACACACACACAAATACTTACAGTGAGGAATATTGCAGCCAGCCATCGTAGATTTATTAAAAAGGGGGCCGTTTCCCCTTGTGAAGCAATGCATGATAGAGAGATAACCAATCACAGATAGTGTTGCAGCAATATTCTGGGCAGAAAGCCAATAGTGTGGGTTGTCTTATGAAAGGTCGCGCCTGTCAGACGTTCATTACTATGCTATAAGCACAGAAAATGTCCATCAGATGTGACTTATTCCACTGCAAGAGGACGAGCATGTGGGTTTTGAATTTACCCAACATGCAGTTAGTGGACTAAACCATGTTAGTTTCCAAACAGCTTCTAACGCAAGTCCAAGGACTTGATAATCACTACAGGGAATCAAAAGCAAGGTCTAAAAACTGCAGCTGAAGTCCAAGCTGCTTTCCCTCTGGCACTTCACAGGGGTGGACACTGAGCAGCCTGCTGCCGCTGCCCTGACACGTGAATAAAAAAGGAAAGGGGTGTTTACAAATGGTACATTCTCCTGACCTATCCAATTCACTTCCTCCTAAAGCCCAAGTCCTGCCCCTCTGCTGAAAGCAGCACTCATACTGTAAAACTATTCCATTCAGCCATCAGACACTTTGTCACTATATCACAGGCAGGCGAGGTATGAACAAAAGCATCCTTTATTCAGACATTTTTAAAGCAAAAGCCGAGGTCTTGTGGCGAGAATAAGGAGTGCAGTGTTGTCAGTGTGTCTGGTAAATCTGAAGTCAACCTCCAGGGAGAAAGTGATTCCATTGCAGGAACATTAATTATTAAGTGAGCAATTTGGTCTGGGCAGCATGATGCACTTCAGAGGCTTAGTCCCACGCCATGCTGGAGGGTGGGGGCCAAGGCAGCTGGCTGCCTGAGGATCTGTTAACTTAGGAGCCCACTCTGCAGAACAGGGCAGTTTTGCTCAACAGCTTACTTTCTCTTTCAATAAGACAAAAAACTTGTCAAAAATTTAACTAGTTACAAAAATAAAAGCATGTATATTGTGGGGTTGTTTTCCTTCTGAATGCTGTCAGTGAAGAGAGAAGGCTTTCTAACTAGCACATTCCAAACCCTCAACAACACAAGTAATGGTGATTACACTCACTTTTTTTTTTAAAGGAGCTGATCATAAATGGTAGGTTTGTAATTTGGGAAATTAGAATACAAGATATGAAGACATCTATGCTAAAAGCATGAATATCTAGCAGAATTTAATTTTTTAGGACTAATACTAGTATTCTTAATACTAGTCAGAGAAAATTCAAGGTACTTAACAAAGGCATTAATATTTGGAAAACACTAAACAGAAAACTACAATTTCTAAGAGAAACTGCAAAAGTCACTAACCACAGTGTTCAAGAATGTTTTCAAGAGTCCTCAGGTTCTAAGGCTCAGCACTAGATGAGTCTGTACTCTGTCTACTGTCCGGAGTCTCTACTCAGCATTCAGCATTTTTTGGAGTATCCCTGGCTTGAACACAGAGCACATGTGGTCACCACCTCTTCAGTCCACACTGCTTACCATGCAACCATCCAGAGATGACACATGTATCTTCCACACTTACACACTAATATCACCATTTTGGAATTACCTCTACACATCAATCCCTGTCTGTGGAGCTTTTTATTTCCTTAGATATTGGAACCACTTTTCCACATGTTTCTAAGGGCAGAAACAAACACCACTCATTTCAGAAACCTGAGGACAGTGATTAAAAAAAAAAAAAATAGGTGGGCGTTCCAAAAGCATGAGGACACAAAAGTAACTTACACACATGTGATCACTTGTGAATGTACACGAATACACACTAAAGATGTGTGCAGACCATCACCTCTATAAATTCCAGGGTTCTGCAGGCCCTCCCTCTGCCTAGGAGTCTCTACACAGGCCTGGGACAGTTCCCCCTCTTCCAGGCATCTCCACCTCAGTTCTCTCCTCTTCCATGTTTCTTTTTTGTTTGTTTGTTTATTTGTTTTGTTTTGTTTTTCAAGACAGGGTTTCTCTGTGTAGCTTTGCGCCTTTCCTGGAACTCGCTTTGTAGACCAGGCTGGCCTCGAACTCACAGAGATCCACCTGGCTCTGCCTCCCGAGTGCTGGGGTTAAAGGCGTGTGCCACCACCGGCCAGCTTCAATTCTTTCCTCTTCCATGTTTCACTTAGTTTCAGTGGTGAGTGGTCTTATGTGTCACATTTATTTCTTTGGTCAAACAGTCACCTTTGGGTCTGAGTTCTCCCTGAACTTCCCGCTTGTCTGCCCCCCTCATCTGTTGCAGTTCTCCTCAATGTCGAGCGTCTCCTAGCTTCCACCTTGACTGGTTCCTTCTCCAAATCTCCTTCCTTTTCTAGACCTATAGATACCCATTTGCTACCTTCACACAGTTCGTTCTTAGCCTTCACTAGTACTCAAGATCCCATACCAAAGAGGAGTCAAGTCCCATGTGGCTGTGCAGTGTCCTCATCCCCTCATGCTAGGTATCTTCCCAAACCCAAGTCTACAGATGCATCTACAAATGCTGCTTTTCTGTTGGCTTCGTGTGTCCTTCACTTCCGTATCCATGCCAGTGTAACTCTCAGACTTATCACTTTACTGCTCAACAGAAGCTGACAGTCCTGTGAAAAACAAATGCTTTTATATCTGCCTCAGTGCCCCACCTCAACGTTTCCCCATGTGAGAGCCAACTCCCAACAACTCTTCAGCTTATGATCCCACATCCCTATCTTTTTACAGGGATGAGCTCTCAGGGCTTCTGCCCAGAGCAGGCACAACCCCAACAAGGTACAACACTAAAGTTGCAACTAAAAGAAGTATAAACATGTTTGTAAATTGATCATACTAGAACACAGGCACAGACAATCAGCATGTTTCTGACTGGCCAGGTAAGACAGTGAATCAGGTGAATGGACATCAATCAGTCTAGATTCATTTCATGAGATTGCTCTGTTTAAGGTAATATGCAAAGGACTTGAACCAGCACTAACTTTTGAAAATGTGACTTCAGCTAGTAAAGGTGGTTTTACCCCACAGAGATGCTCAGGGATGCCAGGTAACAACCTCGGACACCACAGAGATGCTCAGGGATGCCAGGTAACAACCCCGGACACCACAGAGATGCTCAGGGGTGCCAGGTAGCAACCCCGGACACCACAGAAGAGGACTAGGAAGAGTTTGAAGTCAGGCTGGGCTAAGAGTGAATTCTAAGCCAGCTTGAACTACATAACGAAAATTTTCAGAAAAGAAAGAAGAAAAAAAGGAAGGAGGAAGGGAGGGAGGGAAAGAGAGAGAGAGAGAGAGAGAGAGAGAGAGAGAGAGAGAAAACTTTGTATGGGTAACATACAGATTATAAGAATTTATGAAAATATTTTTGGCTGAAATGAAGGTTTATTTTTTAATAACTATTAAATGAAATGATCTACTTCTAACATGTTTACTAATAGGTAAATTATCTCTGTGATGTTTCTGACTTTATTTCAATATACTATAAATACAATTTCACACAATCCCCTAAAGTGATGTCAGGAATCATGTGCACATTCTACGGTAAGATAGATAGAAAGAACAAAAAAGAAACAATATGAAACAATCTAGACAGTAGAAACGGGAAAAAGCGACAGAGAATCGAGTTTTGAAAAGGACAAAGGGGGAGAACGTCATGAGGAAGCATTAACAGTTGTTCTTTGTAAGCTAAGGGCACTTGACACTCACAGTATGTATCAATGGAAGCCCCACACAGTGGAATTCTCTTTCAGTGAACTAAACAGTCTCGGGGAAAGACATTAATGTCTTAATCTGCTATGTTTACTAGTCATTTATGCTGTAAAACAAATACAAGTGAGTCAGTCCTGTTACATCCCAAAGTAGTTAGTAAGAAATCTGTGGGATTTTTTTTCTGATACTTTGGTATTAAGATACATTATGTACTGAAGAAACAAATTATGTGAGGCCTCTTATTATAATTTTGACTTACTAAAATAGTTTTAATCTGAATAGAAAATATGGATGGCTTCACTGTGTAAGTTTGGAGGTGACAAAAAGGAGCCACTTGTCCAAAACAATTTTTTTCCAGATTGTCAATGTCAACAAAACTGTAATCATCTATGCAGCACTTATGCATATGAAGCTTGCTCACACAATAATATTTCTCAGCACTTGTCCCAAATATTAACAGATGTCAGAGTAAAAGTTATACTAGGTATTTGGGGAGACTCTGTAGCCATGCCATCCCAACTTCTTCAATAGAGTCACCAAGCTGTGGTTGTCTGAGAGGGTGAGAGCCAACTTCAGAAGCATTGCTCTTCCTAGAACAGAGCTAAGCTGGGTGCTTCTCAGGGTAAGCAAATTACATGTAATGCCCATGGAGATGGCACGGAGATGCACACTGTGTATGCCCCAGATGCCCAGAGTGCTGACACCAGCTCATCCAGCCTGTGCTATGTCATGTGATGAGTCACAAAGATGTGAAACTTTAATGAAAAGAATTGAAAGAATAAGACTAAGTTAATATGTTAGCAATAAAACCATGGCAACATGCAAGTGACTGAAGTTTTGGAAATACTGCTAAGAAAAAGATAACCCTCAGGCACACATCCTCTGGAATGACAGATTGCCAATGTGGCCTGCTGGTCTGATACACTTCAGACAAGCTGCTGCTAGGGAAACACTGTTTACTAACTCGCATAAGTAATCTGAGGCCTGTCAAAGCAATCTTAAAATCCTTCTGTCATAGGTTTGGTTCCCTAAGCAGTCAAATGGTGTGTGGTAGGACAGATAACAAAGAAGTACAAGTTAGAAAATGATTTTTAGAAGAAAATAGTACACCTGTCCATTGAAAAGTGAGTGTTGAATTTATTTCTATCTTATAAGAGAAAATTTTAAAGTATTAACATCATTATAACATAGTTATCACACTGTCAGCTGTACTTCACATACCAGTTACTAGCTTTGTATAAACAGTCCGTTGGGCTACATTATCAAAGGTGATCAACCTTTTCCCCTCCCAAGAGCAGCCCAGACTTTGTGGAAGACAAGTACATGATACCCCATCAGATACCCGCCATTGGAAGGAAGCAGGAGGCAGAGGAGGATAGTAGGTACTTATCCCACTGTCAGCTTCTGTCTTGGCATAGAAGCCCCATGAACACAGGCTAGTTTTTCTCTACAATCAGCATCAAAACTGCACCAGCCCGAAGGAAACAAGTTACCATGTGACAAGACTGTAGATAAGTGGTAGACAGACATAGACAAATATGCATATGGAGAGGACAGATAAACAAACAGATATGGAAGATATAGACACAGATTAGCACATGTAAATACTAGTCTCAAAGTATATTCGGCAATGATGCACAGCTTGAAACACTGGCTATTTCCATCTTTAGAATTAAGTAACAGCAATACCAACTGGCAAGAGAATACGAGGCGGTAAAGTTACAATAGAACCACATTTAAATGCCTCCTTGATTGTGAAGTTAAAAGATTTGTTTTAGTCTGATGTATAATCCCTTTGCATTTTCTTGTGACATTCAAACCCCCAGTGGTGTAAAGTTTCTCTCCCTTCTCCAAGAAGACAGGAGATAAAACTGCACGCTGCTTCACTGTTCTTCATGAGGAAATACGAACCCTTTACTCATGTATTACACAGACATTATCTTGTTAGCCGCACGTAACGTATCTGATCTGCCTGTAACACTTACTATTTCAAAGTGAGAAATAGAAATGAGAACACAGGCAATAATAAAGTTAATGCTGTTGCGTCTTCAACAGTAAATCAGAAAAATCACCTCCCTCGAATTTTCAACAGAAAAATGACACACTGGAAAACCCAGAATTCATCACTGTGAAACTGGCCTGGCCAAACTGCTAAACAGAGCATGACTCATGGTGGTGTTGCTATGCTCTAGGAATATTCTGATTGTGGACTATGACTGTAAACCACGCTCAAAGGAGAAACAAATTATTTGACATAGTAACTAGCAGCAAATGTAATATTTAATAGTCAACTTCTTTTTTGTGAATAGTATCACCAAGTTCTTTAATGAAATTGGTGGCACTTTTACCCAAAATGTTTTAAAAGATGATGGTCTTCAATGCTACAGACAAGTGGCGAATCTATGTTTTCTTAATGATATCAATGCACAACTCAAAAGTATGAAGTTTATCAACCGGAGAATAATACTCCCAGGGAACTTAGTACTTCGGCGACATCAGCAGTTCACAGCCTTTACCGTGCTATTCCAACCTCCCTTCCAGTGGTCCTAAGCTCGCCTCCGTAATTAATCATGCATATTCCATTTTAGTGGAATCAAGTGACATACATTATAAAGTTAACATATAAAGAAGTGATGTAGACAATTTAAAACTCACCCAAAATACAATTTAATCTCTGAAAGCACTAGACTTACTCTATCCTGTATTTTATGAGACTTCTGAAATTATAATGGAATAACTAGGCTCACTACTTTCTACTAGATAAGGGTATAAACACTGATTTTCAACAGGAAGATCGGAATTTCAAACACTGAATTTAGACCTTAGCACAGTAAACTCAGAAAAAAAGTTTAGGGATAATATCTATTTAAAATTATTCTACAAGTGTTACTCTATTAATTATAATAAGAAAAGTGTGAAAACTTTGTTTATAACTAAATAAATATCCATAATATTTTTTCTTCAGAATACAATGAATGAAATCATTCATGAGCAAATATACCATATAATTATTTGAATATATCCTAACAAATGAATTAGTACAAGTCTCATGGGGAGACACCATACCAAATATTTCCTCTGTTCCATAAAATCAATGAAGTATTTTTCACCAATGCATTTCTTATTCCCAAGTCAGAAAATAAAACCACATAGGTGCTGCAGAAGTCATCATTTCAATCCCACAAACATTTCTACTGATTAATAGATCTAACCTTAATAACAACCTTATTTCATTATCAATACAATATTAAGTTATCACATGAATTGAGCTTTATTTTAAAAGTCATAAGCTCACATATGGTTGTTTATCAACAAGAATAATGTTTTCACTAAGAGTGAATAAGTTCCTCTGATTTCCCCTGATTTAAAATAGTAAGAAATGTCAGGGGGAAAAAAAAAGGCATACACTAACAAACTCATATTTTCACTGTGGTGCTTCAAAGTACCTTAAATATTCTTTGGGGATAATTTCACTAAAATAACATACTCACCCAGGCCCAAGATATTAAATAGCAACAACTTTCATTATTATTCTAATATAATAACAAATGGCTAATATCTCAATTAAAAAATATATTGCGTTTGTTTTAAGGATCTTTCTACGCCAAAAGAAACAGAGAGATAAAATTATATTTTAACAACTACACTCGGTGTCCCTTTCTGAGTGGCCTCCTAAGTCACCATTGGTTTTTAACTTCTCATCAGGGCTTGCAAGTACATACAGAAAACTATTCTTATGCCTGCATCACTTTAATAACAAATCCTTACATCATAAGGAATGTTCATGTGTAGAGTCTGAACTACAACAAGAAATTTCTTCCAAAAAAGCATTTTCCCAGACTTTACTTTTCTCAACAATAAAGCATACTCTTGGATATTTTTCAGGTACTATGAGAAGACACCATCCCTCAATCTACACTGGGAAGTTCTCCTGTTAGGACATGTAGGGAAGCATGAAATGCCTTTCACCTCTAAAGAGAACCTTTTTTTGTTTCTCCAAAATCTGTTCAATATGTATGGCAGCCAACCAATGGAAGCATTTCTTACATCAGTTTTCAGCTCTTGAAAATTCAAAATAAAGTACTATACTGCTCAAAAAAAAAAAAAAGTACAATTTTGAATTTTGTAATTATTTGTCAAAAAGAAAATGTTAGAAAAAAGAATAAATATTTGCATTGACAGTCATGAAGATGGACATATATGTTTGCTTCTTACTAACAGAAAGAAGATGTTCAATGTGAAGTGACTACAGGCATGTTCCATCTGTAGGCTTTCAGGTAGTACTTGGTCATGATGAAAGGAATGGTTTCTTTACACATTCTTTCCATAAATGTCTTGTTCCCATTCTCCATTAGAGATTGACTGAAGGTGATACTTCTAACAGCTTCTATAAGCAACACCAGTGTTATCAAAGTGGCTATGGCACAACAGAATCTGGAAAACCAATATAAGCACAAACACATTTCCCATATGGCTGGGATGATGCACTTCCGTCATTTATGTATCTGCAGCAGGCTCTTCCTGAGGCAGCTTGCACTTCCGGTTAAACTAACATGGTAGGTACAATATGCTCACACAAGAATTTGTCTGTGCACGTTTCTTCTTAGGAAATAAAAACTCTTTCCTCTCACTTTGCCCCTTCAAAGTTTGTTACTAAATAACAGTTCATAAGACAAAATACCTAGAAGAGAAATTTTAAGACTCAAAATGGTTAGATGGCAAGATATGGGCATTTCTATTTCTTCTATTCTTGTTTTGATAATGAGATTTTATGGTGTTGATTGGGAAGAAATAAGCCACATTTCTCAGGAGATGAAATCAAAGATTTTTATTAGAATTTGGTACTTTCCAAGAGAAATACATATTGACCAAATTATCAAGGCAGCTTGAAATCTGGTCCCTTTGCTAAAGAGAAAAAGCTACTCTTTCCTAATTATTTTAATTGCACATAAGGTTCTGTGCATTCTGGAAAAGCTGTAACACATGAAGAAACATGAAGAGCTGACTACACCCTGTTAATGAGACAGTGATTAAAGCCCCATAAATTTCCACCAGCATCATACGCTCTTAAAAGCCAATGGCCACCTTCCCATGGCAATTCAGAACACAACCATAGTTAACAATAAACTCCAATAACTGCCAATAGCTTATTAACTCCAACACTTACTGTTCTGGGATATTGATGCATCAGAAAGAGCTTGACCTATCTGACTCAGTCGATTAGGTTTCACCATTACAAGTATGTGTGTTCCTGGAACCTACACATGTGCTGAGGCTGGAAACTAGAGCTCTACATATTTAACACCTCTAGACTATTCTTTTTCAGCAACTGCAAGCAACCAAAACTAAAAGGTTACTCTAGAAAATGATTGTTTACTGTGTTTCTACTTGGCCATTTCCTCAAAACCTAGGATGTATTCTCTGGAAAACAAGCAAACAAAAAAACCCTTGTTTAAAGACTCTGTGCCAAGCTCTTTCGTTACAGTCTATCATCTGTTCCAGAAAGGTAGTCTGCTTTAAACTGTAAATATTATCATAAATCACATATAACCCTCCACATCACTGGAACACACTGGATACTATGTAATACAACTCATTATGTCTCCAACCAGTTATGTTTTAGTCTTGTCCAAAAATCCCTACCAAGCAAGTAGGCAAGAAGGAAAGCCTAATGTGGTTATTTTGGTGTGTGTGTTTTGTTTTGTTTTGTTTGAGGAATATCTAAATGACACAGGGCAAATTAAAACAATAGTCTGATAGGAACATCAGTACTTGTCATATTTCCTACCACATGTTTGTCTCATAAATTATTAAACATTTACACAAATATATACAGGAGAAATGCTTAGATTTGTTTTAAAGAAATATGAACATTTTTGATTAATCAAAATAAAATAAATCATGTTCTATAATATCAAATAATATTTTAGAGACTGATACATTTTATTTTCATAATGTACTGTTCGTTTTCCATGAATATAAGAGATAGCTATATTCATTATCCTACTATAGTCATGTATCATTATCTTACTCATTTGTGAACAAGGAATTGACATTTGCATACCTAAGTAACTGACTCACTGAAGTCTCCTTAGGGAACCAAATGGAAGAACACGAACTCAAAATCGGGCCATGTGTTTTCAAGTGTAAAACTTCATTAAAAACACATGGTGCCAACTTAATATCAAACTTAGAAATGACAATGACAAGCAAAAAAGCAGGAAGATAGGGAACTGAGGGGGACGGGGACCTTGGAGGGAAGGCTACCGCATCACTAGTAATTTGCTCAGAAGTTTCCAGTTGCTGCTGAAGGAAAGAAGTTAGTCTCCTTTACAGCGCTAAGGGAAGGAGGTTCACCTTCTCTAACCATAGGGCAAACCCCAGACATCCAGCACGTACACAGAAGTGAAAAACTCAGCACTGTATCTATCCGTTCTTTCTCCATTACAGTAGTGCATCTGTTTAGAACAGGCTGCAGAGTTCAGCATAGCCAGCAGCTAACTGACAGACCGACTGTTAGATGAGCTCTTTCGAGCAGAAGACTGTTACTTACCTACTCAACACCGGGAGCCTACTCGCTCTTCAGTGCTCTCGTCAGAGAAGTTTTAACACATGTGAACACAAAACATCCAACCAGACAAAGTAGAATGCAGCCTGGAACACACCAAAGTGAGGAGACACACAGTAGCGTTGAGCTAAAGAGGCCCATAAAATTTAGTTTCCAGGGCAGCAGAGAAGAAGGAACGGTTGAAGGAAGAAGCCACATCATGTCATTTTTGACAGCTGATAAAACCATAGGAAAGTATTCCAGGGAGAAAGCGCTAAGTATTTGAGAAGCATAAGTGACTTTTCTAAACCTACACTATATGAGTTACCTGTTGGCAAAGAGAAATGATTAATATGAAATTGCTTCATAAAATGAAAACTGGAAGTCAAAATCAAAACTATTAAAACTCTGGTTCCAATGCCCCAAAGTATCTCCTTCGACAAAAACTGCAGGGGCTGTTCGTCTCGTTTTGCCACTGTCAGTCAGTCCTTCTTTCTCTTCCTAACATAGAGTGGCAGAAGAGAAACCCCAAACTTTGCCTTAAAAAACACATTTAATTCACAGTAACCGTATTAAAGTAATAAACACAGAGATGTAATCATCGTGTGCACTGATAACATTAAATGTCTTCTGATTACTCTTGAGACAAGCACAGGGAATACATGAATCTAGCCCTTGAAGAACTCACTGCTTAATCAGGACATAAACTAACAATAACAATATTAAAAAGGTGAGAAGTATACAGCAGGAGATATTAATAATAAGGGCTGATGTGTTAAAGGAAAGAGGTCAGAGGTGGTTAAAGATGGGCAAGGGGTCTAGGATGGATGTGGAAAAATGTTTTATTTTGCTTTGTTTTGAATTCAGTGCTAGGGATTGAACCCACATCCTTGCACATGCTAGTCAGGTGCTCTGTCACCGGGCGGCACCACCAGCACAGGAAGTATGACTTGTTTCATCTGGCATGAAAAAAGTCAAACCACAAAAAGTGCACTGTAGAAATAGCAGAGGACAAGGTAGGGTGTGGGAAGCCCTGACCTTAGGTACCAAGGACTGGTCTCTACAGAGCCACTACACACAATGGGGTCAGCAGCTACAGCTCTGGGCTGGGATCAAGTCAGGAAGGGGACCAGATGAAGAATTCAGCATCCCCTTCCAAAGTGCTGGGAATTCATCCCTACCAACATTAACCCCCAGGACAGAGCTACAGTATTGCACTGAGTATCTAAGGGTTAAAGTAAAACATAATACAGAGTAGAAAGAAATTGTGTTAAATAAGTGGGATTTTTCACTTCCTAGAGATTTTGCTTCAGTTGCAGTGAAGTGGAGATAAATTTAATGCTCAATTTCATCTCAAGTACTTATTCTATTCATATTTTCCCTTCTAACTGATTGCCCTTTTTTACAATTGTGTTTTGTGCACATTTTACTGTAGTAAGCCAATTCATCTTTTTGGTTTTTGTTTGTTTGTTTGTTGTTGTTTATGAAAGCCATCATACATAATTAACTCTAAGGCAACCTTTGTTCTGTTTACCAAGACAAACTGGAGGTGAATAACAAACTTTCAAAGGATAGGTAACTTAAAAGTCATCAGTCAAGTTAATCTCATCACTCTATAAATATTTCAATGAGAGTCACAATCAATTAGAACACAATGCCCAGGTATTGCGACTGGCAATTGCTCTGAACTCACAGTCCCTGGGTTCAGCAACCTATGTTTTCACCCAGCTGTCTAGTTTGACCTTCCCTGTGAATCAGCACTGCTACTCAGATGCCAAAATGACCTTCTGAAACTTCCAAGGCTTCCAAGGCTGCAGATATTTTCAGCTGTATCAGCCCTGGCTGTCACAGCGTTCTGCATGACATTGAGTGGCAAAGCTGGCGCCTTCTGCACCAGCCTGACCTTTCAAACTCATGAGATGCTGCTGCCACTCAAAGCTGGATTTCCTCTTTCTGTATAATTTCATGGAGCAATTTCTCTTAATTGTGAGGCGGCGATTCTAAGTCTAAAAATCTCAGTTTCCTTTACATGAAAAAATATTTCTTTTATGCATACATACTAAATTTTTCATCAGCACAGATTTCAAAATAAAATTTAATTGCCACCTATAAATCATAATTTTGAAATTACTGAAAAGATTACATACATTTAATGGCAGCAGTATCTAACAAAATGTCAGTATTTCTAAAATGGCCACTTCGAAATCTGAGAGATGTCTATATTTTACAACCATACTTAGTGTCCAAGTTGACTATAATGTATTCAAGGTCTAGTGCAATATCAAGAATATAAGGAGCCCAATGTAAGGAAACACAGCAATATTTGCATGTATAATTTATTTTATTTTCCACTGGCACTTTAAACAGAAACACTGATGTTTAATTTTCTTGCTAAACAGTATGCTCACATGAAACTTTCTAAACTTCTCAATCTATATAGATGCAGCTATCTTTGAAATATTTGATACATAAAGGGAAATATTTGAGTCCATTAACATCAATAAAAAAGAGAGTAATCGGCTAAACTTTAATACAAGTACAAGAAAATGGAAGTGGAATCCAATTCATTAAGACATGTTAAGATTCTGAGTAACAGGACCTATCTACTGTTTGGAATCAAATCTTCACAATCAAAGAATAGTTATATATTTAAATATGTATGCATATATTAGAATATTCATATTTACTTCTACCTAGAGGACATAATTTACTATATGTAGTAGAATATTATTTGAAGGTGTGTTACTTTTGTTTATGTTGCATTTGTTCAACTCTGTGAAGCTGTGTTACTGTGCCTGTCTAAGACACCTGATGGTCTAATAAAGAACCAGTCAATAGCAAGGCAGGAGAAAGGACAGATGGGGCTGGCAGGCAGAGAGAATATATAGAAGGAGAAATCTTGGAGGAGAGATCTGATCTAGGAGCCAGAGGAGGAGGAAGACTCCAGGGAGCAGCCACCCAGCTACACAGCAAGCCACGGAGCAAGATTAGGACTTACAGAAGGGAAAGAATGGGAGAAGCCCGGGGGCAAAAGACAGATGGGATAATGAAAGTTAAGGAAAGCTGGCTAGAAACTAAGCTAAGCTAAGGACGGGCATTCATGATTAAGAATAAGCCTCCATGTGTGAATTATTTGGGAGCTGGGTGGCAGGCTCCCCAAAAGAGCAAATTCCTCTGACAACAACTATATTGTATTAATTCACATTAGTAATACAGATTTACAAAATGATTTAACATTTCGATACAAAACTATAAACTAATCCATTCGTTGGAGAACTGGTCCCTCTGACACTGTCACCCTGCTCCTCTTAACCTACAGTTCATGTGACAGTTTGTCATCATTTGTAGAACACATGTGGACATCTGAATACGACATAAAATTGTGCACACACCCCACACACGGACATGATGGAATCTGGGAGAGGGGGGAGTGAGAAAGTTATTCAAATATATCTAAGTAATGGCAGAAGTTTTGACTTTGTTATTAGTTTAATGCTGAAAACAGGTCTCTATTTTGTAATGAGAAAAATTAAACTAATTCCCCATAATGCAGCTGAACAGACAATGAGAGTACTTGTTCCTCCATCTCGGGCTCAAGACACTTCCTCAACCGCGCCACTAGGCACGCCAGCCACTAGAGCAACTGGGAGAGTGTCTGTCCCAAGTGACATCACTTTGCTTATCTTGGTAAGTGCTGGGGCAAAGGTATTCAAGTGAGTAGAACAAAATGGCGCAGACCATAAGGAAGGTTAGGCCATCTGATATAGCCCTCATTACAAAGCCAAGGCATTTCAAAGTCCATTCCATCATCTGCTGTTTTATTACCACAATTCCTAAACACACACACACACACACACACACACACAAAAAAAAAAAAAAAAAAAAACCTCTCTTCACATCTTACCTCTTCATTAAGTCTTTCCAGAATTAACTTGTAGTAGGCCTCAGATATATTTCATTCAGACTATATTGAAGGCAACAACAGAGCAGCACATAAAGACTAGAACGCCAGGACTGAAGCCGGGTTTCCACAGCCTTTCCTATGTGGCCCTGGAGCAAATGGCCTGACCTTACTTTCCCCAAGGCTCTGTTTCCTGACCTGTGGCCAGAGTGAGAGAAATGCCTACTTCTCACCAACCTCAGGAGCTACACACAAACACAGAACTAAAGTAGCTGTCCATCAAGCAAGGCGCTACTTACAAATGGTTACAATCAATTCTCAGATCAGTTCTGGTGGCTTTGCTTTCACTGTGCTACTCAGACTAGGCCACACATTTATAAAATCTGTGAAAAATCCTACAGTGAAACCTTTTGTGCAGCAGGCCTTAAGCAAATATTTACTGTTTAAACTGAATAATGATAAGCAATCAAATAGAAGGGTTGGGTTTCCCAACCTAGAATGCAGATGAAACCCTGAGAACAAAGGGCAAACACTTGAGAGGTGAATGGGGTCTTAAGGAATATAAACACTTGCAATGTCACCACTCATGAGTTTAGAAGCTAGCCTGGGGGGTGGGGGGTGGGGGCAGAGAGAGGAGAAGGAGAAAAGGAAAAATGAAGGAAAGGAAAGAAAAGCAATTTTCTGCACACAAAGAAAAGGTGGAGAAAAAGAGCCTGGTGTGCTTATCTGAACCTTTGGTCAATAAACTTAAAAACAACTCACCTCTCACTCATGGCTTTTCCTTACTCCAAACCCTCCCTATATATCCCTCCTTTTTCCTCCTCAAATTAATGGCCTCTTTTTCATTAACTAACTACCATGTATATGTGTGTATGTGTGTGTACATAGCTATAAATACTAAATAAATCCTACTCAATCTGTTCCTAAATTAGCTACTATGAAGAACTTAGTGAGGAACAACTTGATTCAATTATGTATAGTCAGATGTACTGTGATCAAACTCATTTATTAAGTACTTAAAAAGAAAAATAGTTTAAATACTTGGTCACATCATTTTAACAAACTGTAAGTTGATTTTTGGCTTTCCTGAAAAGAGTTACTATTTTGTCTTGTTTTTCTGAATAAATTTAGGCAAGTTCTACACTCCTACAAACTCCCCTGTACCCACTTTGCTTTCTGCTACATTACTGAATATTTCTATCACTACACTGAAAATTACTGAGAACAGGTCATCTTCTTTACCCCCTATCTAGAAAAGATGATCCTGACAGGCCACATATGGTCAGTACACTCAACAGCATTTGCTAAAGAAAGAAATTTGCCTTTGAAGCCAGAATCAAGACAAAGACAACTCCATTCTCCATTTTCCTTTTATAAAAAAAAAAAAAAAAAATATTTGCTATATGTTCTAAGCAGCTCATGAAAGAGGTATTTGTTAGCAAAGTAATATGTTTCTTCCTACAGAGTAAGTCTTCAATGAAGAACTATCAATCAAAGCCACACGATGTGACAGGGACAATCACAGACAACACCGACTGATATATGAAAACAGTATAATGAATGAGCATAAACTAACAATGTGAGAATGATCCATGAAAGTCAGGATACATTTTGTACATATCACTACACATATTATTTCTTGGTGAAAATTCTGTGATAGCATTTTATTGCTGGGAAAATACAGCAGACCTGTGTGGATGGATTCTGCACTGGGAGACCAAAACAACCATGGACTGGAGATGCTTGAAAACAAAGTACATGTATATGTTACACGGTATTAGGTATCATAGGAATCTAGAGACAACTTAAAAGGTACAGAGCATGTGCAAATGCGATTTGTTAAGGGCCTGGAGTATCCATGGATTATGGCATCTATAGGGGAGTCCGAGACCCAATGTGCATAGTTCCTGAGGGACAATTGCACACTGGAAATTCCCAAAGATCTCTCCCACAGAAGCCTGAACTGATATAACTACAGGCATGTGCAGGAAGGAGTCACATAGGAGGAAGAGCCCTTTCCATGTCTGCTGATGATAGGAGGGTCTTACGATTTTAGGTTCTACAAAAATAAAAAAATAAAATAAAATCAAAAATAAGACTCAGCACTTTTTGGGCTCTATGCAATTTGTCTTCTAATACTGAAGCAAAACAGTTTTTGCTTTGTTTTGTTTTTCATTAAATCTGTATACTCTTCATACCAGATTCGCTTGGGAAGGCAGGAGAGCAAAACTATGCTACAGAATGAGGCACAAACCACCCCTGGCTTCAAAATGAGCCCCCACTTCCAAAAGTAAAGACTTAAAAATTATTGTAAAAATGCCACATTTATTCCCATAAGAGTCACAAAAGTAAGGAGGGTGCTGTGAGAAAGGACTTGATTTCAATTTAGCTGGTTATTGATCAGCTGTGTGAATCTAGGCAGGTAGGTTAACTGATTCTCAGTGTCCTCGGCAATACCAGGAAGAGAAGTTTCTGCCTCCCGTGCATATCGGTTCACCATTACTTGGCTTTTCTCAGCATCCTGTTTTCTCTGAAACAATGTAGGTTTCACACAAAGAAGATGCTTCAATCGGAGAGGCTCCACACGCCCATCCCCAAAGATGACGGATTTTTGTAATAGGTGCCCAAAATACATTCATTAATGATTATTTAGCACATAAGAATACTGTTCTTATTGTTCAAATGGTAAAGATTTAAAGGGAAAAGAACAGCACATTTTAAGCTTTAATCCATAGCTGAGAAGACATAACAGTCTCCTTCCTAAATTAATTGTTTGCTTTAAAAAACCACAGTCTTCGTAACTATATTCCTCTGCAGTAGCCACTTCCTTTAAACAACGTTCAGCAAGTATGGTCTCCAGGAAAGCATCATGTCATGAAGAATTAAATTTGAGGTATACATTTCTCAATAGTCTAAAACATCTTCAAACGGTTTTTAGGGAAGGTCATGAAATACCTTGGAGAAAATCAACACCTGGGTCAAGGATATTCTGAGATTCCCTGCTCTCATTTGCTACATTCATCACATCTCATAAAGTCTTCGAGGTAAATTGATGCCAAATGCCTCACCTAAATGCCACCAACTTGACAAGGCAATTTTTCCTGAATGTCAACACTGGAGTTCAAATGGTGGTTCCTAATAATTTACAGCCAATTTGTCCAGTTCAAATTTGCACAGTGATGGAATAACTGAGGAAGCATTCTCAAGTTCACGTTGGTGAATCTTCGTTAACAAGAACACTTTCTAAGCTTAACAACAGCACACACACTTTCACTGTATCTGTAGAGCATAAGACAAAAACTAGGTAAAAAAAAAAATCTAATAGTTAAAAAAGGGTATCTAATAAATGCAGGTTTTTTGCAGAAAACCAACAACACATTAAAAAGGCAGAATATGGCAACATTATTCTCTTGTTCTGCATTAACATCCTATATTTAAAACCATGAGTAGTGCCAATTCTATACTACCTTTCATGGAATAGAGTTTTCTGAAATAAAAAGCATCAAGTAGTTACACATAGAGTATTTTATGTATGCTGTATATCACATGGATATGCTCACAAGCGTGGGGGAGGGTAACATCCTTCTCCTCTAGTTCTTTTTCACCTGAAGGTTTTGACACCAAGTCGCTGACCCTGAGCTCACCAGTTGGCTTGCTGGGCTGGCAGCACTGTGGTACAGGTGTGGGACACCCTGATGATAGTTTCCATAAGAGCACTGGGATCTGAACTCTGGTCCTCACACTTGTGCAGGAACACCTTCCCCATTGAGCTGTCTCCCCAGTTCCTACAATTAGAATCTTTCTGAAAACTGTCTTGATTTTGTGAGACTCACTATAAATATTAAATAAAACATAATCTCTTATTTCTATCATTCTATGCTAAACAATGTTAGGCCATTTACTTGTATTATGTATTAAAGAATCTCAGGTAAATTAAAATGCCAAGCCTTCTATTTCAAGCATAGGTATTTCCCTAACCCCAGATAAAATTAAAACACAAATGCTCATTTTTTTTCCCCTATAAGAATCAACTCTCAGTTTCTAAGAGTGGCTGGTTATTAAGGATTTTTACTTTCAGGAGAAAGAATACCACAGTTACACTGATACCATCCCTAAAATAGCAAGGTCAATGAGGTCTAAATGTCAGCCACACTGAGCACATTGCAAACTCGTTTTATCAGGACTCTCTGCCACCTTGTTTACCACTGAGGACAGGATACATGGCAGTTCTACATGGCCTGTACTAAGGAACCAGAGTTCCTAATTAACACTAAGACATTTCCTAGGAAATAATAACATACCCATAAAGACCCAACTCTGTTTACTGTAGAATTGCAAACATGGGATAAAGGTTTTGGTGGTCTTCAGACCATAGCTGTGCTTCAAAGGTGCCTGCACAGCAAGGAAATGCATTAAGAGTTGGACACATCTTAGTAATCGAGTTGTAATCCTAGATGAACTTATAATTGTGTGTGTCTCTCTTACTGATATTTTGAAGTACAAGCCTTCATTTTTGGTTTGTGTTTTGCATTTAGTTTTTAACGCAAGAGTTTGCTAGACGACCCAGCAGGTCAGTCTTGAACTCAGTATCTTCCCGATCCTACTGACTGAGCACTGGGCCAGCAGGCAAGCACTACCACAGCTGTCTGGCTCTGCAGTTCTTCATTCTAACAGAGTATGATTAGAACAATGGTAAGGTTTTAAACAAGAATTTTTTTTCTGATTTTAATTCTGTATATTTTTAAATTCCTCTGAACCTTCACTATAGCAAGCCATATCCCTTTCTACTGTTCATATCCAATAACCGGATATGCCTCATGGAAGCAAAAGTCCTATCTTCACCACAAAACACTTTCTCCTTCCATTCTTTACTCATCCCAACCAATGTGCCCTTCTTGCTGTGCATCACGTTCTTCCTGTTGGGGACACTGCAGCACAACTCCTCCCAGAAGGGGACATCCCTCGCCAACAGCTTCTTGTGCTCTCCAGTGTCACATGGCTGCATGTGCTGCCTGGTGGCCAAGGCAGTGCCAGTCTTCCTGTCCCATCTGACCCCTTTCTGTTCCTTTCCTGTGCTTCCCTCCCTCCATCTCTTTCTTCTCTACCCTACCATCATTTACCCTTTCTCTACAAATTTCCCCATGTGTTGCTGTAGTATGACCCTTGAAAAGTACCTCAAATGTTTATGACCTTAAATCACCTGCTAACGCCCAACACACGTATTTCATTTGTTTTTATCCTTTCCAGAAGTGCAGATATTCTAAAACTGCACACTACCATGGCTCAAGTCCTCCTTGGGCTATTTAGTAATTAAGTAACCTTGTGCAATAAACTTGAAATATCTATGACCCAGTTTCCCCATCCCTGAAACCAAGACATTAAGTAGGGCTATTTCATGAAGCTCTTCTGAGGAATGTGTGTATTACTTTAAAACCTCACTGCACACACATAAGTCATTCTCCAAACTGTTAGCATTATTAGTGCTAGTATTCTTATGCCTATTCTTTAAGTAATATTGGGAGCAAGACAAAATGTTAAAAGGTTAAAATTTGGACATTAAAAAACAAAAACTCAAGTCTTCAGGTTCTAGAAATAACCAGAAAGTCCTAGTCATGCTAATTACCCTTTAGGACAAAAGTTCTATGATCTATATTATAGCTGTAGAGAATACTTACTGATACGTCGCAACTTCTATTATGTTTATAATTGTCACTTATCCATTTACAATGTCACAGACTAAGGAAGGGGAAACATTTCTCTAAAAATCTATTGTTCTTTTCAAGAAATAAAAACATGAAATAAAATTATAGTATTGACATCAGCACTTACACGACAAAGGATGTCATACCCATGAGATTATTCTGCCTGTAGTGTATTCAACAGAGAATACACTTACAAAACAAACCTAGATAGGTTATTTCTAGGGAGTTTTTACATCTAATTTTTACAAAATTAGCTTTTAAATCAGAATTTAGTAAACAAACAACTAACAATGAGTAGTATGGTAATATTTTATTTGTGCTGAAATGTGATTTTATTTGTACGTTAATAAAGTTGCCTGGGGGTCAGAGCTAATAGCAAGCCATTTAGCAGAAGTCTGGCAGTGGTAGCACACCCCCTTAATCCCGATCACATGGCAGGCAGAATCTCTGTGTTCAAGGGTAAGCCAGCATGGAGACACACACCTTTAATCTCAACACCAACCATAGAGACCTGGAGGTCTGTATAAACAGGCAGAGACGAGGCCATGTGGTTGGGTTTATAACCAATGAGAAGGCAGAACATAAAGTCAATAAAAAGACACACAGGAAGTAGGTCTATTTCTCAGGTGAAGGACTGCAGAGGCTGGTAAGCTAAAGGCTATTTGCTAGTTCTCTGACCTCTTGGGCTTTTAATTCTACATTTGGCGCTGTGTTTCTTATTTAATAAGACCGTTCAGAATTACATCCTTTTGATGAGGCTGAGAGGGTAGCCAACACTTCGTGTTTTCCACACAACCTTCCCCAACAGCAAGTACATTGCCTTCTACTTCTTCCATCCACTGGCTCGAGTGACCACCTTCCTGCTTCCTCTGTTCTGTGATGAGAGGAAAGGCAGCACTACCATGCAGGCAGCCTTCTTCTATGATGAGACAAGGTGCTGGGGTGCCGTGTGTCCTATCCTCGCCAATACTAACGCATGATTGTGGGACAGAAGGTTAAAATAAACAACTGTGAACAGTCTGCAAATTCTAATTCCAAGTTAAATTCAGAAAGTGTCTTCGATGACAACGTTTACAATCTGCTTAGTACTGCTCATCACCTAGCTCAGGCATCCTTCACCTTCAATACAGTTCGTGCTTATGACACGCTACACTGACAGGTAACTTCTGTTAAAGGTCGCTTCCTTTGTTCCCTCCCCTTTCAGATTTTTATTTTACTTCGGACAGATGTCAGGACCAGAGTTCTAAAAGAAACCAGACAACTTCACCAATCCTTCTGCAGACTGCCTCTTAAAATGGCAGCCGTGTTTGTTGTTCACTGATTTTTGGTTTGTTTGGGTTTTTGTTGTTGTTGTTGTTGTTTTTATTAAATCTACAAATTATTTTTATTAAATCTACAAATTAGTACTCTCACCTGGGTCCAAAACCATCAGCTATTCTTTTACTTCCTTTTTGTCTCTTTCATTCAGAGACCTGAGAAGTTAGACATTGTAACTGTTTGATTAAAACCTCCTTGCCCACATGCTCTTCTCTCGTGCCTGCTCATTATACATCTTAAGTTTCATTTCCCCTAACAAAATCCCTTCTCCTTTGGTATGCTGAACTTGAATGTTTGGGGTATATATTAAAGCTATCATCACACTCTGGGTAGAACTGTCTCCATACTCTTAATCTAGCTTGCTCTTCCACAAATTCTCTGAATCTTTTATTGACCACAGTTGCCATTTTGCTTTTCCTGACCTTTGTAACCATACAGAGACTGAAAAAGTGTTGCAATGTCTGCTGATGCTAATAAACAATACTACCAGTGTTCTAGTTCAGGTCATTTGGGAAAATACAATACATCTTCTAGATGAAAGAACCAAATCAATGAATTACAATGTATCTACCAAGTTCCTCTGTGTAGACTTCACATATAAACACAGGGAACCATCGCTGGATGGATGCAATGAGTGCTTCAAAGGGCCAGGGATGGTAAAGCTGGAAAGCTAAAGAACACTTGAGGCTTCCCGGGACTTGTTTCTGTGGAGATCACTTCCACTGATGCACTTAAGTTAGCCACGGCTGCATCAGGATTGGTCTCTGTTTTCTCCAAACTTCTGGACCAGGCTGGGGCTACAGCCCATCCACAGGCACTTGAGCACTCACTTAGCAAGTGATATACATACATACATACACACACACACACACACACACACATACACACATACATACATACACACACATACATACATACACACACATACATACACACATACATACATACATACATACACACACACATACACACACATACATACATACACACACACACACACACACACACACAGATGCATGCATGCACAAACATTCAATATACAAGTTCTGTGTTCACAACTCAAAGAAGCCTATATTCTATGCACCTTCATCAACTTTTTTTTCACATTTTGGATGCATGAAAGGCACTATCTCTATTCCTTTTTTTTTTTTTTTCTTTTTCCGGAGCTGAGGACTGAACCCAGGGCCTTGTGCTTGCTAGGCAAGCACTCTACCACTGAGCTAAATCCCCAACCCCATCTCTATTCCTTATATCATGTCAAGAGAGATAATAAGTTTCCTAGGGCGTAAACTATTTGAAGCATAATTGTACTTTAAAATATCTTCCCTTCTTCAAACAACTATCTAGGAGGACAAATAACTGCCTATTCAATGCCCTACGGCTTCCCCCAGTCTTCAGATAATGTGTCCTGTACTGTTTTAACAAAAAACAATCACAGAAACCTAAAGTGAGAACTTTATTAAAAAAGTGGGGAAAGTATCAAAAAGAATCTAATTATATAAAATTAAGAAACTCTTTCAACGACTCTTGGATATCAGAGGCACATGTGACAAGCACTTCCCTAAAATTGTGAGAGAAAAGAGACATAGCAGTTGTGCTGTGCTTTTTTAAAAGTAATAATATATACCAAACTATAACCATGGACATGCTAGGAGTTTTATTTCTTCCAAGAAGATAACTGTAGTGCTGACATAAACATATATACATATAAATATGAAAACACTATATAAACACCAATTTCCCGATCTTAAATAAAAAAAAAAAAAATGTCTACAGACATCTCATGGCATGTCAATTGAGCCTTTCAACTATCTGCTTTTCAATGAAAGAATTTCCCCCCCTTCCCGAACATGCCTCATGACTCATCAGAAATGAACACCAGTTAACAGGGACGCTCCCACCCCTCTTCGTCCACCACAGTGTTGACACGATTCTGAAATATGCCAGTTATAGCAGACAACAGATACACCGCACTACCAAACTAAGATCAACTCTCCTTGAAGCTCCATATGGGATATGGCTCCCATCCTACCTCTCTCCCTCCCAAAAAAAAAAACTTGTGTACCTTTGATAGGCATTAAGAAAACATCAGCAAACATAACTTTACATGGCTAGAAAAGAACCACGTTTTTTCTTTTTTTGGCATAACACTTTGCAAGGCAAAATGTACTCCAGTTATGAAAATATCCAAAAGGAATGTGCCGAGGACCTATGCCATTGTGCTCTGTTAACCAGCCAGATGCTTTCTCAAGAATGTGATCAGATTATAAAGACTCGACGTACAGCAATTCTTCAGAGCCTATAACACCACAAGAGAAGCATCATTTCACCTTTCCTTGCATGCAAAGCAATGCCCTACTCCAAACAGTGAGAATCTTTTATCCCTGTGAGTTTGTTGGGCTTTGTTTTAGTGTTTTTATTTTCTAAGGAGGGTCTGTGCTAACAAAAGAAAACATATATTAGGCATTTGAAGGTAACTGCTGTTTACTGAAAACTATTTTAAAGTAAATTTCACTGACTTGCTTCTGTTGGTAACTCCAGGACAATGATAACTACAGTGTTTCCAAACATCCAAGAGTAGCAATCATACCCTATTCTGGCCTCTGTGAGGTGTTAAGCTTCTCCTCCTAATTATAAGTCTTTCTCTGTTATTACCACCTCACCATTAACTTTCTAAACTAAATAGTAGTTTTGAGGAAATAAAAATAGATGTAAGGTAGTACTTTTGTTCAAATTTTGGCTACAATGGATGAGAAAGACAAGTCATTTTGTTTCTGTGTATAATAAACATCTTTACCTTATAAAAATAAAAGTCACTTTTAGTGTATTTTGACTAGCAAACTCTAAGCTTTTTCTCAGAATACTGCTGTCTTGCTTTATTTCAAAACAGTGCCACCACACAGAACACAAGCCATATTTGTTCTATCAAGTTTTCTAGTAGCTTGGATGAGAGGGGGGTAAAAAGTTTTTTTTTTAAAAGGGAAATTAATATAATAAAATGCTCTATCAAGGCCAATATTCAATACATTGTCACTATAACATAGTTATATAAATATAATATTAATCAAATATTTTACATTCTTTTCTTAGTACAAAACTTTCACAAGCCAGTATGCATTTCACACCTTAAAGCAATATTCAGAACTAGACACGTTTCAAGCGTACAACAACACATGTGGCTAGCGGCTTCTGTACCAGCCAGCACATTATAAACTTCCTGGAAGATAGAGGTTTTGGTCTAAAAGTCCAGACACTTGAAAATCTCCTGATGCACACTGTCAGTACTTTAAACTGAACCAAACATCTAGTGAACACAGTTTGTTCACTCCTCTACTGTCCTGACCATCATATTCATTGCCTTCTCTAAAGCCCTTTAGAGCATTAAAAAAAAAAAACAAAAAAACTCAGTTGCCCATTCATTTGGGCTTATTCCAAGCGAGGTCTAAGATGCTCTCTAGTCCGCATATCTACCATCAAGCAGAAAGCCAGAAGGGGCAACAAGACCTTTCTGTTTCCATAAACAGAGAGATCAAATACAGGCCTACCGTGTGGTGACAGTGATAAGTGCAGGGTAACAGTTTTACTTATAACAAAACTTGGAAACATTATATAAGAACAGCACCTTCTTCCTCAACGAGAACTATCACTGCATGTTTCTCCCCACCCCCTCCGTCCTCAAGGAGAAACCTTGAGGTAATCTCTTCTTGCTCTGAACAGAACCAAGTGTTCATTTCACAGGAATGCCATGCCCTGAGCAAGAACAGAAGGTCAGAATCAAAACTTAATGACTTCCACTTGGAGTCCGCCTCCAGTGTGGACGTGAACACACACAAACTGTAACACCCCGAGCGACATTAACACTCTGCTTCCCTTCTCACGGGTTCATCCTAGGCTCAGATTTGCAGGGGAAAAAATATGAAATGAAGCATATGCGAGGTCTAAGTCTCTCCCAATAGTAAAATGTGCCTATGATGTCTTCAGTGACTGTAATTATGAAACAGATGAACAGGTTTTCTGGTGCTGACCTAACCTGTTCTAGAAACACAACAGTCAACTTCATAGTTCTCACTGAGGAAACTCTTCGTTAAACAAAGAAATAGAAAGACTTTATGTCTAGATTTGAAGAGAAAAAAAAAAAAGCCTAACAGAGATTAAAAAGAAAATGTAACCCCTTGCAAATACACAAAACAGGAACACGAGGACGTGATATGTGTCTTGAAAGCTAGTTAACTTTAACTGTCACCAACTTTTAAGAAGGCAAAGGCAGAAGTGACAGCCACGTGCTTTCTCTAGTTATGAAATAACGTATGGTCTCAGGCTACCAACTCTAAATCTAACACATCCTGTGTATTGAACTCAATCCTTCAAGGATTCTGCAGTCCTTGAACTTTCATTTTTAACTTGTCTTGGGTGATCAGAATTTTATCTGGGAAAAAGGACCAGGAAACAACACCAGCACTCTAAAGCCACAGCAGAGAATGTGGCCGGGGACACTTAGCATGGTGTGGAAAAGTTATGCCCTGAGTAAGTTCTTTGTATAAACACTATGTTGAAACCTAGGGGAGAGGAATAGCACGTCCATTGGTGTACTATTTCAAAGCATGTTGCAAAAGGCCTGCAAATCCAAAGGCCATAATTATGACTTCCCTCTCCATGTATTAATTTGTTTGTGAAATTCCTCAGAGTATGGCAGATTTTATTAATCGCTTGCTATGGTCTGTGCCTGTGCTGGTGGGCACAGAAACCTAAGACAGTGTCAATAACCTTCCAGGCAGCTTCTAACTTTGTTTTTAATCCTGGGGATGCAGACTGCAGGAAACCAATCTTAGCATCCCAGCAGCCAAATAGGCTACAAGCCAGAGAGACTTAAGAACACACTTAAGCTTGTCTCAACACCCCTGTAGTTGTAACATGCTGTGGGGCTAGCTAGGAAGGCTTCAGCTCCATTTTTATATATGTAATTTTTTGGTTCTCTTGTTACAGTTTCTGGAATCAAAGTACTCTACCATGACACATTACTAACAATAACAGATTCGGGCTTTTTTCTTTAAGAGGTTGAGGGAAGGCTACATATTTTCTTGTTTTTGTCTAAAAAAAAAAAAAAAACAGTCCATACGCTGACTACTTTTCGTGAAGACAATTCGACCAGCCTACTGCGGCTCCACCCTGGAAAGCTCTATACTTACTTTTCTTACAGTTTTTTTGAGTGACGCACTACAAAACGACCAGAAAGGGAGGAAAAGCGGCAGCCCTCTAAAGCAGGGCGTCTTCCGCCCTGTAAACTTGGCAAAAAGCACACTGGACTGAAATACAGCACTCTCCATATAAGGCAGCCCAGCTAAACATGTCATGCGTAATTTATGGGTGGCAGGCAGAGCATTAACCTCTGCGTGCACATACTTGGGCCACATGAAGCCAGTGCTGGAAGGCAGCCCCCCGACAGAAGGATGCGGGCGCGGCCGGGACCCGCGCGGCCGGTGGCCGTCCCTGCCGTCCCTGGCAGAGGTCACCGAGTTCAGAGCACTCGGCCACGCACCTGCCCCCCGCTCCCCGGCTGCCAGCCGTGTCCCGCAGCGCCCCGCGGGTGTCCGCAGCAGCCAGGCGCGGGCCAGGGCCGGGAGCCGCAGCGCGCCGCCGCCGGTGCGAGCCGGGGACCCCCGAGCGCCACCCCAGGCCGCCGCAGCGCCGCCCGCAGCGCGGAACAATGCGCGGCCGCCCCGCCACTCACCTCTCACGTGGCCGTGCAGGCTGCCCGCCGGGGCCCCGACTGCCCGGGGCATTGTGGGATCGCGACTCCGGGGATGCCCGCCACGGGAATGAGAACTGGCCGGGTCGGGTCACGGGAGCATGGCGAGCGCCCCGACTCGTCGGGCTGCGGCGAGAGACTGGGGCATGTCGCCGTGCAGCCTCTTATCGCCGCGCGCCGGTTTCCGCCGCTGCGCGGCCCCTCCCCCGCGCCAGCCCCGCCAGGAAGGCGCGCGGACGCGCCCGCCGAGCTCCCACGCGCAGCCCCGGCCCCCGCCCGTCCGTCCGCCCGCCAGCCCGCTCGCTCGCCCGGGCCCGCGCCGCTTACCGCCGCTCCAGCTCCGAGGGCTCCGCGCCCAGCCCGGGAGGCCCGCAAGGTTAGGCGAAAGGTTAGAGTCAGCGGCCGGGCCTGCCGGGGCAGAAGCGCCACACTGCCTGGAACCTGGAGGGCGAAGGGCGGGAAAGAAGCCGCAAGGGTGTTGGCGGGTATCTTCCTCCAGCAATCAGCACTCCACAGTTTCGGAGTTCTGCGGGAAAATTGATCCGTCACCCAAGCACAAACCCAGGCCACCTTCCCGTCTAACCAGCAAATAAAACTTGCAGTCTAGAGGCTCCCTTACTTCCAACTCTGCAGTGCAGGGCTCCCTCTTTTAAAATAAAATAACATCTTAGGAGATGCAGGAGTACTCCCACGCAAACAAGCCCTGGGCAAAGGCCTGAGCAAATGAAACCCCGGCCCCCTAGTTCACTGGGTGCTGTCCTGTAACTTGGCTTAAAATGAAAAGAATCCTGGGCTTCTGAGAAGAGACAAAGTTTGAAGACCTGCGGACGGGATTTCCTGTGAATTTAGGGAATTCTGATAACTTGGTCAAGGATGCTTTTTAACTAAAAACGCTTGTTCTGTGGTTTGAACATAATTTGAGTAGGGGCGAGGGAATGCAAACTGTAACAGGATTTCTCCCTGCATGTTTGTACTGAGAGAGTGAGGCCGGCTTTCCTAGGAGGAGTAAAAATGTCAGGAAAGATGTTAGGGGGCACAAGTGGTTTGCAGAGGTACCAGCGACAGACCTGAGTAACAGATCCTGTGCTGGGTCCGTGAAACACTGGCTGAATCCTGCTTACCGATCCCTTCCTGGACTAATTAATTAACTAGGGCCACTTCTCAGTGTTAATCATTAAAAGTACCCAAGTCCCCAACAATGGAAACAAAGTAAAATGACACTAACATTTTTTCAGAGAACAGGGACAGGGAGTTTCTAACTGACAATTAGTAACCACCATAGCCCGGGGACTTCCTTTCTTCACAGTGTTTATTTCAGAAGCTAGGTGGAATGTGGGCTATGGCAGAGATGTTAAGTATAGGTAGGAATGCAGGGGTGTGGGGGGTCCTTACACAAGGATTGTACTTTGTGAGCAGCTTGGTAGGGAAGAAACAACCCCATTCTTTCTGCTAGATAGTTAGATGCTATGGGTAGTCAACAACACCAAATGACCCAGAGAAAGGGAGGAATTTCATATTATAACTAGTGCCTTGAAAGATGTGCAGAAATTAGTAAGATAAAAAAAGAGAGAGATGATGGGCTAAGGAGATGACTCATTCTTAAAGAAACTGGGTCTCAAGCATGAGGACCTGAGTTCACACTCAAAGCACCCAGGCAAGGTTCCTTAACCACAGTGCTGGAAGAGTAGGTAGAGAATGGGAGATTCCCAGAGGCCATTGGCCAACATTGAGTTCAAGGTTCAATGAGAGACATTCAAAAAATAAATAAATAATAAAACGGGAAGTAAATTTCAGAAGATAGCTGATGTGGACTCCTGACCTTCACATGTACATACACCTAGGCACAGGGAGTTGGATGGAGGTGGGCCCTGGAACAGTGGAGAAGGGTGGAGCACAGGCAAGAAAGCTATCTGTTCAATTCCATGTAGAGTCAATGCATTCGCCTTCTCTATCCCTGTCTGTAAAAGGAGATTGCAGTGTAGGCAGGAGAGGAAGCCACGAGCTTCAACTTTACTCAGAAAACCATGATGAACTAGTTTGCAGGACCAGGGAGATAGGGAGGAGTGTCTGGACTTGCATTCTAGAAAGATCTCTGGCAAATGCTTAGAGGGTGACTCTGAGTGTATTCAGGGATGTTGGCAAAGGAAGGGTGAATGGGTGTAGACACAGTGGAAAAGTGACTCATTCTGGGACTGAGGAAGGGAGGGGCCTTGGGAGACTCCCAAGGTCCTAGTTCAGCCTACTAGATTGCTACTAGCTTTCAGTTGCTTCAGTTGCTTCCCACTTTCTACCAACAGAAAGAACCCTGACTTCCTGAGAGCACAGGCTACCTTTGCACCTTCTGTTAGCATCCGTGCCCCTCTGCTCAGACCTAATCCTGTCTGAGGAATTAATTTAGTTATGCTCAGACCGCTAGCTACTTCCAAGTGAGGGACTTGTTGATCTTTTTCTCACATGCTAGAAAACATGCCCTTTGCAACTGAACATAGTGAGAAACCGGACTTTGAACCTATGTATGGCACAAGAGGGGAAGCTATGCAACACTCCAGGTTGGGGAACTTCTAGAAACAACAATAATTTAAAAAAAAAAAAAATGGAAAGAGACACAAATTTTGTTTCATCAAATAGAACAAAAAGAAATTCAAGAAAGGCACTTAATGTTAGAAACAATAGAATAAACATTCTAGTTAAAAGCAAGTTAAAGAAAAAAATGTTATTTTACACGATAAAGAGAAAAAGAATGTTATGATCAAGCATTCAAGCCAATGTAAACCTTAGAAATGAGCCAAAATAAACGAAGGTCTGAAACAACATTGCCATTGAGTAAGCCTCACCTGTTATCATTTAAAATTTTGAACCACTGAAACAAACATAAAATCATATGTTAAAAATATTAAACCATGTTGCTTTCAACTATCAATAGCCACTGAGTTACATTTCAAATTGTGGAAACTACTAAAAAAAAATCACTATAGCAATCAAAAGCTAACAGCCCCCATTTAGAATCTACCAGTTCTTCTTCAGGGCCAGGAGACCATTTGGGTTTCTCATACTCGGTGAGATGGTGTTAGAATTTTCAGGCTCATGAGTGCACACCTCCATAAGCACGAAAGGAAGAAAGGGAAATTACAGAGACAATTTCAGATGAAATCAAACTCCATTTTTAGGTAGAGGAAAAGTGTTCACTGCAGGCTCTTGAGCTATTCAGTCCTTTCAGGTCTTAATTATACCAGTGAGTCCAACAGGACTATAGGCAGGGACACAGATTAGGCAGAGAATATCAGCTCCTTGTTTTCCAACAGTATAGATAAAAGAAGGAGTAACATTTATTTTTCTCAGCCAAATGGAAGTCTTTAAGACCCATGTAAGAGTGTTTATGTTGTAAACTCTATGCTCTTTGTTCTATGCACAGCATTCACAGCTCAGTGGTTCCCACTACCGTTTAATATAATGTCTTTTCTGCCTCCTCCTTCCATGTCATCCAAACCTAAGAAAAATGGTTGCAAAAATAGAAATATGAAAACCTTTTGAAACACTTATCTATAATTTATTTTTACTATACTGTGATGAAGTATTTATAATAATGTAGTTATATAATATATGATAACAATATAATACATTGTATGATAATACTGATTAAAATAATTGATTGCATCACAGTATCAAAGCTAGAACCCAGCCTCAGTTCCTACACTTCCTTATCATGCTTAAGTAAAAATAGTTAAGATAAGAAGCTTCTAGAAGTAATTAAAGCAATGCAAACACTTGTATGGAAAAGCACTGTTAAGCCTATGCGCTTGTACCTATGTTATTTATATTACATACCAGGAAAAAGGTAACTTCTGTAGTCTGAATTCAAACTTGTTCACACTGAATATCTATACTTGACAGAGTTATATGAATCTATTTATTTGTCTGTTTATCTTCAAGGGTAATTAGATGTTTCACACACAAAGTTCTTTTAATGCCCATTATCTGAATATAGATAATACATCTCATATACTACAATATGAAACATACTGATTATTATATAAATTACAAAAAAATTAATTTCATATAAAATCAATATATTTTCAATGTTTATAAAATTAAAAGACTTCAAATATTGATTTAATCATGTACTTCTTACATCACCTAAAAGTTAAGTCTTGTGTATAATTGTTTGAAGGTATATCAAAATTAAGAGTTTAGTAGCATGGAATGGTAGTAGGGGCAGAATGTTGGGGACCACTGGCCTGCTGGTGGTGATATATTGTGCACCCTAATAAATTTGCCTGAGGATCAGAGAACAGAGCCAGCCACTAGATTAGACACAGAGGTCAGGCACATGTGGCATACATTTTTAATCCCAGCACTTGAGAGCTCATGCCTTTGCTTGGGAAGCACACATGCCTTTAATCCCAGAAAGTAATGCAGCAGGGCAGAGAAAGGTCTGTAAGACGTGAGGGGACAAGAACTCACTCTCTTTAGGCTGAGGATTCCGTAGAGGGGAGAGCTAGTGGCTAGCTGTTCTGCTTCTCTGGTCTTTCAGCTTTCACTCAGATATCTGGCTCTGGGTTTTTTACTAAAAGACCAGCTAAGATTCGAACAACACCTGCTCTCTTAACAGGAATACAGTGCCATTGAAGCAGAGCAGGATCGTCCTCTGTGCTTAAGACAACGGAAACATTATGAAGTCTCATCATAGGCCTGTGTCCTCTGTTTAATGTGAGCATCAACTGCTTTAGGCTGCTGGGTGCTGTTCCTTCTCTATTCTTATTTCTTCCCTTTCTCTCATTCTTTGATTTCTATCCTTTTTCTTCTTTCCATAGAGAAAACACTGCCCCCCCCCCCCCACCCCTGGCAATGCTTCCATTCGTTGGCCAAGTGTTTAATGCTCACCACCTTAACCAATTACCATGTCTAGGTTCTGTGCTTAGAGGTGAACACAGACTTTCCTCAAAGGATTTTTTTATTCAACTATCAGGGTAGGGATGCAAGCAACAAGCAACTAAATAATAAATAAAAGGAAAGCATAGGGAAAATTGTATACGGAGATGAGCATTTTTAAGTAAAACAGAACAGATAGAAAGGGAAAATTGTGTTGCATAGGATTAATCCCTATTGAGGCAGCCATGTTCTGAGGGGGAAAAAAGGATTGCTTGGGGAAACAACAGGGCTAAACTCACTGTAAGACAGACTATCTGAGGGCAAGTAGACAGAAACGGGCTGCCTAACCTCAAGGAATTTATAGTCAAGCAAGAGGAAACAAGAATCATAAACAAATCACTCTCAAACTGCAAAGCTGTGACCACAACATTTTGGCTCTGTGGGAAGGAAGCATGGATGGGTTGGTTATATTAGAGGTGAGGTGGGCAGGCACACATGGCCCAGGTTTGCTTCTGATAAGGATGACCAGGTTGCTCTCCACTGCCCTCTGATAGGGTCTAGTCTTAGAACAGAAGGCAGGAAGTGCATCACTGCTGAGAAAGAGTCCTGCCATCTAGAAAGGCAAGTGGAAGCAAGCAGCAGGCAGCACAGCCACAGAAAGGTATTTGGGTATCTTTAGCCATGAGAGTATTGCAAGCGCTGTGCATTTACTCCCGGGAACTGAAGGAAATACACGCAATAGTCACCGCCTTGCTTCGAAGTAAGTGAAACAGGTATTTCTACATGTGACCAATCTCTTATTTGGGACCAACACAACAAAGATAATCCAGAATTACTGAAGATGGACTATTGGAATCATTCCCAGGTATGTGGGTATGCATGGAGCCCATGCGCTGATATAGGGAGTCTTCTTCACCCACTTGCCGCCTTCTTCTTTGAGGCAGGGTGTCTCAATCAAACCCAGAGATCACTGATATGATCACTAATTCAGCCCACCAGCTTGACCCTGAGATCCAGGGAGCCTGGCTGCTCAGTAGCAGAATTACAGGCAGGCTGCTAGGCCCAAGGCGCTTTGGCTTAGGCTCTTGGGTTCTGAACTTCAATCCTCATGCCTGCTGTGTACAGATGTCCTAGTTTTCCTTCTTTTGCTGTGACATAAACTGATAAAAAGCAGCATAGGGGAAGAAAGGGTTGATCTGGCTTACAGTTCCCTTACATCGTTGCAGGGATGTTTAGAAATAAAACCTACAACAGGAACTATGAAACAGGTAGCAGCATCACTTGGACTTTCTCATCTACGGTCAAGAGCAGAAAGAAGAAACACATCCTTTCATGTTAGCCCTCAGCTAGCTTTCTCCTGTCCTATAAGGTCTGGGTCCCTGCCTAGAGTGTGGTAGGCTCCACAATGGGCTAGTTTTTCCCATACCGATTAACAATCAAGACGAACACCCTCAGACATGCCCATAGGCCACCCAATCTAGACTAGTCCTCCTTCAGTTTCTCAGGTGATTCCAAATTACGTCAAGCTGACAGTTAAAACCGGCCAGCACACATTGTAAGCACTTGAAACACCCATTTATCTCCCTAGCCCAACTTTGATTTTTGATACAACCATATGGAACAAATGCCATCCCTCATGCTGATCATCATCTTCATATATGTATTTATATGTATATGTATATATGATAGAGGCTGCAGAGTTGATCCTCCCACCAAAGCTTCCCAGTTAATAAGAGATCCAGCCTCCTCTTCTACAGAATTCCACACGGAACTCCTAAAATCATGGAATAATAGTAAGATATGACAGATTTCTAAACAAATGTATCTAAGATAAAAGCGTGTCATGGGGGGCTGTAATTAAAATAATAAAATATGTAACATTGGACTTTAATAAATAAAAAATATACAATTAAACATAAAACAGGTAGTGGGGAGGCCAAAGTAGACATTTCATTATTCTTGCTTATGCTATGTAATTATATGTAATGTTGTGAAACACTTTCTGTTATGCCATGAAATTATATTGTGCTACTAAATACAGAATTCCCTGGTAATTCTTTTGTTACAGTGTGTGTGTGTGTGTGTATGTGTGTATATATATATATATATATATATATATATATATATATATATGTATGTATGTATACATTTGGATTATAGTATATGAAGAGCTAAATTATATACATATACATATATTAACATTCCTTATTGTAGAAAAGTCTGTGACCTTTTTTATGAAAGACATGGCCATAACCTTATTAATTCTTAAAACTGACACTCTCAAATATGACAACAGCCAGGGTTATTTTTCATTGGTTACCTATTCATGCTTGACATTCCTTTCCTTTGATTTATAGTACTCTACATTTCTATCCTTTTTCATTCCATTGTGTTATCTCAATCTCTTTCTTTCTCTCTCTCTCTCTCTCTCTCTCTCTCTCTTTCTCTCTCTTTCTCTCTCTGTGTTTATCTGTCTGTCTGTGTGAATCATCAACTGTACCATCCTATTATTTCTTACTCTTCTGAGATCCCTGAAATGCTTTTAATGTCTTTAAGCCATGTCTCAAGGGATGTCTTAGTCTTTGACTCCAACTAAGACAAAACTTTTTCACCTCAAAAATTGATACAAGTTGCATAGACACATTCTTTCCACTTCACCTTGTTCAAAAGCATATGAACTCAGAGATATAATTATAAATTATTATTTGTGTGTGTGTGTGTGTGTGTGTGCCAGCACATGTATGTACATGCGAGTACTTACCCAAAGAAGCCAAAGCTCTCAGATTACCTGGAGCTGGAGATTTCAGCAGTTGTGAGCTCCCTGACATCGATGCTGGGAACTGAACTTGGTTCTCTACAAGAGCTGTACATGCTCTTAACTGCCATATCTCCAACCCCTGATTTTAATATCAATGCACTGGCCATTGCTTATTAATCCATTTAATAATTATCTATTCATCCTTGACAACATGTGAGGATTTATGGCTGCTGTCTCCCTCAGGGTGTTCTATTAATCTGAGGTGGAGAGAATTTTGGAGAGAATGCAGATGAGAAAGCTCGTAAGAAATACAGCAGTTCAGTTAAGTTCAACAGGCCCTACATGCTTACCATGTGCTAAGCAGGTGGCAAAGAGGACAGGGTGGGGCAAGGCCTTGGTCCTCATGGGATTCTAAGCCACTGGCGAGTGGTAGAATTGTCCAACAACTGTTAACAGCCTCGTGGAGAAGAAAAATAAAATCAGAGAAAAGTCATGAAGGACCCAAAGACAGACAAGTGACTTGATCAGATGCAGAATGCTAACACTCATCACCCAGCAATGTGAAAGGTAAGTGTGGTTTTCAGAGTAATCATATTGCCCTATGGAAAGCCTGTTTGCCATGCCTGTTTTCCAGAGGCTGGGCTGCCAGACAGCAGGAACCTGGCATTTCTTCTGTAAGTCTCCTGGGGCCTTGTAGCTTTCTCTCCTTGCTTCCTTAAACCTAAGTCACAAATCTTCAGCAGGTGATAGGAGATTATCTGATCAAGGTCATTTGCACTAGGGCAAGAATGAAGAGCATTTGTGTCCACCAAGGACAGTTTGTCAGCCCTAATGAACTGCTAATAGAAGTGGCTTTGTGCACCCTGGGGACAGATACCAGCTCCTCCCCTTCACAGGCTCCTCCCCACATTCTTGCCCTTTCTTTCCTTCTGAAGGAAAGGAAAAATAGAAGCAGGTGAATCCTCAGATGTCAGACATTTTAACATGACATTGAACCTCACAGAGGTAGACAGGGTGCTGTTAGAAATGAGGTAGCTGAAATTAGGCCTGTGGATGTCAACTCTTTGGATCAATATACAAAAGCCTAGACTAACAGAATCAATTTCTGGGAGTGAACCCAACATATTGATAACATAAAGCCCCCTGGATGGTTCTAATGTACAGCTTACTGCTGTTGAGCTAAAATTCAGAAATGCAAGTCATTCGGGAACAGGAACAATCCATTGGTCTGCTCCATTTCTGCACGTGATGGGTAAGATTTATTTGGCTCAATAGAAACAGTAGTATCTGTAGGAAAATAGTTTGAACAAAGTAGTGTTCATATGCTTCTGTAAATTGGGGAGTTAGGATAGCTGTGGACAGCAGAATTGCTGAAGGAAGAATGCATTTAGTATCACACTTTCTTGGTGCTTCTCAGGCAAACAAAGCAGGTTTACTCTATTAAATATGTACTATTGGTCCATGGGCATAAAAGCAAACTAGACCAACCATTGAGACCATGCAAAAGATAATCCTACATGTTTTTAAATGCTTAGGTTGCTGTTGCTTTTAATTCCATGCCTTATCTCTGCTACAGAAACATGTCCCAAAACTCTTCGAGAGATGTCAGAGTGTCAGAGAAAGTGTGTCCTAGAACGTTCTTTGTGTACTCAAACAAGAAGTATCCAAAACCACTTTTATGTATTTTACTACATTTTAGACATTCACTGAACACATTTGCATATTTAAATCATGCACACAAATTAATAAATGCCTTATTTGATTTCAGTTGAAGTTTTTGTTTCCAGTCTAAATGTACAGCACCATGAGTTTGCCATCAATCCAGTTGGCCCACCAGCTGTGACTGGATTGATCTGAATGCTCATGCTTCCTCAAAGGGCATCAGCATTACAGAACTACAATAGACTAACCCTCCAGCTTCCCAGTGCTGTATGTTCTTAAACAAGGAGGAGCATTCTTTTCCCTTTTCAAACTTTCAAGTCATAGCTTACCATGTCACCAGACAATGATGCACTTTCATGCTAGATGTTATTGCTATCAGTTTTCCTATCTGGGCTACAAGAAATGGAATGGCTGGCATAATCTCAGCTTCCCCTAGAGGCTGTGGACATAGCGTGAGCAAGAGTAGACTCCAAGCATCTTGGAAAGTTCAGTCTAGCAATGACAATGATTTTGAAGGCGTAAGTTATGACCAGTGAATAAATCATGTGAATGTATTTGGAATATGTAAAAGAAATGTGTATAACTAATGGGTCTAAGCAGACAATTATCTCTTTAAAAGTATATTTTTTTTGTATTTATTTGTTTTTTGTTTTTTAAGACAGGGTTTCTTTGTGTTACATGCTGTCCTGGAACTCGCACTTTTTACACCTGGCGAGCCTTAAGCTCACAGAGACCCACCTGTCTCTGCCTCCCAAGCATTGGAATTAAAGGAATGTGCCACTGTGGTAGGCTTGCAAAGTTTAAATTTAACTTTATGTGTGTGTGTGTGTGTGTGTGTGTGTGTGTGTGTGTGTGTGTGTGTGTGCCTGAGTAAATGTTTGTGCACCACACATGTTCAGGAGCTCTCAGAAAACAAAAGAGGGGGTTGGAGCTCCTTGAACCGTAGTTACAGGTGGTTGTGAGCTGATATGTGAGTGCTAGGAACCAAGCCTGCATTCTTTAAGCAAAAATAGTAAGTACTTAGTCACTGAGCCATGGATCCTGGCTTCCCATCATTATCGTCATCATCATCATCATCATCATCATCATCCCCATCCTCTCTTGCCATCAGATTCAAATGTCTAGACTTATAGACATACTTGTCATCAAAATATGTGCACTAGACTTCTGGCTGCCTCTTCTTTTCTAAGCACAGAATTCTATGACTAGTTGCATGAAACAGTGGCTGTTTCTGTTAACTGGCAGGTAATCTGTAGAGTCTTTCAGGGCAAGGTTGTCAGCCATCTTTGGCTGATCGTTATCACTACAGCACCCTGGCCCTTGCTGGGGTTTTTGGTGTCAATTTCATTCATTTTATAGAATGACTCTTTGAAAGCTGTGACACCAACAGACAAACACTGGCTGTTTCTCTCTAATATTTTCAAGGACTGTAACATGCAAGCTTTGAAATGGCATTTGGAAAAAAAATGAATATCCAATTGTGTTATCTTTTGTTTTGTCATAGATAAAAGTACTTTTAAAAATTGTTTGTCCTTGATGTAGTTACCATTTATCTGTTCCTAGATATAAGCTAATATATGCTTATTTCAAATAATATATCAAGTGCCTATAATAGGAGTGTATTGAATCCTTTCAAGGCAGCACAGTAGAGATATTTATGCATGATTATTCTCAACTAGTCTATAACTGCCACCCACAAGCTTACTCCCATGCAGAGCATAAGTTCCTTCCACAGCTTCAGACGCCCACTCTCCACAAAAACACTTTCCTGCTTGTCATTCACTCTTTACAATTAAATAAAGTAAAAGCTAACAGTATAAAAGAGGCTGGCCACACTGCTCCTGCTGTAGCATACCTTTCTAAAGATAGTTTAAACTAGAAACTGAGTCAGGACATCTTTTACCCTCGGGAGATCTTTAAAGTTTGTTTATCTAAGTTCTGGTGAGTCTGTCTGCTAGAAACCAAAAGTAATTTACAGGGTCCCCAAATACCAAGTATTTCATGAAGGCAATAAAACATTGACTTTGCTAGGTTAGTCTTCAGCATGTGTAGATAAAGGGTACCTTGAGCACCTAATCGTACATAGATAGTAGCCTAAAGTATTAGGAAACAGAAGCACACACATACTTGTGGCATAACCAGAATTGTCTTCACTGAGAAAGAAGTACCCGAAGACATCATTTTGTTCACTGCCAAATAACCTGGCAATTCAGGCTCAACACTCACAGTTGGAGTTCCTGACAACAGTGTACACGTGCTAAACACAGCACCTGAGCCATTTCCTACTGGTCAGAGTCTCATTGGCTGGAACTTGCCGTTGGCTGCTTCCTAGCTTGCTGAATTGATTTGGCCTCCATTGGTAGCAAAGCAAAATTATGCCCGTCCCCAGCCTGGTGGACCTGTACTGCCTGTGGATGCAGCAACAATTCTGACAGAATCAGATTAAGAAATAGGGACTCATTATTTAAGGAAGTACTGTTCTTCCCAGGACATTGGTTCCTGCTCAATAAAGAATAGGATTCAGACAATCTCTTTAAGTTGCAGTTTTCAGTGGATGTTATATACTTCTACTCCATGAAATTATGACCAGAAATGACTTCATGATTGCACCATTAATAAATTATGGTTATTGCTATTATTTTAAGTGGAAATTAATTATAAATTTTAAGATAGAAAGCATTTTTTTTTAAAAAATAGTGACTATTAAGCTTCACATCTATTCAGAATGTGAGGACTCAAGTCAAATACAAAGATTAGGAATCATGCAGCTATGGATTGTAAGATAGTCCAATCATAGGGATAGAGGTTACTTAAGGTTTTTAAACAGATCAGTAGACTGTAACTTTAACAGACCCCAAAACATTTTCTTGAATGAGCAATAACTGAGAAACGTCACTCTTTGGTCCTGCCTCCCAACACCACCAGTGCTTAGCTCAAACCAGGGCCTTGAGCTGGGTAGAGGAAGCATTGCATTGATCTTAGTTATCCAGTGCATTCCTTTGTTTTCTCCAACATTCCTGACGTACTTTACAAGCAAAAATATAAGAAGACAAGCCAAATTAAACTAAACAAACCTACCAATTTCCAAAAGACGACAGTTGCATGGGAACAACTTCCTTTGGGGCTCTAAGGGGGCATATCATATATCCTTTGTTTATTTGTATACACACACTCAAGGAATTTGGTCCAGGATAGAAAATTCAATCACCTTTTGGTGTCTTTTAAGTAACATGAATCTAGCAGTTGCCCAGAACTCTGAGAGGGAAATAGTGGTTGTGCTGCTGAGGACCCACTTGTACCAAAATCTTGTGCCACAAGAATGAAGGACTCACCACAGGAATAATTCACCTTTGAAAGGTATTCTTCTTGAACATGGTGGGTTTCTAATGAAAGGAAGTAGCAAGGCCAATAAGTCAGGCAATGAAGCTCTTGGCTCTTGGAAACGTGTCCTTCACAGATACTGCTCAACAGCTCTGAGTCAACTTGTTAGGCCTTAAGGCATGTGTTCCTCATACATTCTCTTCCTAGAATCTAGTTCATCTCTACACATGTACGCTACTCTTGTTATTCAACTGATTTATCTTCCAATCAATATCTAAAGGCATATGCATTTATTATGCACAACACAATTTCTTGAAATTAGACATTTTAGAATTGTAACATCTAGCTTTTTAACAGATGTATGACTTTCCATAATTGTCGTGTGTGTGTGTGTGTGTGTGTGTGTGTGTGTGTGTGTGTGATGAGTACATTTAATATTAATTATCTTAGTAATGAAGTACCAGTACCGCCTCACTCTGTTTAGAATGGTTGTTATCAAAAAGACAAAACATAACCATTGTTGTTAAGACTGTGGAGAAAAAGGAATCCTTTACACTGACTGTAAGGATGTGAATTGGCATATGCACAGTATGAAGGTGCCACACAAAATTGAAAATGAAACTTATATATGATCCAGCACCACACTATTTCCTGTACATCAAAGAAAACAAAACAATATTTTGAAGAAATATAACACTGTTTCGTTCATTGCTGCACAATTCAAAATAGTCTTTATGAAATCAATCAATCAGTGGATGCATGGATAAAGAAAGGGCATATCTTTCCAATTGCAGAAAACCCATTGTTCTCAAACTCTTACACTTCTGGATTATTCTTCCCTAGCCAGGAAGTAGCCTAAGTATCATCATGTTGTCTCATACATAGTATAGATATTTATGGGTTTATTCCCCCATACACATGCACTTGGGACCACGTGGAATGTATTAAGCAAAAATGTGATAATATGGTGAGTCGTCACACCCAGATAGTTTGATGGTAGAATGGAATGCATTGATAATTAGCTAGTAAGCTCTTTATATCTCTGTAGAACCAGTATAACAAACATTTTGTTCTGTTTTATTTTTTTTTCTTTAAAGGGTGGCAGGAGTATTCAAGGCTGAGTTTATAAACTTACATTGTATGTGTCTGTCTCCCTAAGGGAAGTGATGAGTAGGACTCCCTGGTCCAGCTAAGGTCATCCTTCGAGCCCATACTTTGTCCTAGACCAGCTAGTAGAATTTTATTGTCAGGTTTTGACTCAGACTAGGAGTAGAAGGATTCATATTTCATGCCACTAACTTTCTGAGTATGAGAGAAGGACATTTTTGGTGTTGTGTACATATGTGTGTGTGTGTGTGTGTGTGGTTACATGTGTCTATATGTGTACAAGTCCCTGTGATGTGGATGCACATGTGGTATGTGTAGACCTAGTCCCATGTGCATGTGTGCAGAGGCCAGAGATCCACCTCTGATGAATCAGGCACCATCCACTATTTTTTTTTTTGTTTTTGTTTTTACACAGAGTCTATTACTGACCTGGGATCTGCTAAGTAGGCTAGCCTATCTGTCCACTGAGGCCCCAGCAATCCTCATGTTTCCATCTTCCCAGTGCTGGGATTATGGGTGTGAGCATCTTAGTGCTTACAGAGCAAGCACTCTACCAACTAAGGCAACTCCCCAGCCTGGGCATTTGTTCTTGTTGTCCCTCACTAACTGATATTGAGGCTGTTAAATCAACTAAAAACAAACTTTTTCAGTAAACTATTTAATAGCCCCTCAGCAGTTCACAACCCTCAATCCTTAGTTCAGTCCAACTGATGACTTAAAAGTGACTGTTTCAATTGTTTACATCTCTTGGGATAATTGTAACAATCAGAGGAAATTTATAACCAATACTTACAGAAGTAGCATGCTGGTACTTCTAGGACTCAACAGTCACTGATGCTTTGGAAAGGATAAATGAGGGGACCTCAGAGAGGTTGTCTCTTGGGGAAAAATAACTGTTTCTACTTCATATGCACATAGAAATTAAGGTTCATGGTCACCCTCACTGTTGTAGAATAGCATTTTAAGATGTGTTACATTTGTTTATACTGTGGAACATTTGTTTAATGATGCAAAGATATGTTGCATTCTTTTATGTTGCATTTGTTTAACTCTGTGAAGCTGTGTTACTTTGCCTGTCTAAAACACTTGATAGTCTAATAAAGAGCTGAATAGTCAATAATGAGGCAGGAGAAAGGATAGGCAGGGCTGGCAGGTAGAGAGAATAAATAACAAGAGAAATTTGGGAGGAGCAAGAAGATCAAGGAACAAGAGAGAGGAAGGATGAGGACACCAGGGACTAGCCACACAGCCACACAGTCAGCTATGGAGTAAGAGTGAAAGTAAGATTTACAGAAGAAAAGGAAAAAGCCCAGAAGCAAAGGTAGATGGGATAATTTAAAGTTAAGAAAAGCTGGCAAGAAACAAGCCAAGCTAAGCCCAGGCATTTATAATTAAGAACAAGCCCCCATGTGTGATTTATTTGGAGCTGGATGGTGGGTCCCCCAAAAGAGAAAAAATGAACAAAAACAACTTACAAGTCATCAGTGTACATATTTTCAAATGGCTAGGGTGATAGTCAATTATTCTGTAACAATTTCTTTTTAAAAATCTTATGCTAAAGAATTTAAATAATTTTTGAACCCTTTTAACTTTTATCAAACTTGACCTATTACAGAAATTAAAGGGCAAAAATGTGTAGTTAACCTCTGAAGGCTAGCCTGTCTTATCTGCAATTCATCTAATACAATAATTTATCTCCAAGGAAACTTCTGACCTATGTTGTAATTGCTACTTCTTCTCACACCCAAGTATTTCCTGGCCTGTGTTAATCAGAGATAATGGATCTTTCAGTGCATTCCTGCCCCCAATTCACACATGTGCACATCATTACAAATGTTTGCTCTTTGTCTCTTGGCCCCTAATCTATAAGATTCAACCCTTTCTGAGTACCAGTTCAAGAGATTGCTCTCTCATGACACACTAACGTGTAGACTCCATTCTGCTTTCTGATATGCCAAGTTCAGTCATGCTCTGGACCCGATAATGACCCTTCTTTCACCTTGTTATTGCCTTACATATTATATTTTTAAAGAGGAGATCTCAAGAGCCCAGCCAAGGGAAAAGCCCTTCCCCATGGTCTCTGTTATTTAACTCTGCTGAGCAGATTGGGCATAGCACTGTCATAAGGACCCTTTGGAAAGTGCTGTACTTAACTGATCTATCCAGTGCTTCGCCCTTCCAGATTGGGGACTCCTTGAGCGTGGAAACTTGATCTAAGTTATCACTGCTTCCCTGGCTCTAGAACCATGCCCAAAACACAGGGTTTGGTACATAAATGCACAGAGAAGTGCACTTCAAATTGAAAACCAACATTTCTCACATGAGTTAAAAACTTTATGTAATGCAATTAGTGTCACCTAACAATTCCTCTTGGGTAGGAATACAGTATGGAAAAATGGCTCCATATGGCTCCATATTGAAGTCACAGAGTATTAGAACTGCTTCTTCCTTCTTTGAATTTTCTCTGAAACTCCCTGATCTTGTCTTATCCAAACATCTTATGTAAATGCAGACTTTTCTGCATCTAATTAAACAATACCAGGAATTTCCCTTTAAATAATTTTTTTATTTGTTGAGGTTATAATATAATTATATCATTTAGAGTGTCATTCTCCAGAGAGCCTTCAGTGTGTCACTGCTGCACTCTGTATGCAGTGCTCAGCTATTTAGAACATCAGTCTCTAAGCTGGAGCTGCAAATGTGAGCTCCTGCATCCAAACCGGAAGTTGGCCTGCTTTCTTTATCAAAAACTAAGTAGGGCCAGTATCAAAACACACCAAATGTCCAGCTTGGAGATCAATATGCCAGGATCAAGTTTTGTGACTTTATCCACCAATCCACTCTCCGAACTTGTATGTTTTTCTTACTTAAGAAAAAATGTGAACAATAGCTCTGATTTTGCAGGATTGTTGAGGATGTGAAGTTAATAATATGAAGCACCTGACAAACGATGGCACACAAAAAAATGCCCAGTACTTCATCATCATCATCACATTATCATTTTGGGCCTTACAATCTCAAGAACAGAGGCATATTCTTACATCTTTCTAGATTACATTTTGAATACACAAGAAAGTCAGTTTCCCTAGAGTAGCTTCATAATCAACTTCAAAATCAAAACTAGGTACAGGAAGTATTACAAAACAACGTGCTTAGTCAGGAAAGAATTCTGACAGAGCCAGGCTTATGGACAACCATGACCTCTAACTGTCAAAGGAAAGTATCACATGGATTTCTTGGTGGTAGGGTGGGGATTAAATTGAAGACAGGGGGAAAGCAACACAGAGTATTACCCTGACGTACAGGATTCTGAAATGCTGGTGGCAGGCACTGTCAATTTGTTTGTTTTTAGCTCAGTGGAAAAAAGCTAACACAGGAAGAGAGAGAGAGAAAAAAAAAAAAAACCTGAACGTCTTGGTCTATTTACTGTCTCCAGGGACCACAGTTTGGTTTCAGTTCCCTTGACTCAACAAGAACAGTTTCTCCACCTGACAACTGGATGGGAGCTCTGAGCACGGCCATAACCAAGACCTCCCCCATGCCACCTTGGGACACAGATATTTCTATCTTGTGTGTTTGATTTGTATATGCAGCTCAGAAATGGTGACATTTTGGACTTAGTCATCATTTATCTATGGAGCATGGATTATGTGCTGTGCAATTTACTAGAGACTGGGGGAAGGAAGGGAGAGAGGGAAGAAGGAGGGAAGGAAGATGGATCCCAGTGGCATGCATACACTGCAACCATATTTCAGCAGTTGGGAGGCTAAGGTAGGAGAAGCATGTCCTGGGCTAATCTGAGCTACATATTGAGGCCTGTCTCAAGCAAATAACAAATATAAAAATACAACAAAAAGGTAGAGAGCTGTTAGACAGTCTACTGCAATTAACTAGGTAGCTCGTAATGAGAGACAATGCCTAGGGGGATGTCTGAGCAGAGATGTGAATAAGCTATTGTGTCACAGTGTATGGGAAGAACACGCTAGAGAAAGAAGAATGAGTATGGGAAAGAATCTTTGGTCAGTAATTAGCTGGGAACATGCTGTGGTTAAAAAATGAACTGTAGGGCCAGGAAATACTGAGAGTAAGCTATGAGGAAGGGCAGGCAGGTAGAGGTCAAGACACAGCCTTATCTAGAATTTCAGATTTTTTCCTAATGAGCAAGGAAACCATTTAGAGAATTCTGACCAGAAAGTAATGTGGTTTAATTTACAGATTATCAGGCTGTGCTGGCAGGCACACAAGAGTGGAAAGAGTTTCTTAGGGGGCTAGAAGAGCAAAGGCCACACTGTATTATACTGTTCACAGGGTGTGGAAGGAGAGCCCACCCAGACTTGCTTTGGACCAAGTTCATAGTCTTGTTGGTAGGAAGAGAACAGCTGAATTGATAAGGACATCAATCAACTGAGTAACTGGGATGGGGTGCTGATTAGTGACAATTACTCTGTCTGTCCCAGACAGAAGGGTGGGAAGGGAAAGATTCCATCTGGGAGGATTTTGGAATCATTATTTCTGTTAATATATGAGTGAACAAGTTAATAGTCATTTTGACATACATATGAGTCCAGACATTGGAAGACAGTTCAGGAATGTATTTTTCTATTATTTAAAATTAATAGAAAGTTAAAGAAAGAGAAATGAGCATGTGCAAAAAACCTGGGTCAATGAGCTTGGAACACTGAGGCTAGCTGGATTTTAGAAGAGAAAACACAAGTAACTTAAGATTGCAGTCAGTAAGTAGATGAATGGAAGTTGAAAATGAATCTTTGTCTTCCTAACACAAACATTAGGTTATGTTTATAGTTATAAATTCATGAGTAGACTATAGGGAAGTCTTAGTAAAGGGATGTTCTAGGCTTACATATAAGATGACAGATTTTTCAGTGTGATTTATGATTTCTACTTTTCTTCCTTACAGAATGGTTTCTGTAAATGTGGTTCCATGTGCACATTCAACCTTAAAATAACTGTGGCATGATAAACCTATATAGTTTTCCACTATGGTTACAGATAATCACTTTATTTTCTGGAGTTTTCTTTTTTTTTCAATATCAAAGTAATTTGAGCTAGTATAAAATATAAATTTATTAAAATTGAAATAAAGAAATAAAGCCCAACAAATAGCTCAAGCAGGTGTTGCTGAATTCTATCCTCAACATTTAAGTCAGTGTGTAATGAGTTATCAGTAGAACTGGCAATGGCAAGTTATTCTGTACAGTTTGAAAACAAAGAAAACATTTAACAAATTAATGAAAGGAAAAAATAAAATCAAACCAAGAAGAACGTAAATGTTAAAAAAAAATGGAACTGAACTAAAACAAAATTAATAGTATAGTCGCCCTGATTGGGAAGGAAGCAGGAACTGGAAGGAAGCTCTGAGCCAAGGAAATTATACACAATTATTTGGTGATATTTGGGAGGACTGCAAACAAGTACACAGAATCTCTAAAAGTAGAAATTCTGAAATGCTTCTACCTATACTGTATAGAACTGGGTCAATGTGTAAGCATGCAAAGGTTGTCAGGCCACAGGGATCTCCCCATGGAAGAATGAACAACATACAAAGGAGAGGATAAGAAAGAATCCCTACAAAGATGGATTTACCTAATGAATCAGGATGAACTCAGATTACCCAAAATATGTAGGAACAGATATAAACGTTTTCACATATGTATATTGATATATGCATCTATACTTACATGTTTGTGTTTGCATACGTGCATATACATTACTATATTCTGCTGAAAGTGTCACAAAACAAAAACATGCAAGTGGCAGGGACCAAGTCTTGTAGTGCCACCAACCAAAGAAGTGATGAATGATTCTAGCAATCCAACTGGATGGGAGTTGTAGCAGCTTAAGATAACTTTTCATGCTAAAAGTAAGAAAAATCTCACTAATCTGGAAGATGAATGCCATAGGGCATAGAAACCAGAATGAATGAAGTTCTGATGGTCAAATGTATACAATTTGACTGCAAAAATTTAGGCAATAAAGAATTATAAGTCATGGAAAGCTGGAAGTTCCTTGAGCCCATACCAGCAACATAGATTAAAACATAAATGAACAAATGTGGAAGATTCTTTGGCCTACGGTAGCTTGGAAATAACATGTAAACATCGAGGAAGCACCACAGTTTGAAGATAGTGTCTTTGCAAGATTAGGACTTATTAAACTTCACAATAAAGATTGCACTAGACAAGAATACCAGTAAATATGTTCAGGGGAAAGTTGTCATTATATAATGGGGAAATGCAGGCATTACCTCAGGGAGGCAGTAAAATTGACATTGCCTGTGTTGGATGAGAGAGTATATGTGACTTTCCAAATGTTGGCATGAGGGAAAACCCACACATCTGCAAGACTCCAGCAGAAATGTATAGCCACCCCAAACAGAAGGTGGTGTCAGAAAACATGACCACCCTAAACAGGAGGCAACATCAGAAAGACACTATACAGAAACATGCTAGCAAAATGAAGATTATTTGGATAACTGTTATGTACTGTTAGAAAAATTTATCAGAAGAGATTTTGAATACTTTACCCATAAGGAAATAATACATATTTGAGATAGATATGTTTACCCTGATTTGAAGATTACAGGATCTATTCTTGTACCAACACATTACATGTAAGACATTTCTTAGATGTGTACAGTTTCTGTTTTATACATCAGTTAAATATTCTTGTTTTATGAAAAATTTAAAAGGTGAAGAAAAACTGTTGGTGAAAGATGATATTCTTTAAATTATTTAGTTTTACCAAAGATAATGATATGCATATTTTCCAAACCAAAGAGAGCAAGGAGGCAAAGCATTCAGCATGATGACTGTTAGTTGCAATGTATAGTATCTGAGAAAACAGCCAAGAAAGTAATCTTGAGTGTTTAAACAATAAAATAAAATAAATATGTGGAGTAATGTATATGCTAATTATCTAGAATTACCAATTACAAATATGCACATGCTTCAAAACAATATGTTGTGCACAATAAATATATGCAATTTTATTTGCCAATTAAAAAAATAAAAAGAGAAGTAACAATTAAATGTGACTATCAACTCTAGATTGAATTGGTTACCGGAAGGGATAATATTATAAAGGCTATTATTAAACAACAAAACTGAAATAGGGACAGAGATTGGATAAAAGTAGACTATTGGTACAGATTCACGAAGTAAACATTGTATATATGTGCTAAGAGAGACTACACTTAGGACTGCACACAGAAGTAAAGGGCCTTATGCTCAGTCAGAACAAAGTGAATAACTACAGAAAGAAACATGCATTATGAGACAAAAAAGTGTAAGATGCATGGATACTCATGAAACTATTTTATGACATTTGGGGCTTGAAATTATCTTTATTTTCTGTTTTCAAGACAAGCTCTCACTTTGTATCCAAATGTGGCCCCAAACTCATTGCCTAGACAGCCTCAAAAACTATAGTAATCCTCTTGCTTCCACCTCCCCTGTGCTGGGCTTAGAGGTGTGAATCACTCTATACTCAAACTATAACGTTGAAATTAAGTAACAGTTAAAAAAAAAAGAAAAAGCAAAAGTTGCTGGTGAGTATTGGAAACAGATAGATTCTCTTTGCTTGGCAGCCTTATTGTCATGAAGAGTGCTTTTGTTGCTTTTCTTACTCAGATCTGTCTGCCATGAAAGGAAAGGATGAAATAACTTGCTTAAAATTCATTTCTTGTGAAAACACAAATGAAGTGGATTAAGGTGTCCTCACAAGCTTCTACAACATTTATCCAGAATGAAAACAAGCTGTAATGATGTTTGCAGAGACCACATGACTGCACTTGTTTCCAAGGTGAAAAGAATTTTGAGGATGTGGTAACAACGAACAAAGCAAAACCAAAGACTCACAGTGAACTAAATCTGTAAATGAAATGCTATCGCAGAAAGAAACTTGTTCCAATCCAAGTACCCATAGCAAAAGGCTAACTTTATTCTCATTAACTTAAGGCAATTCTGAAATTATTAATTCTAATGACATTTCCCCATACATTTTCATTTAAAAATAAAAAGTATATTTCTCAATAATATTAAAGGAAAAAGTATGTCAAATAAAAAAATTACAAGCCGTTTTCAGATTTTGTTTACAATGAGGAAAATAAAACTGGAAGGAAAATGGACAATATTAAATCTAAGAACCAAAGTTTAGTTCAGGTAAAATATTAAAAGCAAAAAAATAAAAATAAAAAATTAAACAGCATAAATGTCAGTCAAGTGAAGGAAATGTTAACAGTCATTCCCAAAAGAAAATTTACATTTTTAAAATGTAAAATCCAAGAAATAATACTTCTAAATATTTTCCTACAGCACAGATGTGTAAATTATCATTGAATCTATAAAGATGAATATATCCAGTAACAAAATGGGCTTGTTGTATCTTTTATTTTTGCACAAATAATTTCATAAATTGATATACACATTCTTTGAATGCATTTATTCACACTGTACATTTTTGTACATATAGTAATTTTATTATCTATTCAGAACATATATATATATATATATATATATATAAAATATAAATATGTTGTATTTGTCACTTACTTGTAAGTTACATTAATAAAAAATGAGAATGTCCAAGATATGGGGTATACATTTGGTTTTGAAAAGATAGAAGACCAAAGCATTTTTTTTTCGGTTTTTCAAGACAAGGTTTCTCTGTGTAGCCCTGGCTGTCCTGGAAACTCATTCTGTAGACCAAGTTTGCCTCTGACTCAGAGATCCTCCTGCCTCTGTGCCTCTCACTCCCAAGTGCTGGGATTAAAGGTATGTACCATCACAACCCAAGAGAAGACACAGATATTTTAAAGGAAGAAGATTTTTAAATTCAAATAATATCATGTCTCTTACTTTGCACATAAATCATATTCTGTCAGACACCTAAGTTGCTTCTCTTTATTCTTGCTCATGGAAAAGGGCTGAATAAAGGAAAAACTCAATGGAGAGAGAGAAAGACAAGAGTTTCTCAGTGTTCCAGTGTTCTTAGCCAAAAGTGGGGGAAAGGCTAGGGATGGGGCAGGAAGAGGGAGGAGGAAGGAATCTGTGGTTGGTATGTAAAATGAACAGAAAATTTCTTAATAATAAAAAATATAAATAAATAAACAAGTAAGAGTTTGTTTAAAAAAATAAACAAACAGCACTAGTGTTTCCAAGTAAAATCATTTTTGGTTAAGGTTGGATAACACTCATAAGGAGCAGGGCACTGTCTTGCATGGTGGGCAATTTTGGGATGGTCAGTGTGTGAAAGAAACACCTACTGGCTCTGAGCTTCTCCGTATCAACTCTGCCTGGGCTTCGATCATCTCACATATCCCTGAAGCATCTCTAATATATTCCAGAGCCAACTAGGTCTTGCAAGATTTGGTTAGCAGCAGCTCTGCAGTTTCAACAACCATTCATATCTCAAACAACTACACGAGTGGAATCTAATGAAGCATCAGTGTCTCCGTGTGTATTTATCTTTGTCAAAAGCCAAAATTTGTTTCCAGAAATGTGTTACTTACAATATTCCTTCTAATTCCACCTAAAGTATTTTGACTTGGGGACAGACTCCAAATGCTCTGCTTAAGCGAGTCTCTGAGAAAAAGAAACACAATGCTAATGTTGTCCAATGTCCCTTCAACATTCACATGTCTCCTGGAAACAACCAGTCAAGCACTCATGTTTCCTGTCCGTAAATAGATTGTTTTCAAAGATGAAATTCTAAACTCATTTTCCACAATCTAGAAGCAGGCTGCTAACTCAGACTTAGAATAATTCACATCAACAACAAATCTGTCCTGCCAACAGGACAGCATGTTCTCGACGGCATTGGCCTTTATTGCCTTGAGTTAAAGTGGTAATCAACTTTCTCCTTAATTTTCTCATGGTTCTTACACAATATGCACTGTAATGTCACATAATGTACAGCATATTCACAATACTTAGCAGTTCATGATATCAAAATATCTTATAGTTAAATGTACAGATATTTGAAAATACGGGTATTGATAAAATAGACACTAGAAGTAGTATTGTTGCGTTAACATAACCAAGGTCAGATAGAAGTATTAGTGAGTTAGTACGTGATACTTAGAGATGAGGAGGCACAATGTTATGGGATTCTAAACTACCAACTTACTTTAAGTTCTGGTTAAAATGTACAACTTTCATTATCAATTACTTTCCTGAATTTACAATGTTAAACATTTGCTTCCTGACTCCATTGTAAAAAAAAAAAAAAAAAAAAAAAAATAGTGACTATGGTTAGAGTCCCAGTGTGTGAAAATAGTTTTCAACAGTCAGTGGGTACCAGGGACTCCAACAGAGCTAGGAAGACATCATTACTCAGAAATACTGAAAAAACAAGACCCAGCAAGAAATGAGATAGAGGGGGTTTTCTTTACTGGAGGCTGATTGTCTGCTTTAAAAGTAAAATTAAATGTGCTCTCAGATAGGCAAGTCTAGATGTTTGTTTTAGCAAATCTCAAACAGTGGATGTGTAATGTATGCCGTTTTCTTTTGTTGTTTAAGTTTTGCTAGTTTTCACAGGCAAACTATGAAAACCTCAAGTGTGTAACTGAACAGCGCTCTTGAGCGCCATTGTTCTTCCAAAACCGTGGTTGTTGACTTCAGTGTGGTATAATGTTTTTAGCAAACTTAAAAAACCAAGAGGTACTAAAAGGCAGATTACTTTTATGCATTGTTATAGATTTAACTTGGACAGGAAGCTTCTGACACCAGCACAAATAGGTAAAGGGCTTCTTCGGGACTTAGACTGTTTTAGGGTTTGACTCATAAAACCCATTTAGTTTGACTTATAATTACTAACATGAATTATCTTTGTCCTAGTTTTTTTTAAACTCTATTAAGTATGATAAATTCAAAGTGCTCTTATCAGGAAACTTAGTTTTGCCTATTTAGTTTTCAAATTCATGCAGTAGATTTATATTTCAAATCATTTTTCAAAATTTAAATATCATAATGTAGTAATATGAAAAAAATCCCAAATAGTACATGTTAAATAACATTTTTATAGTGGGTAAAAAGAAATATATTTTTTTAAGAAAAATGCTCAATAAATGAGACATGAAAAGAGTAAGAGACTGTGAGGGGCTTTAGGAATGATAGGAATCAGCTGAAGGGAGGAAAAATACACATTCAAATTGATTTCTAATCCTGAAGTTTATCCAGCGTTAGCTGTGAGTGTGTGTGTGGGGGGTTAACCTATAAGTAAGGAAGACAGTTTTTTATTTAGTAGCTAAAATAACTTTCAGATCAAAGAGAACTTTATTTTTTTTACAGCTTAGTAAAACACTGTATATGAGGCTAAAACTTAGTAAATTGATTAAACTTTCTTCATTTAAAATTTTTACTCTTTACATGAGAGGAATACCAGGTGTACACAGGCTAGTTTGCGATCTGGCCAGCATTCATACTGTTATATTATTGGCATAGAAACAGAAATCCAAATAATAAAAGGAAACGCAGCAAGTAACAGGCTCTTCTTACCTTTGGGCCTTGTTTATAGTTGCCGGTCTATCTGCCCCATGGGTGTTTGAGGAGCACTGCTCTCTGCCAGACTCTCTTCAAAAGTGGCAAAAACACAGAGGTTTTGCTCTGCAAAAGGATAGTGCACAAAAAGAGGAAGTTGCAAAATACCAGTCATTATGCTTTATAAATTCTGCACAGAAGAGAAATTATCCACAAGGCCCTTGCATTCATGCAAAGTGAACTATAATCTGTGCCTCTGTTCATATATAATTAATGGGTACACATATTTACTTAAACGAATTTAGAGAAGTCCAGTTACTGAAGTCTATACTCCGTCAAGTAGTGCTCACTTGTGGAAGAAAGTAGGTCCTTGTGGCTAAATAGTACTTAGAGAAAAAAACAAAACCAGAAAACAAAACAAAAAACAAACAACAACAAAAAAAAACCCCACTGTTCTGTGTAGGAGAAGGTGGGATTGTCACATGGCACATAGGCTTGCTTTTAAAGATCTAATTAATTTAAAGGCATTGCAGTATGACCCATGTGCACAACAGACTACAGGAGAAAAAGAGGTGGGGGAAGGGAGAGGAAGAGGAACAGGGAGAGAGAGACCATGTAAGCTAACACATTTTCCCAGAATTGGGTAGTGGTTCTTTACCTGTAAGTCTTAAACTTCCTTTCTCATGGCAGTGGTCTGTTACATGTAGATAAAGCACTGCAAAAATGAAACTGTTGCTTATCCACAATCTCTCACAACTTCAGCTACAAGGGTGAAAAACAGGCACAGATCTTGTGTCGATGAACATGTAGGTGGTGAAGTCTCTTATGAGTTAGGAGAGTAAATGGAATATCTGAAGGAGGATGCCTGAAAAAGAAGTCATATGTTTACAAATATTAGGAAGAGCTAACCAACACAGAAACCATAGACAACTACCATAAAAGTCTCTCTATGCAGATAGCCATGCATATTTCGTATATAGAAACAGAGATGCACAGTTCTCTCAGGTCCAGTCTGACAGATAAGAAAAGCCAATGGGTAGCCAACCAGTAGCACTTCCTCCCACCTTCAACAGCTTATTGGGGAAGAGAAGGAGGTGGATTGCAAGAACAAGACAGGAATTATGCAAAGCTTCCCACACTGCAAGAACCACTTATTGGACTTTAGAAACCACCATGCTGAGGGCACCACATTCAGCCTTTTTTGCTTGTTTGTTTCTGTTTTTAAAAATAATTTCTTTTTTTTGTGGATTATAATATAATTACATCATTTCCCCCTCTTGTTTCTTCCCCTCAAAACTTCCTGTATAGTTCATAGTCTCTTTTTTTGTTAATTGTTATATATATATAATATATATATATACATATATATATATATATATATATATATATATATATATATATATATATTTATAAATACTTAGATGTTACCTGCATAATATTACTTGTATGTTTTCTGGGCTGATCATTTGGTATTAGATAACCAATTGATGTATTCCTCTCCGGGGAAGACAATTTCTCTAGCTGCCAGCAATCCTTAGTTCCCTGTTGTTCTTTGCGTAGGGTTGCAATGGATAAATAAATCCACACTATAACCCTGCACATATGGCCCAGAGATCCTTAAAGAAGAAGGGCAGAAAGAGTGTAAGAGCCAGAGGAGCAGGGAGTTTCCTGGGAGATGATGTCTCCTAGGAATGTCAGAAGCTACGCCCATAAAGTTTCACCAACCTGACTGCCAAAACGTGAGTAGAACAAAGGCAAAAAATAGACATGCTAACATGGATTGGGGGAAAGCCCAAGAGGCCTCAACCCCACACGCTTAGCTTCTTATTTAACTGTGTGGTCAAAAGACCGATGCACTGGGAAATGATTACAAGTGGAAACATTTTGCATATTACTTATTCACATATTTAATGTGTATTGGCAAGGAGTAAAATCAAATAAGCCAAGCTAAGAGAGTTACCTGCAGTGAAATACCCCAAAAAGAAAACTAAAACAAAGCAAAAAATGAAAACAAAACAAAACAAAACAAACAAAAAACTACAAACAATAACAGCCTACGTGTCATCATCTAAAATTTGATTTTAATTCTTCAGTAAAATCCTGGCAGAATACTCCATGAAGGAAACGCCACTGATGGGATTCGTTTATGCTTAGGTGACTTTTTTTTTTTTTTTTTTGCCATGATTCTGTGAGTAAAACCGGAGGCCCAGTCTTACCTCCTCAGCACCCGTGGGCCCACTAGTACCCCCTCATCTGTGGTCTCCCTATCTAATGTTTCAGTTACAAGTGCCAACCACAGTTCAAAAACATTATATGGAAAATTGTAGAAATGATATATAATTTTAAATTTTCAGAATTCTGTAGCATGATAAAATCTCCGTGCCAGACTGCCTCTTATTTTGTAGAAAGTGAATCATCTGAGTGCCTGGTGGATCCACATTGTGGGCATGACATTAGTGTTCTTAGCACCTCTGTCACATTGTCCTAGGCCCTACACTCAAGTACACCCATTTTACTTAATCATGTATTTTAGAGCAGTGATACTCTACCCACTTTAATGCACCAAAGAGAAGACATGAAGTATACATTCTAAAGGAAAAGGTGAACATTCTTGGCAATTCCAGAAGAAAAAAAATGGCATGGTGGTATAGTTGTGGTTCATGGTAAGGGCACAGGAAACAATGGCATGGGTAGGGCTTGATACCAGCTGCTCTCAGGCCTCTGCTGCAGGGAGACCTGGAAATGTGTCCTCTGAAGGTAAGTGGGCAGACCACTGCAATCATGGACCTTTTCATCAGCACTGGTGTTCCCTTTATCTGAGAGGTGGGTTTCCATGCTTCTCCATAAGTACTTTATTAAGGTAACTATGCTTGAAGTTCTGCCAGTTTCAGGACTCCTCTTGACTAACCTAGTCCCACCTGTTGCTCTCTTTTTCTTCCTCTGAATTTTTGAGGTAATGGCCAACACTGATTCTCCTCGAACCCTCTTATCTTTCTTCTGTGTTTGTGTCAAAATGTAACATAGATTTCACCATTTCAGTCATTTTATGGTACAGTTCAAAGTCATCAAGTGCACCCACATTGTGGAACGTCAGCACTATCAATCTTCAGAACTTTCTCAGTGCTCACTCAACAACAACTTGTCCTTGTTCCCTCCCCACACTCCGGGATTTGACCACTTTAGGTCCCACTTGTAAATATACTCCTGTGGTCTTTGTCCCCTCCCCCCATGCTTGGCTTATTTCATTTAGGTTCATAGGTGTCTAGCATCTGACCAAGTTATCTTCCCTTTTCAAGGCTGAACAATGTTCTGTTGTATACATATGCCATATTTTATTCATCATCAGGGGGCAGTTGAGTTGTTTCTTCCTTGGGCTGTTATGGATGCTGCTGCTATAAACAATGCTGTGCAAGCATCTACTTGAGTTTCTGCTTCCAGTTCTTTTGGGTATGTGCCCTCAAATATGTATATTGTATGACAACACCATGGTTAATGTTTGGAGGGAGTGGCACACTATTAAGCCAACCTCGTGTCATAGTTCTTCTGCATTTGGATCCCTGCTTCCTCTAATTCACCAAGACTCCTTGCTAGGCAGGAAATGAGCTCCCTATTATCAAACTGCAATGACATTTAAGCCCTCTTTTGCCAACTCTTTTCAGCACATGCCCTCTACTGACCACTTCCTCTCCCGGGACACACTTTCTGAGCTTCGATTGTGACCTTCTTCTTCACCTCCTCTGACTGAGCATCAACTTCTCTGATTTTCTTATAGTAGCTTCTAGCTGTGCACCTATTAGATTCTGCTTTCTTGGAGTTTAGCCTGGTAGATCTCCTCATCCCATTGTCTCCTTGACACATTTCTACTTGAAGTTTCCATTAACAAAGACTAACACATGCTAAATCTTTCCTTTCAAACATGTTTTCCTGAAGAAGTTTTGATGTTGTATGATTCCCTGTGATCTGGAGGGAAAAAAAAAGAAATCAAAGATCAGTCTCTACTATCCTTTAAGGATGACAAATCTACCATCACTTCTGTGTCATTTTCTCATCTGTAAGGGAGCCCTTAAATATTCCCCTGAAATATTACAAGCCATAAAGAACTTTCTTAACAATTGTAGTATAACATGAAGACAAAACCAAAGTCCATTTGAATTCTCTCCAACATTGTTTTTCTCCCCATGATGTGTAAGCACTATGTATATATTTGGTTTATGGCCGTACCACCCCAAACACACCCTCTCTCATCTAATGTAAGATTCTTGCTACCTGTTTCCTATAAAATTACACCTAAATATTTATAACATATACCAAATTAATTTGTTTTGTGAGACTACTTAAAGTAACATAAAACATCATTGCATGTTTTCTCATTGTGTCTTTTAAAACATAATTTGAAGATATTTCTAAGATTTTTTTGTGTGTATATTCATGTGTGGACATATTTGTACAGATATGCATAAGTGGAGGCTACTGGTTGACAATGTATGACTCACTCAATACCCCTCTTTCTTTCTCTCTCTCTCTCTCTCTCTTCTTTCTTTCTTTCTTTCTTTCTTCCATCCTTCCTTCTTTCCTTCCTTCCTTCCTTTTTTTCTTTTTTTTTTTTTTTTTGAGGCATGTTCTCTCTCTGAACCCAAAGCTAACTGAGCTAGAATAGATCCCAGGACACTCCTAGGGAGCATCCTCCCAGTGCTAGGATTACCTTGTACCTGGGATCTTTAGATTTTGGGACTTGACTTTGGGTCCTGAAGCTGACAGGACAAGCACTTTAACCAACTAAGTAATCTCCCCAACTACTCTTGAAATAATCTATATATGGATTTCCTTCGTTGGCTGAATTTTATAATTCAAAACAGTGTCACAGAAATAGCATCATGAATGCCTCCCTAACAAAATCACAATTCTTCCTCCCAGGAAGATATAGGGCCATATGTATGTAAAATTTTAGTTGTCCCTGCTAAGCCACCCACTCAAAAAAGGCTTTCAAGCATAATAAACTGCCATCAGTTTTTGATCTTCCACACTGTTGCTAATACATACCATTGGACATTAAAGATGTGCCACTCTGTTGGGTAAAGAAATGTTGTCTTAATAATTTTTTAGTATGCCTTCCTAATTAAAACAGTAGAACAGCATTTTAATGTTGCAGTTTTCTTTATTACTATTGCTTTCATTTCATAAACTGCCTACTTGTGGGTTTCACTTGTTTTTGTCTTGGATAGTTCTGATTCTTATTAACTTGAAGGGTTAACAGTACATTCCATTTTAGCGTGTTGCACTCATCCCTTTTGGATGCTGGGGTAATCATTCCTGCATCTATTTTAGGGCTTTCTTTTTCAGTACTGGAACCTTTGAGATGACCCTCATATTCCTTGATGATTTTCCTGATTTCTGGGACAAGATACTTAGATTCATTTTGTACGTTTTCTACCCTGGATCTTGCTGTGGATATCGCTCTGTGTAAATAAAGTTCTGATTGGCCAGTGGCCAGGCAGGAAGTATAGGCGGGACAAGAGAGAAGAGAATTCTGGGAAGTAGAGGTTGGGGAGAGACACCGCCAGCTGCCGCCATGAGAAGCAACATGTAAAGACACTGGTAAGCCACATGCCATGTGGCAAAGTATAGATTAACAGAAATGGGTTAATTTAAGATAGAAAAGGTAGATAACAAGCAGCCTGCCATGGCCATACAGTTTATAAGCAATATAAGTTTCTATGTGCTTTCTTGGTTGGGTCTGAGTAACTATGGGACTGGCGGGTAAGAGAGATTTGTCCTGACTGGGCCAGGCAGGAAAACTCTAACTACACTGGATCTAAAGCCATTCACTTCTCCTAAGAACCATGACTTCTTTTAATAAAATGGGATTTTTAGGCAGCCACAATTAAACCCCTGTGTAACTTATTACTGAGTTATTGATAGCATTTGGAATAAATTTGGTTAATCAATGAAAGTTTATTGGGGGATTAGAGTGGTGGCTTTTTGGTAAAGAGCCTGTACTGCTCTTTCAGAAGGCCCATATTTAATTCCCAGCATCTATGCGGGGAACTCACAGTCACCTGTGACTCCAACTCCAGCCAGATCTGGTACTTTCAGCCTCTGCAGACAACTATACCCTTGTGTACATACCTACAAGCAGTCTCTCTCTCTCTCTCTCTCTCTCTCTCTCTCTCTCTCTCTCTCTCTCACACACACACACACACACACATTCATAATTTAAAATAATTAAAAAAAATACATAAAATCTTTTAATTTCTTCTATATGCCAAGCAATACATTCTTGAAAAGCATATGTATGTACACACATAATCATACACACACCTTTGTATATCAGACATTCTATAACATGAATGAACATTAAATCTTATATTTGTTAATATTAATTAATTAATATTTGTAAGTGCAATGTAAGAAAATATCTTATTATAGACTAAAATTGGGCACAATTTTCATTTAAAAGGACATTCTGATAAAGAAAAGCAATAAAATAATACTTGTTTATTTGTATTTAGATTATAGTAATAACATAATAATAATTAGTACCAATAATAATTTAATTATTTTGATTAATAATAATTGAAATAATATTCCAAAGAAATTTTAAAGGTCATGTAGTTTGGAAGAGGAACAGAGATTCCTTATTTTCCATCATTTTAATCCATATTTACTACTGTAAATCCATTTTCAGCTGCTATCTCTCCTCCTCTTCCCCTCCCTTTCCTTCTGTTTGAAGGTTGGGAATCTCTAGTATGAAAACCTAAAATCTGGAATATTTAACGACAGAAACTTATTTGAGTGCCGACATAGTGTTACATGTGAAACATTCTACTCCTGACTTTATATGATCGATCACAGTCAAAATGTTGTTTGAAATTATCTTCAGGATTTGTGTCTAGGGTATACATGAAATGTAAATGAATTGAGAGTTTAGACATAGACCCTAATCTCACGTTTATCACTATGTACAAGCAAATATTCCTCCACATTTCAGATGAGATATATTCCTAACACATAAAAGTATCAAGGAGCTAGAGTAGTGACTCATGGATAATGAACTTGTCCCATATGTTTGAGGACAGGAGTTTGGATCATCAGAACTTGTAGAATATTATTTTAAGGTGTGTGACTTTTGTTTATATTGCATTTGTTTAACTCTCTGAAGCCATGTTACTGTGCCTGTCTAGAACACCTGATGGTCTAATAAAGATCTGAATGGCCAATGGTGAGGCAGGAGAGAGAAATAGGTGGGCTGTCAGGTAGAGAAGAAATCTGGATGGGAAAAGGAGCCAGAGAAGGGGAAGGACTCCAGGGGCCATCCACCCAACTATAGAGCAAGTCATGAAGAAAGAGTAAGATTTACAGAAGTAAATTCAGTGGTGAGGGACGTGCTTCTGGTTCACTGATTTTATTTGTCTGTCTATCTATCTATCTATCTATCTATCTATTTATTTATTTTTGGTTTGTTTGTTTTTGGAGCTGAGGATTGAACCCAGGGCCTTGCACTTGCTAGGCAAGCACTCTACCACTGAGCTAAATCCCCAATCCCCACTGATTTTATTTTTAACTTGTTGAAGAAAGGCTTTAATATTTTAACATTCACATTTTTTTCTGGTTTTGTTTTCATTAAATGAAAGAATCAAAGAGGAAGGCATGGCCTGATGTTTTCAAGCATCTCTGACCTCATGTTTCCTTATTCAGAAACTGTGAAGGAGACTTCCAGTCCTGCTGGGGCTAGAATTTCTGAGAATTAATGGACTATCAAAGATAGAGAGCCAAGAGGACTGTGTTACCTACTAAGTATGGTGCTAGTAATTTCCAAACCTGACTTGACACTTAGAATTGAACAAATATTTATTCTAGTTGGTCAGTTTGGTTTTTGAAGCATTGCAAAGATTTAAAAACTAAATCTGATTGCAGTAATATTGAAGATTTTTTAGAGATTCATTCATTTATTTAATATTTTTTCATCTGCAATTTGTAAAGAATACCAAAAGCAAAGGAATAGGAAGAAAACCCATTAACAGTCTTTATGCCTTTTGCAATCCTACTCTTTGGCCCAGATGCTGACCTCTACATACTTTACTAGGTTGCCATGTCCCCTCCTTGCTAACTCTGGTTAGTGGAAACACCCAGCATTGTGTGTAGGCAAATTTTGAGTGCCATATTCCTGCTAGGGCATATATTCAAAAGTGACTAAATATCTCTCTACCTATACTTTCCAGTCCTGATTTGTCCCCAATTCTTTAGCTTTCACTCTAAATTTCCACAATGTGGATCTTCCTTAATGTTTATGGCTGAGGTGGGACTGCCTCCCTACCTAGGCAACCTACCAGGTGCTCTGTTAAGCCTCATGGACTCTCCATCATGCCAACACCTCTAAGTAAGTTCCTTTTCTGAACACCTGAAGTTGTTATTTTTAAATACACCACTCAAGGAGACCTCATTCAGGATGTATTTTCACCTTGTCATGCAATCAAATTTCAGTTTAGTTTAACACATTAGCAGGTGTAGAGTGTCAGGGAAAATATGGAGGTGCAAGTTTAGGGAGGTGTGCTAAGTAATGGGAAAACAATCACTTAACTGAGACCCAAAGAATGAGTTGGACTATGTGGGTATTTGGCAAGGAGAATCAAGTTGGAAAGGATATGGCAGTCAGAAAAAAAGTGTCACATTCACAATGCTGTATAAGGCATGCTACTCAGGGGTTATCAATTTCCATGCTGGGAAAAGCCTTGGCAAAGAAGTGCTGCAGATCAAGTTAGAGTAAGGAATGTGTGATATTGTTAGAAAGGGCTTGATAAACATCCTCTGAATAACAGTGGAATAAAACAAAAAACAAAAGCAGCACTCAGAATTGCGTCTGTGCTTAGCACACAGACTCCGTTTTCATTCCATACCATAAGAAAACAAGGAAATGAAAACAAAGAGCTCCCAATGTGAATAATTAGGTCTTTGTATCTTCACCTTTTCATGACCATTACTGATCGATCATTTCTTGCAGAGTATCTGCAAGATATTTCTCAGAGAAGCATGTCCTTGCTTTATACCTGCTCAGGTGAGGTGGGAGTGAGGCATTGACTTCTTGGACTTGTTAGCATTGCTGCAAACATGTGGTCACTGTCTGTAAATAAATAATCCTTTTTCTTTGCCAAAGCTCTGACTGCTATTGTATAATCCAAGTCAACAAAGAAGATATAGTAATAGACATCCATGTTCTCCTTTTAGGAAATTCTGAGGAGCCACAGAGAGCCAAGAAGAGAAAGAGAAAAAGGTGAAAATGAATTTTAAACAGAGGTGACAAGAATATTGACAAAGTACCTAATTTAACCCACCAATAACATAAAAACGTAACTATTTCAATAGGAAGAAATACAGAAAATCATGTTATTTGCACTTTTAAATATGTATAAATCACTTAAAATTAAATCCAATGAAAAATTCAGTATTCAGTTACACTAATCTAATCCCATTTCAAGTGCTCATCAGCACCAGGCAACATCGTCCTGTACTGTCATTGCTAGAGTATAATGGGAGTAAGCTGAGAAAAGATGAAATTATGTTTCAATGAAAGGAATCTGGCAGCTACAGCATCCTTAAAGGTTTGGGTTTCTAACTCAGGTTAGCAATGATGCCATTCCCTAGACTTCCCTCACATACTGTGAGGTTTTCTATGGAGAAAAAAGTTGCTTTTGCTTTTAGAGTAGGGCAACCAGAGAACTCATCTCACATCCTGTATGGTTTTCTTTTTGAGGTGTTGGATGTTGCACCAAGAGCTCTTGTATGCTGCACCCACGGTGCCACCGAGCTACATACCAGCTGGGTTGTGCTGATTAGAGTTCTCTCTATACTTTCTTCTATTCATATCAAGGCTTGGAATATCTCCATGGCATTTAGTGACAATGGTTTTCTGATTTTTGTTTCAAGATCATTAGGTAGAGTAAAAAACAGATTCAAATACAGAAGAAACAAAACAGTAAAATGTTTTCTTATGTATGAACTAACTAAAAGATAAATCTTTACTTGATAACTGCTTACACAGGAAAACAATAAGAATCTTTGGATAAAGAAATATACTATTACTTATACATACAAAGACAATACTTATACAAAGATGTATGAGTAATCCAAAGATTCCTGACCCATCCCATTTTCCCATCATTGTGGGGTCTCAACAATTATATTTATTTTATAGAACCATTAAATTATAAAATACAAATCATATCCTTTCTAATCTTATTAGATACATAATATAATGTTATGCTTTAAAACTAGTTTTTCCATTTTTAATTTGATGTACTTAAATAGCCTTAATTAGATTTTTCTGATTGACACTTTATTTTCTATTTTTGTAAATATAAAATGATATAGGGATATGATAATTTTCATTCCTGAGAATTTGTTAAATTTTAACAAATGGTTATATAATATATAAATTCTAAGCCTTAGAATTGTCTTAGAAAGTGGATTATACTTTTAAAAAATCAAATCTTTCTCTCTTTGTGTGTGTGTGTGTGTGTGTGTGTGTGTGTGTGTGTGTGTGTGTGTTAAGAAACACTTTTTTCCATAAAAGCATTTCAAATAATCAAGCAGATTTTTATATAGTAAGTGAAATGTTTCCCTTCTGCCAACTGGATGAAGATACATTTGTTATTTCTATATTAAAACAAAAAACCCAATATGTATGCATAGTACATATTTTGCACAGCATAGGAGTATGCGTGGCAAAATGTGGATTAGATCAAGAAAAATAATCCCTAGAGTGAAGTGTTAGAAAATATCACACTTACACCTAGAGGGCTATGCAATAGCCTTTGGTGGCAGCCACAGCAAGCCAGAGCCACTGTGAAATGAAATGTGGGTTGCTTTCATAATGAGAGTTCCAGGAAACAGTGGTGCCATTAGTGTTGGAAATTCTCATAGCATGATACATTAGCTTCAAGCATTTGCTATTTTGTTTGTTTGTTTGTTTGTTTGGAGCTGCGGTAAAATTTGCATTTGGAAATGGGAAGATTCACAGTAACATATTCTGAAAAGATGAGGTAATTCTGTTTGGGGAAGCAGATCCATGTTTACTGAAAGCAGCTGCCTTTCTCAATAGTATTAACTATTTTTGACATTTGAAGACCAGTTCTGACAGTAGATGGCAAATATAGACAGCCATCTGGCCACTACAGACAGCCTTTGGACAGGCATTCTGACATATTGAAGAGCTTTACAATATACTATTTTGTTGTAAAACATGAAGAAATTGAAGCTTAATGCATTCTTTCTTCCCAAAAGCCAATCAACAGCAGTTACAGAGCTTTTAAAAGGCTTCAGAGAAGTCACTTCTGTTCCATGGTGACTGAACATTCACAAAATTATCGAAGCTCTAATCCACAGCACAAGCTAAAGAAACTAATCTGTCATTCTGCACTCAAATAACTCAGTTCATTGTGCAGTGTTTTTTAACTTTCAGGATAATGTACTGTGCTCCATGGAAGTGCTTTTCAATGAAAGAATGCATGCATAAATGTATACACAAGCAGAATACACACATAAATATGATATGTGTATCTATCTATAGCACCATCTATCTATCTATATCATATTGGAAGGTCTAGAATGTTATTATCATCAGTGTTTGTAAAATAAAGACAAACTGTGAAGACTAAAATTTATTGTTTATTTCAATCATTTGGTGATAATTACTATATTCAGATAATTACTCTTCCAGACTCTTCTTTATCTATATCTGTCTGTCTCTGTCTGTCCATCCATCCATCTAGCTATCTATCATCTATCTATCTATCTATCACATACATCACAAATTTAAATTTGCGATCTTAATATTCTCTATATTAAATTATATCATAATTCTATGAATGGCCTTCCTATTTTTCATTATTTATACAGTGGAATTGGTACTATATAATGGCAGTGCCCCTATAAGTTTGGTAACATTTCAAAATTCTTTTCATGGGATAGGGTTATACCTCAGGTATAACCTTCCTATCACATGCACAGGTCTGATTTTAGTTCCAAGTGCCAGACAACATTTCCCCACACTTAAAACGTTTATGGTAGTATGTATTGCTTTCTAGAATAAAAAATATAATGTATGCACAGTTATGATATATATATATATGTGTGTGTGTGTGTGTGTGTGTGTGTGTGTGTGTACATATATGTTCTGCCCACTTGATGAGGATATGCTTTTTTTTTCATTCTTTCTTTTTATTTTTGAAGGTCTCAAAGTTTGTTTTTTTTTTTAATTTTTTATGTACAAAGACTAGCATGATAAGTTTCACTGGGTAGATGGTCTTGAATAATCCCTTCAAGGTCATTTTGTCCAATGAATGAAACCTTTCTCCTTTTTGAACTGACACAAACACTGACAGCATATGATCAGCCCATATTTCCAGAGCAGACCGTGGATGCTAGAACAGATATGCAAGAGTGAGACCCCTGGCCCAGCTCCTGTGGTTTGAACCAGTAGAGCTTTGGCGATCCATCTTGCCTTCAGATGTTATTTCTACATTAAAACAAAACACTGATATGTGTGCATAGCACACTGGTTGCACAGTGAAGGAAGGAATGTGTGCTGCAAACTGGGGATAAGGTCAAGGAAAGCAGTCCCCATAGGGAAGTACTAGAGAATATCACATTTACATCCAGAGGATCATTCAGTAGCTCTTGGTGGCAGAACTGCTTTACACCACACACACACACACACACACACACACACACACACACACACACACACCACAACACACACACATACACACACATTTTCAGGCTATATAATGATTTGGATGTAATGTTATGATTTGAAAAACTTTTATAAAAACTATGAGTCACAAATTTAGAGCAACTGGTGTAAATATTTTAACACATCGAGCCTGAGTGATTATGTTGATTGCTTTATGTTCCAAGCAATTTCAATTGCCATAGCTTTTGTTGTTAACAAACATACACAAAAATATCTGCTCTAAACTAGGATGGGCCACAGCTTGCAAGAGTCAAACCTGGAAATTAATAATTGTGTGATTTCAGCAATTAGGGATTAATTAATACAAGTGACATAGACAAGTGTCTTGTTTCCACAAAACCTTGGAAAGCTTTTCAAAGGAGATAATGTCAAAAGATCATGAAAGAAGCATAGTGCTTCAGTTTCTTTGTAATTTTAAAACGTAAATCCCAAAGTTCTAAAAATAACAAGCCAAAAACTTGTGAAATTATCAGAATTTCTTTTCATATTGACTTTTCATTAGGTATCTAAATCTTTTTGGCCAATGGCTACCATTTTGAGTCTCAGAGGAGTGCTTTAGAAACATGGTCCCAGTCTAAGAGGTGAAGAATGACTGGACAAGATCCAAAGAATTATCAGAATTTCAACATATTGACTTTTCATTAGGTATCCAAATCTTTTTGTCCAATTCATTAAAAACAACAACAACAACAAAAACAAAAAACAAAAAACAAACCAAAACCCAACTTTGAACTGTAAGGAGTGCGTGAGGAAAGTGTTAGGTTATTATCAAAGAGATTGGGAGAGTCAAAGAACCTTTGGGAGAAGCATGTATTCAGTAATGCCAATACCACATACTTTTAGATTAATGACTCACTGAATTTATTCAAGATTGAACAGACTCACCAAAGAAAAGAAGGTAATTCTAACGGGATTCAACATGTTCTAAGCAATTTGGTCCCAACAGTCATTTGATTATAACTCTGAAACTGATTAATTTCAGAATTATAGACAGACTTCAGGTTTTATAGGATATGATACAAATCTTTACATTAATTGTTTAATTTGTATTCCCAGTAGCTGCTTTATGAGTTGTCCTCATTGGCTCATGAAAATCTGATGAACCCAGTACACATCAGCCAAGATTTCCAGCTCTTTAATACCCCATATGTTGAACTTAGTAAGCTCTCTTTGTTAACTTTGTTGGGAATCATCACAATGGTGTGGTGATTTTATTTTTAAAGGAGTCACATGGCTTTCTGGTATTTCACTTTATAGCTATATAAATATATATAGTTTCATTATTCTATTAGTTTCTATAGTGGTCAAATTATCACAAACTTTACAAACAAACTCAATTTTTCAATAAATTGGGAACCTCACACAAGTATATCATGGCTAGGTTCTCTGGTCAGGTCTTAAACTACTGAAATCACAGTCTCAGCCTGGGTTAATATTCCTTTCTGTCAAGTAGTGCTCAATATAATACAAGATGTGGACACAGAGGAATCCTCCGTGGCTTTACAATTGAGATCCTCTTTTTGTTCTGGTGCTTTTATGTTTGAGAGTATCAACTAAAAGGTAAATAAGCGCAAACTCTCCCCAGTACCCCCAAAACATACAAACAAAAATCCCCAACAGACACCAAAGAATCCATCTCAGCCTGAACCTTGAGACCCTTGTTTCCATCACACCATGAAGGTGTTCCTTCCTTCCACAATCTTTTGATCTTGTCCAGTCATTCTTCACCTCTTAGACTGAGACCATGTTTCTAAAGCACTCCTCTGAGACATCAAAATGGGCATATGACTAGGTGTGACAGCACATTCTAGGTGATAGACAGTTGTGACCAAATGATCATTCACAATGGAGGGAAGAAACTGAAGTGGGGAGGTCTAGTAATCATGAACTGTCTTCCATACAGGTCCTCATGTTGTGGTGACCCCCAATCATGAAATTATTTCACTGCTACTTTATAACTGTAATGTTTCTAATAGTAATTTAAATATCTAGTATGCCAGATAGCTGATATGCATATGCAACCCCCAAGGGTGTCAGAACCCACAGGTTCAAAGATAATGCTAAGTCTGAAAAGTTCCTAATACAACATATCCAGGAAATTTGAGACACTATGAAATGGCCAAATCTAAGAATAATATTAATAGAAGAAGGAGAATAATTTCAGCTCAAAGACACAGAAAATATTTTCAACAAAATCATAGAAGAAAATTTTCCTATCCTAAAGGAGGAGATACCTCTAAAGGTACCAGAAAGCTTACAGAACATCAGATAGATTGAACCAGAAAAGGAAGACCTCACATTACATAATAATCAAAACACTAAACATATAGAACAAAGACAGAATATTAAAAGCTTCAAGGGGAAAAAATAAGTAATACATAAAGGCAGACCTATTAGAATTACACCTGACTTTTCAGTGGAGACTCCAAAAGGCAGAAGGGGCCTGGACAGATGTCTTGCAGACTCTAAGAGACCATGGATGCCATCCAAGACTACTATACCCAGAAAAAGTTTCAATCACCATAGATGGAGAAAACAAGATATTTCATGAAAAAGTTAAATTTAAACAATATCTATCCATAAATCTAGCTCTATAGAAGGTACTAGAAGGAAAACTCCAACCCAAGGAGTTTAACTATACCAGCAAAAATACAGGAAATGAATAATCTCATACTAGCAAAACTAAAGTAAAGGAACACACACCACCACCAAAAACAACAACAAAATAAGAATTAACAATTATTGGTCATTGATATATCTCAATTTCAATGGACTCAATTCCCCAATAAAAAGACAAAGACTAACAGAATGGATGCAAAAACAGGATCCATTCATTTACTGCATAAAAGAAACACATCTCAACATCAAAGACAGACTTCTCCTCAAAATTGTTGGAAAAAAATTTCCAAGTGAATGGACCCAAGAAACAAACTGGTATAGCCATTCTAATATCTAACAAAATAGACTTCAAATCAAAATTAATCAAAAGAAATGAGGAAGGACACTTCATAATCATCAAAGGAAAAATCCACAAAGATAAATTTTCAATTGTTATCATCTGTGCCCCAAATACAAGTGTATGTATGCTTGTAAAAGAAACATTACTAAAGGTTAATTCACACATCAACAGTGGAAGACTTCAATACCTCACTTTCACCAATGGAAAGTTATCCAACCAAGTCTTATTGTGTCTTGCTCTGCCATGTTCCATTCATATCTCTGGGAGGCCTGTTCTTTTCTGAAGGAAAACTGAGGAGAAATAGGTCTGAGGGAGGGGAGGAGGCTATGGGGTCTGGAAGGAGTAAAGGGAAGGGAAACATTTTGGATGTATTGTATGAGAGAAGAATTTTTAAAAGAAAGAAAAAAGAAACATATAATAAGAAATAATGTATCTTAGTAATTTTTAATAGGTTACAATATTGAAAACATACAAAAATACACACACACACACACATATATATATATTATCACAAGTAAAAATTGTTAAGACAAAAACAGTCTTTGAATTCTATTTTAATCCCTTATATGTAGAAGGAAGCTTCTTTCCTACTGCTAGTTCTCAAATAACCAACACGGAGACTTAATATGAATTACAAATGCTCAACCCATAGCTCAGGCTTGTCACTAGCTAACTGTTACATTTAAATTCACCCAGATTTCTTATCTACCATATACAATGTGGCTCATGGCTTGTTACCTCATTTTTTACACATCCTAGTCCTGTTTCCTCTGTGTCTGCTGGCATTTCCTTTGATTCTACCCTTCTTCTTCCCAGCATTCTCAGTTTGGCACTCGTATCTAACTTTATTCAGTTCAGCTATTGGCTAGGAAGCTTCTTTATTAAACCAATCAGAATAATACTTATTCACAATGTACAGAAGGATTATTCCACGGCACTTGCATTTCTCCATTTTTTTTTTAAATACAAGAGCAGAAAGCACACGATATCAATATTTTCTAATAAAGCAGGAGTACCTCGGTACATGGATGCTGCTGGAGACCTTCTTTCCAGCCCCCTCTAAGCCCTGTTAGTCCAACAACCCACTTGTAAAATAAACACATAGACATTTATATTATTTAAACTGCTTGGCCATTAGTTCAGGCCTACCATTGTCTAGCTCTTACTCTTATATTTTAGCCCATTTCTATTAATCTATACTTTGCCACGTGGCTCATGGCTTACCAGTACCTTACATCTTTCTTGTCATGGTGGTGGCTGGCAGTGTCTCCCTCCTCAGCCTTTACGTCCCAGACTTCTCCTCCTTGTCCTGCCTACCCTATCCTTCCTGCCTGGCTACTGACCAATCAGCACTTTATTTATTTTACCCAATCAGAGCAACACATTTGACATACAGAACATCCCACAGCACATGGACCCAAAACCAATGTGTTGTTTTGGTTTTGTTCAGCTAAAATTTAGTTGTGCCTCCTTTGAAAACATCTAAGACAGTTAATTTTGTCTGTCAACTTGAGTGTGCTGAAGGATTCTCAGTTACTTCCAGGAGAGGTTAGTATTTGAGTTAGTAGTGTAAGTAAAGAGGAGGTTCTCTGACATGCATAGAAATCATCCAGTACACCAAATCTGTGATGGACTAGAAAGCAGAGAAAGGGAAATTCTCTTCTTCCTTGAGTTGAGACATCCATCTCCTCTGTACTTGGATATTATTCCCTCACCCATGGCTTTCCCTAATCTCCACCTTTAGACAGCACATCTTAAGCTTCCATATCATATGAGCCAATGCCTGTAATTAATTCTATGTATATCCTAATGACTCTTCTTCCTAGGAATCTTGAGAAATACAACATTCAAGCAAGGGAATACTAATTTTGGAATTTTTTTTGTATTGAACACTAGTGCATTCTAAATCTGACTCACTACAGAGTAAATTAGGATAATGACTACTACATTTTGAGGCAGTGTAAGTATAACCCCATGTAATTCAGCAAAATATTACATATCATTGCATACATGCATACATACATACCATCTCTTGAATGAGTTAATGTGTGAACTGCCCTATTGTTCAGTATTCTGAGATTTTTAGTACCAAGTTTCTGCCCATTTCTCTCTTTTTCTAATGCTTTCCCCATTTCAATTTCAAAACTAGCAAATGTAACAGTTTACTACTAAAGCATTGCCCCTTGTTCATAGTAACAGAATGTGCTTAACATTGCTTAACTAAACAATAAGGAAAAAATATTAGTTCTACCCTCTCTCAACTCATATGCCAAATCCACATCTTTGTCTGATTTACTTACATCTGTTTCATTTTAGCTTGCTCAAGAAAACAATAGAAGCTTTAACTGTATAACAAAAGGCAAGAAATGAGGCTGAATCAATGTTCTATCATCCCTCATAATTGGCATTCTCAAAAGGGATATTGTTTTAAAAAATGTCTAACAACTAGTCACAGGGGAGAAGAGAAAGTGAGGGTACCTTGTGTATGTTGCTTTGCAGAACCCCCATATGCATATACTCCTTCCCTGTAGTCTGCCTGAGCAATTAAAAATAAGTTTATGTTAAATCCCTGTTAATGTTGCCAAGAGCTTAAGGTTAGAAATCACTATAAACATGTTGCAGTAACATTTTTCTGTTTATCTCAATAAATTTTATTTAGCATGACTTTTAGAAAAATATGAGTATTTAAGTTAGTCTTCACTGTATGTACATAATTTACAAATATTATTAGGCTAAGAGTGTCCTTGAAAATAGGATTTGTGCCAATGCCAAATTTTATTTGGATATTCTTGACCATCTATATCAGTATGTGTCAATTTTGTACTTAAAACTGTTTTAGTTGAGTTTTACTATGAAGGCATGAACAGTATTGAGAAACCACGGGTACAGTATAGTCTATGTACCACTTGCATCTGGTGAATTTCCTGACTCCACTGGAGCAGGATTTTAAACTAACTGTTTACTGATGCTATGGGGGTGCTGAATCTGCTGCTGTGAATTTCAGGGCTATTTCCACATTTCTCCCCTTTAGTGTTAATAACAGGATGATGTCCTGCTGTTTGGATCTGAAGCTCATCCGCTTCTAGATTTGGAGTGGATACTAACCACTCCACTTTCCAGCTGTGTTTAAAACCATGATTCAGGCTCTTTTCATACAAGAACATTTCACATCAACTTGATTTTAATTAAAATTCAAAGGAGCATAAAACTCTGAGGAGGCAAGAGTCAAACAACAATAAAATAATCCTATAGTTATCTTTAACTAATTACAATAAAGTCATAATAATAAGTTTCTGTTTTCACTAAAATTTATTTTCCTGAATTGGTTACAGAAACCAAAGATATCATCCCTAGTAAATAGAATTGTGAGTGGGCAGATTCTTGTCCCCAAGTGTCTCATACATTCAGGAAATATCTAGATCAAATAATGCTTTAGATTTTTCTTGAAAATATAGAAAGATAATACCATAAGATAAAGCAAACACCTAAGAATATTTTATTTTTAGACATAAAAATACAGCAGAGGGGACCTTTTGTATCACTAAAGTGAAATCACAGCATGAGAAGTCATGTTTGAAATCTAGGGGATTTCTGCTTCTGGCCATGAAGGAATGGCAATATGTTTATTTATAAACAACCATAAAACATGATAAAATGTTTTTTAAAAACCACCTGTTTTTAGAAACTGGCCTGTTTGGGTTAATGGTCCTAAAGAAAAGAATCAAATGAGTTGAGATTCTTATTTGGAGGCAACTGAACTTTGTAACTAAGTAATGAGAAAATGAACATAAACCTGGCAGTCTCATCAAACTCAGGGAGACAGTAACCCCAACTGGAGGATGTAGCAACAGTTAGAATTTATAGGGCAAACTATATGAGACATAGATATCAAGTAAAAAATACTTACAAAAACCTGAATATGACTAGGGTTTCTGTAGTACTTTGATTACAAATATGTATGCATATGGTGAAGCCCTATGAGTTCAAGCTAGGAATATCTTCTATGTTCAGAAAAAACTGTGGTAATTGTGTGTCAAATAATGCACATGATCCATATTGCTGGGAGAATTTTGAATGCCCATCAAGTAGAGTTGAGATGTTTCACTGGACACATTAAATATTCAATAAAGCTCAAAGAAAGGTCTGCACTAGAGAAGTGGAGCTAACATTTCTCAAAATGAAGGCTTTCTAACTTCCCTCAAATAACTTAAAAAGGAGACTTAAAAGATCATCATTCTAAACTGTGATCAAACCATAGCAATCTTTAAAGGACTACAACAAAATCTGGCTCAGCATCCTAACCTTCACAATGCTTCATGCCTGATAATAAATTACACAATGTATGAAGATGGACAAAGCTTTGTGGCTCACCCAGAGAAAAGCCATTCAACAGAAACAGTTCTAGAAAGGAAGAGATGGCAGCATCAGTGCAAATACTTTGATTACAACTATTCCCCATGACCTTGAGGATATTAGAGAAATATTAATAAGAGGAAAAAATTGGAATGTGTAATGATGAAATTGAGTATATTGGAAGAGAATTTCACTGGATAAAATTAACAGTAAGAATTAATTTCTCTAACTTGTTGAAAAATCATGAAGTTACTGATTAAGAAAGCTCTTAATCCCTAAGCAGAGTGAACACAACGGGAACTCCCCTACCATATATTATGAGCTGATTGCTGAAAGAGACTTCTGAACTAAGAATGGAGACTGGTGTGAAGAAAAAGAGGGAAATGAAGGCGGAGTTACTCGTTACACCTCATGCATTTATTTCATGGGCATCCTAGGTCCAGCTGTGAACCCGACACAAACTGGAGTCACCTGGGAAGAGAAACCCCTCAATCAGGGAATTCACTCCATCAGATTGGCCTGTGGGGAATTGTGTTGATGGTAGGAGGGTTTAGCCCACTGTGGGCAGTGTCACTCCTGGGTAGGTGGGCCTAGTGTAATATACACATGGAACCTGAGCCTGAGAGCAACACAGTAAGCAGCATTCCTTCATGGTCTCTGCTTCAGTTCTACCTGAATTCCTGTTTGGACTTCTGTCAATGATGGACTGTCATGTGGAAATGTAAACTGAAATAAATACCTTCTACCGCAAGTTGCTTCTAGCCAGTGTTTTGTTACAAGCCACAGAAAGCAAACTGGAACAACGGGCATTGTCTGAGGATTTATAATAGGCAGCTATAAACTTTTACTATGAATTTAATTATCGCCACAGTTTCATCTGAGATGAAAATAAACGAAAGCACAAAATGAGGTGAATTCCGACAAAATCATATTTCTCAGTTGAAAATGTCATGTATTGATTCTTCCAAGTTAGGAACTTCTGCATCATTTATTCACTAAACAATCAGTGAGCAGTTGGCCTGGGCAAAAATGGGTTGCATGGAATAATATCCAAGTTCTTCCTTTAAATGTTTATAGTACTTATAAAACATATCAAACCCCCAATATTTAGCACTTTGATGAGACAAAGGCTCCTCTCATCATTTTAGAGATGTAGTGAATTTATTATCAGAGAAGCAAAAGGTGCAAGAAGTACAAAAGATGTAGAAATCATTTGGTACAGGGGTCTTCAAATGCACATGGAAGACAGCAGGGGGCTGTCTCAGGTGGGCTGAATGATGATGGTGGAGGTAAAGACAGGTAGGCTGAGCAGATGGCCCCCTGACACAACCAAAGCAGTGGAATATATTGTGGGTGAGGGCCTAAGGGATTTCTCTGCCTCATATTTAATGTGGATTGGAATGTCATATATTAACTTCATTTGCATATGCCTTAAGACATTGGTGCTTGCAAAGCCACAATTATTCTTTCAGCATTTTTCTTACTTGTTCTCTCTTTCTCTTCACATGTATAACCACTTAGAAAGTGGGTCTATGTCATTGGCTGAGGTTTTCCAGAAAGCACATTCTTCCAGGGCAAAAGAAGGACTAATTTTATCTTCAATGGCTTATGCTGTTTATATAAGTGAACCTCAGTTCTCTGTCTTTCAACAAACAATATTCACGTATATTTGCATAATTGCTGACACTTATTTATTTATTATGTTTGTGCATGCACACATGTGTCTATACGTATTTTTGCGGGTTTGTGAGAGCCATGTGTATCTGTGGAACTTAGAAGACTTTGCCTTCCTCATGAGGGACTGGACTCAGGTCATCAGTGTGGTGATATATTGTACCCTAATAAAATTTGCTTGAAGATCAGAGGACAGAACAAGCCACTAGATTAAACATAGAAGTCAGGCAGTGGTGGCACACACCTTTAATCCCAGTACTTGGGAATCACAGGCCTTTAATCCAAGCACTAAGAAGGAAACAATATGGCAGGGCAGAGAAAGGCATATAAAGTGTGAGGAGACAGGAACTAGAGCCTTTTTCAGCTGGAGCCCTTTTTGGCTGGACCCCTTTTGGCTGAGGACTCAGAGACATTCAGTGAGAGTATTCGTGGAGTTTGCAGATGGCTGGATCTTTCATTTCTTTCCTCTCCTAGCAGGTTTTGGCTTTCTCTGGGCCCCTCCTCGGGTTGCTGCCACACCGTCATCTGAATTGTCACTGTCAGAAGATTTGGTGAGTCCATTGGGATTTCTTAAAGGGAGAAATTAATTAAAAGAGAGTTTTTTCCCTATGTAAAAAAATGGGAACATTTTTACAATGGAGGGAGTTTGGTCTCTGTTTGATAATACCATAACAATAGATAGATAGTCTGAAAATGGGACAATTAAATGAGAGCATAATTAATGTTGATGAGATTTATATAATGTCAATTATAAATATTATTTATTTGATCATTTGTGTTTTATAATTTAAAAACTTAGTTAATATGAGTGCCAAGATAAAAGTTTTAGGAAAACTTATTAAAACAAATCATAGAGATTTAAGGAACCAATCACAACATTACATTATGAGGTTACAGAGAAACAGTCTAAGGCTTTAAATAAGCCAAACTTAATTTATCCAGTAACCTTACAGGAACTGCATATTCAAAGACTATGTACAAGCTGATTAGACCCCTGTGTAAATGTTAGATTTGAGCAGATTCAAAGAAGCAATAGTCTCATATGGTATCCACTCATCTTTTGTGAAGCAGATTTTAAACTTGTTGTCAACTTGTAATGGAATTATCCCTCAAAACTGATGAGATTTGGTTACATTAGTTTTAGAGGCTGGTCTCCAGTTACAATGGAGGATCTGGTACAAGGAACAAGTAAGGCCATTGAACCACAAAGCAGGACTAGAAGTATGGAAATTTCCCAAGATCAACTTCTTGAAGAAGGTGATTATGCTGATATACAAAGGCAATAATTATATGCTGACCACACCCTGGCTTTATGCTGCATGGCAGCCTTGAATGCTTGGGACAGAATTGAAGAAGTAGAAAAGAAAATTGAGTCATTTTTAAAGTACAGGGTCCAAAAGAAACCTTCACTGATTTCTTACAAAGACTGACTTCATCAGTGAATAGAATGATACCAAAATCAGAAGCTATACAAATAATAATTGAATCTTTGGCTTTTGAAATGCTAACATACAATGCAAAAGGGTAATTAGGCTGTTCAAGGCAAAAATCATCACCCTTGGAGGAATGGATCCAAAATACAATTAATATTGAATCTCATGACCATGATGATGCTTGGATGTGAGAGGTGATTTTCAGAGGTTTGGAGAAAAATAGTAATGTCAAACGTTTCAATTGCAGTAAACAAGGTCACCTAAAAAGGGACTGTAAATAGGGTATTTCTAGAAATAATGTTTTTTTTTCAAGGAATAATTCCAACAGAATGCCCCTCCCTTCTGGGTTATGCAGAAGGTATAGCAAAGGCAGACATTGGACTAATGAATGTAGGTCAACAAGGGACAGACAAGGTAATCCCCTGCCTTTGCCATAGGGGAACACCCTGAGGGACCTTTCACAGAACCCCATGTCAAATTGTTCAGTCCTTTCCTATTATCATGGAGGAAACTCCTCCTCAGAGCAATGAAAGAACCTAATGCCTATTGCTCTGGATGATAGAACAGCTTTAGAAAATAAAGCAAAAATTTAAGGAGAAATAATAAATCAAAATTGATGAAGATTAGATTTAGAACTTCCCCATTAGGGTTGGCAAGGGTTTTGTTTTTGTCTTTCAGGAAAATGAAGGTATCCAGCTAAGAAATCTGAAGAACTCTGGGAAAATGAGACATCTGAAGAAAAAGGACAAATCATCCAGAAAAAAACGTCCCCAGAAAAAGATTTTTTGCAATGAACCATGATCATGCCTAACGAGACTTCTCAATCAAACTTAGAGCTTGTTGATATGGCTAGTCTGCTAGTCTTGCTAGCCAGCTTACTGTCTCCTTCTAGGGTTGATAATACAAGCTTGTCACCATACCTATTAGGTGTTTACATAGATTTCTGGAGATCTAAACTCTGGTACTCACACGTGGGCAGCAAATGTGGCACTGAGATATATCCCCAGCCCTGTGGAATTATTTTTAATATAATAGTACTAAGGCTACCTCCATGACTCATTTTAGACTTCTCAGAATTATGCACTAAATTACAATACTCACTAAAACCAAAATATAAGCAATAACATACTAAATTTTTATAAGAATGAAAGATGGAGAAATAATTTCAACATTTATTGAAGCACTGCTCTACATAGTAGCCAATAACCATGGGAGGCTATTTAAATTTAAATTAATTAAATTATTTAAAAATTAGTTGCTCAACATCCCTAATTATCCGGGAAATGCAAATCAAAACAACTCTGAGATACCACCTTACACCTGTCAGAATGGCTAAGATCAAAAACACAGAAGACAACTTATGCTGGAGAGGATGTGGAGCAAGGGGAACTCTCCTTCACTGCTGGTGGGAATGCAAGCTTGTACAGCCACTTTGGAAAACAATATGGTGCTTCCTTAGAAAACTGGGGATCCATCTCCCCCAAGACCCAGCTATACCACTTTGGGCATATACCCAAGGAATGCTCAATCATACCACAAGGGCATTTGCTCAGCTATGTTCATATCAGCATTGTTTGTAATAGCCAGAACCTGGAAACAACCTAGATGCCCTTCAACTGAAGAATGAATAAAGAAAATATGGTACATATATACAATGGAGTACTACTCAGCAGAGAAAAACAATGACACCATGAGGTTTGTAGGCAAATGCATGGATCTAGAAAAGATCATCCTGAGTGAGGTAACCCAGACTCAGAAGGACAAACATGGTATGTACTCACTCATAGGAGGATACTAGATGTAAAACAAAGATGACTAGACTGCTACACAACTCCAGGGAGGCTACCTAGAAAACGGGACCCTAGAAAAGACACAGGGATCACCCAATGACAGAGAAATGGATGAGATCTACATGAACAACCTGGACGACAGTGGGAGTAATGAAGAGCAAGGTTTGAGGGAAAGAAAGTTTAGTGGAGCAGGAGATCCCAGCTGGATCAAGAACAGAAAGGGAGAACAAGGAATAACAGACCCCAATAAATGATGACCACATGAGAACAGGAAGAGGCAGAGTGCTGGAGAGGTCCCAAGAAATCAACAATGATACATCCTCTGTAGACTGCTGGCAATGGTCAAGAGAAAGCCTGATCTGACCTAGTCTGGTGATCAGATGGCCAAACACCCTAACAGTCGAGCTGGAACTCTCATCCAATAATTGATGGAAGTGGATGCAGATATCCTCAGCCAGGCCCCAGGTGGAGCTCCAGGTGTCCAATTGTCGAGAAAGAGGAGGGACTGTAAGAGCGTGAATTATTGAGACCAAGATTGGAAAAAGCACAGCGACAAATAGGCAAACAAATGGAAGCACATGAATTATGAACCAAAAGCTGTGGAGCCCCTAGCTGGATCAGGCCCTCTGGATAAGTGAGACAATTGAATAGCTTGAACTGCTTGGGAGGCATCCAGGCTGTGGGACCAAGACCCGTCCTTAGTGCATGAGCTGGCTGTTTGGAAACTTGGGCTTACACAGGGACACTTTGCTCAGCCTGGAGGGAGGGGACTGGACCTGCTTGTACTGAATCCACCAGGTTTAAATGAATCCCCAGGGTAGTCTTGTCCCTGGAGGAGATGGGAATGGAGTGGGGAGGACAGGGCTGATGTGTAAAATTAAAACACAAATATAATAATAAAAAAATTGCTCAACTAAAAAAAAAATTAGTTGCATAGTATCATCTGCTACTTTTTAAGAGCATAACTGCCATATAGCTATTTGATACTTTATTAGACAACTAAAGTATCTTTTTTCATTATTACAGAGATTCTTTTGACAGCGTTGCACTAGAGAGAGATGGCAAATTGAAGAAATTGCCTTGTCATATATAGGCATAAAATCAATCTTCCTGAGCTCTTGTCCTGGCAAAAGAAGTGTTTCTGAGAAAAAAAGAAAATCTTGTGTCTTTATTTCCTTCTGATATGTCACTCAGCTGGCATGTCTTCTCTGCCTTGTACCTTTTCATGGTTCTTCTTTCTTATTCAACCTACATACAAAACAGAGGGGTGACATCCATTCCTTTCCACATCTATCTAACCTGCTAAATAAGCATTTAATGCAGTAATCTTCAAACACAGGTAGTAGAGACCAGGCAGCTGTACCAACCAGTGGGTAGACACATAGTAACCAATAACCATGGGAAGCTATTTATATTTAAATTAATTAAATTATTTAAAAATTAGTTGCATAGTATCATCTGCTACTTTTTAAGAGCATTTGGACTAAACAAATTTCAAGAAGTACTTTTTGTCTGTGATGTGTCTCCAGCAACTATTATTTCCTCAAAAAGATCTTCCATGATTGAGATACCAATGCTGGAAATTCCAACGGGTTCCTCAATTTTTCTTTCACTTGTTTTTCTAAGTTAATAGCTGCTGTATATCAGGGATGATTCCCTCTGTAGCTCTTTGTAATTTATTGAGCAAGTGTTCTTAGGCCTACAGAACCTGGAATCCAAAGGCATTGGCAATTAAGGAGGGCAAAGTTTGTCAGAGGGAGCTTTTGTGAAATGCCAGGTTGGTTTTCAAAAATGGAAACTTTCTTGCAATAAAAAGTTAGATGAGGCAACACAATGATCTGCTTTCCATCCTGGGTGGGACAAACTGGCTTTGAGTCAAGGTCTGCTTTCTTTTCTGACTTTGTAACTACCTAAGGTCTCTGACTGTAGTTTTCTGCCATGAAGGTGCACCCCACAGTAACTTTGTATTAGACTGATATTCAGAAGGCCTTTCACCAAATACTCACTGGGAAATGATGCTAGGGAGTTGTTACTGGAATTTCCTGCAGACTCTTAGCCAATTTTAAGTTTGTTAGCCCTTGGATTAGAAATCAAAGCAATGAACACATTCAATATTGCTTTCTCTCTGCTTCAAGACTTGAAAGACCAGTGCCCAAACCAGGTTCTGACACCATGAGAGCCTCCACTCTTTGTTTGAAGACCACTAAGAACTGGCATAGACCTGGGACATAGCTCACACGGGTAGGCTGAATTCATGGAAATGCAAGTCTGTTCTCTAGCACTGCACCAGAACTAAAGCCAGAACAAAACAAACAAACCAAGAATCGATTTATGTGGAACAGTGGACCATTGTTCTGAAGTGATAGATAGGCTATTGGAAAGTCCGGATGAAGGTGGAGATTTAGAATGTAGTGCTTGATAGAAGCAGATTTCATGTGTGTTTGTAGGGAGGGGACAGTGGTGATCCAGCCATCTAGCTGATCTCCTTGAAGAGGGAAACAGTGAATGGTTTATGGATTATTCTTCATCTTTGTTTTCTAACATCTGCCTGGTTTAAACTGACTCTTAGATTTTTCAATTAGAGACAAAAATTAGTGTGTATTGTAGATACCTATTTTATGTCTATTTGCTTTAGGCTTTGTTTTTTAAGTGTCAAAGGACAGAATGATTAGAAGAAAAATAATCATAAGGAAGTAAGACAAGAATCACAGTATGAGTGATATACATAGTGAAAAGGGTCACTAGTTTGAAAATAACCCTCAATGACAGGTAGCAAAATATTACTACTAGATGGATATTGTCTGTGCAACCATGCCTCTTAAAACAAAGGTGCTACAATTTGTAAGAAAACATGCCCCATGGTCCAATGTACTAGGGACTCAGTTACTTGCTGATAGACTTCTGAGAGATGACCAGATTCTGAGGGCTATGGCCTAATCCTTAGACTAATGCTTTTATGATTCACAGTATGATGGGTATTATTGGGAGATACTGAAAAATAGGAGGTGGGGCTGGTTTGGAGGAAGTAACTATGTAACCTGAGAAGATGAATCTTGTCCTCAGTTTCTTCCTGGAGTTTTGCCTCCTTCCCCTGTGAGGTCAGCTTCTTGTTCCAACACATGCTGCTGAGTAATGTTCTTCCTCCTTGTGCACAGTGTCAGAAAGTAACAGATCCAAGCAAACATGGACAGGAACATCTGAAAGTATGAACATGAACTCTTTCTGTCTTTAAACTGTCTCAAGAATTTGTCACAGCAGGGGTTGGGATTTAGCTCAGTGGTAGAGCCCTGGGTTCTGTCTTCAGCTCTGAAAATAAAACAATAACAACAACAACAAAAAATAACAAGAATTTATCACAGCAGCATTAAACTAACAACTGGCTAAGTCATTTATGTAGCACAGTCTCCCCATGCCCTTGCTATCCTGTCTTAACAAGAGTCATTCAGAAGAACATTTAGGTGTTCAAGTTTCAAGTGCTCTGCAAATTTGTAGTAATCTTTTATTGAAACAGAAATTACCACTGAACAACCCCAAGCACTTGGAACAAAGTAAGAGACCAGTGAGGTATCTTTGGTTGCTACATGGCAGTCACAATGTGGTCTTGAGGACTATCACTTATTTTTGGTTTTTTACATTATATACAATTGTATAACATTTTTGTGCTTAATTCACATTTGTGATGATCATCTATGAGGTCAAATAGTGCTAAGAGACACAAAGAAAGAAGGCTCTTGGAAAAACAAGGTGGCCATACAAAATCAAGTGGAGATACTGAACTTTGAAAGAGTATTAACAAAATTCTGTTAGTGTTGTTCCCACAGGAAATCAGTGTGGAATGCATTATGGGAGAGTTCCTGCAAAGAGACTGAAATGGAAAACAAAGGCAGCTAATGTGATAAGGATCTACTCTGTGGAATTTTCACTTACATAGAATACCAATTTTCATGGTGATGATTGATAAACGAAGTGTTGTAGAAACATTAGACACTGCTATTTAAAATATTTGCCTCAGATTTCTAAAACCTTGAAACAAAAAGACTGTAAACATTTGTCTCTAAATTATGTTCCTAGTGTCAAGTGAAAAGCCTGCTCTAGAGAGTAGGAGCAATTTAAGTAGAATTGTAATCCTATTCTTCAGATTATGTATTAGGAAATGGAAATTCAAGGGTCTAGAGTAATTTAATTCCAGCTTTAAATATTTTATACATGTGAAAAGTGGTATGTTGTTTGTATCTGATATATAAATATAAAGGAAAGATTGACCTAGGAATATGGGTGAATAATGCTTACAAATATAGACCAAGAGTTTAAAAATTCAAAACACTGAATTAAACAGAAAAGGAAAAAAAATTCCTTTCATGAAAGCATTGACAACCAAATACAATTGAAACATCTAGAATAACAAGAGTTTCCATTTCCTACATGACAGTTTTCTGAGAAATTAAATTGAATGATTTTATGCATTAAATTAAAAGTAATAATAGCTACAGCACCACTAAAATTGTGGAATTAAAGTAGATGTTTCTTTGAAAAAATAATACTTCAGTTTAAACTAGAATGTTAATAGAAAGTCCTCATTTTTATGTGAGCATAATTTTGGGCTGTGGTTCAGCCTTTTTTGTACCATTTTTATTGGTGTAATAATAAGGTTTCCACATCAGCAGCCTAGATCTCATCCACTCTGTCTAGTTCATTTTATAACATTTATCTTTATAGATAGTATTTTCCAGTAATTCCTACCACTTTAAAAATGTGTCCCTTTTTAACTGAGTTGAGTACAAACCTGTCAAGGTATACCCAAAATCCTCAGAATTTTTTAGATGAGTTTTCTGGGATCCTTATTTCCAAGTTCTTTGGAAGTTTCTGAAGTACAACAAACATCAAGCACAATGACTGCCAAGAACACAATCACCACCTGTGACCTGATGTTCAAAATACACATCCATGGAACAGACCTGGATTTAGCAGCTGTGCAAAGTTTTATCTTATAAAATAACTTCATTCTAAATCAGTTGCTACTCTGAAACCCACTGAGTGAGAGTTCCGTGTAACATTTTATGGGTAATGTCTAATTAAAGGAATTTTAAACATGATAATGCCATGTGAAGATTATAGTACCCAACATGGCAGAGTTTCCTGTATTGACTTTCATGAAGGCTCCTTTCCCCATTTTTCCCTTTTCTCATCCCAACCCTAACCCTATGTCACCATGTTGAATATCCAAGACTTTAGTTGGGGGTTTCTTTGACTGTCAGCCACCATACTGTGACATAGAGACTTCTTATTAATTATGAGTGCTCAGCCTCAGCTTAGGCTTGTTTTTAGCCAGGTATCTTTTTTTTTTTTTTTTTTTAAACATACGTTAACCCATTTCTATTAAACTATGTGCTGCCCTGCGGCACATTTACCTCATCTATATACTGTCCATCCTGCTTTCCTGCTTCATCTGTGTCTTTCTGTCTGTCTGGCCCCCAGCTGGCTGGCTGACTTCTCTTTTCTCTCTGCCTGCCAGCCCCATCTATCCCTACTTTGCCTAGCTATTAGACTGTCAGCTTTTTATTAGACCAATCGTGTGCCCTAGGCAGGCAAGGTGAAACAGCATACATCTAAACGTAGTCAAACAAATGTAGCATTTAAAGAAATGCAATACATCCTTACATAGTTAAACAATTATTCTGCAGCACAAACAAATGTAACACACCTTTACTTAGCTAAACAAATATTCTATTCCACACCATCACACCACCAAATTCTTTGCTCTTTTCCAACTTTCTTAACTATTTTTTTGTCATGTTTATAACACCATTGAACGTTCATCCTATTTGTTCCAGTATTTCATATTGAGTCTTGTTTTATTCTGAGGAAAAGAAATACTACCTTTTTTTTCTGTCACTGAAAACAAAAATCTTGAGTAGAATTAAGCACTGAGAGGTTTCTGGAAGCAACAGTAAGTACCAGCACCATTACAGGCATTCCACACATTCTGTTCTTTTTGGAGCTGTGTCTTTTAAACATTTAAGAGTGACTTGATAATATGGGAAAATATAATTAGTGATAAGAAGAATAATGAAAACAGCAATGGAGTATTTATCATATGTTAGCACTTTCTTTCCTCATTCTAAGAGTTCTCCACAATTGGCAGTATCTGAGTCTACAGAAATGGCTCAGTGGATAAGGACCAGGTTCGCTTCTGAGCACCTTCACTGGGCAGCTCAAAGCCACCTATAACTTAATCTTCAGGGATCTGACATCTTCTGGTACTGCCTTCACCTATACCTACCCACAGAGAGAGAGAGAGAGAGAGAGAGAGAGAGAGAGAGAGAGAGAGAGAGAGAGAAGGAGGGAGAGAGGGAGTGAGGGAGGGAGAAATAATTGAAAATGGCTGGCAACATCCCAGTTTTAGAACGCTAAACTGATGCATGAAGTTCAATCATTTGCTTAAAGTTATGAGGAATGAAGGAGTAGGAGACTCAAAACTCAAAACTGGATCTGTTCGGCTGTATGTTCTCTCCACAGTGCCACTTAGAATAGAAATAAAATTGACAATAAGTATGAAATAGTCAGGAAGATTTTAATGCTGTCGATAGTAACTGTATTACATGAAACTTTTTCAATGCCTGAAGGTTTCCCACCATAGACTGGGATACAGAGGGCATCAGAACCAATGGCAGCAAAATGTGTAATGTGAAAAACAGAACTCAAGCCTACCTGCCTCGCGTTTAAAACTAACATTGGTTCTGATAGAATAAGAATGTAGTGGGATAGGAATGTGAGTTAAATACAGATTCAAGAACTATTGCCAAGTAGTGATTAAAGGTAAATAAGAAAACACAGGAATCAGACATTCTCACAGCAGAAATGTTTGAGAGGTATGGATCAATAAGCTCCTTCTTAAAGTCTGTGAGCAAGTGTGGGATTCCAACTCATGCCATAGCTTGCTTCTTAGCTTGAAGGAATGCCAGTAATGTCAGTCTGTTGGAAAGAACTATTGTCTCTTTGCTGCCTCATCCAGCTAGCCTGGGTTCTGAAAGGTGGACCTGTTTTCACCTTCCTGTGGTTGGCTGTCTCCCTACCATCAGTTCCAGCTTTCAGCCCCATGACTCTGGCTGGAAACCAGTTTATTCATCACATGGTATTTAGCTATTCAAACATTTATCTTTCGGCAACTGAATTATGCTTTCTCTTTGGTTGCTCCTGAGCGCAGCCTTTTATAGTGTTATTTTTTCTTATGTATGACACGTCAGAGTTCAAATGTATACACTATAATAACAACGATAGCTACAACATCAGGTTCTTTGAAAGCAGCTCATGCAGTCATCATCGCCTTGTTAGAACCCTACAGGTCCTACTATAAAGACAAGATTCCAGTAATAGCCATGCTTGATGGGTGAAGGATGTGTAACCACAATTCTTAATGAACGCCAGTGCTGAGGCCTCAGTCCCACATGCCTGCTGCTCTGAACTCTTTGCACGGTCCTGTCTCTCCATACTCTCCATTCTTCATACCGAGTTCTATGCTTCATAGGCTCTCTGATTCAGTGCTGTTGATCTGAAGTACGACTTTTTCATCTTGTGAGAACATTTCCCCTAAGCCACAAAGGAGACATGTTAAACTTCAATACTGTCAGGATTTTCATGTAGGAACACAAAGTTCTACTTATTAGAGATGATTGTAATTATACCCACTTAAAAAAAAAAAAACTCACGTATATTTTAAAATGAAAAGCAATTTCTATCTATTAACCTAGCCATCATTTTGTTTTAAAATGTAAAACTTATATAATTCTGAAATTCTCATTGAGTGTTGGGTACTAAGAATTTGACATGAACATTTTTTATACAATCTTCAAAGTGAGAACCTATCAGAACATGACACTGTTATTATTATTGCAATAATCCTTATTTAATATAGGTGATGTAATTGTTGAAATTTAAATAAATTTGTCCAATGTCCATACAGAGTAAATATTATGAATTTAAAGTTATATCTTGATATGCCTTTAGTCCACAGCGGCTCTGTTGAAGCTATTACAGAATGAGCTTGATGAAATGCAGGAAACAGCCCAGCCAGATTTCACAAAGAACTCATTTGGGTCAATGATAGAATCAGCCCGAGTAACAAACCATTTGTATCACATTCACCATATTGAGGTAAAAAATGCTCTCCCACTCCCATAGAGCTATTTCCACATAGCTTAATGAAAAAGAGGAAACTGTGTGGTAAGACAGGTGAAAATGCCATTTACTGATTCTCATATTAGTCCTAACATCTTTCCCTAGAACTGTCCTCATAGCTGGAGAACAAGGATTTGCTTCTTAAGGATAATGACTTCTTATTTGCAATGAACCGATGTCTCCTGAGACTATCTCATTAAGAATACTATGATATACTTGCATCTAACACTGCTCTGACCTTTGAAGTCCAGTTTTATGTTGTGGTGTCATAGATGGCTTATTTATTTAGCAAGTTTTTATTGAGTCTCTCTCGTGCATAATGAGTTTCAGGCAGTAAAATGGATGTGCCATCCCAGTGTTAGACTTCCTTGCTCTACCACGGCACTCCATCAGATCAGACATGGGTGCTAAAATGACCCCGTCACTGAGGTCATCAGACCAAGAGCTAGATTGTCTGGGTCATCTCCCATCTAGATGGAAGGTCGAGCATTGCTTAATCAGCTTTTGGCCTAACTAAGCAATGCTTTTAACACAAGACACTGCAACCTGCTTGGCTTCAACTGTCACCATTTTCTGGGAACTCCTGCTACAGTTCCTTACGCACACGATGGAATCCCTTTTGTAACCAAGTCTTAGTTGTGATTCCTCCAAGAACTATGTCACTTTAGGTTAATTGGGTATTTTGCAGAGAACCTATTTACAGTACTCTTGCCAACCATGTTACCCACAATCCCAAAAGTCCCCACCTGAAAATTTTAGAAAAAGAGCTTAGTCATCACACTTCATTTTCAGAACTAGAATGAAAGTCAAAGATAAGTTGCTGTTTATTGGAATTACAATAAAATTTCAAATAAAATTAATTTCAACAATAAATGAATATGAAAGCTCAGTTTTTGTAGGTGTCTGTGAGTGTCTGGTATGTATGTATATATGTGGTATATGTGTGGTGGGATTAATATATGTATAAATGTAAGTCATATATGTGTATGAAATGTGCATGTGTGTTTGTATGTGTGTGTAATGTATATATTTGTGTTATATGTGTATGTGTCCATGTGACTTTAGTATATATGTGTTTGATGCATGAACATGTGTGTGTACAGGAGTACATGCCTGTACACATATGAATAGAGGCCAGAGGAGGGGGTGTTGGTTGTCCTGTTCTGTTATATTCTACCCAATTCCTTTGAGACAGGAATTTAGAGCGAGGCTGGATTCTCATCAAGTTTCAGAAATCTCATCTCTGCCTCTGACGATGCTGAGGTTACAGGCCTATGTGAGTCATGATCATCGTTTTACATGGATGCTAATTATCCCAATGCCATAAAAAGTTTCCCTTCCTAAGGCTTGCTAATCTATGCACTCTAGATCCTTACCTGGCACCCACAAGGACACAGATAATTGTGAAGAAGACACTGACTAATGAACATGGGTGTAAACTTGGAGAGTATCTGAGGTAGAAACAAGGGTTTCTACAAGCTAGAGATAATGAGCACCTGGGCCTTATCTGCAGCCTTCACACAGGAACTCTGGAGGACTGACAGAACCATGAAGTCAGCCAAAGAGAAAGGCATACATAGCTCTGGGAAGAGAGAAGAGAGATGTTTAGATGTAGCAAGTTTTCCTAACTTGTGGTTAAGAGGATGCTGGGATTAATTCCAGTGAAAGCCATGTTTGTTCTGCTTCCCTCCCCCCCTCTCACCACCACCACCTCAGACTATGACAAGAAAGGGCAGGCATGGGATGGGATGGGATGAGGCATATGAGCTTCAGAATCTTCTCTGTACAGGTCTCCTCCCAGAAGAACTTCAAATCTCTATTTCATAAGAGGAGGCCCCATTTATTCCAAGCCATTGGTGCATACACTAACTGATGAACCTCTAACTTGTGACCACAAAAGCAGACTTGAAAATCTCTTTTAGACACCATTTTTTAAAATTATAGAGAATGACTTAGGTCATATTAAGTGAATTGAGGCAATCTCAACAAAGACAAAAAAAAAAAACAGATTTTCTGTCATTAGTGGACATTAGATTCTTCTATTGAGCCATAAAATCACACATGCATGTATTGAATGGAAGTGGAATTTTCCAGGGGAATCAAGAGGGCTGACAGGAATAGGGAGAGAGAGAGAGAAAATGGAAATGGTTTATATGCGCAGCTTACACCATACATTTGTACAAGGTGGAAGGGTTTGTGCATCTCATTATCCAGCCAGACTTGGGTTGGGGAAGCTGGGAAGGAGGGATGACCAAGGGTTCCTGGAAGTAAGCACATTCAAGGAAAAGAGAATGTGGCAAGTTTCAGTTGAGTGCAAAGAAAGAGACTTAGGACCAAGACATATCTATTACAAAGTGATCCTGTCAACAGCAGAATTAGCTGGAGCGTAAGAAAACAGGTAGTTAGGAAATCATGGCTGCATCACAGCTGAAATCCCAATAAGGAGAAGCATGACCAACCTCTGTGTGTCCTAACTGTCCCCTTTCTCTTTACCTTCCTTTCACTTTCCCACTGGCTCTTTCCAAAAGACAGGCACCATCAAGATCTTCCTGAAGTATGGAATGTAAGGAAGTATGGAATGTAAGGCTACTGGAAAGACATGGACACTGGACACGTATTTTCATTCTCCCAGTCAAGGCTATCATCCCCTCTGGCTTTCTCAAACCCCAACTCATCATTATGGAAACGTGCTTCAGTTGATGGTTAACCTTGAGGATTCTACTGGGAAGCACAGAAATATATACAGGGGATTTCTTCCACTATTTTTATTGTCCTTTGTCTGCTGTCAGGAGTGAGAAATTAAAAAAAATATTGCTTTAGATGTGATTTGGAAAGGAAAAATGGATTTTAAAGATTTGTAGTACAACAGACAATATAAATAATGTCTGACTATAATGTCTTACTAAGTCTATCATGACAAAATGGAGAAATACTTTATTGAATAAACACATACTTGTGTCATTTAGAAACAAACAGGTATTTATTTAAGTATTCTGGGAAAAGCTCATGGAACTCCATTCATAAATATCCCCTAAAGGTTGTGTTGGTGTGATGTAACTATCTCTGTATGTTTCTTCTGCACTTCACTCTCTTTTCCCATTTACAAATCTTTTGTGGTCTAAAATTCCTGTAGTCAACCCTCCAGCCATTTAATTAGAATTTAACATTTGTTGAGAATGTGCCTTATAAAAATAGCATTTAACTTTCACAATAAACATCCCAATCTTGGAAAAATGGGGGTTGGGGAATAGTTAGCCATTTCTTCAAAGTGATTCATCTAATCAAAACAGAATAGTTCTTGAAATATTCTTGCACTAAAAATTATCAGCTTAAAAATTCAAACTAGCTGGGCAGCAGTGTGTGCCTTTAATCCCAGCACTCAAGAGGCAGAGCTAGGCAGATCTCTGAGTTCGAGGACCAGCCTGGTCTACAGAAAGAGATCCAGGACAGGCACCAAAACTACCCAAAGAAACCCTGCCTTGAAAAACAAAACAAAACAAAAAAACAAACAAACAAACAAAAAAAAAGCAAACAAAACTGCTATGTTTTGTATCCTATAATTTTGTATGCTGTGTCAACTTTGGAAAGGACTGAGGCAGGGGGGGTGATGGGTAAGAGTCAAGGAGGATTGCTGTTTAGAACAAACAGATTTGTATAGACTCATGATGCCGCTTGCAGAGTGAACTCCTGGGACTGGGACTAGAGGATTGATCACAGAATGAGACATGAGCATTCTACCCGAGAAATGTTTTTTCCTGTGGAGAAATATTTCATTGTGTAACAGAATGTGTGTGTTGGGTTTAACTTACCCTGACACAAGGAACAGATCCATTAGCAGGCATGGAAATGGAACAGCTCTGTCCGATTGCCCTTCTCTATGGTCCTGGGCACACCTTAGTGGCTCTGTAGAGTGGCAACAATGTATCTGTGTGTTTCCCAACATACAGAAAAGAATAAGTAATGGTCTTGTAACTGTTTAAGCATGTTTTTGTTTTTCATTCCAAGGGAAAACTGTGTGATAAACAAAGGATTACATTCTGTGTTCACCACAACAAAGGGAGACATTTTAAAACTGTGTTTTAATGGATAAATGACTTTGTCTTTTGCTTTACAATATTCTAGGAACTGGGAATATATTAACCCTTCAGAGACTATGACAAACATAGACATTTGTACATGTTACAAGTTCCATACAAGTCAGAGCATGTCCCATGCTCCATTCCAAAAAGCTAAATTCTGATGATTTGCTTAACTTATGAAAGGGTGACAATTAAAAATTTGAAAAGAAAAACTATTATTTCCAAATCTTTTCAGAATAGTCACACCCACATTTGAAACAAATATCAAGCATTCCATTTGTAGGAATCAACAACCTAACTTTATTTTAACGTTTTAAAGCAATATTATAACCTTTAGATACTTTTTATGTTGAAATCATCTAAACACTTTATCTCTAAAAATGAGAGTAAAGGTGAACACATTTTAAAATTTTCAGCAAATTTATTTTATTTGAATATTTTTTGCATTCCTGCACAATATTGAACAATATTTAAAACTTCAATTTTCTTTGTTCCATTTTATTAAAAATTGATTTTTCTCACATAATACATATTTTTATTTTTATTTTAATTTTTTAAATTCATTTTACATACCAACCACAGATCCCCCTCTCATCCCCGCCCCCAAAGGGTAAGTTCTCCCATGGCAGGAGAGCAAAGCCTGGTACATTCAGTGGAGGTGGAACCCAGCCCCTCCACCCTGCATCAAGGGTGAGCAAGGTAATGGACCTACAGGTAATGGGTTCCAGAAAGCCAACTCAAGCACCAGGGATAGACCCTGATCCCACTCCCAGGGGCCCCTCAAACAGATCCTGCTACACAACTGCCTCCCCTATGCAGAGGGTCTAGTCCGGTCCCATGAAGGTTCCACCGCTGCCTGTCTAATGATGATGAGTTCCTATGAGCTTGGTTCAGTTGTCTCTAAAGAGTTCCCCATCATGATCTTGATCCCCACCGCCACCCACCCCTTGCTCATATAATCCCTCTTTCCTCTCTTTGACTGGGTTCCCGGGGAACGGCATGGTGCTTGGCTGTGGGTCTCTGCATCTGCTTCCATCAGTTACTGGGGGAAGGTTCTATGATGACAGGTAGGGTAGTCACCAATCTGACTACCGGGTAGGCCAGTTCAAGCACCATCTTCACTATTGCTAGTAGTCCAATCTGGGGTCGTCCTTGTGGGTTCCTGGGAATTTCCCTGGCACCAGGTTTCTCCCTTACCCCAGGATGTCCCCCTCTATCAAGATCTCTCTTTCCTTGCTCTCTCACTCCCTCTACAGTTTCCCCACCCTCCACTCCCTTCAGCTCTTCCCACCCTCCCCTCCCATCCCGATCTACTTCCTTTCTGTCTCTCATTAGAAAACAAGCAGGCATCTATGGGATGATAATAAAATAAAATAAAATTTAATAAAATAAAGTATAATAAGATAAAACAAAAATAACACATGGGTATTGGACAAAGCAAACAAAGAAGGAAGGCTCCCAAAAGAAGAACAAGAAACAAATATAGACAGTGACCTACTCATTGCCTATATATATAATGTATTATATAAAATATAAAAAATAAAATAATAAATAGCATCATAAAATCAAAACAAGCAAATGAATAGGAAGAGTCCTGACAGGACGTTATAAAACAAGGAAACTCCAAAGATGAGGTTGAGTTCATGTTCTTTTCACCATCTAACTGCTGGGTGTCCAGTTTACCCTTAAGAAGAGTTTGCTTTCCCAGTGAGCCTCCCTTGGAGGGAATTAAATTTTCATTTGCAAGTGGTTAGCAACTGGCAATTGCTTCTGGGTTAGGGTAGGGGCATGTGTCCACTTCTTTCAGCTCTAGGACTCCATCTGTTGTAGACCCATGCAGGTCCTGTGCATGCTGTTCTTGTTTTTGTGAGTTTGCTTATATATGCATTGGTCATGTTGATTTAGAGGTCTTTGTTTCTTTGGTGTCCTCCATTCCCTCTGGCTCTTGTTTTTTCTGACTCCTCTTTCATAGGGTTCCCCACTCCCTGAAAAATCTCAACGTTCTTATAAATGGAAAAGTCCTCTAATTCATTTCAACAGCAGAGAAAAACACTTGTATACATTATAGCATACATCAGATCCTCAGCAAAACTTAGTACTATATTTATCCTAATAAGCACTTTCCTTTTCTTTTTAACTTTTTGTTGTAGGTTGGAGGGTATCTAGGAAACTTTAAATAACCTCATAATAGTATTATTATTAATGAAATGTAAGTCAGGCAGTAGTGGCTTACACCTTTAATCATAGCACTAAGGAGACAGAAACAGGCAAATCTATGAGTTTGAGGCCAGCCTGGTCCAGGGATACACAGAGTCATAGAGAAAGCCTGTCTCAAAAAACTAAAAACCAAAATAAACAAACAAACAAGAAAAAAGAAAAGAAAAGAAAAAGAAACACAAAGTGCTCTGGTAAAGAGAAACGGTTGCGGTTAGCTTGCCTGGGAACAGCTTCCTGAGGACAGCACCTTTAGTGTCCATGCTGACAGGATGAGGATGTGGGCACAGGGCTGACAGACAACAGGCGTGTGACATTCACCGGCACGTTTCAGAAACAGCAAAGCATTTAGTGTGTCTGAGGCAGTTGCAGAGTGCTGAGCATGTAGAGAGCTGACAAGGACTAGAGAGGCAATTTGAAGCCACATCTTGAAGGACTTTATAGACCAAGTAGAATAGATTGTTTTAGGTCTGTTTCAGTGGAGAGCTTTAAGATGCAAAATGTGATGATATAAATCTTTTGAAACTATCTCTTCAAATTTCAAAGCTTTTCTAAAAGGGCAACTAAGTGTCTCCTGAATCAGTGGTCTGCTATCTTCCCAATAGCTCTGTGTACATTTGGCACCAAATCCTATCCATTTGCTCATCATCTCTTTCAATTTTGTTTACCTCTCTTCCCCACGTCTGTAGACAAACCCTACTTAATGGTTCTCAACTCAACTTTGGAAACTCATAGGATATTGAACACCTGACCTCTAGCTTCTCTCCTTTTACTAATGTGTTCCTTGTAGAGATGGGGGTTTTGAGGTCACATCAAAGAGTAAACCAAATACATCAAACATTTCATTCAATTAGACTTAAGAAGGACCCATTACCTACTATAATAATATGTTAATATAGTTGCACTTGTATGCACAAACTTTGGCACCACAGTGGTCTGGTGAAGTATAAACTGCTCCATAATACAATGATCAGCACAGAAAGGTAGAGTAGAAACTCTAAATCAGCACCCTCACTGAACTCTTTATCTTGAAAAGTTTACAAACAGCATAGTTGACTCCTTTGCTTCAGTAGTACAGAGAGCCAAAACAGTCCCAGTGGATTCTGCCCTCATGGAATTTACCCAGTTCAAGGTAGAAGTTGTAAAATGATCACTAGGCCATATTGTATTTAAACTGGATCATTTGACTTAACATTTACAATTTGAAATATTTCTTATAAATTAAGATTTGTGGCTTCTGTTGAAAATGAAGACACAGTCCATGAAGACTCAGTAATTCAGATTCCACATAGAAGAAGGGCAGATAGTTAAAAGATATCACTGTTTCCCTTTCTGCATCTCAATTGATATCTGTCTTCTAATACAGCCGTGGGTTCAGGGAGACAAAGAGAAGAAGGATGAGAAGGGATGTGGAATGATGCCTGGGATTGAGTCTTCTGTCATCCAAATAAGAAAAGGTTTTCAAATAATTAAATTTTTGAGCTTATGTTGGCAAAAGGATATTTCTTGAACACTTGTGCTGGGTATAACATCAATTTCCTTGGATGGAAAGTAATTCTTGCTCAGACCTCCTCCTTCTTCCTCCTCTAACCTATGACTCTTAGACTTAGGAGAGAGAAGTGAGAATCTGGCAAGAGAGAACAAATAGATAGTCATAATTATAGAAGTCAAAAAAAGTAAGTTAAGTTGGGAAAAATAATAGGTTTAAATCGAAAGAATAACAATTCCTTGACAAGTAAGATAGAGAAAGAATTCCTAGTGTGATAAGATGTTAACATGGAATGCAAACAAGAGTTTCTACCTTTTTAGGTATTAAAATATCCCAGCCCAGAGCTCTTGAGCACATCAAAGGGTATGGAAGAGAAATCATCAATCCTATAACACAGCAGTGCACTCCTTCTGTAGTTTACTGGTATTCACGTTTAGTTAGCCAATTTGGTATCATGGAGGAAAAACAAAACAAAACAAAACAAAACAAAAAAAACAGCTTAAAGAATTTTCTTCCTGGATTTAAAAGAGCCATGTTTGCTCCATTTTTTCTAAAGAAATTTCATTTGCCTATAATATTGCATATAAATTTATCCATTGCATAAATCCATTTGGCAAATGTATTGTAAGAGCTCACTCAGTACTGGAAGACACAGAAACCAGTCAATCCACAACATTGTGTAGTATACTTTTAATTGACATGTAACCTAGGGATGTATTTCCATAACACCTGCATTGCTCTGGCCATGGGCAACCCCTAGACAGTCTTAAAAGGACCTGATTTAGCCAGGAAATAGAGTGTGTAGTAGACAGGATGGACTTGAACACGTGAGTGAGGGCATGGGGGAAGGAAGAAAAGAGGTACAGGTTAAGCTAGAAAACGAGGATCCAGGTTCTTTAAAAACCACCTTTTGGAGGCTGGAGAGATGGCTCAGAGGTTAATAGCATTGGCTATTCTTCCAGAGGTCCTGAGTTCAATTCCCAGCAACCACATGGTAGCTCACAACCATCTATAATGAGATCTGGTGCCCTCTTCTGGCCTGTAGTCATACATGCTGTACACATAATAAATAAATAAATCTTAAACAAACAAACAAAAACAAAAAACCACCTTTTTATGTTAAAGATGTGTTGGCCTTAATCATAGACATTGTTCTCTGAGGGAACAAATTTCTTCATAAGAAGATAAAGCTACATGCATATTTTGGCAAAAAGCTTTCATATTAAAAAAAATTTTAATAAGAATTTCTCTTTATAGAGAGGTGTAAAGAAATTTTAGAATGGCTTAACTTTCTTTTTATTAACTAAAACAGAGACATAATTTGATTTGTATTCCAGTTATGTTCTCTTGGCTATAATGCAGATTGAAAATTATAATTTGAAAAGAAATAAAGATAATCCTTCAAAGTTCTCATAGTTACACATGAAAACCTACATCTTTGTAATGATGCAAATGCAGTAGCTCACACAGCTCATTTCAGGTGAGCTGAAGTATGTATTACTACAAAACATTCTCATAGCCATCATTCATTTTTAGAGTTTGGATATGGTGGCATCCTCTCAACTTTCTCTATGTAGGAGATAATTCCAGATATTTTCCTCTAATTCAAAATTTAAGAATTTCACAGCATGCATGAAAACTGAATACACAAATTACTGTGATTTGAAGAGTCAAACTGCCCTATAGAGAGACTCCATTTAAAAACAGCATTGATGCTGTGGGATTCCAGTCATTTATTATATAGTTGTGATTTAGCTAACATTCATGCATCTACACTTGCCTTAAATGTTTTGGGATCTTTGAAATGAATTATAAATTATTTATCATCCTTTTGGTTTATTAACCTGAAAATGAAATGCATTATTACAAATTTGGCATTTTTGCACTTGAAAGCTAACACCACAAAAATCCTCATTCTTAACAAGAAGTGAAAAATGACTATAATGTTTCAAATTAAAACTACATTCAAGAATGCTCTATATCTTTGTATACAACTGTACATTTTGTGACATAATTTTTTTGTCTACCCAACTGCTCTCTGATGCTTTAGACTGATATTGATGAAATGACCCTTTGGACTGCACTGAAGCTTAGCTGAGCACAGGAAAACCACATTCCCCCATAACTTACGGGCTTCTGGGATGTCTCACAACTTCGGTTGGAGCTGGCAAAAGTGATTGCTGTTCCTATTCTATTTTAGCTTTTCAGTAAGTGCCAACAAACAAAATTATATTCCTTCCCTTTTATGGCCTTCTTTAAGGTCCTGGATTGCAGAGAAGGCATTTGTAAGTCAGGAAACATTCAAGTTAGTGTTAAGCAGCTTATATTTTAACCACAGAGAATTTATAGGTCATATCTATAGATATTTTGATTCTTTGCCACAGAGTTATTTGAAAATAGGGGGGAAAGCATGTTTGATACCCATTTCTTGTGTCTTTGTTCTGAAATAAGATGATATCTTTAGACAGTTTTGAAGAGACAGGAAGAACTGAGTCTGTGTGGTGTCAAAATGAAAGTATAGGCAATCAACACTTTTTTATGCTAAATAATTTTGGAGCTAAAAATCTAAGTCATTTCTCTTTGTCAAAGAGCAAGTCATGGTCAGCTTCTTCTAAAGACAGATATGAACAGTGGCATGGAAAGTATGCCTCTGCTTGGAAAAGTGCAAAGATTTTTTTTTCTACAGGCCCTGGTAGGTTGCCATTAAAAACAGTTGCTGTTCCAAGATGTCTGTGACTAATGCCAGACAGTCTATCAACAAAGCAGGGCAGCATGGCCTCTGACATGTATGCAGGCCTTTCTTGAAGACATCTAAGTGATCTTTAATGTAGGTGTGGAGAGTACAGAGCCATCCCCCTCATAAATGTTGATATCAGAAGGGGTCAGTCTGCTCCTGCTGTGATCATGCCTCCACAGCCCATCTGAAGGTGACAGAGATAATCAACAAATGGTGTGTTCATCTACAAGACTATCAAATTCTGGTTCCTTTCTTAACCAAATATATTATCTTGATCAAATATATTGACATTGTTTAGAAGTAATTAAAAAGTAGGAAGCGGACTTAGGTAAAATAGTTAAAAGACATAGCTGGTACCTAATAGCACAGTACATTCCAAAAATATTGCTCACAGTAAACTTGTGTGTGGACTGTCATAGAAACATCAGAATGGTTCTTTAATATCTAATACTGTAAATTATTGAAATCTAGATATTGTAACTCTCCCCCATGTGGTTGTGTAGCATATAAAAGAATATTTCCATTCACTGTGTCTTACTGAAATAGCTGTTTTGCTTGTTTTTTAAGTAATTAGGCCCCCAAAATATTGCATGCTTTGTGTCTATATCTGTAGTATATGTTCAGTAATGATGACTAATTATGGTACTTATCCAATTATTTAGTCTCTGATGTTTTAATGTAGCTAATATTTAGCAGCATCTCTGAGAAAGTAGTGAACCAGGGTACCTCAAAATCTCATAAGATTTCATGTATTTTGTTTTTTGTTTTTGTTTTTTAGAAGCTATTTAAGTCATCTTTTGTAACACAGAAATAAATGATTTTAAGGATGGTGAGTGCTTTTTTGCGTTTCTCCCTCCCTCACCCTCTTTCAGATTAAGAGAGAGGGTCATGGAAACACATACTGATTGCATTCACACTGTAGCTGTGAGTGGAGACTTGAGAGAACAATTTGATCCCAGAGTAATAAAATACATTTGAACTCATTTACTTCCCTCCTTCAATGGCAAAACAGGCTTCTATCACTTTAGCTATGTGTATTTCATTTTAGATCAGAAACTCATTATTTTCCTCCTGAAAATACTCCATCATAAAAATATGAAAATAGAAAAGTTTCTTTTATTCTTTAACTGTGTCAAAATATTTATAGAACGTGATTGCTGTGTTGAAGAGATAGAACAGTGGTTAAGAGCACATGTTGTTCTCTCCAAGGACCTGGTTTTGATTGCCAGCACCCACATGGTAGTTCACAACATCTCTGGAATACCAGTTTCAGGGGATCTGATGCCCTCTTCTGACCTCTATGTGCACCACGTGCATATGATCCACATGCATCCACTTAGGCTCATATGTATAAAAATATCTAAAAAAAAAGAGAAAGAGACAAAAAATGATTGCTACCCCTATAAAAACTAAATGGCATATCATGGGTTATTTTTATAGTAGCAATCAACAGCTTCTAATTGAAAACCTGTCCCTAAGTCAAGACATGAGAATGCATTTTTGCCACTTTAAGCTATCCCTGTGCTACAAAGTCTCAGCTATACAGTAGCTGTGCATTTCCCCAGTGTCTAGGTAAGTGGCTGTTGAGAAGCATCCGCTTTGCAACTAGGTCTTTTCTCATTAGACTTGTTTTTCTAGCAATGGGAACTGAAATAGATGTATGTGGTTCTTTCCCTAGGGGTATTATAAACACATAAAAGAAGAAAGCATAACTGTATGATGAAATATTGTACAACCATTCAATGCCATGTTGTTATTTCTTAATGTCAAAGGAAAAAGTGTATCATATGATGTGAAGCGAAAGGAACATTTGGAATACAATTTTAGACTCACAACTCACATATATACACATGGCTTATAGGATTTTGGAGGTTTATTTTTCTTTTCTAAATAAGTGTCTATATTTTTCATATCTTTTATAATTAGCATATCTGTGTAAATAATTATATATATTAAAACTAGTTTCATAAAAACATGACCGTTGGAAATGTAAATTAGAATGTAATGAAGCCTGTGTGGTTTCAGATGCCTGGAACTTGGCTTGCCAATAGCTTATTTTCTTTAGGATATGGCTAGCAAGTATTATATGAGGCGATAATGAGACAAAAGACATTTCCCTCCTCAGTCAAAGCTTAGAAGAGTTACAAAACAGAGACCAGCAGAACAGGAAACCAGAGTACAGGGGTTAAGATAAGGGAAAGCTGAGAAACAAAGGGGTGTGACTAACAAGCACGAAATATTTCCTGAGTGCTCTTGTTCTTGTTACCGTTAAAAGAGAGAAGGAAGTGCTACCTCTGTAAAATATGTAATACGGTAGGAATTATACTTGATTTTTTACTTGTATCCTTACCAGTTGTATTGCACAGGACTGTTTATCAGTCACTTCGATATGGTCTCCCTCACCGTGATGTGTTAGCTGCAAACACACAATGACCTGAAGTGATAGCAACCCATGTAAATCAGACTGGCTGGCCCCCGAGCTTACACTTTCCATGTTTCTATACTTTCTCTCGAGAATTCTGAGGAAGTAACATAAGGTACAGTTTGGTAATGGTTATAGTATTGACTGTTAAGGAAAGGCAAATGCAAGGATTTATTTATTTATTTATTTATTTATTTATTTATTTATTTATTTATCTATTTGGACAGCAAAGCAGAACTAGGGGGAGGATTGATGTGGCATGGTTTTTATTGTTCTCAGTTTTTGAGCAGAAGAAAACGCACATATATAACGAAAGTGAATGGGCTTGGGAGTAAGAGTGGCTTCTTAAGCTCCTAACCTTGACACTTGCTGGATTGTCACAATGGATACAGCTAATGATCCTGAATCTCAGATCCCTCGCCTGGGAAAGGCTTTCACGATGCCATCTTGCAGAGTAACAGAGAGGACAAACGAGGAACATTTCAAAGCATCACCAGAATCGAGCACACCACAGTGTGCCTGCAACAGACACTGCTTCCCTTTTCCACGATGGCAGACTTGGGTATGTGATGCGCTAGGCGCCTTCTCCCAAGGACTTCTATCAATGGCATCAACATCCCATCATAGGTGGCAGTTTGCACTTAGATTCTTAGGGGCAGGAAGTTACCTTAAAGATTCCCTCTTCTTTTCTCCACCTATTCTTGGTCTCTTTGATTTACTTTTTGAGATTTTTTCCCCCATTGCACAACTCAACATCTCCATGACTCTCAGTTCTTCACTATATCAGATTTGCACTTAGAGCATAGAGGACTTTAATTGTGTATTAAAGGATTCAGTTTTGGAAGCTTGGGAAGCAGAGGGGCAAATGGGATTCATACTAGTTAATATTGTCTAGAGTTACGTCTATCATTCTTTTTCTTATCAACATACATTCATCTATCTATCTATCTATCTATCTATCATTTATCTGGCTATCTATCTATCTGTCTGTCTGTCTGTGTCTCTATCAGTCCATCCATCCATCCATCCATCCATCCATCCATATAATACTTCATGCAAGGCATCCTCTTTCCCCTCTAGATTCTGCCACCTCTGATATAGCCTTGTCTCACAATGACACCACTCACCTGCATTTCATTGTGTCTTTGGAAATACTGGCACCACTTCCATACTAATTAGAAATCCTGGTCCTTAATGTCATGTTACTGAATCAGAGACCTTGCTAAGGGGTGTAGCAATATGTGTTTTATAGAATGCTTGCCAAAGCTGGGGCATCTGTAGGTTAAATACTTACATCTAGTTAATGCTAACAAGTTTTGACATTAGCAGTAAACCAACTCACTGAGACTCAGCATCTGTTTTTCTGTTCCATATAAAGTTATCATTATAGCTACTCTCTCCAAAGCAACTTAGCTATTATTTATAGTGTTAAATTAGTTCATTTATTCACAGTCTTAGAATGTGACATGTGAAGCAGGTCTGTATGGCTTCCTTCCTTCCTTCCTTCCTTCCTTCCTTCCTTCCTTCCTTCCTTCCTTCCTTTCTTTCCTTCTTTCTTTCTACCATCTCCCCACCCCTTTTTTTGAGACAGGGTTTCTCTGTGTAGTCCTGGCTGTTCTGGAACTCACTCTGTAGACAAGACTGGCCTTGAACTCCCAGAGATACACCTGCCTCTGTCTCCTGAGTACTGGGGCTAAAGGTGTGCAACACCACCACCTGGCTCCATAGCTTTCTCAAATCATGTCCATAAGACTTCTAGGGAGGAGAGAAGAGTGCTTCACCTTGTATTCTTTTAAAACATTGACAATTTAATATCTTCTTGGTGTTAGGAAGCTGTGACTCACTTTATAGACTCCAATATTAAAATCAAACTTCAGTCAAAACAAACAGGAAAACCTCCACATGAAATGATTTAAACAACCAGGATTTCAACAGTTCATAGATGCACCTGCCTTTCACAAACATAGTTAGCGGCTCCCTGGTTTGGGAGCCTGTGTCTCTTCCTCCTTGCAGAGTACCAACATACACCTGACTTGCTTCACTTTCTAGTGTGGCACAGACAGAAGGACACTTGTTAAGCAAAGGAAAATGAAGAGGTAAGCTGGTTTGGCTTTATATTTTCTACATGCTGATTTTTTACACTTGGTACAGTGTCTCTTCCACAAACTTTGCTTTCCAAGTCAGAGAAGCTGTTCTCTCTGCTAATAGGAGTGGCAGCTTCTGCTGGGCACGGGAAGCGGTAGTTATACTGTGGATTAGGTGATCCAGCGCCTGGAAACTAAGCTCTCCAGTTTGTCTCAAGCTTCCTCTTGCCATTGATGGTGCTTTGGAGAATTTGTTGAGTGTTTCTTCTCACACAATGTGACCAGCCCCTCCAGTGGATTTTCTAATGTATTATCTATTTCCCCCAAGGTCAATCATACTATATAGTTTATTTGCCTAGATTCGCTTATCAGAAAAATTGGCATCAGCTTAGGAGCAGTTTTCAAAATAATTTAAAAATAGGAGTTACAAAAGTTAAATACAATAAAGGTTGGGGGCAATTGGATTACCATACAGACATAGAGAAGCTATTTCTGCAAGGACATTTCTCTTCAATTTTCTCCTCAATAGACTGCAGAAAGGCTTGTGTGTGTGTGTGTGTGTGTGTACTTTCTGGGGATATGAGAAATATCAATGAGTATTGTTTACATTATTAGTGGTATGCATTTCATTCATTTAAATGCTAGGAACAGATTCTATAATCTGCTTGTTGTAAGAAACAAAGTAATACAACTACTACTTTACAAACCATACCTTCAATATTGTCTGGACCATGGCTGATGTAGAAAGTAGAACACTTAAGATTATTTTCAGTGTACTATCAAGATTTTATGTTGTCACTCACACTCAGCACAGCACTGGATATGTTGTAGTCTGTCCGTTACTGCTGAACCTTAGTTAAAAATTTGTGTAGTTTGAAAGGCACTCTTCAAACCTATAAAGGATCTGGAGGAGACTTAAGTTCATTTTCACAGATTACCTGGTGGAAGTTAACAGAATGAATAGCAACAAAAATTAATATTAGGAATGACATCTGGACGATGGTCTCAGCAAAGAAGCTGTTCAATCTTAAAACATGTTAATAACATTTTTAAAACAATAATAACTATTAAACACCAAGCAATCCCATTACCATCATCCAACTTACATGCTATATAAAGTTGAAATATGTCATTTGTCAATTAGAGAGTACACAGAAATAATTCTTTCCTGCACTAATATAGCATTCTTCCTTCTTGTCATAGAAATGGTTGCACTTTTGCCTTACACTAACCTGGGAGGCTAGTCAATCCATTGATTTGTAATAGCTGGTAGAATGCTCTCACACATTTTTTTTTGTTTGGCATATCTAACCTTAAAAAGCCCTTTCCCAGAATTAAAAATTTATTTTTTATAATTTTTGTTAGTCCCAATATTTTTGTAGAGGGGGATTTTCTTTTCTTGAAACATTTCCAGTGGTTCAGACTCTTTTCACAATCCATTTGGAAACTTACTCTAAAAGTATAAGCTAACTGAAGGATGCCTCAGTCTCCTATGAGGAAGAATGAAACCAAGGTGGTCAGTATACTCAGAGCTCACAAGTGCTTCTCAATTTAGGCTTCAGCTTTAAAAAAAAATTCACAGTGGTTTATCAGTTTCTCTATTAATTAAACAATAAATTGGGTTGGGGGAGACTAATTTTAAAAACGTTACCCAGGACTGGAAGTCTGGTGGTTAAATCCAATCCTTCTGTTAGTTACTGCTTTCACTGTCTGTCTCCTTTCATTTGTGCCACTACAAAGCTGATTTAGACAACTGCCTCCTCTAACATACAGTTCTATTCATTCTTCCCTCTGCTTTAAGAAAAGTTATCAGGGAAAAAGACAGGGTATCCAGAGTAACCTCCATGGTAGCCAGCTTGCTATAGCTGGTCACTTGAGCTTTCCTAACTGTGGTGGCTCTATGCTCTTTCCATGATGTGAATTCCTTCTTTTTCCTGGTTGAGTTATAACTCTGGCAACATAGACTTTCCCACCTTCCAGTTACACTTTTCAGGTTCATTCAACTTTTTATTTCCATTTTTCTCCCTTTCAGCTTCTTGGTCCCCATTACTTACCTCTATCAGGGTTTTTGAACTTATTATATAATAGGTATTTATTTCATACATACTTATCAAACACATTTTTAGCTCTCACCCAAAGCTCAGTGTGCAGATATATGCCAAGTAACAGCAATGGAGAAAGGACCCTACATGTACCAAGTTATCAACAAATGAACACACAATCATCAAATTAAGTACAAAATTTAAAATTTATGATAAACATCTGGAAGGCAAGATCTGGAGAGCCACGAGAACAATGTGAGTAGATCTTATTTAAATTTTGGGACATCTTGATCAGACAGACCACGACCTGAAGTACAGTCAGTGTGAATGAAAGTCCATGTGGAAATGAGCTCTGTCTGAAAGAATAGTAGTTTTAAAAGCAACAAAAAGTTTCATAGAAACAATAACATGTGGTCACTGCTCTGGGGAAAGAATTTTCCTTGGTGTGTCTGCCTTTATTGCCCTTTCTAGACAGCAAAAATAAGTTTATTCCTTCATTCTTCCTGTGACCCAAGTGTTCAATGCTCTACATTTAGTTAGTAAGCCATTGCTTACAGATTTTGAACATGACAATTCCACATTAGATTGGAAACTCTTTGAAAGCAGATTTATTTTTCATATTTTTATGCTTTGTGTGATGAGCAGGAAAAAAATAAGAGCTGTGCTCTGGTGTATAAGGCTTACTTAGCCAATCATAAGTGCTTTGTAATTAGCAGAATGCTCTCATACATTTGGCGCTATATTTCTTGAGTTTATTTCCTTCCTTCCCTCCCTCCCTCCCTTCCTTCCTTCCTTTTTTCTTTTCTCTTACAATACATCCCAATGGCAATTTTCCCTCCCTCCCCTCCTTCTAGTCCCCCTTCCCACCTACCCTCTCCCCCAGATCCCCTCATCCTCCATTTCCCTTCAGAAAAATAGCAGGCCTCCCAGGGATAGGAGCCAAACATGGCATAACAAGATGCCACAAGACTGTAAGACGAATTGCTAAATGCTCTTATTAATAAAAACTCAGAGCCAGATATTGGGGTGAAAAACTGAGAAATCAGAGAAATAGGACAAGCCACAGACAACCTCACCTCACCAATACTTTGGTCTCCAAAGAGACCTACTTTCTGTATACCCACACCTATACGCCTTTCTGTTCTGCCATCTCATTTCCATTCTCCACCTAGCTACATCACTTCCTGTCTGTCTGTACAGAACTCAAGACCTTTATGGTTAACTAGTGTTGGAATTTAAGGCATGTGCCACCATATTTGGCTCTGTTTCCAGTGTGGCCTGGAGCTCATAGAGATCCAGATGAGCCCCTGCCCCCGAATGCTAGGATTAAAGGAGTGTGTTACCATTGTCTGACTTCTATGTTTATTAGAGTGGCTGGCTCTTTCCTCAGATATGCTTTATTAGGGTGTTGATATATTGGGGGACACAATACATCACCACATAAGACTAGGCACAAATATTCATATCAGGGCTGGGCAAGGCAACCTAGTAGGAGGAAAAGGTTCCCAAGAGTAGGCAAAGAGTTAGAGACATCTCCATTCCCACTGTCAGGAGTCGCATAAAAACACAAAGCTAACAAACATAATATATATGCCATATAAGTGGAGGACTTAGGACAGACCCATGCAGCTCTGTGGTTGCCACTACAGCCTCTCTGGGCCACTGTGATCCCTGTTTAGTTGATTATGTGCTCTCTGTTGTCCTGGTATCTTTGACATCTCTGGCTCCTATAATTTTCTTCCCCCTTTGCACAGGATTCCCTGAGCTACAAAGAGAGGGACTCGAAGGAGATCTTCAATTTGGACTCTGTACACTAATGTTTGGCTGTGGGTCTCTGCATCTGCTCCCATCAGTTGCTGGAGGAAGCTTCTCAGATGACAATTGGGTTAGGCACCAATCTAAGAATATAGCAGAATAGCTTTAGGAATCATTGTATTGACTTTTTTCTTTTCTATTCCAGGTCTCTGGGCTATCCAGCCTCTAGTTCCTGGTCATCCAGATGACATGGGCCATGGACTCCCTCTCATGGTGTGTTCCTCAAATTAGACCAGTCATTGGTGGACCACTCTTACAAGTTCTGTGTCGCCACTGCCCCAGAACATCTTTCAGGCAGGACAGATTGTAGATTAAAGGTTTTGTGGCTGAGTTGGTGCCCCAGTCCCACTGGTGGAAGCTGCCAGGTTACAGGCTCTGTACTTCCCAGCCCTCACTAGGAGTTCTTACTAGGTCCATCTTCATAGAATCCTGGGAGTCTCTACTGTATTAGGTTTCCACTTGACCCTCAAATGCTCTCCAACTCCAATCTTCGCACTCTACTCTCTCTCCCTCCATACTCCCTATCTCCCCATCTCTCCTGTTCCCATTCCCACCTTCCCACAGTTCACCTGCAAAATATATTCTATTTCTCCTCTCCAGGGAGATTCATGTGTTCCCCTTGTTATTTTCTGGGTCTGTGGATTATAGCCTGATTATCTTTTACTTAACAGCCAATATCCACTTATAAGTGAGTACATACCATGTTTGTCTTTCTGGGTCTGGGTTAACTTACTAGGGATTTTTTTTTCTGGTTCCATACACTTGCCTACAATGAAGTCATTTTTTCAACAGCTGAGTAACACTCCATTGTGTAAATGTACCACATTTTCTTTACCCATATTGTCTTTTGGTCGAGGGACATTTAGATTGTTTCCAGTTTCATGCTATTATAAGTAAAGATACAGCAAGTGTCTTTGTAGTAGGATGGAGCATCCTTTGGGTATATGTCCAAGAATTGTATAGCTGGGGTTTGATGTAGATTGATTACCAGTTTCAGAGGAACAACTGCGTTGATTTCCATAGTGGCTGTACAATTTTTCACTACCCCCAGTGATGGAGGAGTATTCTTCTTGCTCCATGTCCTCACCAGCATGAACTGTCACCTCTTGACCTTAGCAATTCTGACAGGTATAAGATGGAATCTCAAAGTAGATATGGTCTGCATTTCCCAAATGTCTAAGGATGATGAACATTTCTGTAAATGTTTCTCAGCCACTTGAGATTCTTCTGTTGAAAACTTTATATATTTTGGATATTAAATCTCTATAAGATGTGCAATAGATGAAAATATTTTCCCATTCTGTAAGCTGCCATTTTGTCCCATTAATGATGTCCTTTACCTTACAGATGGTTTTCAGTTTCATGAGGTCCCATTTATTAATTGTTGATCTTAGTGGCTGCTATATTGGTGTTCTGTTCAGGATATTGTCTCTTGTGCCAATACGTTCAAGGCTATTCCTACTTTTTCTTCCATCAGGTTCATTGAACCTGGTTTTATGTTGATGTCTTTGGTACACTTCAACTTGAGTTTTTTGTAGGGTGATAAATGTGGGTCTATTTTCATTCTTCTAAATGCCGACATCAAACTAAACCATGAATTATTGTTGAAGAGGCTTTCTTTTTTCCATTGTATAATTTTTGCTACTTTGTCAATAGTCAGGTGTCCATAGGTGTGTGGATTTATGTCTGAGTCTTCAAGTAGATTCCATTGGCCAACCTATTTGTTTTTATGTGAATACCATGCAGTTTTTAATACTATAGCTCTAAAATACAGCTTGAAATCACAGATGGTTATACGTTCAGAAGTTCTTTTATTATACAGGATTATTTTAGCTATCCTGCTTTTGTTTGTTTGTTTGAATTTGAATATTGTCCTTTCAAGTTATGTAAAGTTTGTTGTTGGAATTTTTATGGGGATTGCATTGAATCTATAGATTGTTTTTGATAAGATGACCATTTTTACTATCTTGATTCCACTGATCCATGAGTATCTTCTATCTTCTGATATCTTCTTCAAATACTTTTGAGTTTTTTTTTTTTTTTTTGTTGTTGTTGTTCCTTTCCAAGACTGGGTTTCTCTGTGTAGCTTTGGCTGTCCTGGAATTCACTCTGTAGTACAGCCTGGCTTCAAACTCCCAGAGATCTGCCTGCCTCTGTCTCCCCAGTACTGGGATTAAGGGTGTGCACCACCACCACCTCCTGCCAAGACTTGAAAATTTTATCATACAAGTATTTTACTTGCTTGGTTAGAGTCACCCCAAGATATATTATATTATTTGTGGCTATTGGGAAAGATGTTGTTCCCTTGATTTCTTTCTCAGTCCATTTGTCACATGTATATACCAGGGCTACTGACTTCTTTGAGTTAATCTTGTATCCAGCCATTGCACTGAAGGTGTTTATCATATATAGGAGTTCCCTAATAGAATTTTTGGAGTCACTTATGTATACTATCATATTATTAGCAAATAATGATACTTTGACTTCTTCCTTTCCAATCTGTATCACCTGATCTCCTTCAGTTGTCTTATTGCTATAGCTAGAACTTCAAGTACTATTGAATAGATGTGGACAGCTTTGTCTTGTTCCTAGTTTTAGTGGAATTGCTTCAAGTTTCTCTCCACTTAATTTGATATTGGCTATAGGCTTGCTGTGTATTGCCTTTATTATGTTGTGGTAGGTACCTTGCATCCCTACTATATCCAAGATTTTTATCATGAAGGGGTATTGCATTTTGTCAAAGGCTTCTTCAGCATCTAATGAGATGATCATGTGTTTTTTGTTTTCTTTCAGTTAGTTTGTTTCTATGGTGGATTACATTGATTGATTTTCATATGTTTAACCATCCCTGAATCTCTGGGATGAATCTTACTTGGTCATGGTGGATGATCTTTTTGATGTGTTCTTGGATTCAGTTTGGGAGTATTTTTGCATTTATGTTCTTAAGGGAAATTGGTCTGTAATTGTCTTTGTTGAATCTTTATGTGGTTTGGATATCAGGGTGACTGTAGCCTCATAAAATGAGTTAAGCAATGTTCTCTTGACTTCCTTAGTACTTTTGAATGAAGAGTTTTCTATTTTTCGTCTTGTACTGAGCCCACAAATTATGTTGATATTTGAATGAATATCACATTGTACAATGAGTGAATGATTCAAGAGCCAAATCGGTCAAATAGGAATACTTCTAGAAAACACTTTTCCCCTTGATGTCTCACTCTAGGTATGTTATATGAGTTTCAGTTAAAGCACTGTTCCTTAAATAATACATTGAATTACATTGAATTCTACACTGACTTTTATATTTATGATATTTTTTAGGAAAATCTTCATGAGTATCCGCCTTTGACTCTACATTCCCAACACTGCTGGGAAAGGAGTAAGACAGCTTTGACACTCTTTACTAGACCATTCATGTCTTTTCCTCCTTTGAAATTTTGTCACCCACTGTATACAATAAAAGTGAGTGGGGGTTATTAAAGCAGAAAAAGCATTTTATTCAGGATCCCACTGAAACAACCATGGAGAGCTAAAGAAAACAGAGGAGCAGTAAAGACCTGCAGTAGGAAGAATTAATCATGCTATCTGTGTGTTTAGTAATGAATATTTAAACTAAATCTGTAGATGACATGTTGGAAATTGGGGGAGCTAAAGGACTAGTTTAGCTCTCAGTCCAGAGAGGAATGGTTCTGTGAATCATTTGTGAGGATCTAGGGTAAACACTCAGTTGCTGACTTAGCTGTTCTTCTCAGTGTTGAGAAACTCCTTTGAAAATTCAGAAGGGTTTTAGCTAATTCCACTAGTCTATGCAGCTATAACATTCTCACACTAAGCCTAACAATGACAGGTGTGGTTGTCTCTACCTGTCTGGCCCATCAGCTGTCGATTGGGTACTCTTTAACACAGTTGGCAGAGGAAAGTATCTTCAGTCTGGAGGAGTTGGAGAGTTACTTACAGTACTGACAGTGAAAGCTGCCCCAAGGGGAAGTCATTAAACAACAAGCCTTTCAATTCATTGTCTAGGATACAGTGTAATGATTCGAAGTCCGTTGTATGGATCATGGTAACCATGTGCCAAGCTTGGGCTCTGGCTCTCTCTCCATGTTAAACAAATGTTACAATAAAGACTTACTACTTTATTGGATTTCTGAGGGGCTACAAACAGACTATAAAATTAGTGGCTAAAATATTGCTCTGAGAGATGGTGAAATTTAAACATATGCACCCAAGTGTTGGAACACAGTTGAAGAATGGAGTCACGCAAGGGGGACTTCTGAGTGCTTGTGAGAAAACTCCAAGGAAACAAGAGTCTTTTGACCTCAGTTCCTCCATAACACAGAATTGTTCTTGGAATGTGTTTTCATGCTCCTCCTAGATGTAGCAGATAGGAGTGAGTTGACTTCAGAGCTATTCATATACCTCTTTGGGAAAACATGTTTTTGCCACATGTGGCTTATTCTTGTGATTGTATCTGTTTCTTAGGTCACTCTTTTTAATACCCAGAATATAAAGTATCTGAAGCTCTGAATAAAGTTGGCTGTTGCATGAGACTTTAGTCTGCCTCACTTTTAGGCCCTGCTCTGCCTGGTTCATACCCCCACCTAGAATGATAAAGAGCCAAGTAAGTCTAAGTGAATCAGTATTAAGTCTACTGGGTGACTATTTGGAGCTATGGTGTTATCCACTTGCTAACACAGCACATCCATGTTGTAGTTATAAGATAAAGTTTTAAAATTATTTATAAACAAATGTTGTCCCTCATTGCTTTTTCTCACTGGCGCACAAAGAATTCCTCCTCTGTACCTACATCCTTTGTAGGACCTCTTATCTCCTTTCCTTTTACTGACTCAATCTTTTTGTTTGCTTGCTTTCCCATTTTACCTCATTCTCTCTAGGCATTACCTCTGTGTTTATAGTTATCACCTGTCCTGTTGTCTGTGATGTAGCTGTTTCCTCCAGGTTGGCCATCAGTATAAGTATCTTGAAGCAGAGTTAGTATGATGACTTCTGGGAGATCCTTAGGGGATTGGCCTTCATTGATGGAATGGGGAAGCTCACTCATAAGGTCCATGAATCTCATGAGACATTCATGAGGCCTCTCCCCACCAACAGTGAAGCACTACTCAGTAAGAGATTAAAAAAAATAATGGACCGGGACTTCTGAATTGTGTAGCTACTTATAAGTCACATGCCATGTAGCTTTAAGTGAGTCACCTGTTCTGCTGTATAGAACCGCCATGAACTAATTGGGTCATGAAGCTAGACTTGAACAGAATCATTTTATAGATCTTTGGTACCCTCTCTATCTGTGGTAAATGGATGATTCTTGACATCTGTGTAGGAATAGCCATGCATTATATCTTTATAGTTACTGGGAGATAGTCAATGCTCACTAAAAGAGCAATGAATGAATGTGGGCCTTGCTTTTACACATTACCTAGTTATGAATAGCAGCTTAGGCCCATGAAAGGCAATCTGAGCTGATACATTAATATCAAGTTCAGGATTGGAGGCACATGTGAGCACTGGGGCAGAGAGGGCTGGAAAGCAGAGTGTTCACTTTTCAGGAATACTTATGTATGACTTGAGGGGCCAGTGAATGAAGATTTGGGAAACATGGGGCTTGAAGTGAGTCATAGCCCTGCCTTGCAGTGGGCTGCTCTCTGAACTATCTTTTTTTTTGTTGTTGTTCTAATGTAGAAAGGAAATACTCGGTTATAACAGGCTATAAATGATGCTTGAAGAACCATCATTGCACACATTACACTAGCTGTTTTCATATCATAGATAACATCTGATTTAATGAAAGGAATTAGGAAGGATTTTCAAATTTAGATTTTGAATTTATAAAATTCAGTGAACAGTCTATCAACACACTCATCTAGAGAAATAAGCATCTCATTGTTTTACAAGTGTTATGTGGTATCTTGTAATGAAAGTTTTCTATAAACAAAGTCAATCTAGAATTTGTTTATTTCTCTCCTGTCCAATCAACATTAGCTCCTAACAGAACCCTATGCTTGGAAAAGCAACCTAAAAATAGTTATCTGCCAGAGAAAACTTTCATCTGTGAAAGCTATTACATCATCCTGATGATAGCTGGATAGAGCCGGAAGAATGTTGACAAAATTATTATAATCTATTACTCCAACTCCCCAAATTTGTTGTTTGTGGAATACTTCACCCTTTTCTTTTTAGTGATTCCAGCATTCTCTAAAACGAATTTATATAAAATCCAACATTTTGTAGTTACTGACAACCTTAAAGTATTTTCACTTTATTTTTCTCTAAAAGCACTTCAAGCCTATATTCCTTTTTTCAATTATTATTTTATTTTTCTAAACTTTTACCTGAAAATTTTAGTTCTAATATTTAAGTAGTTATGACTCCTTCCAACCTCGGCCCCTGCTATATGTGCATGAAACAATGATTGTATTGAACTATTGACAAGCCATTTACTTTAGGAGAGTCTAGCCTTTCTCTCATTAACTAGTGGATATTAGTTCAAGATGATTCCTTATTTTTATATAAGTAAGTAAATATATAAACAAAAGTAGACACATGATATAATTGTAGTTGGTGAAATACAAAAGTAAGTTTGCTTGAAGGAGTCTAGGAAATCATTACTTATTGAGAGACACAATGTAAACACATTGCCTGTGGGAGTCTTTGGAGACTGTGGGGTGATAAGAATGATCCTTGGAGAAGCTGTGGACAATTTACTAGGTGGATAAGACAGCCTGAGGTCAAACCAAAGGGAAAAAAGCTGGCTAACTCCTGGATCGATGGTAAAACATCCCTTTAGGTGTGTGAATAATCAGTAGTCTTCTGTTTTAAGTGACTTTGAAGAGCAGAAGCATATGGATAGCTGTAGTAGACAGTGTCCTAACAGGTGTACTACCAGTTCTGGAAACTGGTGGTTTCACAGAGAGTGGAACTGTGATATCAAAAGACCCACTTTCTTTAGTATTCCTTACTCAATGTACAAATTCCCAATTTAGTTTATAATTTAGAAGAAAACACATTATACTAAAAGAAACTATAATTTAAAATATCTGTTGTTCAATTGTCTCACTTATCCAGAGGGCCTGCTCCATAATTCATGTGCTTCCATTCGTTTGGCTATTTGTCCCTGTGCTTTTCCAATCTTGGTCTCAACAATTCACACTCTTACAGTCCCTCCTCTTTCTCGACAATTGCTGGCTGTTTGGAACCTTGGGCTTACACAGGGACATTTTGCTCAGCCTGGAAGGAGGGGACTGGAGCTGCATGTACTGAATCCACTAGGTTTAAATAGATCCCCAGCAGAGTCTTGGCCCTGGAGGAGATGGGAATGGAGGGGAGGGGCTGGGGGGGAGGTCGAGATGGAGGGGAGGGGGGAGGATGGGGGAACCCATGGCTGATGTGTAGAACTGAGACACAAATATAATAAATAAATAAATAAATAAATAAATAAATAAATAAATAAAAGTATCTGTTCTATTACTTTTGGAATTGTTTTGAGATTTATGAGTATATAGTCATTAAGCTGAACTTACTAGGAGTTTATATTGTTATCTATATATCTACCATCTATATGTTTAGGGAAGCTTTATACAATGTTCAGCCTCTAATTAGGTCTGTATGTTCAGAAAGGCATTTCATAGTCACATCAGCAGGTTGTAGGAGAATGCTGCCATGAGAATCAGTAAAAACATCATTAGCCTTTGGGGAAACCCATTGTATTTTAAAAATTTAAGGAGTATTGTAGAATAATTTGTCAGTTTTCTGGTTCATGATTTATCTCTCTTCAAAACATCCTTACAAGCAGTTCTAACCCAGCATCTCTCTGGTTTAGCACCACAAAGCACTGTAATGTGCCATGTTGGGGGTACTTTAATAACTATGATTTTAAATAATAAAAGAAGAAAAATCTACTCTGTAACCTGACTTTATAAATGGTATTTCATTGAAATGCGCTATTATTTTCTAGTATTTCTCACATTGAATGTCTATAAAGAGTAAATTCATCAGACCACCAACTCAAAGCAACTTAAGCTAAAATACACCTTAGCTAGTGCTGTCTCCATTACGGTCGGTCTCCTTGTAACATAGCCATTCCTGGCATGAGTTAGTTGCTCTAAGTTAAGACTGCAGAGCCTGCTTGGCTGCAGTTCTTGCAGTAATTGCAATTGTTCCAGAGCAAAGGTCAGGTTACCCAGTGTTGTCCAGAGATGAGCAGCAGCTTTACAGGCAGCATCTTGTGTGAGGGGAGGAGGCACACTTCAACAACAAGGAAAGGAGAGCCCAAGGACACGAGGACAAGTGACCTCTTAGCGTTTGCCGCAGGCCTCTGTGGTCTCCCAAATGACTGGTTGCAGGTTCTTTGTTACTAGAACATTTGTTTCCATTTCGGGGGAAATTTTTTGACTTTACACATCAGGAAATTATTTTCATTGTATTTGCAATATAGATTAGTTCCCTGAATCCTCACAGCAATGCCACTAGGAACTTCAGGCAGGAAGAAGCAACTTGGAATTTCAATGGCATAAAGGCTTTGAGAGTCCACAGTCCCTGAGGCTGCTGCAGCAAAACTCAGCCACATTGCCCTGTGAAATATTGACATGTACTTAGCCATGTAGTAAGGGATTGTTATTAAGAAAATACTCTTCGTGGGGCTCTGCATATGACACTGTCAACTGCCACGTGATGATCTGGTCACTATAACATTTTAAAGCCCACCATATCTCTGTACAACGTTGACTTTGCTGTCCAGCCATGTAGGCAAGTCTGAGCAGTCCCTTTCTCTAGGACCTAATTCTTAGTGTCTCTTTACTCATTTAAATAATATCAATGCAGAGCTGACACCATACCACTGTTATTGTACTTAATAAAGAATAATGACTGGAGATGTCTAAACACGGTGCCTTGGTAGTGCTAACTGCTCATTGTCTTAATAGTGCTACCAGGGATAGTTGTCAAAACTGCATCGTAGTATAATGAAATATTTTATAAAGTTTCTTGATGATTGAATGTTTCCCTCTTTGTAAAGCATTTACAATAGATGAAGTTTTACCTCCTAATCTTCTAATAGATATTTATTTTCTTGAGGAGAAAGACACAAATGGAATTTAATTAACCCTAACACTAAAATGTACTATATATTCTTTCACTGTGAGTATCTAACACATCACTATGGACAAAGAGGAACACCCGAAACCAGATGTCTCTGGAAATTATTCGCGTCCTTAACGATGGCCAGCTGGGTTACTGTGTGCTGATAACAGACAACTCTTCCTTAATTACAAATCACTGTAATTTCAAAGACAGCTCTTGGCCTTGTAGCAATCACTAGGTGATTCTACTAAATGAGAAACAAGTGCCCATAACAGGCTCAGTCATACGTAGCATATAAAGATAGAATTGTTCTGTTATCCCTCTGCAGCAACAGTTTCAAACACCCTTCCTTTGCCAGCCTCGCTTCATGTGTGAGTGCAGTCAGCACATCTTAAAGGAGCCCACGGTAGTTCCACGAACTCTGAGTCAGAGAGCAGTGGATACAGTGAAAAGTGATTGAGAGTCTGTTGCTGAAAATAGGATATCGTAGCTTCAAGAAATATTTAGACCTTACTTAAGCTAACCATTACGGGATTGAAATGAAGGTCTAAATGTTATGACTGGAATAGTACTCAGGTTCACAGTTTTTTAAAAACAGTCCAGCAGTGGAATACACACACACACACACACACACACACACACACACACACACACACACGCACACACACCTCACACTGTATATATTACACCCTAAACAACAGCATCATTTATGTTTTATGTGACTATAATTTCCTGATCTCACTTATTCCCAAACTTAATTATATACCTTAGCTTGTTTAATAGTGACAATTCAGATCTGAGCATTCAAGAACTCTGCTTGCCTGCAAAAGTTCCTGTCAAAGTCTGCATGTCACATCATCTTAAAAACATTCTGAAATCCCTCACTGGAAACTGTAATTACTAACTGGGATCAGCTTCTCCCTCACATATGATCCCTCTTGGGATTCAAAGGTGCATATGGAAATCTAACCCTCAGCACCTCTGTGACCAGGAAGAAGTTTGGCCTTGCTTATAGGCAGCATGTGTGGTTGATGAAGCTGTCGGATGACTCAGGACTATAATCGCAAGTTCCCTGCTTCTAGTATAAAATTTATTCGGAGATCTATTGAAGCATTAATCCATGTGAATGTAACAATTTTTATTCAAGTCTTTAAGCAAAGGTAATTCTTTGAGACATTTTTATTCAGTGATTTTTTTTTTTTTTTGCTGATTGACCCATTCCCACAAATATACCAACTGAAAAGCATGGCAGTGATGTGGGGAAAATTGTATAAATGGAAAGTTTTTTGTGACTATAATATAAAATCACATGCACTGTACAACTTTTAGGCCTTTCTCTGCAATATTGCCAGCTTACCCTAACATAATCATCTGATGTCTCAGTTAGGTCTCAAGGAGGAGGTCAAAGGAAGAAGACTGAGTTGGAGCAGAACAGTATTGTCTATAAAACAACCCCCACTATGTTTTATGGACTTGTGGGTCAGAATAGATTGAAACCTAATGGGAAGAATGTGAAGGATGTAACCAAACCAATATGGGAACATTGGTGTTTTTGTTTTGTTTTGTTTTGTTTTGTTTTTTGTTTTGTTTTGTTTTTGGTTTTTTGAGACAGGGTTTCTCTGTGTAGCTTTGGAGCCTGTCCTGGAACTCACTCTGTAGCCCAGGCTGGCCTTGAACTCACAAAGATCTGCCTGGCTCTGCCTCCCGAGTGCTGGGGTTAAAGGCATGCGACACCACCGCCCAGGAAGGGAACATGGTTTTATACATGACTAAGAAAGCATATGTGGCCCAGAAGATCAGGTAGGGCAAGAGCAAAGAAGCCTATAGGGAGAAAGAGGAACAAAATGGGCCATGCTTTGATAAAGTTAGGTGCAGCTGTGACTATTTATTGTTCAATTTCTCCCACCAATGTAGCAAATTGGTTATTCTGGGACATCAGCACATCTTGTAGAGTATGACAAGAAATATTTGTTTTCTTTATCCAGGATGTTGAACAGGGAGCAAATGATGGAATAGGAAGAATTTTAGTCCTAGCACAGGAAAAGTTCTAATATAAGGATACTAAAAACAAATCCTTCTATAGCCTTATGTGAGCAAAGACAACCAGCACCCATGGTGAATTAGGAGAATAAGTTACAATCTGATTTGTAAATTAATTAAATAATCCATACAGTCCTTTAAAATGGCTAATACTGTTTCTCCAGTAAAATGTGATTGTTCAGTAGTCACATTTTCTTGCTTACTTTTCATTGTAAGTGGTGTCATTGTAAGTGAGTAATGGGTAAGAGATGGAGAAGTTGTCAGTCTCAGACACTGCCCTGTTCCGACTCCCTTGCCAGTCTCTGAAGTACTGTTGTCTCCCTGTCCTTTTAATCTTGATGTCTGTATTATCTGGACGGAGTGGCACCTATTCTTGCTTTTCTGACAATGTGAGAAGATACTTGTGGTGAGATCAGTCAATGAATGATGGTCTCAACTTAGTTTCCAGTGCTCTGTGGACCTTGTACCAGGGTCTCTAGCATTCATTTGGGCTTCACTTGGTGATATATCCTGTAGCTGTTTCTGAGAAACAACCTTGTTCCCTGACCAAACTAGTCCGAACCAAATTTCATACCAGATGCTTAACCGGTTCAATGTTTTGTTTTTAGGTTTTTTTTTTTCATATTATAAAAAAGTCAAAGATAAGTAGGAAAGTTAAATCTGAGGGTTTCATATGAACTGAAATGATCACACCTTAGCCTGGATGATTGAGGCTCCAAGATCTAGAAACATTTGATGTTTTGTTCTGTTGTTCACTGTCATCTTGTCTTTCTCCTTTCCTTGGTATCTTTCTACCTAGTTGTTTTAATTTGCTTTTTATTGCTGTGATAAAACACAATGACCAAAAGCAACTTGGGGTGGGGCGAGTGTTATTCCATCTTATAACTGTCAAGCCAGAGACCATTATTAAGGGAAACTAAGGCAGGAACCAGAGTAAAGACCACAGAGGAATACTGCTTACTGGCTTGTTCCTTGTGACTTGCTAAGCATGCTTTCTTATATAGCCAGAAACACCTGCCCAGGGGTGGCACTGCCCACCGTGGGCTGGGCCTGCCCATATCAATCATTATTTAAGAAAATGCCTCCCCCAAGGCTGAGCCCTTTACTGGTTATCCAATCCAGAGTGGTCATCCTTGAAATCGTATATACATAAAACACCAAAAACAAAATCAGTGACTGGTAATTATGTTCATTTGCACACACATTTATGCATCTAAAAACAATAATCAAAGAAATAGAGGCTATCAATTTGAGAGTGGAGGAACATGTGAGGGCTTGGTGGGAGAGGATCTGGGAGGAGCTGGAGGGAGGAAAAAGAAAAGGATAAGTGGTATAATTCTGTTTTAAATAAAAACTTATATAATATTTGAAAAATAAAAAGGTAAATTTTTAATAATATAAAAATATAAATATCACACATTGATATTGCAGAGTTAAAAATAAAATAAAGGAAAGGGGGAAAAAATAGAAAAGTTCTACATTTGTTCCTGTAGGCAGTCTTGATATTCTTTATCAAGGTTTTTTCCCCACAGATAACTCTAGCTTGTATCAAGGTGACAAAATACTGACCAGGACACTCATCTCTTTCCACCATCTCCTTTGTCCCACCCTCTTTTATGATTCTGACCTCTTTGCAAACCTTAATGGACTTAGGAAATGCTCCCTCCACTGGAAGAAAATTCTGCTACTAATCCTCTAGGCTTCCTTATTAAGATACAAAAGGCTGAGCGAGGACAGTTTAGCCGGCCGTTTTTCAAGACCATATCCTGGTTTATAAGGCAGTTTTCTTGCTGCCTGATCCTATTTGCATATCACAAATGGAATATCTCCTTCCTTTCTTCATTCCGACTGTACTAAATGGTTTCCTTTTGTCATCAATCCCCATCTTCTTTCAGCAGATGGTTACTTCAGGTCTGTTATAGTTGGGCTCATGAGTTCACGTATTTAGAAGGCAAAAACAGAAAACAAGTTAATTATTCCAGGCATCCAGGTGCTTCTTCCACGTTCCCTTCCAATGCCTTGATGCTGAGACAGCAGTGTGTGTGATAAATGGTGATGCATCCAGGACACTGGGTTATTGTCTGCTGCCCTTCTTGTACCCAAGGATTAAACTAACATATGGAGTATTGCACAGCTGCACACATGTGCACTCAAGACGTTGATGGAGAGTGGTGTGTCCAGACCCAGAGAATTTCTGTACTTACTGTTAGTAGTTAAGCAGCGCTAGGAACACGTCCCGAACACGACAGAACCACTGGAGAGTTTTATTAAAGAGGATAGAGGTGACAGGCCTGGGTGAAACACACGTGGGGAGAGAGAGAGACAGAGAGAGACTGAGAGCCTCGCGCAAGATGGCGCCGGCTTTTTAAAGGTTGGGCCGCGCATGCGTACAGGGACTCCTGTGGGTACTCCACGCATGTGTGTAGATTACATGGCTGCGCGCGCGCTTTACGCAACCACGTAAGGCCACAGAGTCCCGGTCCCGCGAGATGTCTGACCCGGAGATGGCTATTCTACACCGGAAATAGTTAGGCGGTCCGCCAGGCAAGCCCAACCGTGTAATTGTCTATCACTTACTCCATAGTCTTTCATTTTCTGAATTGAATAGGAACTGAGTAGAAAGCACAGGTAATGGGGTCCATTCCTGATGAGGCAATGTGCAGGAGGTTATTTTTTGTATGTGGAAATTGGAGAACGGGTCTCTGTTCAGTCAGAGCTGAGAAGAAACTGAATTAAGTTGCAAATACAGCATACTTCATTGTAGCCAAAGAAAATGAACCATCAGCTAAAGAATTATGAACTGTTTCTCTGGAATCCTGAGAGACATCCCGTCAATAGGAAGTAAGACACCAGCAGCTACATAGCATGAGACCAGGTAACTACTGAGGGACGCTTGCACTCCATTGCTTGCTCTGCCTGATTTCTTATATACCCAAGGATCACCATCTGAGGATGGCACTGCTCCCAGTGAACGGGGTCCTTGTACATCAATCATCAATCAAGAAAATGCCAAATAGGCTTTTGTACAGGCCAATTTGATAGGAGCACTTTCTCAGTTGATGTTCCCTCTTCCCAAATGACTCTCCTTTATGCAAAATTGGCCAATAAAGAAATAGATGGACAAATAAATAATACAAAGAAAATAACAAAAATCAAAGTAAAAACAAAAACCAACCAACATAGTCACTTACCTGTCATAACACAAGTTGTTATCAGACATCAACTCCAAATGGTATAAATATTACTTTATTCCAGAGTTTTTATTAATTGCTTTATTTATTGGTTTTTTTTTTTGTGGATGTTGTTGTTGTTGTTGTTGGTGGTGGTGGTGGTTGTGTGTGTGTGTGTGTGTGTGTGTGTGTGTGTGTGTGTGTGTGTGTTCATGCTACAGCACAATGTGGAAGTCAGAGTGAAATTTCTGGGGGTTGCTTCTCTCCTTCCACCACAGGTTCCAATAATTAAACTAAGGTCAACAGGACTTTTACAGCAAGTGCCTTTACCTGCAACACAATATTAATGATTCATAACACCTTCATTTAAATCTTAAACCCTGGGACAAATGGCTGAGGTACCTACTTAACATATCAAAGCAGACCTGGCTGCCAGGGTCTCCCAGCATCTCTCACAGTCCTTACCTGTTACTGGGTATGGATGGTATACCCCACCCTCCACTCCAAAGCTTCCAGCCTGGGGACTGGGCTGCCCTTCCCTCAGCTTGTCCCTCTGCCACTTTGGTTACCTGCCCCTTTTGTAGCTTCTGCCTTCTTGACTGCTGCACCTGGTTCCTTTCTTTCCCTTCTTCCTTCCCTTCCCTCCTCTTTTTCTCAGCCTGGTTATACTCTCCCTTTTACCTTGTATCTACAATAAACCTTCTCTTCCACAATACCTAGAAACAATCATGTCTGTCCTTTTTATTCTTTTGCTTTTCATTCACTACATGTTCAAGAAAAATAATATTTTTTAAGAGATGTAAAGAAACACATTAGAAAATTTCAGGAAATTGTCAGAATAATTGTACATGACTGCAAGTCCAGGTTAACTGTCCATTATGAAAGCGCTAAACTTGGATGGCATAGAGTAATTTGTTTATGTGTATATAAGCATATGTGCTAATAGAAACATGTTTTATATTTTCTTTAAATAAAATGGAAAGAAATAACAACATCGGGAGAAATTAAGACAGTGTGATGGGTGTAGAGATGGAGCCGATGCACATGTTTTATGGGAAAAGTTTAGAGCATTACCCTTAACAAGAAAAAGGAAGGACTCTGATGCCCAATTTATTATAATAGATATTAACTGATGTTTGGAAGCCATAGAAACTCAGTCCTAATGTAGAAACTGCCTTTGTATAGGTTCCACTAATCCATCCCTGCTCTGAGACCTCCAGAGGCAAAGCCAGATAAAGAATACTCTCCCTTTAATGCCGAGGAAGGGCTGCCTTTTACACAGCTGCCCACAGAATCATCAGGCTACAATAGTCAGGCACTCTCAGACAATCCATCCAAAAAAGGGGCAATAAACAGTAAGTATTTAAAAATCTGAAAATTCAAAATCTAATACAACAAAATCTACACTAGAAATGTGTATCCATAATTTCACTTTCTCTTAACAGATTATTTGAATTCTTCCATGCTCCTAAATATATTTTTCATATTCAAATGCAAAAAAATTATTTCTTATATTAATCTACTACTTCTGCATAGAAAAATCCAAGATTCAATGAATATTCTTTTTTAAAATGCTAACATTTCTAGAAGGAACTCTGAGAATATATCTATGGGTCATAAAATGTGGTTGAGAAAAGTGAATTACTAATATATTGGCAAATATGAAGATGATGCTAGAATGTAAGGAGGACACAGGACAGGTCACTTGACAACACTGAGTTCCTGCTTAACAGATGTGTTGGGGGAAATATTAAACCTGTTCATTGGGTTGTGTTTCTTTGGGACTTACCAGGACAAGGATAAGTCCTGTGTGGCTGTGACAGTCTGGATAACACTAGTTCTTTTTGGAGTGTTTTATGCCCCAAATTACCACAGAATACTTTATAAATTTCATGGGAAATGTCTTCTTATTTCTTTTCTTTTCCATTGTCTAAGACAGAGAAGAGGCATCAAATGCTCAGAAATGACCCTTGTTGGGGAGTTGCTTCTCCTCTGACCTGCTGACTCAGAAGCGTTGTCTTGTGTCAAAGTCCTCTCATGGGTTGAGTAGTACCTTAAAACCAGGAAGAGACACAACTAGAGGAGTATCCTCTGTCATCTGAAGATGGCTTCTGGATTCAGAGTCACCGGAAGCATTTCTGAAAGCTTGAGAGACACATGCATCATCCCCAAGAAATACTGTGTATTATTATAGTATTACTGCTACCTCTGTACCCATACCTATACTGAAGTAGAGTCAGCCTCTGACAAAAAAATTGGCTACCAATTAGATTTAACCAATTTAGCAAGTTCAGGAAACACTCGACCTGCTTTCTAAAAGTTCCACAATAAGTCTAAGGAAACTGGCTCTTATAAATTAATTGTTCTAACTGATACACTTTTCAACCATCTTGTGGTTAGAGATTGAAATTTGATGCTTAGATGGAGTGGTTTCATATCTATAATTTTAACTATGCATCTCAGAAAAATTGCCTCAATCACATAGCCTGTAGTATGGGTCAAATGGTTTATTAGAAGGAAATTAGGTAATTGTTAAAAGATAAAGGGAAAATGGGTATCAAATTCAACACACACATATACCTGGAAATGTTCTCATATCCATTGTAATGAAAGTATTTTGAGTTGTATTCAATTATCCATTTTGCTATATGTGTGCCACCTTCTGATATCTTTTATGAGCAAATGTTTTTGGAAACAATCATGCTAGAAAAATATGCAGAGAAAAGATCACCAAAAGGATCATATCTCATTACTGCAAGTTTGACTTTCTAACCTCAAGCACATATTTCTTAAGCCCAGTGCTAATTCCACCATTAACCATTTCTTTTTGTGTGTAGGTGTATACATGTGTATTTGTGTTTGTGTATGTGTGTTTGTTCACATGGATGCACATGAACGTGGAGGCTATAGGTCAACATAGGGTGCTGTCTTGGGGTTTCTATTGCTATGAAAAGATACCATGACCACAGAAACCTTTATAAAGGAAAAACATTTAACTGGAGTGGCTTACATTTTCAGAGGTTTAGCCCATTATTATCAGAAATGACATGGTTGTGTGCAGACAGAGATGGTGCTGGAGAAGGAGCTGAGAGTCCTAAGTCCGACCTGCAGGCAACAGGAAGTGATCCAAGTGTCACACAGAGTGATGCCTGAGCAATGGAGACCTCAAAGCCCACCCCCACAATGACATTCTTCCTGCAACAAGGCCACACCTACTCCAACCAAGCCACACCTCCTAATAATGCCACTCTCTGAGTTTATGAGGGCCAATTACATTCACACTACCACAGGTACCTTCTGTAATTGCTCCAGGAGCTCACTGATTCAGCTAGACTGGCTAGCTAGAAAAATCCCAGAAATCTTCCAGTTGGTGTCTTCCCTGGATTATGGTTATAGGTACAAGCCATGAGGTCCCATTTTTATATGGCTGCTAGCGGTCTGAAACCAGATCTTTCTGCTTGCCTGGCAAGCACTTTACCCACTGCACCCTACCCCAACCATCCAGGCCCCAAAGCCCCCAGCCCATCTCAGTCTCCCAATCCTACCCTTATTCCCTAGGCCTTTCTTCTATAAGAGTGTTACTTTCTGATATGACAAGGAGACACCATGGTTCCAATAAAGTCTTAATAGAATAAGCTGATTTTAAGGAATAAAGATGAAATCATGAAAGATCTCTCTCTCTCTCTCTCTCTCTCTCTCTCTCTCTCTCTCTCTCTCTTTCTCTCTTACACACACACACACACACACACACACACACACACTCTAGCTTACTCATTATGAACTTAAAATTTCAGAACTTCTTAATGATAGCACACATGATTTCAAGTAGAATGCAGCTACCCATTGGGTTTTAACATTTGTGTCTGTTATTTTGAAAAATGTGCAGAGCTTTTTACATTCAGTGTAAAGAAAAGTCATTTTAGGAGCTTTTCTCTCAAAAAAATGTATACCTACCACAGACCACGTATGTTCCTATGATTAAGGTAGTTAAAATTCAGTTTTAAAGAAGTGACATGTGCTGATCCGAGGCTTAAAGTCTTTCCCTTCTAATGCATCTGAGTCTTAAGTTTCTCAAAAGAAATGAATGAAAATTTATGCTGAATTCCCAGTTCAAAATACCTTCTCTCCTGAAGGCATATGTTTATTGAAACATTGCTCACAATATGTATCTGCAGCCTCTTTTGTGTATAATTTGATAAACCTTTTTGAACCTAGAACCAGAGTTGTTAAAAATTCTTTGTACCCTTTTCATACAAACATACAGCTTCTTACATAAACATTTTTTCTCATCTTGGAATGATTCATAAAGCCTCTAATCCCATGGTGTAATAGGACACTGCTCACTTACACATTCCAGGGATGAGTAATTTCACAAGCCAGGGAAAGAGATAAACGTATTAAAATGATTCTGCAAAGCAGACTTCAAGGAGAAAAAGGATAAAAATGGAAGTAAACGCGACTTTTCTCATTGTGAAGAAAGGTGCATTAGATCTGCCTGTCAGAGCACTCAATACATAAGTCTGCATAAGCAGCTCTGGCAATTGCCCTGCCAAAATCCTTCTTAATGCGAACCTACCTACAAATCTTCAATTTTATTTCTGTTAACTCTGAAGTGGGAATTGCGTAATAATCAGTTTGTAGTGAATGATGGGCCAGAGAATCTGTGAGGAGTCTCCTTTATTCTTTCATGCAGGGTCAATTCTTTTCAGAGGCAGAGTGCTTGGGTCTCCTAAGAGTTGAAGTTTGTCATTAGCTGTATGTTGAACCCCTGTTGTTTGGGAGGCAGACTGTAGCCAGGTGTATGCTGGGCTACATCACATGAGACAGATCTTTTTTTAGAAACAGAACTATGTAGTTAAATAATGTCCTTTGTCCTGGATGAGAAAAGTTAAAGATGGGCAGAAGTTGGCACAGGCAGATTGTTTGAATAATTACATAAGACTTCTTGGATGAACATACGAACTGAACCTTAAAAGGCAGTCTAGATAAACAGAGATGGAGAAAGATAATGAGATTTAGACATGATCTTATGAAGGAGAAACAATATCATAGATGCCTAGGGGCTGGCATACTTAAGACCAGTTTTCAGAAATCTTAGATGATTTAATTATATGAAGGTGTCAAATTTTTAGAGCAGCGTCAAGGATCATCACTTTCATAAATCTCAAGGCATGCCTGATGGAAGACAATAATGGATAGCTGCATAAGTCTAGGTAATAAAGGCAGTGGGAGTATCATGGAAAGATACTTGAATTGAGGCATTTCCTTCAAAACCTCCTCAAGATATGATACATGAAGTCTAAATGTACACTTTTGTCTCATATTGTTTCAACTGGGCATTTTGGGTCATACTAGTCTTTTGCCAGTATATTATGGTTTCCTATTTGTGTGTATGTTTGTCTTTTTTTTGTTGTTGTTGTTTTGTTTTTTACTTTGTTTGCCTGTTTGCTTTCTGAAGAAAGCAAGAAAGAAAAGGCATAGAGTTGAATGGGTGTGGAGGAGGTAGGAAAAATAAAGCATGAGTTAGAGGAAGGGAAACTGTGATCAGAATATCATGTATGGCTGGGCAGGGGTGGTGCACTCCTTTAATCCCAGAACTCAGGAGGCAGAGACAGGTGGATTTCTGTGAGTTTGAGGCCAGCCTGGGCTACAGAGAGAGTTCCAGGACAGGTTTAAAAAAAAAAGAGAAACCATATCTCAAAAACAAAACAAAAGAAATGAAAAGAATATATTGTATGAAAAGTTTTTCATAACATATGTGTGTATGTGTTACAATAATAACTGGAAAGTAGGCTATGAATTCGGGAAAGAGCAAAACTGGTACATGGGAAAGGTTGAAGAAACAACACCAAAGGACTCTGAATAACAGACTCTTCTAAGTGCTCAGGAAAAAAAAATGTCTAAAATTTGACCAATAAATGAACCTTTCTCATTTGATTGTATGAGTTTGGTGACAATGAATATATACCTAACTAAACGTAGCCCCTTCTTTCATCACACTTAAATTAAAAAAGAATTTAACTAGTACTAAAAAGGCCAAATTGTGACTATTTATCTGGCACCCTGTAATGTTTTGAAGCCATGTACCCTTTTCCTTAACACTTATCAAGTCTTGGTTGAAACACTAAGATCTTTGCTGTTGCTATTGGAGGTTACACTCTGATGTGGCCACACAATAGACTTGCTGTCATGTGAAAAGAGTTATTTGAATTACATCTCACTCTTCAGCTTCTCCTTAACTCTGTTCCCCACTGACCCTCCCTGCCTCTGAATTAACATCCTCAAGTCCTATCAGAACATGCTATGCATCTCAAACAGAAGTGAAATCTTTCAGTACTTTTCTTCATGCTGATTCTCTTTTGATCAATTCTAAATTTTTATTTAACATTGCTCTAATTATTATTGCTGCAAATATGACAAAAAATTGACTCTCTATGGTACCTCCCTTTTAAATCTTTCTCCCATATTTTTTCCTTTTATTGAAAAATAGATTCTTTTCTCATATGAAGTATCCTGATTATACTTTCCTCTTCTTCTACTCCTCCCTGTTCCTTACAACCTCTCCTTCCCTCTGGAGCTATTCTCTTCCTGTTTCTCATTAGAAAACATCAGACTTCTCAAAGATAACAAGTACAACAAAATAAAATATAGTAAGATGAAGCAAAACCTATGTTATCTAAGTTTGACATAGCAACTCAACAGCAAAAAAAAAGAGTCTGAGAGCAGGCACAAGAGTCAGAGACCCTGTTGTTCTCACAGTCAGGAATCCCCCAAATACTAAGCTAATACCTATAATATATGCACAGAGGACCTGGTGCAGACCCATGTAGCTCTTGCGCTTACTTCTTCAGTTTCTGTGAACTCATATGTGCCTTGTTTAGTTGATTCAGATTATAAGAACACTTGCTATCCCAGTATTCTCCATGCCCTCTGGGTCTTGCAATCTTTCTTCCTCCTTTTCTTTGGGATTCTCTGAGCTCCGAGGGGAGGGGTTTTATGGAGACTTCTCATTTAGACTCTCTCCCAGCATAATGTCTGGCTGTGAGTCTCTGCATTTGTTCCCAGGAAGCCTCTCTGATGATGGGCCTGAATAAGGTGCTGATCTATGAGTACAGTAGAATGTCATTAGGAATCAGTTTATTAATACCTTTTCTTTGTGTAGACCAGTAAGTAGTATTTGGTTTTCTAGGCTATCTAAGCTCTGGTTCTTGGTTACCCAAACAGTGTTAGACATTGGTTCCCTCTCATGTAGTAAGCTTTAAATCAAATCAGACATTGTTTGACCACTCACTCGCACAAGTTCTGTGCCATTGCCCTAGCATATTTTGCAGGCAAGACAGATTGTAGGTCAGAGGTTTTGTGACTGGGTTGGTGTCTAAGTTTCTCTTTCAGTAGATTTTAGAGTATTTGCAACAAATAGATTAGAACAGTGTTGAAGAATCCATGTAGGCACCAAATTCACTTCCCTATGTTCAATGATTTGTGTCAGTGTTGTCCTTGGCATGGGGCCTCTCTGTCAGTTTTCAAGGAGACACCTTTTGTCTTAGCAACAGCCTTTGTTGTTAAGGAATTTCCATGGGACCTCCTTGGCCAAAACCTCAATTAAATGCAAGACAGTCCTTCCACTGAAAGCCTTGCCCGTTGACAAGAGATGGCCAGACTTTCAAAGAAGAATTAATGCCAATACTCCTCAAATTATTCCACAAAATAGAAACAGAAGGAACATTGCCCAGTTCAGTTTATGAGGCCACAGTTATCCTGATACCCAAAACCATATAAAGACTCAACAAAGAAGGAGAATTACAAACCAGTTTTCCTTATGAACACAGATGCAAAAATACTCAATAAAATACTTGCAAACTGAATCTAAGGAACACATCAAAAAGATCATCTACTAGGATCAAGTAGGCTTCATTCTAGAGATGCAGAGATGGTTTAGTATATGAAAGTCAATCAATGTCATCCACCATAACAACAAACTGAAAGAAAAAAAACACATTATAATCTCATTAAATGCAGAAAAGGCAGTTGACAAAATCTAACACTCCCTCATAATAAAAGTCCTGAAGAGATTAGGGATATAAGGGATAAACCTAAACATAAGAAAGGCAATTTATAGCAGTCCTATAGCCAACATCAAGTTAAATGAAGAGAGATTGAAAGCAAGCTCCTTTCTTCTATCTTAACCTAAAGTTCCTCACCACCCCTGTTGATCTCCTCCAGACAAGCACTAATTTGTGAAAAGTTCTATAAAAGTTCAAATTCAATACCATAAAAATGACATCTGGCAATTTTTAAACTATCATATATTCTTTTTTTTTTTTTTTTTTTTTTTTTCTGAGACAGGGTTTCTCTGTAGCTTTGGAGGCTGTCCTGGAACTCACTTTGTTTGCCAGGCTGGCCTTGAACTCATGGAGATCCACCTGCCTCTGCCACCCGAGTGCTGGGATTACAGGTGTGTGCCACCACTGCCAGGCTTTAGCATATATTCTTTAAGCTTTTAATTTATAATATAATTATATTTACCTCCTAGTTTCATTTCATCCCTTTATCATTTCCCATGCATTTCCTTTGCTCTCTCTCAAATTTGTGGCCTATTTTTCTTTAATTGTTGTTTTACACACACACACACACACACACACACACACACACACACACACACCCATAAGTACAATTTGCTCAGGCTTTATATTGTTACCCATATGTTTATCATCTCAGGATTGACTACTTGGTATTGGATAAACAATAGGGAGCAAAATGCACAACCAATCAAAATGCAGAGAACAAGAGATCATGTGATTCCCAGTCCTGACTAACACATACATGTTCAACACAAATCTCACACCTAAGGCTCACGGATCATTGTGGAAAAGATGATGGGAAGGTTGTAAGAGTCAGAGGAATATGAGGTTTGCTATGAGACTGTATCTCTTAGAAATGCCATCTGGATTTCCTATGGCCATTCCTTCCGTCCTCAGGGAAAGATATTCCAATAAATGCTTAATAGAATAATCAAATCTTGGCTACTTCCATTCTAGGAGGAATTATTGTAGTAGGAATCTTAAAAGGTCTTATTAATAAAATCAAATGGGGTGAGTGCTGGAAGATCAGAGAAGCAGAACAAGCTACAGTTTCCTCACCTTGCCAGTTCCTCAGCTGATCCTGTTTCCTCAGACTGGAAGCCTCTGAGTCCTCATCCAGAATGAATCTCAGCTGAACTGTGCTGCTCAAAGCCTAAAAGCTTAACCAGCCAAATGCTTCTAGTTTCTGGCCCTCACGCCTTATATACCTTTCTGCTTTCTCCCATCACTCCCTGGGATTAAAGGCTGGCTTTCTGGGATTAAAGGCATTAGTCACCTACCTTGGCTGTATCCTTGAACAGATGGATTTCTGCCTGTGGAATGCTAGGATTAAAGGCATGTGCTACCACTGCCTATCCTCTATGTTTAATATTGTGGCTGTTCTGTCTCAGACCCCAGATAAGTTTATTAGGGTGCACATTATTTTGGGGAACACAATACCACCACAAATCATGTTAAATAAGGTCATTTAACTCTCAACACTGATGTTCTACTATGTTGTGAAGTTATGAGATCCAAATGTATGATTTGTTTATCACAGTAAGGACTTTTATAAGAAAATATACCTGGCCCCTTTGTTTCATTGTTGGGATAACTATTATTTCAGTCAATATTTTATCCTTTGATCTCAATTTTTTCTTGTGCACATTTGATTGGTGTATAACACATAGTCCTTAATATAACTATTGAATGAGGTAAGACTCAGAAGTAAACCCTTACATAACTGTTTTCTGGGTTTCCACAAATCTTTTTGGAAAATACCAGTTGAGAAATCCATTTAATTGTACTGTAATTTGTTCAACGATTATCAAATCTCAATTAAATTATGTCAGATATCTTGATAATTAGATATTGATGTTTTGAGAAATTACCGTTTCAGAACTTCATCTTACTATTATCACCACAACATTCACTCTGCAGGGATTGTTAATTTGTTTGTTTGTTTGTTTCGTTTTTCCAGACAGGGATTCTCTGTGTAGCTTTGAGCCTTTCCTGGAACTCACTCTGTAAACCAGGCTGGCCTCGAACTCACAGAGATCTGCCTGCCTCTGCCTCACAAGTGCTGGGATTAAAGGCATACACCACCACTACCTGGCTCACTCTGTAGTTTTATCTACAATTTTCATGTTAAGCAAAAGCTTTATAGGTTACCTGCAATGCATATAATAAGCAAAAGCAATGTGGGACAGAGCTGCCACCCCCTGTTCTGCAGAACAACACTTTCAAATAAATCATAAACTGAATTATTCTTACATTCCAACACAAATGATATGATAAAATGTAGGCCAGCAAATTTTTATACAAAAGGTCAAATAGTAAAGACTTTTAAAGAGTTTGGAGTTATATATTGGTGTCTCTTTCCCTACTACTCCATTCTATCACTACAGAGCAAAGCTATTATGGGCAATAATTTAAAAATGGTTTATTGTACCTACATTTTATGAAAAAAAATATATTTTACAAAATCTAGTTACAAGGTAGGTAAACCTGGTTAATAGTTTGATAGCCTATTTTGATATGTTAATGTGTTAGCAGTAGCTCCTTGTATTCTTCATAACCTTGAATGTGTAGAGAGATTGCTAAAACAAGGTGAACTACACACAGGAAAACCCAGGGAGGAAATTCAAAGAGTAACATTTTCTCTGAAGAAAGTGGATCAAGTCATTTTGTACTCTGAAGGCTTTGGGGACGACAGCATAATTGGCTGTTAGAGACAGCTGTGGGCTGAGTCTCTTCTCTGTTCCCCAATTCATTTGTTGAACTTCTAATGTATAAGTGTGATGGTATTTGAAGGTGGGGCCATTGGGAAATGAGTACATCATGGAATGTAACCATCATGAATGAGACTGGTGCTTGCTCCAACTATCAAGGGAGGTTTTTTCCTCTTGGCTCTCCAGCATGTGGGAAGATGGCCATATATATGAGTACAGTTTCTTCCCAGAGCACTTGCTCTACTGCACCTTGATTCTGGCTTTTCTAGACTGCAGAAAAGAGTTAATATCTTGTATCAAATATGAATTTCCCATACTTTATACTACTGCTGAGGTTCATAACAAGTTTCAGTATTGATATTATCCCAATAAATTTCTCAATTGTCTTAAGGTTTGGAACAACAACAACAAAAAAAAGCAAACAAACAAATGCGGCACATCATCCAGACTCCATGACTCATGAATGTTTTTAACTTGGTGAGTGAATATATGATAGGAAAAGTTTAGAAACAGTGTTCAAAACTGTCCTCAGTAAAGACATAGTGCAATTATAAATATAAAAATAAACACAGGAAACCTCATTCTTGGAAGAGAACTAGTCTGAAATTCTATCAGGTTCATATGCTATCTCTCTTCAAGTATAAAGCAGTAGGCAGTAACAACTTTTCACAGAAGAAAACAAAGTAAATTAAACAAAAACTGCCATGTTAAATACATACATGTATTACATTGATGCATGCAGGTAAAGTACTCAAACATTAAAAAAAATTAATTTTTACAGCAAACTCCCCTTGCTTTGTCTCTTACAATCTTTCCAATCCTCTTCTGCAGTGATCCCTGAAACTTAGTTGTGGAAGTTGCATTGTAGATATATAATCTACTGGGACTGGGTTCCACAATTCTACATTTTGATTTGCTATTTGTTGTGGTCTTCTGTAATCACCTTCTCCTGAAAAGTTTTCTTGATGAAGGCTGTTTAGAATGAAGTTAGGGATTATGCTGGTTTAGTAAAGTGGTATTTGTCAGTTTTCCTCTAAGATCTATGATTTCACCAACTCTGGGTAGTTGGCTAGGCTTCCAGTATCAGACATGATTTCCCTCTTGTTGACTGGGCATTAAATGCAATTAGAGAACTATTGGCTACTGCCAAATCATGACACTACCACATCCTTAGGGTTATCCTGCCTGGAAAGTCAGAAGCTACACCAACAGATTCTCACCAGTATGACTGACTAAACATGAGCTTATCAAGAACAATAATGTACATGCTAATGTTGATGGGGAAAGCTGAGGAGGCCTCAAACCTATACAGATAACTACAGGAACATTGACAGCCAGAAAAAGTCTCTAGGGAAGATCACACCAATTGGTTACCCAATACTGAAAGTTCAGCCATGAAAACACATACAAGTTGCATACATATTGAGTGGGTCATATTAGGAACAATAATTAATAAAAACAGAAGCCATGAGCTTGAAATAAAATAAAGAAGAGGTGTATGGGAAGATTTGGAGGGAGGAAAAGAAAGTTGGAAATGTTGTAATACTATAATCTTCAAAAAGAAAAGAAATAATTAAAAGTAAATGTCTAAACAAATTAAAAACTATGTAAAGAATAAAAAACATGTATTTTACAAGAATTTTGTACACACATAGTTGTTGCAAAAATAATAGAGTTTTGGTTCTCTGCACTTAGTTTCAAAATTTAGTCACTCTTTTGGCTGTGATGTTCTTAGTTCAAGAATGATTTGTGTATTTTTGGTATAGACATTTTATCAGCTATGTAGTTTGTCAACATTTTTGCCAGGTTTGTAACTTATCTTTACCTTTTAAAAGTTTTGTCTTCCCTAAGATTCAGGACACATTTGGAATACAAATTGCACATAAAAGTCATGATTCCTTAGGTGCCTCTGATTTTAAATTTTCCAGCCCCTCTGTATTCTAGATGACCTTACAGGACTGTACACTGCTGTCCTTAATAAATGTGGTGGTGATTTCTAGGAGTAACCTCTTTGAGTTAAAAGCCATTCTTATACACATTTGAAGCACACATACTATTAATATCAATATGACTTATTCTTGACTGTTAGGCTTCATCAACGGATTTAAGAGCTGCCATGTTTTCATATCTTGAAATCCCTCCCTCTTCTTTTTTCCTTTATAATGTTCATTGGAACAGAGTGACAAAGTACAATCTACACTAAAGCAGAGAGAATAATACTCTATGCCTTTAGACTGATTGATCTACAAAGACTAAGTTTTTCCCCATTAGAAAATTTTAAGTCCTTTCCCACTTATTTATACAAATTTATTTATATACAGTGTACTCTAATACATATATTCTATTTCTAGAAATATATATATATATATATATATATATACATAATATGTATATATATTCTATTTCTAGAATCAGCAAATTCTCCAACAAAACATGGCTAAGTTTTATACCATTCTAAAAGTATTTCAGTGCCAGGATCTGAGCACCAGGAATACTCTGATGCTTTTTCTACTTGGCTACATTAGCTGACAGAATAATTATATACATGTGTGTATACTGACACACACACAAATATGCATACACTTAGCTTGTTATAGATACTGATATATATGTGCATTGTATACATATATGTATATACATATGCACATTGGCATACATATATATGTGTACACACACATATATACATATATACATCAAAATCTACAACTAAGTATGAGTTCTGTTTGACAACTCCATCTCAAATCCACTACTATGTGGATTATTCTGATCTCCTATCTTGCTTATTGTAATGTTTCACCTCCTAGAACAATGTCTGATTTCAGTTGCTATAAATGTGTCTTCAGTAATTAGACTTAAGAAGTGTTTACTCTCCCGTTAAGGTGAATCATGTGGAAATGACCTTATCTACTATAGTACAGTGAATAGACACAGTTTTTTTCCTTTAGTCTTATACAGATTTAACTAATTTTTACAATTATGTAGGTTAGTATGTTTTCCTATATTAGCTTCTGTGGGGGTTGTTTCACAATTGGACGACAAATTTTCCTATTTTACAATCCTTATTGGAACCATACAAACTATGTTTTCAAAATTTGGGTAAAGTTTAGTTTATTCATTTTGGTATAAATTAGTATGAACTTTGACAAATGATTATATATTGGATATATCACTACTGTATAATTCAAAATACTTTCAGCAGCCAAAAAAATCCCCCATATGTTACCTAATTCCACTATTCCTCTTCCAATCCCAACTGAAATCCTGATAAGCGCTAATCTGCTTTTCTTATAGTTTGTCCTATTTTCAGACTTTGTTGTGATTGGAATAATAATATGTAGCCTCATTAGACTTTCCTATGAGTAATATGTACTTGAATTTCACTTACGTCTTTTCTGGGCTGATAGCTCGTTTTTTTGTCACTGTTGAATATTATTCCATTGTATAATATGTCAAGTTTGTTTACCCAGTCACCAATTGAAGGAAATCCTGGTTGTGCTGAGTTTTTGATGAATGAAGTCCATGCTAAGCATTTATGTGCAGGTTTATAGAGGTTATGTGTTATGATTTGGATGTGAAGTATGCACTACAGGTTATGTATTTAGATATGTGGGTACCAGATGCGGGTACTATTTTGGAAGGCTGTGGAACTATTAAGAAGTAAGGCTTGAATGATGGAGGTAGGACTCTCTGTTTTGGTCTTGGGATGTCATCTAGCCTGATTCTGATCTAGCTTGCTGCTTGTCTGTCTAACCAGGAGTCAGAAGTAGCTGATGTGCTGTGCTGCAATGTCTTATCCTCTATGATAGACTGAAATACCTCTGAAATCAGGAGCTAAAATAACTATCTCATCAAGTAGGTTGTTTAAGGAATTTTATCACAGCAGTGATAAAAATAACTAACATGAAACATGGTGCCAGTAAGTGGAGCCATTGCTATGAAACATCCCATCATTTGTTTCTTGGGCCTTTAGAATTAATTTGTGGGAGAAATTTTGAAATGTTGTGAGCTGTAGCATAGAGAAGTTCTAAAATCTTATAGAGCTTAGTGGGCCATTTAATTATGGGGACTGAAGCAGAATGCAGACAAGGGTAATACTGGATCCATAGGATCTCAGATGGGAAGAAGGGAGCACTGTCTCATTGCTTTCTTAGGGATGTTTAATCTGTGACATTATATATTGAAAGTCTCTCTCTCCCCCTCTGCCCTCTCTCTGTCCTCACTCCCACCTACCCATTTACTGACAGCAGCCCACAGTTAAGAGTTTATCTTGGATCTCATTAAAAACCTTTTTGACTTTTGAACAATATTGAGATGCTTAAGATTATGGGAATTTTGAGTTAGGTTGAAAGAACTTTGCACTAAGAGATAGTTATGTGCTTTTATTTTAAAACAATGAAATGTCTTATTTCCCTTTATTCTGAACAATGTAACAGAGCTTGAAACAGTTGCTGGAGATACCCATGAAAAATCACTGTCAGCTTAAAGTCACAGAAGCAATGGGAGGAGGGGGGGAAGTGCAGCTACTAGAATTGACTCATTAAAATTTCCAACAGTACATCTATCAGGACAAAGAAACAGACTTAATTGTTTGAAAATATTTGAATATTGTAACCTCCTTTAAGGATGACCCTACAGTAGTATCTTCTTAATACAAATCAGTGTTAAAGTGTAAAAGCTTATTGTCCTATGCACTCACAAGTTTAACTTGCTCATTTAGTACTTAACATAGGATGTGTCTCAAGTACTGGAGACATGAGGAGATAAACAAAAGCCAGATCCAGACCCATACAGAGTCTTATAAAGTGAGATTACTCCCATTTAACAGATTAGGAAACCTGGGTTTAGGAAAATTTATTGAATGTGCAAGGGCACTCAGCTAGTAAGAAATTCAAATGTAACATGAGATATTAGCATCTGTGCTGACTGATCTTATGCCAGCTTCACACACAAACTAGATTCATCTGAAAGGAAAGACCTTCAACTGAGAAAATGCTTCCATAAGATCCAGCTGTAAGGCATTTTCATAATTAGTGATTGATGGGGGAGGGCCCAGCCAGCCCATTTTGGATATGGCTATCTCGGGGCTGGTGGTCCTGGGTTCTATAAGACAGCAGGCTGGACAAGCCACAGGGAACAGGCCAGTGTTGTTCAAATCTTAGACAGTTTTTTAATAAAAAACCCAGAGCCAGATATCAGGGTGAAAACTGAAAGACCAGAGAAGCAGAGCAAGCCACCTATTACCTCACCAACTTCATGAATCCTCTGACTAACATTTTCTGAGTCCTCACCCGAAAGGGTCTCAGCTGAACTTGTTATGAGCTTTTTGAGTGCAGACATGGAGTGATACTGTGTGAAGGTAAAATGTACAAATAGTCTGTGGTGCTGATTGGGGAGATTGTAGAAACTTTAGGATGTAGGTGTTATCCAGTGGAAGCAGACGAAGGAGTTGGGTCTTTGAAGGTGATAGTCTATGCTTGACCAGCTCTCTGGTTACTGATGTGAGAGGTGTTACCTCTCACTCCATGGATACAATCATGCTTCTTTATGTGTCTTAAGATGCACTTAAATTCCCCTGAATCCATGAGGCAAAATAAATCCTTTTGCATTTTCTGTCCAATATTTCACCACATTGACAAGAACAATAACTAATACAACATAAGTTATTATCTCATTTGGGTTAATACCTTAAGGTGGAAATTCTGGGTCTTGTGGTAAACCTGTGTTTAGCTGTGCATTTAAATGTAGAAGTGTGTTCTAAAGCACACCATTTGTGCATGCCCACCCATCAACAATGGGTGAGGGTTCCTGTTGCCAAAAGTTCTTTCAAGTATATGATGGTTTCCATGACAGGAGTTTTTGCCATTCTAAAAAGTGTGCAGTGATATCTCATGGTTGTTAAAAATTTTAATTTCCTAATGATAGACAATGCTGGACATCTTTTTTATATTTTTGTTAGTGTAAACTCCAGGGTTGTGTCTGTGCTGAACTTTTTTCTCTCCATATCAGCAGTTATCATTTGGTTATATTTCTAAATTCTTTCAAAGTTGTTATTTATTTGGAATATATCTTAAAATAATAATAAATCACATCAGTTTTCCTCTTCCCATTCCTCTTTCTAGTCCTATTCATGTCTCCTCGCTCCAACCCTTCCATGCTCTCCCCCTCACAGAGTGATGACCTCTCTTTCTTTGATCTAGAATTTTATTTCTCTAATCAGATATATCAGATATTCTTCCTTAGTTTATAGATTGTTTTGAACTTTTAAACAATATTATTTGTAGGAATTTTAAAGAGATTTTATGTTGATTTCATTATAATAAGTTCTCTATATAGAATAATTTTTCTCTCTTGGTTTCCTATTTCTAGGAACATTTTCTATTACTAGGGACAAAACACAGGGCTTTGGCATTCCTTCAAGCCTCTACCTCTAAGCTCATCTCTAATCCCACTTGAGTATTTTTAAAGTATATAATTCATTAGCATTGCTTATGTTCTTAGTATTGGGCAAGGGTCAGCACTCCCAGGTTTCAAAATTTTAATTACTCTAAATAGACGCTCTGTACTGATTAAATGGTGTCTTCTTTCTGCTTTCTGCTACCTCATGGGAGCTATAATTTATATTTTATTTATACAAACTAGCTTACTATAGATATTCCACACACATTAAACCATAGAGTACATATATTATCTGCTATTTTTTCACAATATTTCACTTAGCATGTTTTTAAGGTTCTCTCCTCTTGATACATGTATCAAACAACTCATTTAATGAATGAATAATATTCCATTATATATACAATATATACATATATATTCATGTGCTATATATAACACACACATATATATGTAATGCCTATGTATTGGAAGATTTTATTGCTTCACTCTTCCTTTCAGGGACATTGGATTGCTCCCCTATTTCAGCTGTGTGAATGATGCTGCAGTGGGCATTGCATGCATGTCTTCCAGCATTTCTTGTTTTCAATCCTTCTGATATCTTCTTATAATTGCTAGGTCATATGGCTTTCCTGTGTTTAGCTTTATGAGGAGCTGCCAAATGGTTTCCACAGTGGACCCCTCATGTACTCTCCCTTTACCCTCAGGAATGCACAAATTTTACAGTTTTCCCAATTCTTGCCAAAGAATAGTTACTGTTTAGTTTTTTCTCCTAGTGGTTATGTTAACACAATGAAGTTATGGTTGACACTTTCCTAAAGACTACATGCACATCTATTTAAACATTTATTGTGTTTTTGTAATTTTCCTTTTGAAAATATATTATTTGAGTCTTTTCCCTAGGAGTTTTTTGTTTTTCTTGGTGACTTTTAGGAGTTCTTCATAACTTCTGGCTATTAATCTCATATACTATAACTATATAATTGTCAAATATTTTCTGATTATGTTTGTTGTCTTTGACTTATGCTATGTGATAAATAAATTGAAATTTGTGTCTAATTAATTTCTTCTTTAGAGTCATTTGCTCTTCAAGCCATTTAAAGAGTTTATTGCCAAATCATTGCTATATTTAATAATTCACCAACAAATTCATAGAGGCAGATTGTCTTAATGCTTTCCTTGAAGAATTACAGAATTTTGTATTCTAAATTTTATGTTCTAGCTAAATTTCTTCCTAAAAGGCATTTGCATGTGATTCTCCAATAGTTTATGAGTGCTCATTTTCTCTTCAGTGTGCTAATATATCCTCACAAATAATTTGCTTATTTAATAGAGGTTAAACATATTTTCATATTATATTGGACATTTTCCTTATTTGTTTATATTCTTTTGTGTTTCTAAAAATTGGTCCTTAAGGTCTTTATCTCCCAGTTATAAAATCTTAATTATACTTATTACCTATGTTACTGCTCAACTTATAATTGAGGAACATTTTTTCAAAGGACACATTTAATACTTTATAAAGATTTTATGTTGAATATTTGTGATGACCATGGGAATTTATATTCTCCTTAAGAATGTTTTCCTGAATCATAGTTGTACTTATGCTTCTTCTGTTCATTTGATACTTTTGCAGTTGTTAGTGTGTAATTCCTAGTTTCTCTTAACTTTTAGCACTTTTACCCAGTTAGAAAACATATATCTTGTGTGAGGCACTAAGTGTTTTTTTTTTTTTGTTGTTGTTTTTTACAAACTTCTCATGATTTTCTTGATGTTACATTTTGTGCACAAAACATTTTCATGGTCTTCTGCTATAATATTTTTGGTTTCTAGTCATGACAATTCTATTTCGTTTACAGACAAACATTAAGCTTTAGAGGTTCATACTAAATTCTGTTTTTTCACTCTCTCAGAGCTAAGGACTGAACCCAGGGTCCATGCTTGCTAGGAAAGTGCTCTGTCACTGTAATAAATTCCCAGGCCCTACACTAAATTATCTTAATTACTCACCTTTTGATATTTTGTTTGGCAATGGTTTTAACTTTGTAGTGATGTTATGGATGGGCTCTATATTGTCTTTGTGGGGACATTAGTGTGATTGATGGGCATGGCCTTTCAGTGAAAACTTGCACAGTAGTAGTAGTTTTAGTGTCCATCTACCAGTAGATACCACATTTGGTGCCAGTGTTTTATCAACAACATTTTTTTCTCATGCTTTTAACTGTTTAATAAGATGAGAGTAAAACCACTGCATGGTGTTAGGATGGCTTTAATAATTGTTCCATAAGCATGTTATTGGAAGGGTTAATAATTTCCACAGTCAGCAAAGCAGGCTCATAATTGTGTGGTAAGTGAGTGCATAGGAGGAGCAGTCTGCCCTGGGGAAATTCTGCCGCTCCCCCAGGAAGTACCAGGTTTTCTGCATGCTGGCACCAGCACGGACTATACTGAGTCAGTTGTTCTGTGGTAAAGAACATTATTAGGCTTCTTGATGTTCACAAGATCTGTTTATATTTTAACACAAGGATATTATTTAACATTCCTTGGAAATTCAGGAAGAATGACTTTTGTGGGTGCTGAGATAAAAACGACTGTTTTAAAACAATCAGAAAATTTAGTCAGCTATCCCTCCAATGTGCATGGTCTTTCTATAACAGTGAATAGAACCCAGGGAATCTGATGGCAAATTCTTCTGAAATCTATTTTTGCTTGTTAGAGAGTGCCAATAGATCTCCCTATAGGGAAATTAGAGCGTGTTTTGCCTTTTGGAAACTGGATGGTGATGTATTTTATATTCTCCAGGAGAGATTTACTTGTGTGTTTTTCTCTAAACTTGAGAGTACTGATTTATGTTTTGAACACTCCTGGATTTATGCTGGTCTACCTGCCTGATTCACCTACTCTGAGTTACTTCACAGTTGAAAGTATCCAATTGAAAAATTGTGTGATACACACAAAACAAAAATGAAAAGTGTCACTGTGCTTGTGATTTAATATTTTTACAGATAATAATTTTAGAACAAGTAATACTAGGAATTTTATTTAGATAGCTTTAATTGGGTGAAATTCTGAACAACTTTAAAGGGACAGATATCTCTTACAGCTATATAAAAATTTTAAAGACTTTTACTTTCATTTTGAATGGAGTGTGTGTTTGTGTCTGTGTTTTTGTTTATATGAGCACATGAATGTAGTTGCTCTTAGAGGACAGAAGGTGTCAGATCCCCTGGCGCTGGAGCTATAGGAAGTTGTAAGCTCACTGACATGAATGCTGGGAACATAATGACCTCGGCGCCTTTGCAAGGAGTATGAAACCATCTCTCCAGCTCAATATATGAAAATATAAATGAGAAAATAATGGCTTCCTTATGATATTCACATATGTGCACTGGATTTCTCAATCAGCCTTTTCATTGTTCTGATGAGCCTTGTCCCATAGAATATCTTTGTCAGCTCTATTATAGCAGACATTGTAATAACTGTTATGAATTGAATGTGTTATCTTTAGGACTAGCTAATCAATAAACTGGCATCATGTTTGGCAGTTAAATTTGAATTTCTTTGATCGTTGTCACATATTTTTTTTAAAAGTTGTAATCCAGTCCCCTTGAATGAATCTCAGCTGAACTGCTTCTTGAAATCCTGAAAGTTTAACCAGCCAAAAAGCTTCTAGTTTCTGGTCCTCACACCTTATACACCTTTCTGCTTTCTGCCATCACTCCCTGGGATTAAAGGCTCACTTCTTGGGATTAGAGGCCAGTGTCACCATGCTTAGCTGTTTCCAATATGGCCTTGAACTCACAGAGATCCAGAGGAATTTCTGCCTCGAGAATGCTAGGTTTAAAGGCGTGAGTGCCACCTTTTTCTGGCCTCTGTGTCTAATGGCTGTTCTATTCTCTGACCCCAGATAAGTTTATTAGGGTGCACTTATTTTGGGGGAACACAATACCACCACCCTTCACACTTACTATTATCTTAAATACAGGCTGACACTTTAAATACAATTTTAAGTTGTTCAGAAGCTTGAATAAAATAAAATGAGATTTTTTTTTTTAGGCAATTCAATCAAAGTCCTAATAAGGGCACAAACTTCAGAAGCCTGGGCTGTCCCGTGATTTCTCAGAAATGAAGCAAGCAGCTTCCCAGGACTTTACAGACTAATGTGGTCATCATTGAAAGCTCAAAAAGCTTCATGGAGCAGAACATGGAAAAGATGATCCAGATGTGACAGTGTGGAGAGTGTAGGGTGGACAAGCATCTAGCTGTTCAGAGGAGCTCTCGATCTTTGAAATACTGCATTGAAAGCAGAACATAAAGCAATTGCTAAAGACTGAATAAAGAACTATGTCAACAACCAACAGATCTGTGGAGGGAGTGGAACACTTCACTCCATCGTGTGCTAAGGGAGTCGGAATGCAGAAGGAGGCTTCAGGAAAGCACTCATGTAAAAGCAGTGGCTATGGTTCTGTTTGCAGAATAATGATCTGTGCTTTCCTTTCTCACTATGACTGGAATTCTAATTCTACTATGTGTAACAAAAGTTCAAGTATTTTAATACACCCACATAAAATTCATCTTTATTAGGCTTTAAGATCTGCAACTATCATATCAAAGTACACCGCATTTTGGGTAGGAAGGAAACAAAAAGACTGATAGTCGAAAATCTGCTGCATAGTCCTAATGTTGTTGACTCATTTATGTTTTGAGCATCAGTATATATCAGTGTGAAATTTCATATATATGCTGGTGTGGAAGCATAATGTAGTACAGTGGGTTTGGACCTCTGTATATGGAGTGATTTACAAGGACAAAATTTAAATTTTGGGCAAAGGGGGAACGTTTGTGTCTAGGGAAATTCTTCCTATAAATAGCTTCAGTTCTTCTATGTGCAAGCCTAAGTATCTCTCTATAAAAATACTTCTGCTGTTATTTTTTCATTTCACTGAAGAGAAGTTTTTATATCAATTATTTGTCAAGAATCACATTAATTTATAAGAAGAGAAGACAATAGGCACAAAACTAACATCTTAAACCTATCCTAATTAAAATACAGCATGCTGACTTCAGATGAGAAAATTGAAGAATTGGTGGAACAAAAATCTCAAGAATGTGAAATCATTGTTATTCATGTCTTCTTGGGGAGTTTTCTGGACTCTGTAATCCGGAATTGAAGTTAAGCATAAATTTGTTTGTGATATAACACACCCACTTAGGAGAATACAAGCATGCTTTTTTTTTACATTTCCAACATATTGAACATGGTATCTACATGCAATGATGCTTAGTGTTAATTATTAAGTTGACGAATCTAGAATTTCCTTGGAAATGAGCCTCTGGGCATGCCTATGGGTATAGTGATATTTTATTTGTATTGAAATGTGATTTTATTTGTATGTCAATAAAGTTGCCTTAAGGTCAGAACAAGCCAGAGCAGAAGCCGAACAGTAATGGGGCACGCCCTTAATCCCAGCACTTGGGAGGCCTAGCTAGGCGGATCTCTGTATGTTCAAGGACATAGCCAGCATAGCAGACACACGCCTTTAATTTCAATACCAACCATAAAAGACCTGGAGGTCTGTACAAACAGGCAGTGACGAGGAGGTCATGTGGCTGGGTTTACAACCAATGAGGGAGGAAAACAGAAAGTCTTTAAATAGACAGGACGCAGAGAAGTAGGTCTCTTGCGGAGAGGAGGAACCGCAGAAGCAGTGAAGGGTAAGGTTTTCTGCTTTGGCTCTGACCTCGTGGTTTTTAACTCTGCAACTGGCTCTGTGTTTCTTATTTAACAAACAGGATACATCTACATATGGGGAATTGTCAGTATCTAAACTGATGTAGGAGGACCCCCTTTGTCTGGAGGGATACCCATTCTCAAAACAGAGTCATGAACTTCATAAAGTAGAGCAAGTAAGCTGAGCACTCCCATTCATTGCTCTCTGCTTCAGACTGATTATGCAATGTAACAGTTGCTTCACACACCGCAATGAATTTTTAGTCATGATGGACTGTATCTTGAACCATGAGCCAAAATAAGCCCTTTCTTCCTTGTTGCTTTTGTTGAATATTTTATTACAGAAGTATGAAAATAAATCAAGATATATTAATAATTATCTATGAATGAATGAGAAGCCTATATTATTTTGGTAAAGTTTAAACATTAATGCAATGATCTTTCATGACAGTAAACTTTAAATTGGGGTGCAAAATACAAATGTATCACAGGTGCACACATATCTGAAACAAGAGTCAAGAATCAGTACAAAAATAAAGTAAAAAGGGAATCTAGTTTATCTCTTCTGTAACATTATCTTTTTCAATTTCTTTCATTAAATTTATTATTATTATTATTATTATTATTATTATTATTATTAGTTTTAATTTTATATATCAGCCATGGGTTCTCCTGTCCTCCCCCTCCCGCCCCCACCCCTGTCCTCCAGGACCAAGACACCCCTGGGGATTCATTTAAACCTGGTGGATTCAGTACAGGCAGGTCCTGTCCCCTCCTTCCAGGCTGAGCATGTGTCCCTGTGTAAGCCCAAGGTTCCAAACAGCCAGCTCATGCACTAAGGACAGGTCCTGGTCCCACAGACTGGGTGCCTCCCAAACAGATCAAGCTATTCAATTGTCTCACTTATCCAGAGTGCCTGATCTAGCTGGGTGCTCCATAGCCGTTGGTTCATAATTCATGTGCTTCCAATCGATTGGCTATTTGTCCCTGTGCATTTTTTAATGAACTAAGTTGAGTTTTTAAATGGAACCATATGATTCAGGTTAGAAGACTCATTTGTGGGATAAAAAAGAAAATAAGAATTAGATCATTTTTAGTTTGACTTGAATACAGAAAACTTAGCTACATTAATTCCACTGTTCCATAGAACAACTTAAAAATACTGACAGCACAACAGGAAAGATTGTTGAGCAGCAATTTATGAATATGGATTCACAGGGAAGCTAAATATTTTGCAATATTGGTGAGTAATTAAAAGGGCAAGCAAAGAAGACCAGAGCAAATAACTAACTGGAAGAAGGTTAGTGAGCTACAAGGTCATAGAGAGTTGGAGAGAAGATATCACATGGAGTGAAAGCTCAACTGAGGATTTATTAAGACTTCAAGTAATATATCCTCCACGTCTATCTATCTACCCATATATCTACCTACCTATCACATGTTAAAAGAAACCATTGAGCCAGGATGCCTTTAATCCCAGTACTCGGGAGGCAGAGGCAGGCAGATCTCTGTGAGTTCGAGGCCAGCCTGGTCTACAAAGTGAATTCCAGGAAAGATGCAAAGCTACACAGAGAAACCCTGTCTCAAAAAAAGAAGGAGAAGAAGAAAGAAAGAAACCATCAAGAATCAGCAAGGAAAACATTTTATCTTTTTTAAAAGGAATATAGAAAAGGGGCACATAGGGTATTAAAATATCACGCCAAAAATGCTGGTAATTTGTAAACAGTTTGAAAGCAAAGGTATTTGATTAGGTCCCAATACAGAATCAGGAACTAGCTCTTGTGTTGTAAATATGTAAATCTGGCAAGTTTGGGCAGTTGTAATAAAAGTAAAAATATTTTTTTAAAATGGCCAGTTTTAGTGACATTCTTTCAATACTTTCCCACTTCTCAATGAACATTTCATCACTCAAACTTATCTCTTTAGAAATGATAGAACCATGGGCATCTGTAAGTTTTGTTTTATTTGAAAACTGGTAGTTTTATGTTCATGCCTCATTTGACTATGACATGTCTTCAGGAATCATGGCCAAGACTTTTGTTTGCATAATGGAGTTAAGCTAAACTTTAAAATCTGCATAGTACACCAGCAGGCAGGCAAACATGCTAGACATCTGGTGAACCAGATTGCTCTTGATACAGCTCTATAATTCTTATGTCACACCATTGTTGAAAATCATACAATCTTGATTCAAAGAAAATAAACAGTGAACACCAGCAACCATAACTATAATAACATCAACAAAAAAGAGTTTCCTAAGAAGCTAGTTACAAAACCAAGCAAATGTTTACAATATTATATAAAAACATGACTGTAGTTACTTATTTTTTTCACAATGAATAAACAAATTTGGCCTTAAGAATTCAAACCCATTAGAATTCTATTCCCCCACTAGATTTGCCTTCTTTCTAAATCTAGCAAGATCCAGAGGCAAAGCAGACAGCACTGCATTAAATGCATCTTAAGCCCTTCAATTTAGCTCCCTTTGGACTTCAGAACAATCACTGAGCATTATTTCCATGGCTTGTTTGCTTCCCTTGTATTCATCAATGAAGACAATCAAGAAGTTTTATAAGTAACACTTTCTACAGTTGATTCATTTTACTATTGATAAGTATTTTAAGTTCCCAGTAATGGGTTTCTCCACTGATGCAACAAGCCAAACCAAGCCTAATTAACAAGACTAGGTTTAATCTGAGCAAAGCACTCCTGGGTGATTTCCAGGGAAGGAAGGAAGAGAAATCATGTGGCAGGTCTATGGACTGGAGCTTACATACCCCGTAAGAGCTGTTTTGAGTAGCTCCAGGAGAGCTGCCAATACTTGGTGGGCTTTCTGAGGGGCAGGGTTTGGAGGGGGTGGGCTGAGGCTGACCTTCAAATAGAACAACTATCAAGATTTTACATGAGATAGAAGTGACTATTTGCCATTTCAATTACTTTTCAAACTGAAAAGACTTCACTATGAGCTGAGTAGCCAATGCAAACCAACTAGCCACATCAACATGATAACGCTGAGATGTTTAAGCTTCATTGGTCAGGCAAGTGGCACACTCTAACAGCTTGAGGATGTATTCAGATACATCAGATGCTTATAACATAGACCCTCCTATAATCCTTGATAATTACAAAGCAAATTTTAATAATAGACTTCAGTCCATTTCATACATTCTTACAGATCCTTTGGCATTGGTTCAAAGATGCAACAAGGTTTATGAGGTGATGTATGGCATGCCAAGTTCATATAAAACCCATATGAGTTGAATAAGGAAAATATAATCAAGTTAGCTGTACAGATATTATGTGTGATGAAACCTCTATTAAAGGTGATCCACAGAACTAGTGGCAAGAATGATCCCATGTACCAGTGTAGAATGATGCAGAAGTCTTTGCTGGAGGAACCAATTAATCAAAGTATTCATAATAGATGTCAGAGTATGTCCTATTGAGAGCCCTTTCCTTCTAGGTATTAGTGGCTTCAAATCTTCCTTAAAGTGTTTTTTTTTTTTTAACTGTAAATACTAATAATGATAACATTTAGGGAATAAAACCCAACAAACGTTAATAGGCTACTTAAACTTAACATAATTTACTTCCATCAGGTAAAACACAGTTAGACATAAGTAACCATTATTATCCCCCTGCTACTTTTGGAAAACATTCTACAGATTAGTAAGAACATCTAAAATATTATTTTCCCCAAGTGACAAGTCTTATAAGGAACTAATTAGTCAGAATTGAGTTCCTTTCTCTGTTAGTTTTTTGAACTGAGTTTAAATGGCAGAGAGAATGTAACACTATCACAGATTCCAAGACCTTCCAGTAGCTTTATTCTACAACTATAAATAACAGAAGCTGAGTCATAAGAAATGAAACTCCTCCAGAGCTTTGGAAATGTGACTAGATTTCTGGTTTCTTAGTAGAATTATCATAGTAAGTTCATCTGCCCAACAGTGACCCCTTCTTAGCATAGTCAAAGAAGCATAATTACAAAGGTTAATGTACAGGACTGGAGAAAAGACCCCAGTGAAGCAATGCCAGACAGGCATCAGATGGTAAGAGGAAAGATATTAATTAAGGGGAGCATTTCTGGATCCTTGGACATATGGAAATCTACTGTAGCAGCAATATCAAGCAGAGTTTGGGAATGGCAGCTATGGCAATTTATAAACAGTATGCAGACCTGAACCCCACTGAACATGCTAGCTTCAAGTAAGCCTCAAAATAAGTGCTTCCCAGACACCTAATCAGACTCCACACCCAGAAAAGGCAGATAGGTATAGGTTCCATGGCCTAAAGAGAGAAGAGTAGCATACCTGTCCAAATTTCTTTAGAATTTCTGATTTCTGCATTTTTCTAACTTTAGGACTATAATCTAAGTAACCACTCTTTGTATCTCATCCCACAAGAATGTGGTTAGTTCAATTTTTGTTTTAAAGAATTTTTTTTAAATCATTCATTTCAAGGTAATGCTTTTTCTCCACTTGCCTTAGTCTGAACTCAATCTGTAAAATCCTTCTGGAAAGTGGGGAGGCCTTGGAGAGCCTTCTTCTTGGCCTAATTCTTGATAACTTCTTTTTTCTTAGTGTTTCTCTCCAGCAGAATAGAGGACCATGAAAGATTCTCTGGGATTATTTACACAAAGCTGTGGGAACCTGGCATTCATCAGAGCACTTGGGCTCTGGAACTTTTCATATTGCACATCACACTACAGAAGACTGGGAAGTTCTGTACAATCTGTGAACATGGTCAGTAGTGGCTCTAAATGACTATTTTAGACTCCAGTCCATCTTTAGTACAAAGTCATGTCTCATGAGTCACAGTAAATGCATTTTTGATAAAAATCAAAAAGACCTTCCCAGCCTTAATCAGAGAAACCTTTCCTTACAAAGAACTGCAGTGACTGCCCAGACATGGGCAGAGGCTGCCCAAGATGCAGAGGACCAGCAATGGTTTGGGACATTAATGCCCTAAATAGAACATTAATGGCTGTTGAAGCCTGTTGAAGCAGGCTCCATAAATATGGAAGAGTTGTAGAATGTCAAGTCATTCTCTAGACTAGACACAATTATTTCAATTAATTTTTAATATATATGTTATTAGGGATTTTTTGAGAATTTCATAGGATGTGTTTTGATCATGTTCACATCCCTCTTTGTAAACTCTTCCCAGATTCATCTCCCCTCACCTACCTACACAACTTTGTGTCTGTGGTGGTTTGAATAAAAATGGTCCCCATAGGCCCATAGGGAGTAGCATTATTAGAAGGTGTGGCCTTGGAGTGGGTGTAGCTTTCTTGGAAGAATTGTATCACTGGAGGTGGGCTTTGGGGTTTCAAATGCGCAAACCAGGCCCAGTGTCTCATTTCTGTATGCTGCCTGCTGACTTGCATGTGGAATTCTCAGCTACCTCTCTAGTACCATGTCTGCCTGTGTGCCACCATGCTTTCTGCCTTGATAAACCTCCAAAGTGTAAGCCAGCCCCAGTTAAATGTTTCCTTATGAGAGTTGCTGTAGTCATGATGTCTTTTCACAGCAATAGAAACCCTAACTAAGACATCAGCCTTTTGGTTTAAATATATCAACTCTAATTTGTGCAACCCATGTATTCGTAGATATGTGACCTTCCATTGAGGTGTTGACATTTTAGGATCTATACATTTCAAGAAAATTAACTCCCTCTCACAGCAGCTATCAAATGTCAATAGTACCTTAGCTAGAGGTATGATTTATGTCCATGTCTCTTAAACAAACACAAAACAAACAAAACAAAACCAACTGTATTTACCTGAATTAGGCCTATACAAGACCAGTATAAGCAACAATACGAAAGGAGAAGTCATTTATGGAGCCCTACCAACTACCTCTAAACTATTGTCTAATGATATACTGTGGGAGAATGGAAAACTGTCTTTAACTGGGTACCAATTGCTGAGGTCATTAGCCCTTACAGAAAGCTCCAAACTCAGGGTCACAAAGACAGCCCTGAATAATCTCAATGGGACATAAATTGAGTAGTCATGAACATGAGAGATAGTCCTGTGAAGAGGAAGGTGTTAACAGAAATGATAGGGAGGTGAGGCTGAAACATACACATTGAATATATGTGTGAAATGATATAAAAACAAATTTAATTGCTCCCCCTACTAGTAAAAATGGTCTATACTCTTAGAGAATGTTGACTCTCTCTCTCCCACAAGTCCAATGTCAATAGTACTTGGGTTAGGGGTATGACTTTGTGTTCATGTCTCTTACATTTGAGGCAATTTTGAACTGGTGGACAGAGCCTGAATGCACATTGAGACGGTCATACAGGGGATCAAATGCACCAAGAGATGTTCTTTTGCCCTGAAATTCCGAATGGCACTAGATTTTAAAGTTAAAACTCTTTATTTGAAATCGTTCCTGCTGCAGATGCAAATGGGGTTGCTTTGAGTGTAGAGGGTCTGAGGATGAGATGCCCCTTCTGATCCCATGTCCAAAGCAGGGTTGAAAAAGCATGTCTTTTAAAAGTGTGAATCATTTTGGAGTTCAATACCTTTGAGATAATCACTGGCTTTTTCAAACTTATCTGTCAATTTTTTCTCAGAATTAAGGTAAACATTAACCTGAAAGGTAGGATTTTGAAAGTGAAGTTTCCAGCACAAAGCAAGGAATTCTCTAGATGTTATAATATAAATGGAAACCAGTTCCTTGGACAAACCACATATACTACTATACCCATCAAAAGTATCAGTCACAAAATCACAATTAATGAGATATTAAAAACACAGATTTCTTTAGCTTCTCCAACAAGCTGTGGTGATTGGCAAGGAATGCTTTTTTTTTTTCTTTAATTTCAGAAGTAGTTAGATTTCAAGACAAGGCTGAATGAAATATTACCAAATGTCATGATGTTTTAAAAAATGTATGTGTGTGTGTGTGTGTGTGTGTGTGTGTGTGTGTGTGTGTGAGAGAGAGAGAGAGAGAGAGAGAGAGAGAGAGAGAGAGAGAGAGAGAGAGAGACTGACTTTGACTTACTGGGTGAGTTTATAGCATATGCTATCAATAATAACTCTGTCATAATAATGAAAGCTTTAGACACAGTGATTTATCATTTTATATTTATGTATGCCAATTAGCTGCCTGTTTTGTGATTTGGCATTATTAAATTCATGCTTTTTCTAAGAATATTTTTTTCGATCAGTTAAATATGCACTTTCCATTTCTTCCCAGTACAGTTCAGCTGCAGACAAGAAGGTTGAAGAGTCAGTTCTGCCATGGGTTGTCAGAAGAATGACTGGCAACTCACCTAGGTCCTCACATCCCTATAGATCACGCAGTAGCTATCATGCCCACTGTATTTTGCAAAGATCATAGAGACAAATAAGATAATTAAAGGAACCTGATACACACACACACACACACACACACACACACACACACACACACACACATCTCAGAGGCAGAACTATTCTCATCATTATAATGATAAAATGAGGAAATTCCAAGTTTGAATAATGAATACAAGGAAATTATTCCTGTATTGAAAGCATATGGAAAATTTGAATGGAAGAAATCACAAACTGTTCAGCTGGGAAAATTTGAGAGCACTAATCTTGCCAGAGGCGATGCAGGGTGTGTCCATTTTTGACACTCATCTCCGGCAGCTTTGAGGCAAGTTGATGGGGAATTGCACCTCCCCTCCCAGCTTTGCAGAATTGGTCTTCTCTGCTGTTTCAAACCAGCTGTTCTTCTCTGGCAGACATATAGGGCTGATGAACCAAGAAAGTTTTCTTTCCTTGGTTTCAGTAAACATCTGTTGTTTGGAACTGGACACCAAAATGGAATGATCCTGTGACACCATCATGGACAGGCTTACAGTACTCAGCCTCTTTCTTCATGGAACAGATGCCAGTGGCTCCTGACAGGCATCATTGTTCCATTGAGGCTGGGCATAATCTTCCTTGGATATAAAGTTGGAGTCTAAAATGGTTTTGGAGTTCTGGTTCTTTTCCCTACCACACAGTATCTCAGGTCTACCCTCACCTTGTAAGAAAGCTTCCCGATGTCCCCTCTCAGCCAGGTTCTTCTCCAGTGACTTTCTTCTTTTGCATTCTGGATTTATCCTTCAAAGCACTTATATTGGATGTCATTTCACACTTATCTGTAGTTAGAGTTTTCCTGTCTGGCCCAGTCAGGACAAATCTCTCTTACCCGCCAGTCCCACAGTCGCTCAGACCCAACCAAGAAAGCACACAGAAACTTACATTGCTTACAAACTGTATGGCTGTGGCAGGCTTTTTGTTATCTACTTCTCCTATCTTAAATTAACCCATTTCTGTTAGTCTATATTTTGCCACATGGCTTGCGGCTTACCAGTGTCTTTACATGTTGCTTCTCATGGCGGCGGCTGGTGGTGTCTCTCTCCAGCCTTCTACTTCCCAGAATTCTCTTTTCTCTTGTCCCGCCTATACTTCCTGCCTGGCCACTGGCCAATCAGAACTTTATTTACACAGAGCGATATCCACAGCACTTCCCCTTTTCTTTTTTTTAAAGGAAGGTTTTAACTTTTACATAGTACAATTACATATAACAAAACAATTATCAAGCAAGAATTACAGTTACAATATTAAAGAAGATATCCTATCTATCTTATATTTGTGAGTCTAAGGTTTTATATGTAACTTATCTTGTATCATAACTGAGGAAATTATAACTATCTAGTCTTCAACCACATCAAAGACCTCAGAAGGATATAATATTACCTGAGAACTGGGAGAAGGATGTAAACATTTTTTAGGAGTCTTGCAAGAGTAGACAGAGACAGCTGGCAGCCTGGACAGTCACCTAATGTTCCTTTGTAAAGTTGGGGCATTTGTCTTCAGCCCACAGGGTTAGAGTCTCTTGGTCACTTCTCTCAGTGTCCTGTAGAATGTCTGGCAGTTTCCTCTGCAAAGCAGGAACCTGAAGGACCATTTTGTCAAGCAAAGTTTAGTGGTCACCTTTCTATGGGTCCTACATGTCCAGTTGATCGAGCAGTCCAAGCAAGAACAGTTTCTTGCCCAAATGGCTATTTTTGCCAAGGTGAAGATAAGATATGTCTTCATGAAGATAAGATGTGTCTTCAATGCCCATCTTCCTCTCTGAAGTAAATCCAGTGCTGCCAGGAGCAGACATGTCTCACTGTCCAGAAAGTCTAAATTTTAAAAATATTTTAAATGCCATATTCTGTAGGTCTTTGAAGTATTTGAAGATTACCTATCTATCTGAAATATCTCTATGTATACCTAGAAGACTTAACTAACATGGCTACAAGTATGATTATCATAGATGACTAATTATTAATCTATTTTTAATTATCCATTTCAATTTAAAATGAGCTATACAAACATAATACCTTAAACACGATTAGAAATATACACACAGTATAACAAAATTAACTTTAAGTTTGTATCAATAGACTAAAATCTATACCAATGTAAAACATTTTAAACAAGTTGTTGCTCTTTAGAAGTAAGTTCCTTAATCTACCCTTTTATCCTATTATATCTATATCATATCCCCTTTTCTTCTTTAGAAAGAGATCTCATTTATAATCAAACTGCTTTAAAGAAAAATATTGGTTTTTTTCTGTCCCACACCAGAGGGCTCTTCTGACTTGGGACACAAGAATCTCTTAACCTTTTCTTTTAGCAATATGTCTGGGTTTAGAGAAGGAGTGAGCCAATTCCATCTCCAAAGCCAGCTTGATAATTTTGGGAATGTGGGCGTAGTTTCTCTTACTACTTCCTGCTGGAGGGGGGCGCTGTATCTTATGGGGTATCATTAGGGTGAACCTCTGAGCCAGTTGCCTTGAAAGCATTCTGGATGTTGGATCATCTGGGCCTTGGTGTCATCGGAGACCTTTCAGGTGGTCTTGGCTGATCAAACCTGATGTATCTTAATCTGGAACAAATCCATAGCCTCTGGCTTTCTGTGGAAACAAAAGCAGAGACTCTTTTCCAAAGCAACATATCCTTATATCCAAATTTCGAAGTCAAGGTACCTTTAAAATTTACATATTTGTTTAACTCAACAGCTTCTATGATCAAATCTTTTTCTGTGGTTAAAAATCCCAAAGACAAGACAAACCAGATTCTCTGTGTAATATCCATCTTTGTAAGACTGAAACGCCCCTGTGGCTGCTGGCTCCGCCCACCTCAGCTTCCCAACATGGCGGTGGTACAGTTTACCGCCAGCTCTGGGTCTGGAGACATGTGTACCATCAACTATCAGAAGCAGTTCTATCAAAGCAGTGCATAGCCCAGAAACTTTTTTTTTTTTTTAAACTAGCAAAGGCTAAATCTACCATGCAGCAGAGTAAAGTGCCGCTTGTAGACTCCTCATTCCTGCCACACTGCAGGTCAGATGCACATGCCAGGAACCCGCCATAGTAGCTCAAACCGGCAGGCTGCCGCTAACTTGAGAAAGACAACTAGGAAGCTGTTTTTAGCTCCGTCTTAGAATCTTTTTTCTCAGGTTTTAGGTGGAAACTCTTGCCAACACGTTGGGCGCCATTTGTAGTTGGAGTTTTCCTGTCTGGCCCAGTCAGGACAAATCTCTCTTACCCGCCAGTCCCACAGTCGCTCAGACCCAACCAAGAAAGCACACAGAAACTTACATTGCTTACAAACTGTATGGCTGTGGCAGGCTTTTTGTTATCTACTTCTCCTATCTTAAATTAACCCATTTCTGTTAGTCTATATTTTGCCACATGGCTTGCGGCTTACCAGTGTCTTTACATGTTGCTTCTCATGGCGGCGGCTGGTGGTGTCTCTCTCCAGCCTTCTACTTCCCAGAATTCTCTTTTCTCTTGTCCCGCCTATACTTCCTGCCTGGCCACTGGCCAATCAGAACTTTATTTACACAGAGCGATATCCACAGCACTTATCTGCAAGATTGATTAATGCCTCCCTTGCTCACTGGGAAGGGTAAGTTAGACAGGATTGATTGATTGTCCTAGACATGATTAGTAAACAAATAAAAAGTTTGAAAATCACTAAGTATTTAGTGACGGTCAAACTTCAGATAAACAGAGCAATTGCTCATATCTAGAAGTTGTTTATATAAAATTTAAACCAACTGGACATGTTGCCAATTAGACAGTATGTTATTTTTACCATTGTTATATCTTCAGTACTTGTTAGAGCATCTATAAGAGTTAATTTTAATGTCTTCAATTGGGGAGTGAAGAATTGCAGATAGGAAAGAAAGTACTGTGAATTTTTAGAAGCTATCAATCCATGAGAATACACAGTTGTATACTTAAACTACATTGCCCCCAACATTTCCTTGAAGCAAATTTTATTTTATTAATATTATTTCTACTTAAATGATAACAGACATCATATACATGCAGTAGAATTCACTAAGATAAAACAACAACAATAACAAAAATAGAAAACATATTCGAGATAGATCTCCATGGTGTTTATTGAAACAGCATAAGAAAATTACACAGTAGAGAACTGTACAAAAGTCATTCACCGGAGACCAGGTGCTGCAGAAATGGCTAGGGAATTCAGGAACAGGTATCATAAAGGTGAATATGCTCAGGGACTTTTCTTCCTCCTCATTTCTATAACTGTGTAACATAACTGTAGGAGAAAATGCAAGCATGACCTGGCAGCCAGCCTACTTGGTACACTGCACTTCTAAATAAGAAGCCTGGCACACCACACTCCTGAATATGAGCCCTGAATTCTGAGGTAGCTTGAGTGGCCTATAGCTGGGTTGCTGATGTGTCGGCACTCTCCCTGTCTTCTCTAATGTGCTTCTTCTGAATAGAGACCCTGGTAGTATGAGTGTTCACTGCCCAATCCCCAGGTAATGTGCTAACCAATCACAGTTAATAAGCTTCCACTATATAGGTGGTTGTTCACATGTAATACAGTGAACACTGTTTCCTGAAACCGTCTCCAAAGTGGTTCATTTCTGTGCCCTTTACCAACTCATGGGCACTGCAGGCTTGTCAGGGAACACTCCAGTAGTGACAGCACATAATTGCTGCCTAGAAATTGCAGAGAATATTTCTGACTTCTCAGATTTTTATATTTGTCTTTCCTTTTATTAATTTCTATAAGTTCTGAAGGTCTATTTATATAAAAATGTCAAAGTATCCAATAAAAATTGCAAATGTATCACAGATGTGCATAAAAGTATGCCCAAGTAGAATCAGACTTTTTTTTCATAAAAACTGCAAAACACAGAAAATGTTGGTGAAGATAAAAGAATAGATAATGAAAGTTATTGATAATAAAATGATGTGATGTACACTGTATCTGTAGAAAAATTGATCCAACCTGTAACATATGTAGTTCACCCCCATCCTCTTCTGATTTATAGAGTGTTAGCCAATTTTATTGTTTCACTTAAGAACATAATTAATAAAATACATTGTACAGTAAGGTTTACTTATATAATAATCACTACATATAAACACATTTCTACTTTATCTGGATTTACTTTAGTTTTGATTTGTGGAAAAACTTTTTAATAGAAATTCTAACACTAATCGTTATGAGATTATGGGGATTTCTGTTTCTTGGTTCAATTCTTAGGCTTATGATTGATATATTTAAAATTTCAAATGCATTTCTGTAAAATTGTTTATAATGTTCTTATATATTGTCATTTTATTGCATGTCTCATGCAATTATTATCACTTCTTCCTACTTCTCTCTAGGCCCTCTATCTTCATCATTAAATTTCTCAGCTTCCTTGAAGAAGTAGTCATTTATTTTAGTGTAAATAATCTTTTGATGTATCTTTGGCCTATATTTCATTAATATCATGAAAGCTACTGATGGTCACTAAAACTTTCCTGTGTGGGTCAGATTGGTATGGGATGGGTTAAGCTGACCAGAATCCTCCTGCGTCTACCTCCTGAGTATTAATATCATAGGTCTGCTACTATGCTTCCATAACAAAACACTTTTGGGAGCAGAGTAAACCAATATTATCACAATTCCTCCCCTACACTGACAGAACCTAAGAAAATGCTAGTCTCTGAATTTCAAAAATCACAAGTAAATAATGATAGTGAGAAAAATAACCTTGAATTGCATATATCTAAACAAGATTAGATTACCAAATAGTCCAGGTACATTTACTTGAAATCTATCAAGGGACTCAAGGCTATACCCATATGAGTAAACTGTCCAGTAAACTGTACAGAAGTAATACTTTGCACTGGCACTTATTAAAAAGGAAATCCTATGCATTGTATGTCAAAACCTGTTGCTCACATGCTAGTCAGGGAGAACTCAGAAATGTCATAATTGCAGTGGGATGTTGAATGAAATTGGAATATTTTAGTAGACATTATGTGAAGCTACTGCCTCTTCTTTGAATGTATCATGTGGATGGATAATATTCTGTCTACATTGGGAATACTTTCATCTAGTATTCTAAAAGAGAAAAATCCAATGCGTTCAAGACTACTTCCTACTTTCTCTTCTATCAGGTTCAGAGTAACCGGGTTTATGTTGAGGTCTTTGATCCACTTGGACTTAAGTTTTGTGCATGGTGGCAGATATGGATCTATTTGCAGCCTTCTACACATTGACATCCAGTTATGCCAGCACCATTTGTTGAAGATGCTTTCTTTTTTCCATTGTACAGTTTTGGCTTCTTTGTCAAAAATTATATGTTCATAGGTGTGTGGATTAATGTCAGGGTCTTCAATTCGATTCCATTGGTTCACATGTTGGTTTTTATGCTCGTACCATAAAAGAGAAAAATCTGTAATCCTGCCATCTTTCCATAAATTTGACAGGACAAATAGAAACCAGTGATTGTGAGTATTGGGTACTTTTCTTGTTGCCATAACAACATATCCATAAGACAGAAAGTGGGGAGGGCCTACTTTGGCTTATAGTTTGAGAGAGTTCAGGCCATGGTAGTAAGAAAGGCATGGTGGCAGGATATTGAAGCTACTTGCTCACATTTGGGTGTATCTCACTCATCTGGTGTTCTACTTTTCCCCTTTCCATTTGGAATGAGCATCCATCCCACACCATGATGCCATTCATGTTCAGGGTAACCTCCATTCCTCCTCTCTGGAAATGGCCTCACAGACATGCCGAGAGATGTGTTCCTCTGTTATTCTAAGTGCAATCAAGTTGGAAGTGAAACTTAACTATCTTGCTGCTTAAGTTCATACAAATGGTTAATGTAAATTAGTATTAATGGTTACTAGCTTCAACATGTAGTCAGGCATATGAATGAATGACAATGGTTTATTAAAATGGTATATTCATGGCACACAGCCTTATTAAAATATCCATGGGAATCTGGGAGGTGCATTGTTGGGGGATCCTTCCATGTTTGAAAGGTGATTGGAAGTACAAAGTCAGTATTCTGGTGTGCTTTCTTGGTGTGGTTACATAGGCACTTAAAATGAAATACTGGGGGCTATATCAATAGGTTGGACCTCAGTTATGTCTCCCTTACATACTCTGAGGTACAAATTGCTGGCAAGAACTATTCTGGTCACTAACAAGAAAGAGACTGCTCACATATATGGGGCAGATTCTCCAAGGAAAGGCCCTGTGCATAGCTGGCAAGTAAGATTGATGCCGGTAGCCCCTGGAGAGTATAAATGAGTCTTGACAGAATTAGACATTCTGGATAGGACTTTGCACTCATGGTAGGAGATGAAAACACTATAAAAGGACTGGAACAGAAGACAGGGATGATTGGGAAGGCCAAGTCACATTTATTCCAATTAAGAAACACAAGAGCTTATGTAGTGGATAGCCATCCCAGCATTGGCCTGGAAGTTCCAACCCCCATTGAAGCTTCAGTAATGGCCATGCCCACAAGGAGGGTGGAGGATGAAGCAGAAGACCAAGGATCGGGAGGAGGTCACTCTCTTGGTGCCGGGACCCTGGACCCTGGAGGTAGAACGAGCAGAGTTCTCCAGAAAACACCACTGGACTGCATTATACCTTTGCCAGACCCTGCAACCTACCCCTTCATGTGTAAGTTACCCCACAAAATAAACCTCCCTTTTAACTACATGGAGTGACCTTAATAATTTCACCAATATCTGGCACCCAACATGGGGCACAAACCCACGACCCTGAGATTAAGAGTCTCTGGAATCTGCTAGCCAGGATTTACAGGCTTTAAAAGTTAGCAATGAAGGCTTACAGAAAAAGATTTTTTCTCTGGAATCTGCTGGCCAGGACTTACATAAAAGTATTCTCTTTCTGGAATCTGCTAACCAGAATTTACAAAACAAGCTTGTACCCAAAATTGCTTTTATTGATAATAAATATGAGTATTTAATGGATAGAACACTAACTCTCCAGAGTGAAGTTGTAGCTACTCAGACAATATATAAGGAAGAAAAATTATCATTACTTGATAAGATAAGGTCCATGGAATTATGTGTTTCAGAAGAACATAAAAACTTCCATGATTCCATGAAAAATCTGGAATCCCCTACAAGAGAGGAGGTTTACCCCCTGGAACAGACCCTAGGTGGTTGTTTACAAGCCCTGGAGGAAACTTTCAATAAACATGACAAGGGACCTAATAAGCAGAAGGGCAAGACCATACAGGTTGTAACATCTCCAAATGGCTCTCATACAATGGCTTATCCTGTTATCATCCATGAGAAGCCAGCAGATGACACACACACTGAGCCATATACAACATATACATTACAACCAATTTCAACAGGGGACTTTAAAAATATAAAGGAAGCAGTAGTTACATTTGGGATACACTCCACATATGTAAAACAGATGTTAAATTCATGGTCTACCTCACATAGAATCATTCCAGATGACTGGCATCAGTTAATTTCAGCTGTTCTAGAATATAGCCAGCAGTTACAGTGGAAAAGCTAGTTGAGAGAAGAGGCAAGAAATTTGGAACAACAAGGTAAACTCAGAGGTTTTGAGATCTCCCAAGATCAAATACTTGGTGAGGGATGTTTTGCTGACAGGAATGTACAAGCCATTTATGATGAGCATACAATATCTCTATGTCGTACAGCAGCTCTAAATGCTTGGGAAAAAACTCCAGAACCTGGAAAAGCAACTGAGGTATATACAAAGATATTTCAGGGACCACATGAACCCTTCACTGATTTTTTACAAAGGCTGAACACAGCTATAACAAAAGCTGTATCAGATAAAGAATTAAGAAAAGTATTAACTGAGTCCTTGGCATTCGACAATGCTAATGCAGAATGCAAAAGAATACTTACACCATTAAAGATCAGATCAGCTCCTTTGGAAAAATGGATTCAGTATACTAATAGTGTTGAATCTCTTAACTACAGTAATGAGGCTTGGATAGGAGAGACAAATCCCAGAGGTGAAAGAAGGCCCTGTGGTACCAAATGTTTTAAATGTGGTACACCAGGTCATATAAGTAAAAACTGTACATGGGGTAATCCTAGAAGTAATACTCCTTCAAGGGATAGCCTAAACAGAAGACCCCAACCACCTCCTGGATTATGTAGAAGATGTGGCAAAGGCTGACATTGGACCAGTGAGTGCAGATCAAAAATAGATATATGAGGCAACCCTTTACTAGCGGGAAATGCCTCAGGGGGCCTCTTGCAGGCCCCCAAATCAAATGTGGTAAGAACATTCCCGGCCACTGTGGAAGACATTCCTCTCCAGGACAACTGAATAAACCAATGCCTAATGTAAAAACCGATACTGTAATGGATGAAAAAAAGCTCTGATAGATGAATCACAGTTTACAAAGAACACAATAAAACAAATATTTTGGCAGACTTCCATAAATGAACAAAGACCAAAGCTTAGAATTCGAATTAATGGCTTGGTTCTGGAGGACCTGGTAGACACAGGTGCGGATGTGACTGTAATTACACTAAAATCTTGGCATCCAAATTGGCCTCTTCAAGAGGTAGATGTCCAACTTTTATGAATTGGCACCCTATCTCAGATAAAACAGAGTTCGAGATGGGTTGAATGCATAGGGCCAGAAGGACAGAGAGGAAGGCTGAAGCCATATGTAGCAAATGTAGCAGTAAATCTATGGGGCCTCTGTTACAACAGTGGAATACCCAGATTAAAATTCCTACACTCTCAGAAAAGGAATACAGGCCAATGCATTCTTCTAGGAATAATATCATAACATGCTATAAAAAACAGTCACCAACCATTCAGACTGTACACAAACATAGCACAACTGCTGTTGAACTCTCAGAAGTACCAACTGCCTTACCTTTAAAATGGCTAACTAATAAACCTGTCTGGGTTGGACAGTGGCCTTTGACAAAAGAGAAGCTACAAGCTTTAGAACAGCTGGTTCAAGAGCAGTTAAATGCTCAACACATTGAAGAATCTACCAGCCCTTGGAATTCTCCTGTATTTGTTATTAAAAAAAAGTCTGGTAATTGGAGAATGCTGACAGATCTGAGAGCTATTAATAAAGTAATTCAGCCAATGGGCCCCCTATAGACTGGGATGCCCTTGCCCTCTCTGATACCCAAAGAATGGCCTATAATAGTTATTGACTTAAAAGACTGTTTCTTTACCATACCCTTACAAGAAAATGATAGAGAAAAATTTGCCTTCACAGTTCCTAATTATAACAATTCTCAGCGAGTCAAGAGATATCAATGGAAGGTCCTCCCACAGGGAATGTTAAACAGCCCTACCTTATGCCAATACTTTGTGCAAAAACCATTGGAGATAATTTATGTAAAGTTTTCACAATCCATAATTTATCACTATATGGATGATATCCTATTAGCTGATCCAAAGTTAGACACATTAGAAAGCATGTTTGAAGAAGTAAAAAAATTTTTACCTTGCTGGGGACTGCAAATTGCTCCTGAAAAAATACAAGGAGGAGATTCTATTAATTACTTAGGATATAAGATAGAGTTACAAAAAATTAGACCCCAAAAGGTACAACTGAGGAGAGATCGATTAAAGACTCTTAATGATTTTCAAAAGTTGTTAGGAAGCATTTCCAACTTATTGGATATCATGGGAATACCCAAACATGGACTACAAAATTTGGCTAATACTCTAGAAGGGGACAAAGAATTAAATAGTCCAAGAGAATTATCAGCCAAAGCTGAGAAGGAATTGGCTCTAGTAGAAAAGACAATTCAAGAAGCACATGTGGATCCTGTGGATCCAGAACTTAAATGCATTCTTGTCATATTCCCCTCCAGACATTCCCCTACAGGTATTTTAATGCAGAGGGAAGATATTATATTGGAATGGATATTCCTACCACATAAATCAAATAAGAAATTAAAGACTTATATAGAAAAGATCTCTGATTTGATTCAAAAAGGTCAATTAAGACTTCGCCAGTTGACAGGAATGGACCCAGCAGAAATTGTAGTACCTTTAACTAATGAGGAAATTTCCTCACTATGGAAAGATAATGAATACTGGCAGAGAGCCTGCAGTAAATTTTTGGGGGAGATTAACAACCATTATCCCAAGAGCAAGAGAATAGAATTCATAAAGAAGACTGAATGGGTCCTTCCTCACATTGTATGACACAAGCCAATTTCTGGAGTCCTCACATTCTGTACTGATGCAAATAAATTAGGGAAAGCAGGATACAAATCAGGAGACTTAAGTAAAGTGGTATAAAGTCCATACAGCTCTGTACAAAAGGCAGAACTGTATGCCGTTCTTATGGTATTGATGGACTTCACAGAACCCCTCAATATAGTCACTGACTCTCAATATGCAGAGAGTGTTGTTTTACACTTTGAAACTGCTGAATTTATTCCTGATAATACAGAATTAACTTCATTATTCATACAATTGCAGGAAATTATCAGAAAAAGGGAACATCCTTTATATATAACACATATCAGATCCCATACAGGTCTGCCAGGACCTCTAGCACAAGGTAATGATGAGATTGATCAGTTGCTAATAGGTAATGTGCTAGAAGCCTCAGAATTTCATAAGAAACACCATGTAAATAGCAAAGGTTTGAAGAAGGATTTCTCCATTACTTGGCAACAATCTAAGGATATTGTGAAAAAATGTACTACTTGTTCCTTCTATAACCAAACTCCATTACCAAAAGGTACACAAAGAAATGAAATTTGGCAGATGGATGTGTTTCATTTTGCAGAATTTGGAAGATTAAAGTATGTACACCATACCATTGACACCTATTCAGGATTTCAGTGGGCAACTCCTATGAGTTCTGAAAGGCTGTTTCTGTTATTACACACCTATTAGAAATTATGGCCATCATTGAAATACCTGTACAAATTGAGACAGACAATGCCCCAGCATATGTCTCCAATAAAATGAGACAGTTCTTTGCTTATTACAATATAAAGCATGTTACAGGTATACCATACAATCCCACAGGCCAAGCAGTCATAGAAAGATCCAATCGAACTTTAAAGGATATGCTAAATAAATAGCAACATGTAACAATGACTCCTAGAAATAGATTGCATAGTGCTTTATTAACCTTGAATTTTCTCAATGCTGATGAGAAAGGAACAACAGCTGCGGAGAGACATTTGACGACAGACAAAACTCCTGAGCTAAACCAACCAGTTTATTTCAAAGATGTGTTGACTTCAGAATGGAAACCTGGATATGTCCTACGTTGGGGAAGGGGTTTTCCTTTTGTTTCCACAGGAGAAGAAAAGCTATGGATACCAACAAAATTAATAAAAATTCGATTCGAACAGGAGAAACCCCTTGATGAGGAGAAGTAAAAGATCATCCACCAATGTGACATCTCTTCAGGTTGTAAGAAAAATTTAACAATCAAATGTTGGGGTAGGGTTCTGTTTTTGTCTTTCCAGGATAATGGAAATACCCATCTTCCAGAAATCATAAGGCCTTGGATATCCAGATGTTTACAGCAGAAAGAAAGAATCTATTGGTACCAATCTACACAGGGTAATATATCACTGTCTAACATCTATATCTCTATCAATCTAGAATAGTTGTGGTTCCAATTTAATTATAAACCAAGCTGGCTTTGGAGATGGAATTGGCTTACTCCTTCTCTAATCCCAAGCATATTGATAAAAGAAAAGTTTGAGAAATTCTTCAGTCCCATATCAGAAGAGCCCTCTGGTGTAAGACAGAAGGAAACCAATTATAAGGAACCATTGTCTTCAAGATTTTAATTCTCTCCATGCTTACTCTTGATTTCTTGGAATCCTTTCTTACATGTCATGACATCTTTAAATCCAAACCTTCCATTCTGATAAAAAATAAGTTTTTTCCAATAGCAATCTTTGAAGTCTCCAAAAGGAAGACGGGGCCCCAACAACTCTACCCAATCCAGAATGATGCCATGGTAATCATCATCATACTACACTTCTTGCCAGAATTTCAGACAATCTTACCCATTACTCTCAGAGTTGCTGCAGAATCTGCAGATTTAACTATCTGATCACAATACCCAACAGAGATACCATCGCCCCCTAAACAGCAGGAAGCAATTCTAAGAAAACGACGTCCCTTATCCCTAAGGTTTCATATTTCTCAGGGTTATGGATAATAGTTCTAGGGTTGGGGGTGGAAGAAACTGTTAAACTCAGTACTCTCCTTAAGGAAAGAAAATATGTCTCAAAAAAAAAGGGAAAAGAAGAAATGGAATGGATAGGTATAAGATATTATGGTAGACTATCATATACATTAGTAAACAAATTTAGTAATATAGCAGCCTTTGCACTGTTTTGAATTCTTATATGTTGATACAAATATAAACTTTTTACATTCCTATTTAAGATAATTTGTATATTGATGCAAATACAGAACTATGTTTGTATATTATACACATATTTTTACTCTTATTTGAAATATTTGTATATTGATACAAATGTGAATTTATATGTCATTCTGTATGTATGTTCTACTTCTGTTTAAGATATTCTGTATACTGATGTATATTTAGGATTATTATCATATTGCATTCCTACCTCTGTTAAAGATATTTTGTGTATTGTCACAATTTAAAGTCATTGTCCTTTTACTGTACATTTGCTTACAGACTGTTTGCCTTATTTATAGGAAGCTTAGTCCTTAGGTTGTTTAGGTAGATAAGACTTACAGAGTTATTGTCACCTATGCTTGTCATCTCTATAATTATGTTAGTTAGGTTATCCAGATTTATAAATACATAGGTCAGATGGACAGGTAATCTTCAAACACTTCATGGACCTAGAGAATATGGCATTTAAATAACTTAGAATTCTGTTGAGGTGAGACACAATTGCTCCTGGCAGCACCAATTTGATCCTGAGAGAATGTTGGGCTTCTAAGACATTTCCATTTGGAAGTTTGTCTCCTTGGCGCAAAATGGCCTACTGGCCAAAGAACTGCCCTTGCCTCAACTGCTGACAGTACAAATGCTGTCCTTTCTGGACAAGTGGGACACAAGGAAAGCGACCACTATACTTTGCCAAGACAGGGTAAGATGGTCTTTCAAAATTCCTGCTTCTGAAAACGGTCTGTCAGATACTCTAGGCCTGTAGCCAATTTGAATGCACCAACGATGCTGAGAAACATTAGGTGACTGTCCAGGCTGCTAGCTGTCTCTGTCTACTCTTGCAAGACTCCTGAAAGTTGCTTGCATCCTTCTCCCATTTCTCAGGTATTATTATATTCCTTCTCAGGTCTTTGATGAAGTTGGAGATTAGCACTTATAGTTACAACTTAGTATATATACATATATAATATCTTAGATAGAATATATTAAGTATTAGACTCAGGTTCTTTAGGATAGGACACCTTTTGGAATGATCTTTGTAACATGCCACCTACCCATGCCCTAGACTTCCCTGGATTTTAGTATGTGTTTTTTGCTTGATATTGTTTGCATTTATTGTAATTCCAAATTATCTAGGTCATTATCCCTCATTACTCCTGGAAAATATTTGATAACCATCTCTTTGTATATAGTCTTGTATTAGGTTAGAACTTTCTCATTTAGACAAAAGGGGGAGGTGTAGTGGATAGCCATCCCAGCATTGGCTGGGAAGTTCCAACACCCATTGTGGCTTCGGTAATGGTCATGCCCACAAGGAGGGTGGAGGAGGAAGCGAAGACCAAGGATCGGGAGGAGGTCGCTCTCTTGGTGCTGGGACCCTGGACGCTGGTGGTAGACAGAGCAGAGTTCTCCAGAGAACACCGCTGGACTGTGCTATACCTTTGCCAGACCCTGAAACCTACCCATTCATTTGTAAGTTACCCCACAAAATAAACCTCCCTTTTAACTATGTGGAGTGGCCTTAATAATTTCACCAATAAGCTTATATCTTCTAAGAGTGGGCAGAGGAACATAATCCCCAGGGAATGGTAGCATGGAGAATAAGAAATGAGCAATGTGAACATTTGTTGACAACTGGACAGATGAAAAAGAGAATGGCTTAGTTTCATATTTTTCTGTGTGTCTTCTCACACTGAATATGAAGGGAGTCAAGAGAGTATCCTCTTCTCACAAAACAGGTTTGTTCACTTTGCTGCAATGCTTTAGGAGATGAGCTGGGAGGACCTGGTATTTCTATATTGTTTTCTTGCTGAGACCATGTTGCTTTCACGATCCTTTTTCTTACTTAACATAACAGTTTGGGGACCAGGCTTGTAATTGTGAGTGTCAGAAGTGGGGACGATCTTGAAATAAACAACAGATACAAAAAAATAACTATGGCTTTAAAGTCTTATTTTTTAAAGATTCATTATTTATTTGTTTTTCAAATTGTTTGTGTGTGTGTGTGTGTGTGTGTGTGTGTGTGTGTGTGTGTGTGTGTAGATGTACGCACATGAGGAGATGCCTATGAAGGCCAGAGGACTGAGCTGCTCCTGGATCTAGAGTTACAGATAGTTTTGAGCCACCATTTGTGACTGCTGGAATTCAAACTCAGGTCCTCTCTAGGTCCTTTGTAGAACAAACTCTTAACTCCTGAGTCATTACTCTAGCCAATTTAAAAATTTTATGGCAAAACTTCTAAGGACCTAATGAGCTGACTTGAGTTTTCATTTGATGAACTTAAGAACTAATAAAAATACAGTAACAAATGTAGCTTCATTGCCTACTGTAGATGACTCACTAATTGTGTACCGGGTAATCTGATCATGTAGGAGTGTGAATGGGTTTAGGGGATGAGCTTCTTGGACTGCTGTTAGTTTATAGCTGGACCTCCATGGTGGCTAACACTCCCAATCTTCCAAAAATACAGAATTTTGCATAAAATAAGTAGACAGTGGGACTAAACTTAAAAAAAAAAAAAAAAAACCCAAAAACCAAGATACAGAATTTTGTGTAAAAGAATAGTCAATAGAACTAAAAAATATTAGTGGCTGAGTAGAGGGATGAATAAATGGGTTGTGTAATGAGAGAAATAAATTACGATATTACTACCTCTACAATCAATGGCTGAGAAAGATGGATTACATTTTCTCTTGGATAAATTATAGCAGATGATGCAAGGATGATTCACTCATGGTTTGGAAACTTGACAAGGTTGCTTGGCATTACTGGGGAGTAATGTCTTTCATGTAGCATACCAATGGCCTGGCTTAGTTTTCAGTGATGGAGGGGACAGTGGGTCTTAGCAATTAGCCACCACAGGATCATTTGCATTCTGTTTTTCAGGTTATATTTACTGGCATAAGATAATATGATGTAACAGGAGTAGTTTGTGTCTAGAATGCTGATACTGATGAGAATCAAATTAAGCCTCCATGTGATGTACTATTGTACAAAAGGAACTTAGACAGTCACTACCTAATCTGTAGATGTAACTGGTTTGTAAAATAAGAAACCCAGAACCAATTGCAGAGTTAAAAACCATGAGGTCAGAGCAAGAGTGGAAAACCTTACCCTTCACTGCTTCTGCTGTTCTTCCTCTCTGCAAGAGAGCTACCTCTCTGTGTCCTATCTTTTTTTTATAGATTTTCTGTTCTGTTTTCTCATTGGTTATAAACCCAGCCACATGACCTCCTCGTCACTGCCTGTTTGTACAGACCTCCAGGTCTTCTATGGTTGCTATTGAGATTAAAGGCGTGTGTCTGCCATGCTGGCTGTATCCTTGAACGCACAGAGATCTACCTAGCTCTGCCTCCCAAGTGCTGGGATTAAAGGTGTGCACCACTACCGCCCAGCTTCTGCTCTGGCTTGCTCTGACCTCAAGGCAACTTTATTAACATATAAATAAATCACATTTCAATACAAAGAAAACATCACTATATTTACCCTTTTCTATTTTAATAAAAAGAAAAAAAAGGAAAAAGTTATAACTAATATAAGAAAAACTATATACAAAAGTACAATAACTATATATAACATATATACAAACAATAAATACCTAAACAATGTCTAGTCCATTTGCATTTGACAAATTCAGAGAAAATAATTCCATTATCTATCCTATTTTGGTAAGTCCAATGTACCTGATTCCTTTCTATACTAACTTATATTGCCTACGGAACTGTCTTATAACATCTTTCAAATGTATACACTTACAGCTCTTAGTGAGTTTTTCTGAAATCCTTAACAATGATAATTATAACTATAACTAACTGATCTTCAACTCCTTCAGAGACCCAAGAAGGAAATAATACTACCTAATAAAAAATAAAAACAGGAAGTGCATGCAAGCAGCTTCCAAAAAAAAAAAAAAAAATGTGTGTTGACAAAAATAGCCAGCTGCCTGGACAGTCACCTGAGGTTTCTCCACAGTGTTGGGGCATCATCTTCAGCCTATAAGCTTAGCGTACTCTTTTGTGAAGTAGGATGTATACAAGGTCAACAGTTTGACCTCACATTTGGTGAGAGCAGTCGATGTACCAGAATTCCATTAGTGTCATGTCATGATTCAGGATTTTAAATTCTGGAAATTATTGATGTTTCTTCAATTCAGCTGTCCATTTTTCTTCTCTGTGTATATGTGGCTTCATCTCGGCATCCTGTTCTTCTCCACATCCCTCTATTAAATGCCAGTCTACTATTGAGAGGGCTGAGCTTAGTTATTCTTCAAGAATAACTGTTTCATCTGCTGTTCCATTGCACATCAGAAGCCATTGGCCCACTCCCTGTTCAGCTGCCTTCGAAGAAAAGGGCGCAGTACCTTTTACAGATTGCAAAGGTCACTCACTTCAGGGATGGTGCCATATTGTCCTGGCTTCAGAAGATGCCTTTTGTTAAAGCCACAACCACACTTGTTTTGGCAAGAATTGGTAGTCCTTGGTTTCATGTCCTGTCTGTCCTGTTTGTCAGCAGTTGATTAGAGGATACTTTGTTGTCCAGTGGCTAACTTTTGCCACGATGAAAGTTAACTCCATATGCAGTTTCTTCAATGCCCATATTTTCTCTGAAGTAGATTGGTACTGCCAGGAGCCGACATGTCTCATAGTCATAGCAAAAAAGAAAAATTCCTAAGTTATTAAAACATTTTAAATGCCATATTCTGTAGATCTCTGAAGGGTTTGATGATGACCTGTCTATCTAAAATATATCCGTTTGATCTTGAAAACACACCTAATATGACTACAAATTCAATTGTAATGTCTAACCACTAATTTTCATTTCTATATATCCTAATAGTTGGTAATACTAACATTCAAGGATTAGCAAATTGCATTACATTGTTAAATGAAAGGTATAAATACAATATCTCGAGCAAGATTAGAAATACCTGTATGGTATATTCTAACAATCTCAATCTCAATAATAATAATTTGTATACAATATAAAACAATCCAATTGAATGTAAAGTATTTAAAACTAGTAATTGTCTTTTTCTTTCTTTCTTTTTTTTTTAACAAGCACCTTTTGCCTAGCCCTTTTCCTAACCCTTAACAACAACTTGTAACTAACCCTCCTAAACAATGAAAACTATCCCAGACCCAATACCCATAAAAAGACCAAAAAACCACCCACCCTACACCACCCCTTTGGGAATGTGGGCATCGTATTCTTAAAATTGTTTCCTGCTGGGTATGAGTGAAGTTATCTTTATTCTGAAAAGAAAAATTTTGGGTTAATTGACAAATTCTAGGAAAGGTAACTATATTCTTTGTAAACCATAATGCCAAAGTTCAGGGTTTATCTCAAGTCCTTATTCAAGTAGTCTTTGAAACTGGATCATCTCAGCTAGCCATCTCAGAATTGCTCTAAGCACTTTGTAGTCCAAAGCTGATCTGTAGATGATATTTTTCAGCTTAGTGATATTATTTTCCATGTGGAATTGTTGTTGTGGGGCCCTATCTTCTTCCTGGAGATTTCAGTTGAAGTTAGGCCTGGCCATGATTTCCCTGCAGAAAACTGATAAGAGACTCGAACACAAAGACATGTATAGGCAGCTAACTGAAGCCTTTTCTCTAGAATTAATTAGTACTCTATATGACCATTATTATCTTAACAAAGTTTAAAATATCTATCTATCTATCTATCTATCTATCTATCTATCTATATCTTGTAAATTTTGATATAAAATTCATACTTTAAGAAAAGTTTAAAGAATCAGAATAGAATCAAAGAATTGAGATTAGTAATAGAACAGTCCCTTAATTAATTTGGTTTTTCTCCTGTCCCATGTCAGAAGATGGCCCTTTCTTCTGGTATAATACAGGGAGTTTTCATTTTCCTTTTAACAACATGCTTGAGTTAAAGGAGGAGAGAGCCATTCTCCAACTCCAAAATCAGCTTGAAGCTATAATTGAACTGGGACTACAAGAAGACCAAGAGTATTAATTTTTTAGAGAAGAGCAGAAACAAACATTTAGGAAGATTTATGAAATTTTGTAGATGATATACCAATAGGCCATTTTACTCTTTTTCCTGGGACAGATGATTTGTCCTTTTTCTTCAGTTGTCTCATTTGTCCAGTGTTCTTCAGATTCCTTAGCCTTCATTCTCCTAAAAGACAAAAACAAAAACCCTTCCCCAAGACTAATTTTGGGGAGGTCCCCTTTTGGCAAGTTACATCTGATTAAATGAAAAGGCATGTATTAATGGTATAAGTGAGTTTAAACTGGATGGTCATATTGGTTGATGAACTATCACCTCCTCTAATTAAGAGGTCTCTCTTGTTCAAATCGAAACTTTATCAATTTTGATGGTACCCACAGCTTATCTTCTCCTGCAGAAACAAAAGCAAAACCTCTTCCCCAACGTAACACATACCCTGGTTTCCATTCTGAGGTCAGCACATCCTTGAATTATATAGGCTGATTTAATTCTGTAGTTTTTTCTATTAACCAATGTCTCTCTGCAGCTGTTGTTCCTTTCTCATTAGCATTGAGAAAATTCAAAGTTAACAGAGCATTGTGCAGTCTACTTCTGGGGTTTTTTGTTACCCCTTTCTGTTTATTTATCATGTCCTTTAGAGTTCTGTTGGATCTTTCTATAACTGCTTGGCCTGTAGGATTATGTGGTATACCTGTAATGTGCTTTATATCACAATAAGCAAAAAACTGTTTCATTTTAATAGAGACATATGCTGGAGCATTGTCAGTTTTAATTTGTGCAGGTATACCCATGATGGCCATAACTTCTAGCAAATGAGTGATTACAGAATCAGCTTTTTCAGAACTCAAAGCAGTTGCCCATTGAAATCCTGAATAAGTATCGATAGTATGGTGTACATATTTCAATTTTCCAAATTCTGCAAAGTGAAACACATCCATCTGCCAGATTTCATTCCTCTGAGTACCCTTTGGGTTACATCCTGCTGGTAATGGTGTCTGGTTGTAGAAGGAACAAGTAGGATATTTCTTTACAATTTCCTTGGCTTGTTGCCAGGTTATGGAAAAATCCTTTTTTAAACCTTTACTATTGACATGATGTTTCTTATGAAATTCTGAGGCCTCCAGCACATTTCCTATCAATAATTTATCAATCTCATCATTACCTTGTGCTAGAGGTCCTGGCAGACCAGTATGTGATTGGATGTGAGTTATATATAAAGGATGACTCCTTTCCCTGATTGTATCTTGTAATTGAATAAATAGTGAAGTTAATTCTGAAGCATCAGGGATAAATTCTGCAGTCTCAATGTGTAATACCACTCTTTCAGCATACTGAGAGTCAGTAACTATGTTGAGAGGTTCTGAAAAATCCATTAATACCAACAGAATAGCATACAATTCCGATTTTTGAACTGAATTATAAGGACTTTGAACCATTTTACTTAAATTTTCTGATTTGTAACCTGCCTTTCCTTGTTTGTTGGCATCTGTATAAAATGTCTGAACTCCAGATATGGGTTTTTCACGTACAATTCAAGGCAAGATCCAATCAGCTCTCTTTATAAGATCAATTCTATTGCTTTTAGGATATTTGCTGTTAATTTCTCCAAAAAAATTACTGCAAGCTCTTTGCCAAGGTTCACTTTCTGTCCATAATTTTTCAATGTCCTCTTTAGTTAAAGGTACAACAATTTCTGCTGGGTCTATTCCTGCTAATTGACGAAGTCTCAATTTTCCTTTCAAAATTAAGTCAGAGATTTTTTCCACATACGTTTTTAATTTTAATTTGGTTTATTTGGTAAAAATATCCATTCCAATATAATATCTTCTCTCTGCATTAATATTCCTGTAGGAGAAATGCCTAGAAGGTAAAATAACCAAAATGCAATCCAGCTTTGGATCAATATGATCTACATGTCCTACCTGTACTTTTTCTACCAAGGCCAATTATTTCTCCGCTTCAGGTGATAATTCTCTTGGACTATTTAAGTCCTTGTCACCATCTAAGGTTTTGAACAAATTATTCTTTTCATCATATTTTACCCCAACAATAGTTTGTAGATGAGAAATGTCACCAAATAATCTTTGAAAGTCATTATGAGTCTGTAGGCAATCTCTCCTAATTTGTACCTTTTGAGGTCTAATTTTTTGTAGCTCTATTTTATATCCTAAATAATTAATAGAATCTCCTCTTTGTATCTTTTCAGGAGCAATTTGTAATCCCCCAGCAAGGCAATATTTTCTTTACTCCTTCAAACATTCTTTCTAAAGTATCTGCATTTGAGTCAGCTAGTAAAATATCATCCATATAATGATAAATTATAGATTTAGGAAATTTTTTACGTATCACAAGGGCTGTTGTACAAAATATTGGCACAGGGTTGGACTATTCAACATTCCCTGTGGGAGGACTCTCCATTGAAATCTTCTAACCAGTTGAGAATTATTGTAAGTAGGCACCGTGAAAGCAAATCTTTCTCTGTCTTTTTCTTGTAGGGGTATTGAAAAGAAACAGTCTATCCTTTAGGTCAGAGTAGGCAAAGGAATTCCAGATTGTAGAGAGCCCATTGGCTGAATTACTTTGTTAATTGCTCTAAGGTCTGTTACCATTCTCCATTTACCAGATTTCTTTTTAATAACACAGGAGAATTCCATGGGCTAGTAGATTCTTCAATTATGGTGAGTATAATACAGGGAGTTTCATTTTCCTTTTAACAACATGCTTGAGTTAAAGGAGGAGAGAGCCATTCTCCAACTCCAAAATCAGCTTGAAGCTATAATTGAACTGGGACTACAAGAAGACCAAGAGTATTAATTTTTTAGAGAAGAGCAGAAACAAACATTTAGGAAGATTTATGAAATTTTGTAGATGATATACCAATAGGCCATTTTACTCTTTTTCCTGGGACAGATGATTTGTCCTTTTTCTTCAGTTGTCTCATTTGTCCAGTGTTCTTCAGATTCCTTAGCCTTCATTCTCCTAAAAGACAAAAACAAAAACCCTTCCCCAAGACTAATTTTGGGGAGGTCCCCTTTTGGCAAGTTACATCTGATTAAATGAAAAGGCATGTATTAATGGTATAAGTGAGTTTAAACTGGATGGTCATATTGGTTGATGAACTATCACCTCCTCTAATTAAGAGGTCTCTCTTGTTCAAATCGAAACTTTATCAATTTTGATGGTACCCACAGCTTATCTTCTCCTGCAGAAACAAAAGGCAAAACCTCTTCCCCAACGTAACACATACCCTGGTTTCCATTCTGAGGTCAGCACATCCTTGAATTATATAGGCTGATTTAATTCTGTAGTTTTTTCTATTAACCAATGTCTCTCTGCAGCTGTTGTTCCTTTCTCATTAGCATTGAGAAAATTCAAAGTTAACAGAGCATTGTGCAGTCTACTTCTGGGGTTTTTGTTACCCCTTTCTGTTTATTTATCATGTCCTTTAGAGTTCTGTTGGATCTTTCTATAACTGCTTGGCCTGTAGGATTATGTGGTATACCTGTAATGTGCTTTATATCACAATAAGCAAAAAACTGTTTCATTTTAATAGAGACATATGCTGGAGCATTGTCAGTTTTAATTTGTGCAGGTATACCCATGATGGCCATAACTTCTAGCAAATGAGTGATTACAGAATCAGCTTTTTCAGAACTCAAAGCAGTTGCCCATTGAAATCCTGAATAAGTATCGATAGTATGGTGTACATATTTCAATTTTCCAAATTCTGCAAAGTGAAACACATCCATCTGCCAGATTTCATTCCTCTGAGTACCCTTTGGGTTACATCCTGCTGGTAATGGTGTCTGGTTGTAGAAGGAACAAGTAGGATATTTCTTTACAATTTCCTTGGCTTGTTGCCAGGTTATGGAAAAATCCTTTTTTAAACCTTTACTATTGACATGATGTTTCTTATGAAATTCTGAGGCCTCCAGCACATTTCCTATCAATAATTTATCAATCTCATCATTACCTTGTGCTAGAGGTCCTGGCAGACCAGTATGTGATTGGATGTGAGTTATATATAAAGGATGACTCCTTTCCCTGATTGTATCTTGTAATTGAATAAATAGTGAAGTTAATTCTGAAGCATCAGGGATAAATTCTGCAGTCTCAATGTGTAATACCACTCTTTCAGCATACTGAGAGTCAGTAACTATGTTGAGAGGTTCTGAAAAATCCATTAATACCAACAGAATAGCATACAATTCCGATTTTTGAACTGAATTATAAGGACTTTGAACCATTTTACTTAAATTTTCTGATTTGTAACCTGCCTTTCCTTGTTTGTTGGCATCTGTATAAAATGTCTGAACTCCAGATATGGGTTTTTCACGTACAATTCAAGGCAAGATCCAATCAGCTCTCTTTATAAGATCAATTCTATTGCTTTTAGGATATTTGCTGTTAATTTCTCCAAAAAAATTACTGCAAGCTCTTTGCCAAGGTTCACTTTCTGTCCATAATTTTTCAATGTCCTCTTTAGTTAAAGGTACAACAATTTCTGCTGGGTCTATTCCTGCTAATTGACGAAGTCTCAATTTTCCTTTCAAAATTAAGTCAGAGATTTTTTCCACATACGTTTTTAATTTTTAATTTGGTTTATTTGGTAAAAATATCCATTCTAATATAATATCTTCTCTCTGCATTAATATTCCTGTAGGAGAATGCCTAGAAGGTAAAATAACCAAAATGCAATCCAGCTTTGGATCAATATGATCTACATGTCCTACCTGTACTTTTTTTCTACCAAGGCCAATTATTTCTCCGCTTCAGGTGATAATTCTCTTGGACTATTTAAGTCCTTGTCACCATCTAAGGTTTTGAACAAATTATTCTTTTCATCATATTTTACCTCAACAATAGTTTGTAGATGAGAAATGTCACCAAATAATCTTTGAAAGTCATTATGAGTCTGTAGGCAATCTCTCCTAATTTGTACCTTTTGAGGTCTAATTTTTTGTAGCTCTATTTTATATCCTAAATAATTAATAGAATCTCCTCTTTGTATCTTTTCAGGAGCAATTTGTAATCCCCAGCAAGGCAATATTTTCTTTACTCCTTCAAACATTCTTTCTAAAGTATCTGCATTTGAGTCAGCTAGTAAAATATCATCCATATAATGATAAATTATAGATTTAGGAAATTTTTTACGTATCACAAGGGCTGTTGTACAAAATATTGGCGCAGGGTTGGACTATTCAACATTCCCTGTGGGAGGACTCTCCATTGAAATCTTCTAACCAGTTGAGAATTATTTTAAGTAGGCACCATGAAAGCAAATCTTTCTCTGTCTTTTTCTTGTAGGGGTATTGAAAAGAAACAGTCTCATCCTTTAGGTCACAGAGTAGGCAAAGGAATTCCAGATTGTAGAGAGCCCATTGGCTGAATTACTTTGTTAATTGCTCTAAGGTCTGTTACCATTCTCCATTTACCAGATTTCTTTTTAATAACAAATGCAGGAGAATTCCATGGGCTAGTAGATTCTTCAATATGGTGAGCATTTAACTGTTCTTCTACCAGTTCTTCTAAAGCCTGGAGTTTCTCTGTTGTTAAAGGCCATTGATGAACCCATACAGGCTTGTCTGTTAACCATTTTAAAGGTAGAGCTGTTGGTGTCTTTGGAAGATCATCAGTTTTTGTGCCCTGTTCTTATAAAATATGGATTGCTGGTGACCACTCATTAGAATAATACCTTCTAATATTTCTCTCAGAAACATGTGCTAGTTTATGATTTATTTCTGAGTTTGGAGGGATGTTAATCTGAGTATTCCATTGTTGTAACAGGTTTTGACCCCACAGGTTCATGGCTATGTTAGCCACATATGGTTTTAATCTGCCTCTCTGTCCTTCTGGGCCTATACATTTGAGCCATCTTGCACTCTGTTTCACTTGAGACCATGTTCCAATTCCTAACAGTTGAACATTTACCTCCTGAAGAGGTCAAGATGGATGCCAAAATTCTGTTGCAATTATGGTAACATCAGCACCTGTGTCTACCAGACCAGACAACAAAACACCATTTATTCTTATTGTTAATTTTGGTCTTTGTTCATTTATAGAAGTTTGCCAAAAATTTTTCTTTATGGTTTCTTCTGAATTTTCTATTCTCTCTGTCTCAGTTGTTCCATTACTCTGAGTATCCTGGTTTATTCCAATAGGCATTTGGTCATTTAACTGCTCTGAGTAGGGGTCTCCTCTATGATTGCAGGAAAGGTCTGAAATGGATTCAGTGTAGGGGCCTGCCTGAGGCCCCTTTGGGAGTTTCCCAAAGACTGAGGCAAAGTATTACCTTGTCTGTCCCTACATTCATTGGTCCAGTGTCTTCCCATACCACACCCTCTACATACTCTGGAAGGGGCATTCTGCTGCCATTGTTCCTTGAAGAAACATTGTTTCTAGAAGTGCCCTGTTTACAGTCCCTTTTCAAATGTCTTTGCTTTCCACATCCCAAACATCTGACATTCCTCAAATCTCTTGACATTGCTTCTCCTATCCACATATTATCATGATCATGAGCCTCAACATTAACCGTGTTTCTAATCCAATCTTCCAAGGGTGCAGAGCTTGCCTTTAACGGCCTGATTATTCTCTTGCATGCTTCATTTGCGTTCTCAAAAGCCAAAGATTCAATTATTATCTGGCTAGCTTCTGAATTTGGGACCATTCTCTTTACTGCTGAAGTCAGTCTTTGTAAGAAATCTGTGAAAGATTCTTTTGGGCCCTATATAACGTTTGTAAATGACTCAGTTTCCTTTCCTGGTTCCTCAACTCTGTCCCATGCATTCAATGCTGCCATTTGACATAGAATTATAGTTTGGATATCATATAAACATTGTGTTTCTACTGCAGCATATTGGCCTTCTCTAACAAGCTGGCCTTGGAAGATTTGTATACCTCTATCCCTACATTGTTTTGCTATGTTTTTAGCTTCCTCTTTGAACCACATTTGCCACTGGAGCTGCTGTCCGGGTTCCAGAACCGCCTGTGCCAGCTCCCGCCGGTCCTGTGGTATAATCCTATTATAAGTTGACCAGGAGTTTAACATTTGCTTTACATATGGAGAATGCATGCCATAAGATACTATTGCTTCCTTAAACCTTCGTAAGTCTAACATTTCAACTTGAGTCCAAATATTTTACATATTCACTTGACCAGGTTGCTGTGTATGGTTACCAGATAAATTAAGGGTGATTGTGTGAAAACAGGCTTTCTTTCTGTAACCTTATAATCCAATCCTGAAACAACTTCACTGTTAATTTCCTCTGTCTGAATCTGAATTTCTCTATAATTCATTTTAACAGGTTTAACAGGTTTTTCTAAAATTTTTATCCTGGCACTTAAATTGACTATCTTTTAAAATTGTAAAATAAGGATAAGAAGAATAATAATGTACATAATTCGATCAACATTAATCTTCTCATATAGTTGTTCCATTACCATACTGCCTAAAATTTCAAACAAAGCCCAATTTTCTTCCAATGTACACATAAAACACATTTTCTTAAATGTGGAAAAAAATCTCTTTTAGATAGTTTCCTTTAAAATATCTGATATAATTGACTTACCAATTCTGTGTAGAACAGTAGAAATCCGAGGGAATTTCAAAATAGCTACCTAGCGTCCGAGGTGGGAATTGAGAGAGAGAGAGAGAGAGAGAGAGAGAGAGAGAGAGAGAGAGAGGAAGCATAGCCACGTTCTGGCTAAAAGCTTGAATCCAACTGCTTCAATGTTCCTGTCTGAGCCGAGTGGAGCCTGGGCTCCAGCTTCCTTAAGCTCCGACTGACCACGTGCACTGGCATTTCAGCCAAAAGCAGCCCATCTGCAGATGCTTGTACCTACTGCAATTAGCAGTAGCGCCCGCAGGCCTGAGTTGTTTGTAGCACCGGCTTTTTAAGCAAGTAACCCCAGCTGTGGCGGTAACCGTTTGTAGCTAAGGTAGGTTGGGCCTGAGTCCTAAGCTGAGCTAGGCCTGGGTTAGGCCGGGGCTAGGCTGGGGCTAGGCTGGAGCTCCGGAGCTAGGGAGCTGAGCCCGCCCAGGCAGGAAGCCGGACCCACTGCCAAGGCAAGCAGTGTTTTAGTGAATTCGCCCCGCGTTGGGCGCCAAATGTAGATGTAACCAGCTTGTTAAACACAGAACCAATTGCAGAGTTAAAAACCATGAGGTCAGAGCAAGAGTGGAAAACCTTACCCTTCACTGCTTCTGCTGTTCTTCCTCTCTGCAAGAGAGCTACCTCTCTGTGTCCTATCTTTTTTTTTTTTAATAGATTTTCTGTTCTGTTTTCTCATTGGTTGTAAACCCAGCCACATGACCTCCTCGTCACTGCCTGTTTGTACAGACCTCCAGGTCTTCTATGGTTGCTATTGAGATTAAAGGCGTGTGTCTGCCATGCAGGCTGTATCCTTGAACACACAGAGATCTACCTAGCTCTGCCTCCCAAGTGCTGGGATTAAAGGCGTGCACCACTACCGCCCAGCTTCTGCTCTGGCTTGCTCTGACCTCAAGGCAACTTTATTAACATATAAATAAATCACATTTCAATACAAAGAAAATATCACTATACTAATCTTTATCATACTTTCCACATGTGAATAAGAGTAAAATAAAACACAAAATTGTGTGTGTTCTAATGACATTGTTGGAAAGACTAGTCACTTAGTTTAAAATTATCCCTGCTTTGCACTTGCTGCTCCAAATGAGTTGTATATTTATAAGAATATTACTGCGTAATGGAAACACTTTGCTAAATGCAGATGCTCAGACCAATATCATTGCTTTGCTGTAAGAAACCCTTAGACAAAGGCCAGAGAGTGGCTTTTGTAGGAAGGAAAAAACTGCCCTTGCCTAAGAAAAAGTATGGTCTCTGTCTCTGTCTTCTGAGAAATAACTTCTAAATTTTTTGAATTTCTTTTTTTCTTTTCCTTCCAAAATTTACTTAATTACATAGTAAGTGTGACCGTGTGTCAATGTATGTACACGCCACAGTGTAGGAGTTGGTTCTTTCCTTGTATGATGTGGGTTCCAGCAAAAGAATTCATGTTGTCAGGCTTCACGGCAAGTACAGAGCCACTGAGCCATCTTTCTGGACTATCTTTGAGTTTTTTGAGTGACAGGAGTGCCTTTGTACTATAGTCTCTGGAACACAGCTGATATCAATGCTACAGAGGTAGTTTATGGCACGCTTTTGGGCCACATGCTATCATCTAGATCCCAGAATGTGGGAAACTAAGAACTGAGTCAGTGAGCTGATCAATCACCAACATGTTGTGAAGTCCTCAAAACCATAACTTAAGCACAAGTGAGTCTCCTTGGGTTCAGAATGCTCAATTCCTATTGTCATCCTTCCCTCCCCCCTTTTTTTTTCTTCTGGCAGAGTGAGACATTCTAAGAATAACTGAACTTTATTTGCACTAAGAAAGCTTCAGAGCATTTGCTATGTGTTTCTTCCCCTAGGCTATTTTAATGAGTTTTTCTTTATAGTAAACAATAATCATGGATTATAGCTTTAGTGAATTCTGTAAGTCCTTCAAGTGATCTTTTAAGCCTGAGAATGGCTTCTGTGACCTAGAACATACCTTGCTGTTAGAAATCCTAGGTGAACCTGGCAGTCAAACATTCTATGGTCTTAAATTTACACTGTAGCTAACTTCAGTGTATGTTTTTGTATGCTCAGAAACAAGGAAGTCAGAAAAAATCTTAGAAAAATACCATATCGATGCTTACATTATTTAACTATCTCTGAAACTACTTAAGAAAGCCACAAAACAAGGCATACCAGACTTATTTAGTAAAGCCTAATCTTTATTTTATGAAGAACATTTGGGCAGAGACTTCCCTATGCCACACAAAAATGAATTTATGCATTGAAGTGAAATTTCCCAAAGTGCCAGGTTATAAGCTCATTCAGTTTTTTCCTTGTTTGTTGGGATAATTGTTAATTGCTATCAGATCTAAATTCACAAAACACAAGTTCTCCACTCTCTACATCACTGTGAAGAAATTTTATCAGGACTATTTTGACATTGATTTTATTCGTGTGTATGTGTGTGTGTGTGTGTGTGTGCGTGTGTGTGTGTGTGTGTGTGTGTGTATAAATGAATCAATAGTATATATATGAATAGGATATATATTCATATATTCTATTGATTAAATCTAAGAAAAATATAAAATAAAATTAAAATTCCATGCAATGATTTATAAAAATAAGTGAAGAATTAACTTTGAATTTCTGAGATTTCAAACATCCCAGTCAAGATGTCTTATTTGTAAATGTCAGCAGAAGACTTTGACTGAAAAGAGAGAGCAAAATAAACCAAAAGCCTGGGTGTTATCCTGTGTCCATCTACCAAAATTCAGTACACGTGGCTTCACCTGGAGCTCATGACAGATTCTTTGTTAATGTAGCTTCCTTTTTCAAACAAACCCAACCCAATGGAGCACGCATCTCTTGCTCTCATTTGAATTTTACTGATTTTACTCTTTTTGCCAACTTGTTTTTCCTGACAATTTGAGTCCCCAAGCCATCATCTCCCAAAACCTCTGCTACTGAGTCTATGGAAACTGACATCTTATAGATTTGGTACAGAACTGATATTGCTTTCTTTGCATTATATAGATGAGCACTGGCTTGCTGAGGTGTAGGAGGCTTTTCTCTTCTTCAAGGTTTGCCGTAATACCTCAAGGGAAGATCCACAGCTTCTGCTTAGGGTCTTATAGCATATTCTACCTGTTTGAATCATCTGATACAAGCCTACATTTTTCAATGAGATAGATAAACTGCATTCATTGATGATAACAGTTATTCAAAATATCACTGTGAATGTTAAACCAATGTGTATCTGTAAATCTTCAAGGCAAGTATGGAATACATCACATTCATGCCAAGTGCTTCCCCTTCTCTCAGGGTGCTCCTCTTTGTCAAGTGATGAATGCAATTTTTTTATTTAATTTTTTTTCATTTTACATACTGACCTCTGTTCCCCCTCCCTTCCCTTCTCCATCTCCCGTATCCCACCACCCCCATTCCACCTTCATGCCCTCCTCATAGGGGGTAAGGCTTCCTTTGGGTAGTCAACACAGGCTGTCATACCACGTTGGGGCTGGACCAAGCTCCTCCCCCCACAGATGAATAAGGCATCACACCATAGGGAATAGGCTCCAAAAAATCCAGTTCCTGTACCTGGGATAAATCCTGGTCTCATTGCTAGGGGACCTTCAAGCCAAACAATTGTCATGCACATTGAGAGGGCATAGTGTGGTCCCATGCAGGCCCCCAGCTGTGCCTACATAAAGAAGTTGGAGAAATCCCACACTAGTGACTTAACAGCACATCTGAAAGCTCTAGAACAAAAAGAAGCAAACTCACCTAGGGTGGGTAGATGACAGGAAATAATCAAATTAAGGGCTGAAATCAATAAAATAGAAGCAAAGAGAGCAATACAAGGAATCAATCTAACAAAGAGTTGGATCTTTGAGAAAGTTAACAAGATAGACAAACCCTTGCCCAAATTAACCAAAAAGCAGAAAGAATATTCAAATTAACAAAATCAGAAATGAAAAGAGAGAAATAACAGCAGACAACAAGGAAATCCAGAGAATCATCAGGTAATATTTAAAAAACCTGTATGTAGCTGAAGTTTTTTCTGGTCCTGCCCAGCCCCACAGACCCCACAGCCATTTATAAAACAATCACTTAGAAGCTTATATTAATTAAAACTGCTTGGCCAATAGCTCAGGCAAACTATTGCCTAGCTCTTACACTTAAATTAACCCATAATTTTTATTTATGTTTAGCCATGTGGCTTGGTACCTGTTTTTAGTTTTGTCTTTACATCTTGTCTTCTCTGTGTCTGTCTGGCAACTCCTGATCATTTCCAGAATTCTTTTTTCTGCTTGTCCTGCCTTTACTTTCTGCCTGGCTACTGGCCAATCAAAATGTATTTATTAATCAATCAGAGCAGAACATTCACAACATACAGAACAATATCCACAGGCCCTGTAATCCACAAAGTTGGAAAATCTAAAAGAAATGGACAATTTTCTGGATAGGTGCCACATACCAAAATTAAATCAAGACCAGATAAACAATTTAAATAGACCTATAACCCCTAAGGAAATAGTTTAGTCATGAAAAGTCTCCCAACCAAAAAAAAAAAGCCCAGGACCAGATGGTTTCAGTGCAGAGCTCTACCAGAATTTTATAGAAGATCAATTATACCAATTCTCTTCAGATTGTTCTGCATAATAGAACAAGAAGGAACATTGCCAAACTGTTTGTTTATTTGTTTGAGACAGGGATTCTCTGTGTAGTTTTGATGCCTGTCCTTGGATATCACTCTGTAGCTTGGGCTGGCCTTGAACTCACAGAGATCCACCTGGCTCTGCCTCCAAAGTGCTGGGATTAAAGGTCCGTACCACTGCTGCCCAGTGCCAAACTGATTTTGTGAGGCTACAGTTACCTTGATACCCAAACCACACAAAGATGCAACAAAGAGAATTACAGACCATTATCCTTCATGAATATTGATGCAAAAATACTCAATAAAATACTGGCAAACTGAATCCAAGAACACATAAAAAAATCATCCACCATGATCAAGCAGGTTTTAAATGTCTCCCAACCAAAAAAAAAAAAAAAATTACCAGATTTTCAAAGGAAACCTAATACCAATACTCTTCAAATTGTTCCACACAAAAGAAACAGAAAGAACATAAACAAACTCTTTTTATGAGACAACAGTTACCCTGATACCCAAACCATACAAGGATGAAACAAAGAAAGAGAATTTACAGACCAATTTACCTCATGAACATTGCTGGAAAAATACTCAATAAAATATTGGCAAACCAAATCTAAGAACACATCAAAAAATTATCCACCATTACCAAGTAGGATTCATCCCAGGGATGTGAAGATGGTTCAGTGTATAAAAATCTGTCAATGTAACACACCATATAAACAAACTGAAAGAAAAAATCCACATGATCATGTCATTAGATGTTGAAAAAGCCTTCAACAAAATTCAACATTCCTTCGTAATAAAGGTCTCTAAGGAGAGATCAGGGATACAAGGAACATACCTAAACATAATAAAGGCAATTTACAACAAGCCAACAGCCAACATCAAACTGAATGGCAAGAAACTCAAAGCAATTCCACTGAAATCAGGAACAAGACAACGTTGTCCACTCTCCACACCTATTCAATGTAGGACTCAAAGTTCTTGCCAGAGCAGTAAGACAACAAAAGGAGATCAAGCAGATACAAATTGGAAAGGAAGAAGTCAAATTTCCACTATTTGCAGATTACATGATAGTATACATAAGTGACCCCAAAAATTCGGCCAGGGAACTCTTACAGCTGATAAACACCTTAAGTAATTTGGCATGATACAAGATTAACTAAAAAAAAATTAGTAGCCCTCCTATATACAAATAATAAATGCACTAAGAAAGAAATTAGAGAGACATCACCCTTTATAATAGCTACAAATAACATAAAATATCTTGGGGTAAGTATAACCAAACAAGTGAAAGACCTGTATGACAAGAACTTTAAGTCTTTGAAGAAAGAAATAGAAGAAGATATCAGAAAACGGGAAGATCTCCCACACTCTTGGATAGGTAAGATCATCATAGTAAAAATGGCAATCTTACCAAATGCATTTTACAGATGCAATGCAATCTCTATCAAAATCCCAATGCAATTCTTAACAGACCTTGAAAGAACAATACTCAACTTCATATGAAAAACAAAAACCCCAGGATAGTCAAAACAATCCTATACAATAAAGGAACTTGTGGAGGCATCACCATCCCTGACTTCAAACTCTACTATAGATCTATAATAATAAAAAGAGCTTATTATTGGCATAAAAACAGACATGTTGATCAATGAAATCAAATCAAAGACCCTGACATTAATCCACACACCTACAAACACCTGATTTTTGACAAAGAAGCCAAAATTATACTATGCAAAAAAGAAAGCATCGTCAACAAATGATGCTGGCATAACTAAATGTCTGCATGTAGAAGAATGCAAATAGATCCATATCTATCGCTGTGCACAAAACTCAAGTTCAAGTGAATCAAAGACCTCAATATAAATCCTGTTACACTGAACCTCATAGAAGAGAAAGTGAGAATTAGCCTTGAAATGCATTGGCACAGGAAACCACTTCCTAAATATAACACCAGTAGCACAGACACTGAGAGCAACAATTAATAAATGGGACCTCCTGAAACTGAGACGCTTCTGTAAGGCAAAGGACACTGTCAATAAGACAAAATGGCAGCCTACAGAATGGACAAAGATCTTTACCAATCCCATATCTGACAGAGGACTGATCTCAAAATATATAAAGGATTCAAGAAACTAGACATTAATATATGAGATAATCCAATTTTAAAATGGGGTGCAGATGGATGCAATTTTTAATATGGAATTCCACCTATTTTTTCCACAGGGCTCTATTCTCTACTGTTTCCACATGCATGTTAGGAGTTCTCTACCACTAACTTTGGGAAAATTCAATGCCTATTCCTATTGTCCAGTGGATCATTTTTAACCACTAGTACCATCTCCTTAAGAAACATTTAAAATGAACAAACAGACTGCTTAATTCTTGATTTTCTAACAACCTCCATTACTTTTTTATGGTTGAGCTTTCTATGAAGCACAACAGTTTCCTCTAAGAATGTAGGAATAAGAAAACAGGTTCATGAAAATCTTTTGACTATCCTTCAGACCCTTCAGTAAGTAAGCTCAATTATTGGCCCAGCTAGCACATTTCCTCTTAGAGAAATCTTACATAACTGTTTTATGGCAGCTCTTTGAGAATATGGGTCATAAGAAACTAATTTGCTTCTGACAAGAATCAAGAATTTACCAATAAACAAATTGTGGCTTTATAATTAATCCAACACTTGAGCCTAAAATACTTTTACATGTGGTACTAGTGTTACTGTTCTAGGCTTACTATGTGATGTGAACAATTCTAGTTGCTATAGAGAAAAAGTACTCTGTGGATGAGGCAACAAAACTATGAGGTAGTTTGGTGCTGTAATTATCTTCATTTTACAGCTGAAAAGATGGAGAAGCAGCGACTAAGCAGTTTGCTCTGCTTCATACATGTAGTATGTCATGGAACCAGGATTTGGACCTTGGCTTCAGCTAGTGTGTCAGAGCTATTAATATGCTACCACATTGTCTGGTATACCTCTAACTTCTTCTCCAGTAGAAGTAGTCCATTTCCAGAACACTTACTGATTCTAACTATAAATTTGAATATTTATACTTGTCAACTTGAGAACTTTGATGGTTGGGTCTTTATCCTCACTGATATGAGATGTTCTCTGTCTGCTGTTTGAGGGCTTGCTCAGCCCTTGTATGGCGAAGATCTTGTATGGCAGATCTTTAATGCCTTCAGAGGAACTTTGTGGAATGTGATTATAAGTATTTTGGTTTCTCATGTCTTAGGGGGATATTCTGAGTAATGTACTAAAAAATTTCCAGAAGAGTTCCAAGTGAGGTAGAGCATCTGTTACTTACTCATTAGTCACTCATTAGTATAGTCTGGTTTCAGTTTTTGTTCTTTTCCTTCATATCCTCTTCTTAATCTATAATTCTTCAAATCACCTGTGAAAAGTTGCTTACATTTTGTGATGCTTAACTACTAATGTGGAGAAATGAACAAAAACTTACTCACCCTAGATAGAGAACTGTTAGTAGACTAAAGTAGGGATACCATCAAAATCCAACTTGGTGAACATGTGAATTATATTGGGATTCCTTAAAGAAATGTGAATGAGGAATTACTTACAGGAGCTGAAATGACTCAAAGACATCCTTCAAAAGTCATCCAACATGAGTGGTAGCTTGGAAAGTGGATCTTTCAGGCAGTTCAGGTTGCCTGAGCCACTTTCAGGCAGCATGGTTTGTCTACAAGTGCCTCTTGGCAATCCTTCCTGCTTATATAAACTTTGGGAGTGAGTGTCCCAGTGAATCTGATCAGTTTCAGGGACTACTTGAAATGATTCAGTTCTTTGTTTCCCGAGTTTAACAAGCTTTCACACAGGATAGAATGTTTCACCTCCCTTTATAACATTCTGTTATAACAAGCCTCCCTTCTAGATGGATGCTTTATCTTGGAGGAAATTGCTATGCAATATCCTTTGACATCTTGGGTTGATTTCCAAGGTGGACAAACTAGAAGAGATGTTGTGTAGCTGTGTGTTACATTGCTTCTCTGGAATTGTGCTTTCTTACTTTATCTGCTCTCTATTCATGAAGTCCTTCCATCCCTGTGCAAATAAAAATATTGATTTGGTAAAGTGATCCTGTAGATTCTGTTAAACAATGCAGAACTAAGAGTCTCAAGATAGATGTGCATTTTTTCTCTCTTCTGTAACATTCCAGAAACAGGAGCTACTCATGACAACGTGACACCATCTTAAAGATACATTTCAGGAGCACTCATATACTTTATTTCCAGCATCAACAACTTCACAAACTACATGTTTAGGCTGTTCCACATTTCAGCTAAGAAATAAAAGAAAAAGTGATTTTGATGTTATTAAACATGGTGAAAAAGCTGAATATAGCTGAAAAGGGAGTTGAGAAATGTAATTTCTACCTGAGTAGCCATTTACCTGCTAACATCCATAAAAGTAGACATTGAGAAAATTAAAAGGAGACAGAAAATAACATTCTTTTCCATATATGTATTTATTTCTTTTTCAAATAAGATCTTTATTGGCAGATAATTCACATAGTATACAATTTTCCTGTTTGCACAAATTTGATAGACTTCAGTCCACATAGTATACAATTTTCCTGTTTGCACAAATTTGATAGACTTCAGTCCAGCATCCTCATAGGCCCATGACACCATCACCACTTCCTGTTTTAGAACATTGCTGTCTTCAATTTCTTTCTTTCCTTTTTTTTTAAATGCTAAATGCCATTTATTGAAGGGGGTCTTAAATACAGGCTTACAGCACAATGGGAGAACCCCAGAGGGTAGAAGTTCACTTCAGATGTTTTACGATCTTGCATCTAAGCTGTTAATGCCAAATATGCAGGATACAGAGACAAGGAACTTCCCTTAAGCATTCAGGAGGGTGGAATTTCATATTGAATTAGCATAGGGAGGATATCAAGGTCAAGGTCAGCAAGCAAGGCAACAGTTACCCAAAATGGGGCCAGGGACCTACAGCCCCCCCTTTTTTACTAAAAAATGAGCTTCTGACTTAGGTTGTGTGGGACATCAGCAGGTCACCTTACCCATCATGGAGACACCTGTCCAGGCCACACAGGCCCTCTGTCTTAGGTGGGTGAGCGCCCCCCAGGCATTACCCATCTCTGAATACTCATTATCATACAGGCTTAATTGTGTGAGAGCTGCAGAGTTAACAATTGCCAAAGATCTTTAAGTGGTGCTGGGCTTGCAATCTGTGTGTTCGACACAGAAAAGACTAACAGAAGTCTTAACCCACCCATAGCTGGTAGGCTAAAGGCAGCTGAGCCATTCCATTCCTTAACAAGTCTTACTGAAAATTGGAGTCCTTGTAAGATGGTATCTCAAAAGCAAATGGAACTTGAGTTTGTAAATTTATAACTTCCAAAGCCAATAGAAATGTATGTAACTATTGAGTTAAATTTGTCATTCCCAATAAAAGGAAAGATTAACTAACTGTGGTAGCTACTTTTACTGCCAGGGTTTCCACTATGCTAGATGTAGTAACCAATTATGAAATGGCAATCCCAGAAACAGTAGTAGGGATGGTCGTCACTGTTATAACAGCAACAACGGCAGCAGCGATGTCAAATTCTCTTCTGGAGTATGTGGGCATCTTATTGTATGTAATTACATATGGGTCATGTTTAGAAGCAGATATTTACTGATCTATTTTGAGTTCATTATCCACACTAGAATATAAATAACAGTGGAGAGTGTGAATAACTGGCTTATTAAATGAATGATTTGTTATATTTTCAAATATCCCATGGTCAGTAATATACTAGATACACATGTTGACAATAATTTGAACTTAAGAAATTTGAGTAAATTCAGCTACATTCATATTTCAAATGATCTGAGTTTTTGTCTAGTATGTAATTTAATGATGTTAAGAAGGGTTTAATTCCAAGTAATTTCTGTCTCCCCATAGGATATTGTAATATATTTACTCCTATATTTAGCTTTTATAATACTCCTTGTATATGAATTGTTGTGCAAAATTTACAATGTTCTAATCTCTATTATTTGTCAAGCATAAACACAGGCTGACGACTCCTACTCTTATGTTTGGCTATTCTGTAGCTCCTGGCAATAAAATGGGCACAGTTGCAAAAGAGAAAAAGATGCTACATTTATTTTCTGATGCTGTTGTAAAAAAAAAAAAATACTACCATAAACTCAGTAACTAAAAGACATAGAAATTTAGTCTCTCCTTCTGGAGGGTAGTAGTTTGGTGTCTCTGTGGCCATTTTCTCTTTGGGACACTAAAGGACCATCTGTTCCTTGCCTCTTCAGCTTCTGGTGACTGTCTTCACATTTCTGGGCTTGGGATCTGCTTTCAGATCACACTTTCCTTTCTGTGATTTTGTCTTCACTATGTGTATCAAACACATCTCTGTTTTTCTCTCATACTGACACTTACTTTGTTTTTATGGTCTGCCAAGCTGACTCGTGATTATCTGCTGAGTTTAACATCCTTAACTTTCACACCTGAAAAGGTCTTCCTTTCCAAATAGGGTAATGGTTATTGTTTCCAGAGACTCTATGGGAATATCTGCTTTATTTTTCTTTGTTTTCTTTTATGGCAGGGAAGATTTTCTTTTTAATTCACAATATATCCTCTGTATTAACATCTATTACACATGGGAAAGTCACCTCCCCCATGGTAACATCTACCAAAGTCTCAACACATTACTGTATTCACTCAATTTAATGTCTCATGTACATCTCACAAACTCAAAAATCTCATATACCAGAGTGCTTGGGTTGTAGTCAGAGAGGCAACTGCACCTGGGTCCCACCGCTGGACACAGGCCACCTCAGGAGGACTTGACCAACTTGGCCCCAGTTGCCTGCCAATTGGCGGGCCCTGCTGGAAGGCTGCCCTTTTCCAAGACTGCAGGCAGACACTACAGTCTCCACACCCTGCCCCCACACCCATTTGCCCGAGACCCCAGCCACTTCCTGAGACTCAGAGACCAGCCCCCAGCTTCCATCCACCCCGGAACTCCCATGTGGACCAGAGGTGAGTGCCTAGGTTATAGTCAGAGAGGCAATTGCGCCTGGGTACCACCACTTGACACAGGCCACTCTGGAAGGGAGGACCTGACCAACTTGACCCCAGTTGCCTGCCAATCAGCAGGCCCTGTGGGAAGGCTCCCCTTTTCCAAGACTGCAGGAAGACACTGTAGTCTCCACACCCTGCCCCCACACCCATTTGCTCGAGACCCCAGCCACTTCCTGAGACTCAGAGACAAGCCCCCAGCTTCCATCCTGCCCTGGAACTCCTATCTGGACCAGAGACCAGAGGAACTCCCATCTGGACAAGAGGAGCTCCCATCTGGACAAAATAAGGACACATCAGGGACTTCCCGAGACACAGAGTCCAGCCCCCCAGCTATTATCCGGCCAGCACTCTCATCTGGACCAGCACTCCCATCTGGCCCAGAGCTTCCATCTGGACCAGAGAGAGGCTCCCGAAATCTGTCAACTCTCTCTGGACCAAGTACACTGATAAGACCAAGAAGGAACACAAGAGGAGATGAGCAGACGTCAAGGCAGAAGTACATACAACAAAATAAAGAGCAATACAGCATCACCAGAATCTAGCCCTTCTCCAACAGCTAGACCTGAACATCATGGAATGGAAGAAGAAGAAGAAAACAACCTTATAAGTAACATCATGAAGAGGCTAGAGCCTTATATAGAAGAAATCAAAAAGAGGAACAGACAAACAAAAAAAGGGAAGAACGCTATAAAAAAAATCTAGCGGAAAGGACAAATAAAGCAGAAGAAAACAATAAGTCCTTGAAATAAAATCATGAAAAAGCAATGAAACAGACGAGGGAAACAGTCCAAGACCTGAAGAGGGAAATAGAAAAAAATGAAGAAGACACTAGCAGAAGGAATGTTGGAAATAGAAAATCTGAGTAAACAAACAGGAACTTCAGAAACAAGTATAACGAACAGAATGCAAGAGATGGAAGAGAGGATCTCTGGTGTTGAAGATACGGTAGAAGAAACACATTCATCACTCAAAGAAAACACTAAAACCAACAAAGTCATGACCCAAAATGTTCAAGAAATGTGGGACACCATGAAAAGACCAAACCTATGAATAATAGGGATAGAGGAAGGAAAAGAATACCAACTCAAAGGCACAGAAAATATATTTAAGAAGATCATAGAAGAAAACTTTCCCAACTTAAAGAAGGAAATGCCTATGAAGATACAAGAAGCCTATAGAACACCAAACAGAGTAGACCCCCCAAAAAAGTCCCCTCGCCACATAATAATTAAACAACTAAACGTACAGAATAAAGAAAGAATATTAAGGGCAGCAAAGGAAAAAGGCTAAGTGACTTATAAAGGCAAACCCATCAGAATACCACCCGATTACTCAATGGAGTCTTTGAAAGCCAGAAGGACCTGGACAGATATAATGCAGACACTAAGAGACCATGGATGCCAGCCTAGACTAATACACCCAGCAAAACTTTCAATCATCATAGATGGAGTGAACAAGACCTTCCAAGACAAAACCAGATTTAAACAATACTTATCCACAAACCCAGCCCTACAGAAAGCACTAGAAGGAAAATTCCAACCTAAGGAAGTCAGATACACCCATGAAAACACAGGCAATAGATAACACCACAGCAGTAAACCCCAAAGAAGAGAAGTACACACACACTACCACCAAAAAACAAAAATAATAACAGGAACAAACAATCACTGGTCATTAATATTCCTTAATATCAGTGGACTTAATTCACCTATAAAAAGACACAGACTAACAGAATGGATACGAAAACAGGACCCCTCTTTCTGCTGCATACAAGAAACACACCTCAAATTCAAAGATAGATACTTCCCAAGAATAAAAGGCTGGGAAAAGACTTTCCAATCAAATGGTCTTAAGAAACAAGCTGGTGTAGCCATCTTTATATCCAGCAAAATAGACTTCAAACTAAAATCAATCAAAAGAGATGATGAAGGACATTACATACTCATCTCAGGAAAGATCCAACAAGATGAAGTTTCAATTCTGAACATTTATGCCCCAAACACAAAGACACCCACATATGTAAAAGAAACATTACTAAAGCTCAAATCACATATATAAAACCCCACACATTAATAGTGGGAGACTTCAACACCCCACTTTCACCTCTGGACAGATCGGCCAAATTGAAACTTAACAGAGACATAATGGACTTAACTGATGTTATGGCTCAAATGGACTTAATCGATATCTACAGAACATTCCACCCGAACAAAAAAGAATATACCTTCTTCTCAGCACCCCATGGAACCTTCTCTAAAATCGACCACATAACTTGGCCACAAAGCAAATCTCAACAGATACAAAACAATTGGAATAACCTCCTGTGTTCTATCAGACCACCGTGGTTTAAAGTTAGATTTCAACAAAAGAAAAAACTACAGAAATCCTACAATCTCATGGAAACTGAATAATGCTCAACTGAATCACCAATGGGTTAAGGAAGAAATAAAGAAAGAAATTAAAGACTTCCTAGAGATTGATGAAAATGAATACATCACAAACCCAATCTTATGGGACACTATGAAAGCAGTGCTAAGAGGGAAATTCATAGCACTGAATGCCCACATAAAGAAGCTGGAGAAATCTCACGCTAGTGACTTGACAGCACACCTGAAAGCCCTTGAACAGGAAGAAGCAAAGTCTCCCAGGAGGAACAGACGCCAGGAAATTATCAAATTGAGAGCTGAAATCAATAAAATAGAAATAAAGAGAACAATACAAACGATTAATGAACAAAGAGTTGGTTCTTTGAGAAGATCAACAAGATAGACAAGCCCTTATCCAAACTAACCAAAAGACAGAGAAAGAGAGCATCCAAATTAACAAAATCAGAAATGAAAAGGGGGACATAACAGAAAATGAGGAAATCCAGAGAATCATCAGGTCATACTTCAAAAACCTCTACTCCACAAAACTGGAAAATCTAAAAGAAATGGATAATTTTCTGGATAGGTACCACATACCTATGTTAAATCAAGACCAGATAAACCATTTAAATAGTCCAATAACCCCTAAGGAAATAGAATCCATCATTAAAAGTCTCCCAACCAAAAAAAAAAAAGCCCTGGACCTGATGGTTTCACTGCAGAACTCTACCAGATCTTCAAAGAAGACTTAATACCAATACTCTTTAAATTGTTCCACACAATAGAAGAAGAAGGCATATTACCAAACTCCTTCTATGAGGCTACAATTACCCTGATTCCCAAACCAAACAAAGAAAGGGATCTACAGACCAATCTCCCTCATGAACATTGATGAAAATACTCAATAAAATTCTGGCAAACAGACTCCAAGAACACATCAAAACAATTATCCACCATGATCAAGTAGGCTTCATCCCAGGGATACAAGGGTAGTTCAACATACAAAAGTCCGTCAATGTAATACACCATATAAACAAATTCAAAGAAAAAAACCACATGGTCATCTCACTAGATGCAGAAAAGGCATTTGACAAAATCCAACACCCCTTCATGATAAAGGTCTTGGAGCTATCAGGAATACAGGGAACATACCTAAACATAATAAAGGCAATCTATACCAAGCCAACAGCCAACATCAAATTAAATGGAGAGAAACTCAAAGCAATACCACTAAAATCAGGAACAAGGCAAGGCTGTCCCCTCTCCCCCTACTTATTCAATATAGTACTTGAAGTTCTAGCCAGAGCTATAAGACAACATAAAGAGATTAAGGGGATACAAATTGGAATGGAAGTGGTCAAACTCTCCCTCTTTGCAGATGACATGTTAGTATACATGAGTGACCCCAAAAATTCAACCAAGGAACTGTTACAGCTAATAAAAACCTTCAGCAACATTGCAGGATACAATATCAACTCAAAAAAATCAGAAGCCCTTCTATATACAGTAGACAAACAGACTGAGAAGGAATTCAGATATACATCACCCTTTATAATAGCCACAAATGTTATAAAACACCTTGGAGTTACTCTAACTAAGCATGTGAAGGACCTATATGACAAGAACTTTAAGTCCCTGAAAAAAGAAATTGAAGATGTCAGAAAATGGAAAGATCTCCCAAGCTCATGGATAGGCAGGATTAACATAGTAAAAATGGCGATCTTACCAAAAGCAATCTACAGATTCAACGCAATTCCCATCAAATTACCAACATAATTCTTCACAGATCTGGAAAGAATAATACTCAACTTCATATGGAAAAACAAAAAACCCAGGATAGCCAAAAGAATCCTGTACAATAAAACAACCTCTGGAGGCATCACAATCCCCGACCTCAAGCTCTACTATAGAGCTACTGTAATAAAAACAGCTTGGTACTGGCATAAAAACCGACATGTGGACCAATGGAATTGAACTGAAGACCCTGACATTAACCCGCACACCTATGAACATATAATTTTTGACAAAGAAGCCAAAAATGTATAATGGAAAAAAGAAAGCCTCTTCAACAAATGGTGCTGGCATAACTGGATGTCAATGTGTAGAAGGCTGCAAATAGATCCATATCTGTCACCATGCACAAAACTGAAGTCCAAGTGGATCAAAGACCTCAACATAAATCCAGCTACTCTGAACCTGATAGTAGAGAAAGTAGGAAGTAGGCTTGAATGCATTGGCACCGGAGATCACTTTCTAAATATAACACCAGTAGCACAGACACTGAGAGAAACAATCAATCAATGGTACCTGTTGAAACTGAGAAGCTTTTGTAGAGCAAAGGACACAGTCAACAAGACAAAGCAACAGCCTACAGAATGGGAAAAGGTCTTCACCAACCCCACATCTGACAGAGGGCTGATATCCAGAATATATAAAGAACTTAAGAAACTAGACATCAAAATGCCCAACAGTCCAATTAAGAAATGGGCTATAGAACTAAACAGAGAATTCTCCACAGAGGAAGTTCAAATGGCTGAAAGACATTTAAGGAATTGCTCAACATCCCTAATTATCCGGGAAATGCAAATCAAAGCAACTCTGAGATACCACCTTATACCTGTCAGAATGGCTAAGATCAAAAGCACAGAAGACAGCTTATGCTGGAGAGGATGTGGAGCAAGGAGAACTCTCCTCCACTGCTGGTGGAAATGCAAGCTTGTACAGCCACTTTGGAAATCAATATGGCACTTCCTTAGAAAATTGGGAATCCATCTCCCCCAAGACCCAGCTATAGCACTCTTGGGCATATACCCAAGGTATGCTCAATCATACCACAAGGGTATTTGCTCAGCTATGTTCATATCAGCATTGTTTGTAATAGCCAGAACCTGGAATCAACCTAGATGCCCTTCAACTGAAGAATGGATAAAGAAAATATGGTACATATACACAATGGAGTACTACTCAGCAGAGAAAAACAATGACACCATGAGGTTTGTAGGCAAATGGATGGATCTAGAAAAAAAATCATCCTGAGTGAGGTAACCCAGACTCAGAAGGACAAACATGGTATGTACTCACTCATAGGAGGATACTAGATGTAAAACAAAGATGACTAGAGTGCTACACAACTCCTGGGAGGCTACCTAGAAAACGGGACCCTAGGAAAGACCCAAGGATCACCAAATGACAGAGAAATGGATGAGATCTACATGAACAACCTGGATGACAGTGGGAGTAATGAAGGGCAAGATTTGAGGGAAAGAAAGCTTAGGGGGTCAGGAGATCCCAGCTTGATCAAGAACAGAAAGGGAGAATGATGAATAACTGACCATGATAAATGAAGACCACATGAGAACAGGAATAGGCAGAGTGCTCAAGAGGTCCCCAGAAATCCACAATGATATATCCTCTGTAGTCTGCTGGCAAATGTCGAGAGAAAGCCTGATCTGACCTAGTCTGGTGATCAGATGGCCAAACACCCTAACAGTCATCTTGGAACTCTCATCCAATGACTGATGGAAGTGGACACAGAGATCCTCAGCCAGGCCCCAGGTGGAGCTCCAGGTGTCCAAATGTCAAGAAAGAGGAGGGTCTGCAATAGCGTGAATTGTTGAGACCAAGATTGCAAAAAGCACAGGGACAAATAGCCAATCGAATGGAAGCACATGAATTATGAACCAAAGGCTGTGGAGCCCCGAGCTGGATCAGGCCCTCTGGATAAGTGAGACCACTGAATAGCTTGATCTATTTGGGAGGCATCCAGGCTGAGGGACCAGGACCTGTCCTTAGTGCATGAGCTGGCTGTTTGAAACCTTGGGCTTACACATGGACACTTTGCTCAGTCTGGAAGGAGGTGACAGGACCTACCTGTACTAAATCTACCAGGTTTAATGAATCCCCAGGGGTGCCTTGATCCTGGAGGACATGGGAATGGAGGGGAGGGGTTGGGGGACAGTGGGGATGGGAGTGGGGAGGACAGGGGAACCCATGGCTGATGTATAAAATTAAAAACACATAATAATAAAGAAAAAATTATTTATTTAAAAAAACTGGAGAGTATGTTTGTGAAATAAGCTGGGCAAATGAAAACAATTGGTACAGGAGCTCATTCATATGTAGGATATTGAAAGATAATCTCATAAAAATTGAGGGAAGAGTGGTGATTCCCAGGTGTTAGGAAGAGTAGGAGGAAATGGAGGGTAGGGAAAACATTAACCAGTGGGTATTAAGTTGCAATTATATAAGAAGTAATCTGGATGTGGTATTATTCTATAGAATTACTAGATATTATAGTAATGTACTATGTCTCTCTAAAAGCAACAAGGAAGAATACTGAGTATTGAACATTTTTACCATAAAGACATTATAAATGGTTGAGGAGATATATAACTGTGTCTTGGTTTGAACAGTTTACATATATATAAACAGATCACATAATATCCCAGTATTATATGCAATCATTTATGTTCTATGTATCATTTAAAATAAAATATAATAATTGTATAAATAAAAACATCTCATATACCATTCACTCAATCAGAAAAATAATTATGTTCTCTTTGTGATTCATCCTAGATCATAATTTCTCACCATCTCCTAACCTTTAAAAACTAGAAAATAAACTGTTTCATTAAAATATATGGTGGGAAGATGGACATAGATTTCCAAACATTTCTAAATACCATCAGCCAGATGATAACATTAGGCTACTTCACTGGAATTCTTTGCTGGGAGGTAATAGAGATGAAAAGCATTTCTTGGGGGAGGAGTTGAACATTGTTGATGATCAATGGAACTATTTTGTCTGGTAGGGGAAAATCCAAAATCTCATCTGTTAGTAACTTTTGAGGTGAAAAAGTGGGAGCAGTGGCTTCATGGAACAAACTATCCCAGCCAAACAAAAATGAGGACTTCCTAATCCTGAACAGTGGACAAATATTCTGAGGGCTGAGAAGAACATAGAACTGTGGTTAGGCACAACGTGCACCCTTGGGAGAGTAAAGCAAAGGTAATGCTTGCCATCCAATATCAAGTTCTTACATGTCCAGTCTGAAATGCTTTGAGTGTTCATCAGAAGTTCATTAAATGTAATAACCTCATGAAATGTTTGGCAGGGGAGAGAATGTTCAGAGGCAGAGCTTAGGTGTAATATGGACAAAGAACAGTACTTAGCACATGCCAGTAAGAGGCAAATGATAATTAAACCAAAATTGCAAACAGTAGAAATGTTACTAACTAAGTTGAAAAAAAAAAGATTTAGAGGCCTGGAATGAAACCAGATTACTAATCCAAAATACTAGTAGCATAAATTGTACCCCCAGCTATTCAGGATTTCCTTGGCTATGCTTTTTTAGGAATAATTATTAATATTGTATTTATCACACTTAATTCTTCCTACCAGAAATATGTACTTGGAGGCATAAAGTGAATGCCAAAAGTTAATGTACACTCATCACATATTTCTAAAATTCTAAGAAATTGAAGAGAAATAAAGTTTCCAATAGTCATAAAAATCAGTTAACAAAATTGTATCATGAAAGTAACAGAAAAATCATTTTTCATCTTCTCTGGTCTTTTTATAATGACTTTTCTCAAACATGTCCAAAGTTAGATTCATAATATAATTTTTAAGTAAATAGTCATAAGAAATCAAGTTTAATACTGACTGTCAGGCATTTTAAATAGGATTTGAGGGCCTGGAGATATGGTTCAATGGCTAAGAGCACTGGCTGCATCTGCAAGGGATGTAGGTTCAATTCTCAGCACCAATATATCATAAACCAACCATAACACCTATTCCAGGGTGTGTCCTCTTCTGTTCTTTGTGAGCACTGAGCATGAAAATGGTGCACACTTATACATGCAGACTGAACACCCATAACATAAAGTAAAATAAGTAAATAAAATTGAAATAAAACAGGATTTGAAGGCTGAGTCTTTAGCTCAGTCACATAGCATATTGAGAAGGAAGACCTCGGTTCAATCCCTAGTGCATGTGCAAACACACACACACACACACATACACAGATGCACACATACACATGTTCACAATGCACTCACTGCATAAAATACATAAAAGTGTGTACACTCACACACATATGCATGTACACACATACACAGAACACACATACTGATGAGAACACATACTCATGAACATGCATACAACAAACATACACATGTACACACAAACATACACAAATGGGTGCACACATACATGCACAAATATGCCCACACATGCACAAGCACACACATATACATACACATGTGCACACACATACATAGGTACAAACACATGCACATGCATATATATGCTCACCCATACACATGCATGTATACACTCCCACATACACACACATGAACTCATGTACACACACACTTGCACATATTTATGAATACATGAACATACACAGGCCTGCATACACCCATGAACATGCACACATAAGCATTCTCACATACATATGTACACACACATACTCATATGCACGCACACACACGAATGTATACAAACATACATATGTGCACACATCCACATGTTTTCTCTCACACACAAACACTTACATTCTAATGGTGTATGCACACACAAATAGCTGCAGCATTAAAAATGATTTAGAAGATTGTATTTGGACCAAGGAACTTAGTTCCAAATTCTGTTAGTTCATATTTAATACTACCAAGGACCATGTGTAGCAATCATAGTTCAGTACTTTGCTAGTGAAGAGAAGGTATCCTTACATGTTAGTAAGCATTGTCAATAAGATTGGAATCTAAAACAAATAATGACTTAAATATCACGGAGAAGTCTAGAATGCAGGAGGCCAAAGGAAGAAGGCTCAGGGTCGGGATTTGTACACCTACCTGTCTTTGCATGTGGCAAGAACAGTTCCTCACAGCAGTGGACTGTCTCCCTGGGGAACTTGTCAACACAGAGTGGATTCAGGAACTGCAGGAATCTGGTCCAAATGAGAACCATGGCAGGCACAGCTCTGTGTCCACTGTGTCTGCAAAAGCCAAAGCCAGAGAGAGGCCTCTTATGGAGAGACCAGGCTGACAGGACAGAAAGACAAGGCTAGGCCTTGGGTTGCCAGGAGGAGGTGGCTGTTGGGGGCCCAAACAGAAGACTGGTACTAACTCTGAGAATGAAAAGGAGAGATGACCTAAAAATTATTCATTGTGCTTTTAAGTTTACAATTTGTGTCCTGTTGCACAGCTGTCTTAACGTGCACATGGCCTGTGGTCCTCATGTTGACAGGCCTACAAAGACACCTTGAAATGCTGCATATGATTAATATAGTTAGATGAGGCTAATGTAGTAATTAAAATTTCTATATCTCCTCAATTTCAGAAAAGATTGCAGATATGGTCCCTCTAAATTTCATTTTATTTAAGCATTTGAGAGTAAGTTATTAATGTGCAGCCCCACACCCTCCTAACATACGCCATTTTCTCCTAAGCAGGGCATCTTCAGTACTTCCATGACATGAACAATTAGGGACTGGATCTTGTTACACCATGACCCTCTAGCCACAGCCCACGCAAGCATTGCTAGCACTTCCAGGTCAGCCCTTCAGTTTAATGCAATCCCCATATCCCATTCAAATTTCCCAGTTGTCTGAAGACACCTTGTATATCACACAAATTGCTGAACAGTCTTATTAATAAAACACTTGGAGCCAGATATTGGGCTTAAAACTGAGAAATCAGAGGAATAGGACAAGCCACAGCCAACCTCACCTCACCAACTCCTCAACTTCCAAAGAGACCTACTTCCTGTACACCCATGCCTATATGCCTTTCTGTTCTGCTATCTCACTTCCTCTCTCTGCCTAGCGACATCACTTCCTCTTCCTGCCCAGTTCTGCCACTTCCTGTCAGTCTGTACAGACCTCCAGACCTTTATGGTTAACTAGTGTTGGAATTTAAGGCATGATGCCTGGCTCTGTTCCCACTGAACTCACAGAGATATGGATAAATCTCTGCCTCCCAAATGCTGGGATTAAGGGCATGTGCTACCATCACCTGACTTCTATGTTTAATATAGTGACTGGCTTTTTCCTCTGATCCTCAGATGAGCTTTATTAGGGTGCACAATATATTAGGAGACACAATATATCACTACACTTGTACAGAGAATCTATCTCTGGAATGTCTTTGCGTGTAGTTGTTTCTTTTCTTTACATTCTGGGTTCTGTTCTCTAGCCTTTTGTGGCACATTTGCTTAGTGTAATTTCTACAAATTCAGATTTGTCTAGTTCTTTCTCACTGCTGGCTTCAGATTGGTTTTGACTGAGTTTGAGGGATATGATTGAAGTGATTGCTTCATCCTAGGAGATCAGTGTTTGTTGTCTGAACTCTTGTAGTAAAGCAATTGTAAAGCATGCACGTTTTTAGCCTTGTATATATCAGTTACCATAATAATTTTTAGACATATCTACTGTAGTATTCAATATTAATACTTTAGCATTTTTATTGTTAAGAAAATCTGTAGTATAAGACAATATTGTCCTTTATTGATCTAATGCTGATGAGTATATGAGTTCTGTCTAGATTTAGGATATTCAAATGAAGCTGCTATGAATATGTTATATGTCTTTGATTGGACATGTCTTTTCAAATTTCTTGGGTAAATATGTAAGAGCTAAAGAGATATGTCCTACAAACAATTTTGTCAATACTGAACTCATTGTCAACATAACTGAGTCATTTCATGTTACTCTGAGGTGTGGAAGAGTTCTGAATGTGCTACATGCTCCCTGGTCCTTGAATATGGAAGATGTTTGAAATGTAAACCATTCCAGTGGGATTTACTGGGTGTCTGTCATTGTTGCTTCACTAACAGCAATCTTATTAAATAGCTTTATGTTTTTTTTAAATTTTATTTCAAATTTTATTTTTATATGGATATTTGTGTTTTAATTTTACATATCAGCCATGGGTTCCCCTGTCCTCCCCCCTCCCGCCCCTGCCTTCCCCCCAGTCCCTTCCCCCCTCATTCCCATCTCCTCCAGGGCAAAGAACTGTTTGGGAGACACCCAGGCAGTGGGACTGGGACCTATCCTTAGTGCATGAGCTGGCTGTTTGGAACCTGGGGCTTATGTGGGGACACTTTGCTCAGCCTGGAAGGAGGGGCCTGGACCTGCCTGTACTGAATCCACCAGGTTGAGCTGAATCACCAGGGGAGTCTTTGCTTTGTGTTTTTATATATACTCTTCTACCATCTATATATCTTCTTTAATGAAAATGATGTGCCTCTGACTCTTTTGCCTGCTCTTGGGACTCTTTTCCTCCTTTTAGTTGCCTTGTCCAGCCTTGATATGAGGGTTTGTGCCTAGACTTATTGCATTTTAGTACGCCATGTTTGGTTGATATCCCTGGAAGGCCTGCTGTTTTCTGAAGGAAAACAGAGAGGGAGTATATCTGGGGAGGATGTGAGATGGAGGTGCTGGGAGGAGTGGAGGGAGGCAAAACTATGGTCAAGATATATTGCATGAGAGGAGAATCTATTTTCAGTGAAAAAAAGGAAGAAATTTTTTTTGGCAAATTTGCATTGCTTTCTTAAATTCTACTTGAAATGTAAGCTCTTTTAAAAAATGAAGTTTTTTTTTGAGCTGAGGATTGAACCTAGGACCTTGCATTTACTAGGCGAACACTCTACCACTGAGCTAAATCCACAACCCGAAGAACTTTTCTTAAGTTTATTTTTTAAAAAGTACTTTAGAGGATTCTTATTCTTCTTCTTCTTCTTCTTCTTCTTCTTCTTCTTCTTCTTCTTCTTCTTCTTCTTCTTCTTCTTCTTCCTCTTCTTCTTCTTCTTTTCTGAGACAGAGTTTCTCTGTGTAGCTTTGGAGCCTTTCCTGGAACTCACCTGGTACCCCAGGCTGGCCTCCAACTCACAGATATCTTCCTGGCTCTGCCTCCTGGAGTGCTGGGATTAAAGGCATGTGCCACCACCGTCCGGTTATTATTCTTTTTAAAAAATAATTTTTAAATTTATTTATTGTTGGGCTGATGAAAAGTTACTAAGACCCTGAGCTTTGCTCAACTCTGGAACTAGGTCCCTCCACCCCCACCCACAGCTGTGTCTTGGCTTATTAATTATCTGGAGGGAGACCTTGCTTTTTCTCTGAGGTATCTCTCATGAGCCTGAAAAGCCCGGGTCCCCTTTCCTTCATAATTTGTCTCTGTGTATGAACAACCATGTGCCACATCCTCATGTGGAGCTCAGAGGACAACTTGCATGAGTCATTCCTCTCCTTCCACCATATGGATCCTGGGAATCTAACTCAGGTCGTCTGACTGGAGGGCAAGTTCCTTTTACCAGCTGAGCTATCTTTCTGGTTTCAGATAACCATGGTTCTGATTTAATACAAACGTCACCTAAATTTGCTGAGGTTACCCTGTTTCCTTGCAGACATTTTGTTAACTTTGTGCCTACATTTACCTCTTTGTCATGTAGCTTTCTCCAGGTTGAAACATTCCATCCTGCACAGAAACTCCTCAAGACAGAAGGTGAAAAACTCAAATAGCTCTGGTAAGTCCTAGAAACTGACCAGATTCACTAGGCCTTTCTCTTCCTTTAGTTTTAGTAAACAACAGTTACAAAAAGACCACTTAGATTCATCTCAGACACTCCAAGCCACAAAGGGGATTCTGAGACCAGATGAACACCGTGGAAAAAGTAGGGACTAGGAAAGCTGCCTGGAAGGGGTTTAGATCACCTGGAAAAAATGCTGTCCGACTTGCTGAGGTGCCTGTAGGCAATGCAGTGTGCTCCAGGGTTATCGATTTTATGAACTGTCACTCATGCTGAAATGGATTTCATTAATTCAGCTGTCTTTGAGTCATTTCTACCTCTGTAAGTAACCCCTCTCCCATATTCTTGTAAGTAATCCCAATAAAACTCATTGGTTCATCAGATTGGACTTTAGTAGTATCCTGACTGTCAATGGCTCCCTGTGTGTGTGTGTGTATGTTTGTGTGTGTGTGTGTGTGTGTGTGTGTGTGTGTGTGTGTGTGTGTTGTATCTCCCTATAAAAAGTCTTGTTACACAAACACTGGGTAATTCATTTATATTTATTGTATATGTATACACACACACACACACACACACACACACATGATGAAGGTTTGGTTTGAGGCTTTTTTCCCACATGGCACAGTTATTTGAAACTTTAAGTGAACATCAACCTATGTTTTCTATTTGGTGGCTCTGTTTTCTATAATTATAGGACATTCATTTATAATAAGGAAACTGCAATTGGAGACTGCTAAGAGCTGACATTCTGTAACTAGGTCATCTTCCAGGGTTTGTCCTTGGCTTATTGAAGGACTCTGGGTTGTTGCTGGTTTGCCTCCCAATACTTTCTAAAGTGTCTGGTCTAGTCAGAGTAAGTAAATTATCTTAAATATATTTACTTAGTCCTTGCCTTGCTGTGTGATTAGTCTCTTCGTACTGCTGCCATTGTGCTCTGTAATGTAATTCCCCTGGTCTTCGCTTCTGATGACAGATATAATGTGACAAGTTCCTTCACATTGCCACCACTGTGACCTTTCTTGCGTGAAGGATTGCAACTTGGAAATGTGAGCTAAATAAACCTTTTTTCTTTCTTTCTTTCTTTTTCCCCCTCCAACCAAACCATTTAGTTGTTCTTAAAGAAATCACTGAAAAGCACAATTCTAGAAAAACAAGGCTGACAACAGCATTCTTCGTGTTGTCTAATAAAGCTGACCCTGTAGGAAACAGTCATAATGTGCATAGGTGAGTCTAGCTGTAGAGATGTGAGATTCATGCATGCAAATTTCATGATCTTCTAATGTAAGCAAGCACGGTAGTTGGAGGATGGGTGGTTTATTTTGTCAGACTATTTTATCACAGCAAAGGAAAAGAAACCAAGGCAGAAGTTCATATCTAGAAGTGAGGCCATTGCTGTCATATGCTGATTTGATGTCATTGAGGATGTTTTTCTTGGAGGAATGTGAAGCATCTTAAAGCTTTGGGCTGGAAAGCCACTGAATGTGAGATGCAGAATTTAATGGGCTCTTCTAATGGGAACTTGAAAGACAGTCTTGCTGAGAGAAATGGACATTGTAGGTACTGCTCCTGGGGCTTTAGAGGAGAGCAAGGTTTGTATCTGGAATTGGGTTAGGGTCATTATGTGGTGTTTTCACGAAGAATCTGGCTTCTTCATGTCCCGAGAACTTGAGTGAAGCTGAATTTAAAGATAGTGGATTAATTCGTTTTATGATGGAAAGGTATGTAGGCAAGCTTAAAGTTTCAGACAAATAGGCAGACAACAAATAGCTGTAGCTATTAGTGAGATTAGTGTCATCAAAGGCAAAACTGGTGTTCTGCATTAGACAACAGGAAAGAATTTCTTTAGAGTGAGTGCCCACACATTGACATAGCTCTGGTCCAAGTAGGCTAAGCCATTGAGCTGGCGGCTGAACTAGACAGCACTGTCCACTTGGCACTGGCTTCAAAAGCTTCAAAGATGAAGAATTGAGGTGGACCTGGGGCATAAGTGATGCCAGTCAATGAGCAGCAAGCCTGGAATTCCTGTGAAGATGCTCTAAGTGGCTATGGAACAAAGCTGTGACTGTGAAGCCTACAATGTAGAGAGAGGAGTGGTACACTGGCAATGACAGGACCATGGCCAGGCAATACAGATAGGCAGAGGTGTGGAGTGGAGCCTGCCCCAGAGTCTATGTGTGCTGGAAGTGGGTAAGGAGCCAGAAGATTATGTTGTGGACCCCAGATACTAGAAAGGATTGGTAGAGGGTTTGGCTTTTTCCTGTCCTAATGGATTTTGGTTTTGCTGTGGTTTGACCATTTCTAGATTTTCCCCTTTGGGAACAGGATGCTTACTCTGTGTCATGAAATATTGGAAATACAGATCTTGTTTGTGATGTTTTAGAAGCTTACAGTTATGGGACTTTGGGTTTTTTGTTGTTCTTTCTTTCTTTCTTTCTCTCTCTCTCTCTCTCTCTCTCTCTCTCTCTCCTTCCCTCCCTCCCTCCCTCCCTCCCTCCCTCCTTCCTTCTTTCCTTCCTTCCTTCCTTCCTTCCTTCTTTCTTTCCTTCCTTCCTCCCTGCCTTCCTTCTTGGTTTTTACTTATTTTGTTTTTCAGGATAATTTCTATGTTTAACAGCCTTTGGTGTCCTGGAACTCACTTTCTAAACCAGGCCGGCCTTGAACTCACAAGGATCGACCTGTCTCCTGAGTGCTGGGATTAAAGACATTAATCACCACTATCTGGCCACAATTTTGGACTTTTAAGTGTTGCCACTGTTAATGACTATGTAGACTTTCAAACTTGAATTGTATTTTATATTATGAGAAGAACATGAGATTATGGACAAGGGTTAGAGGGTTATAGCTTTAAAATGAGGCTTTTGGGTGTCAAATGGTGAGTACAGGGTTGTGATGGGTGGGGATAATTATAAATTTGAAAAAACCTAGAATTATCTGGGAGATAGGCTTCTGAGCATGCCTGTGAGGGAGAGGTTGTCCTGAATACATTAAGGCTTCTGAGCATGCTCAAGAGGGAGTAATTGTCCTGAACACATTTATTTATGTGGGAATATTTGTTTTAACCACATCAGAGGATCCTGGACTGTATAAGAAAGAGAAAGTAATACACTCATCCATTTTTCTTTAGTTCTGGCTGCAAACCAAATGTGACTAATTCTCTCAAGTTCCTGTTGCTGAGATCCCCTGCCTCGAAGCACTATAATTAGTAATTGTGAGATCAATAAATTATTTTTCCCTTATATTGCTTTTGTCAGGGCATTTTATTGAAGCAACAAGAAAATAATATTATTCACCCTGTATATTTAAATGAGTTGGCAGCTTTTTATTTACAGAAGTTGAAGCTCCCCCAGCCATTACTATATTGTTTATTCTCCCCAAACGGGTTTACTATCATCATTGTGACCATAATTTTTAAACTGCAAATCAAGATTCACGATAGAGAAGATGTGCTAGAAGTTAAATCTCATAGTCAAGTTCAAGGCTGATTCTTCCATGAATCCTTGCAGACTCCAGTCTTTGAGGCCCTTTTCAGTGAAGTAGAATGACTTTTCCACTGAAAGTCTGGACAACACTGCAGTGAAGGTCAGTAGTGCAGATATGTCTGTGAGGGAAGTTTGATAACTGAATACATTGCAGGAATTTGTATTTAGATAAAGCCAAATATCCGAGGGCAGAAACGATCTGGATTATTTTAGCAGAAACAGAGAATTTCCTTCAAGTCAAGTGTTACTTCTTGTTATGGTATATATGGGCTCTTAGGAGGTTTCAATGCTAGGACAGTGGCTCAAGGGAAACTGAAAAGAATCGTGTCATAAAAATTTCATTTTTGCCATTTTCGGGTTTACGGTGATAGAAACACAATGCAAATTACCATTAAGTAATTTTAACAATTTCCAAAAGGTCCTGAGATATAATTTTATTTATTTTGGCCTCTGGAATACAACTTCCTGTTTGCAAACAATGTCATATATTCTTAAAACCAAAAAGATATAGAATCCCGAATGAAGACCAGTATGTATGTAAATAGAGACATTGAATGTAAACACATGAGAAATTAAATATGAATTGTCACACTTCAGTGAATACTTCAATAATAAAAAATTTATGTTCCCTCCCACTGAAATTCTCAAGTGTGAAGAGTTGCTTAATTTTACACAGGAAGACTCATGGCAAAGAGAATTTTCTTCAAAACTAACGTTGGCTATGAAAAATGAACCCTTCATTTCTGTAGAGTTTAATAAGGCTCAGGGCTTTATGCATGATTAGAAAATATTCTGACACTGAGCTACACACTCCCACACCTAATCATTGATTCTTAATGAGTGTGAAAGTCTGTACCCTCAGGGTAAAGAAGCAGTAGATTATTTTTACAACCCTCCATACACTTATTAGTCAGTCTTTTATATACAGATAACATAGAAGTCCTATGTATTAATTAGGAAATTTTAAATTTTCAAATACATTTTATAACATTTAGTAGCAAAATATGCATTTGAACAATCAGTAATAATTCTCAGAGGAGGACTTACTTATAATCAGCTCATGACTTTGTCACAATTACTCCATTGACCATCCATGCACCAGGAATGACTAGTCACTGAGTATGTCTGTTGTACCAACTCACTTTAAAAACTTTTAAAAATTTTGTTTCAGGGAGAAGAGTTTTACATGCTAAAAACTTCCCTGTTTTTCGTCTGTTTAAAACTCTATCAAATCACTTCATTATAGTGTTATTTAATATGCAAATTGTGTTGCAATACATAAAATAAAGCGGTATGTGACTTTTTAGAAGAATATTAGTCATGGAAGATCAATCATGAAATTCTTAAGGCTAGACTGTTAAAATGTATTTATTGTAAAGCACTTTTGAATGTGTATTATTAACAAAGGGCTGGAGAAGTATGACATAAAAAACAAGTCTTTTAGTGCTCACTTTATATCAGTTCAATTATTATATTACTCCAGAGTTATGTCCTTGTAGTAAATATGAGTTTGGAATCCCAAATTTGCTATTCTCCAAATCATCTGTTTCTCCAAACTTGAGAGCGTGAGCATCTCACTTTACAGGGAACGATTTTAAGAAAAGTACATGCAGGATCTCAACATGCAAGGTAATACTTCATATAATCCTAAAAAAAAAAAGTGTGCCTTTATGTATGATAAAGTACACATGTATAAGAGTAAGAGCTAGACAATGGTAGGCCTGAGCTAATAGCCAAGCAGTTTAAATAATATGTGTCCTTATGATTATTTTATACATGAGTTATGGGAGGGCGGGGACTTGGTGGCACCTGGAGAGAAAAACTCCAACTACAAATGGTGCCCAACATGTTGGCAAGAGTTTCCACCTAAAACCTGACAAAAAAGATTCTAAAACAGAGCTAAAAACAGCTTCCTAGTTGTCTCTCTGAAGTTAGCGGCAGCCTGCCAGTTTGAGCTACTATGGCGGGTTCCTGACGTGTGAGTCTGACCTGCAGTGTGGCGGGAATGAGGAATCTACAAGTGGCACTTTACTCTGCTGCATGGTGGATTTAGACTTTGCTAGTTAAAAACAAAAACAAAAACAAAAAAAACCCCAAAAAACAAACAAACAAAAAACAAAAAAACGTTTCTGGGCTATGCAGTACTTTGATAGAACTACTTCTGATAGTGGATGGTACACATGGCTCCAGACCCACTGCCGCTTTGGGAAGCTGAAGTGGGCGGAGCAAGGAGCCACAATGGCGTTTCAGTCTTACAAAGATGGACATTACACAGAGAATCTGGTTTGTCTTGTCTTTGGGATTTTTATCTGCAGAAAAAGATTTGATCGTAAAAGCTGTTGAGTTAAACAAATATGTAAATTTTAAAGACACCTTGACTTCAAAATTTGGATATAAGGATATGTTGCTTTGGAAAAGAGTCTCTGCTTTTGTTTCCACAGAAAGCCAGAGGCTGTGGATTTGTTCCAGATTAAGATACATCAGGTTTGATCAGCCAAGACCACCTGAAAGGTCTCCAATGACACCATGGCCCAGATGATCCAACATCCAGAATGGTTTCAAGGCAACTGGTTCAGAGGTTTACCCTCACAGACTACTCCATAATCCTAAAATTTTCTTTGTGTCCCCATAAGATACAGCGCCCCCCTCCAGCAGGAAGTAGTAAGAAAAACTACGCCCAAATTCCCAGCTGGCTTTGGAGATGGAATTGGCTCACTACTTCTCTAAGCCCAGGCGTACTGTTAAAATTAAAGGTTAAGATATTCTTGTGTACTAAATCAGAAGAGCCCTCTGGTATGGGACAGAGAAAAACCAATATTTTTATTTAAAACAGGTTGATTATAAATGTGATCTCTTTCTAAAGAAGAAAAGAGGATATGATAATATATAATAATAGGAAAGGGTAGATTAAGGAACTTACTTCTAAAGAACAACAACTTATTTAAAATGTTTTACATCAGAATAGATTTTAGTCTATTGATACAAACTTAAAGTTAATTTTGTTATACTGTGTATATTTCTACCCTTGTTTAAGGTATTATGTTTGTATAGCTCATTTAAAATTGCAATGGATAATTAAAATAGATTAATAATTAGTCATCTATGATAGTATGATACTCGTAGCCATGTTAGTTAAGTCTTCTAGGTATACACAGAGATATTTCAGATAGATAGGTAATCTTCAAATACTTCAAAGACCTACAGAATATGGCATTTAAAATATTTTTAAAATTTAGACTTTCTCGATAGTGAGACATGTCTGCTCCTGGCAACACCGATTTACTTCAGAGAGGAGGATGGACATTAAAGACACTTCATATGGAGTTTATCTTCACCTTGGCAAAAATAGCCATTGGGCAAGAAACTGTTCTTGCCTAGACTGCTTGATCAACTGGACATGCAGGACACATAGAAAGGTGACCACTCAACATTGCTTGACAAAATGGTCCTTCAGGTTCCTGCTTCACAGAGGAAACTGCCAGACATTATACAGGACACTGAAAAAAGTGACCAAGAGACTATAGCTCTGTGGGCTGAAGACAAATGCCCCAACTTTACAAAGGAACATTAGGTGACTGTCCAAGCTGCCAGCTATCTCTGTCTATCCTGCAAGACTCCCAAAAGTTGCTTGCATCCTTCTCCTGGTTCTCAGGTATTATTATATCCTTCTGAGGTCTTTGATGTGGTTGAAGACTAGATAGTTATAATTTCCTCAGTTATGATAAGAGATAAGTTAGATATAAAACCCTAGACTCACAAATATAAGATAGATAGGATATCTTCTTTAATATTGTAACTGTAATTCTTGCTTGATAATTGTTTTATTATCTGAAATTTTACTATATAAAAGTTAAAACCTTGCTTTTTAAAAAAAAACAAAAGGGGAAGTGCTGTGGGATGTTCTGTATGTCAAATGTGTTGCTCTGATTCGTTAAAATAATTAAAGTGCTGATTGGCCAGTAGCCAGAAAGGATAGGGTAGGCGGACAAGGAAGAGGAGAATGCTGGGAACAGGAAGGCTGAAGAGAGAGATACTGCCAGCTGCCACCATGACAAGATGTAAGGTACTGGTAAGCCATGAGCCACGTATAGTGATACTTTATTTGTATTGAAATGTGATTTTATTTGTATGTCAATAAAGTTGCCTTGAGGTCAGAGCAAGCCAGAGCAGAAGCCGAGCAGTAGTGGGGCACGCCTTTAATCCCAGCACTTGGGAGGCAGAGCTAGGCGAATCTCTGTGTGTTCAAGGACACAGCCAGCATGGCAGACACAGGCCTTTAATCTCAATACCAACCATAGACGACCTGGAGGTCTGTACAAACAGGCAGTGACAAGGAGGTCATGTGGCTGGGTTTACAACCAATGAGAAAACAGAACAGAAAGTCGTTAAATAGACAGGACGCACAGAAGTAGGTCTCTTGCGTAGAGGAGGAACCGCAGAAGCAGTGAAGGGTAAGGTTTTCCACTTTTGCTCTGACCTCCTGGTTTTTAACTCTGCAATTGGTTCTGTGTTTATTTAACAAGCCGGTTACATCTACAACTGGCGCCCAACGTGGCAAGAATTCATTACAAAACCGCTTGCCTTGGCAGTGTGTCCGGCTTCCCGCCTGGGCAGGCCTGGCTCCCTAGCTCCGGCTTAGCCCTGGTCTAACCCAGGCCTAGCTCAGCTTAGGACTCAGGCCCAACCTACCTTAGCCACAAGCGGTTACAGCCGCAGCTGGAGTTACTTGCTTAAAAAGCCGGTGCTACAAACAACTCAGGTCTGCGGGAGCTACCGCTAATTGCAGGAGCTACATGCAACTGCAGATAGGCTGCTTTTGGCTGAAACGCCAGTGCACGTGGTTGGTCGGAGCTTAAGGAAGCCAGAGCCCAGGCTCGACTCCACTCAGACCGGAACATTGAAGCGGTTGGATTCAAGCTTTTAGCCAGAACGTGGCTACACTTTCTCTCTCTCTCTTTCTCTCTCTCTCTCTCTCTCTCTCTCTCTCTCCAGCCTTCTACTTCCCAGAATTCTCTTCTCTCTTGTTCTGCCTATACTTCCTGCCTGGCCACTGGCCAATCAGAACTTTATTTACACAGAGCGATATCCACAGCACTTCCCCTTTTCTTTTTTTTTTTAAGGAAGGTTTTAACTTTTACATAGTACAATTACATATAACAAAACAATTATCAAGCAAGAATTACAGTTACAATATTAAAGAAGATATCCTATCTATCTTATATTTGTGTGTCTAAGGTTTTATATCTAATTTATCTTTTATCATAACTGAGGAAATTATAACTATCTAGTCTTCAACCACATCAAAGACCTCAGAAGGATATAATATTACCTGAGAACTGGGAGAAGGATGCAAGCAACTTTCGGGAGTCTTGTAGGGTAAACAGAGACAGCTGGCAGCCTGGACAGTCACCTAATGTTCCTTTGTAAAGTTGGGGCATTTGTCTTCAGCCCACAAGGCTAGAGTCTCTCGGTCACTTTTCTCAGTGTCCTGTAGAATGTCTGGTGATCGAGCAGTCCATACAAGAACAGTTTCTTCCCAAATGGCTATTTTTGCCAAGGTGAAGATAAAGTCCATATGAAGTGTCTTCAATGCCCATCCTCCTCTCTGAAGTAAATTGGTGCTGCCAGGAGCAGACAGGTCTCACTGTCCAGAAAGTCTAAATTTTAAAAGTATTTTAAATGCCATATTCTGTAGGTCTTTGATGTATTTGAAGATTACCTATCTATCTGAAATATGTCTATGTATATCTAGAAGACTTAACTAACATGGGTACGAGTATGATTATCATAGATGACTAATTATTAATCTATTTTTAGTTATTCATTTCAATTTAAAATGAGCTATACAAACATAATACCTTAAACACGATTAGAAATATACACACAGTATAACAAAATTAACTTTAAGTTTGTATCAATAAACTAAAATCTATACCAATGTAAAACATTTTAAACAAGTTGTTGCTCTTTAGAAGTAAGTTCCTTCCTTAATCTACCCTTTCATCCTATTATATCTATATCGTATCCCCTTTTCTTCTTTAGAAAGAGATTGCATTTATAATCAACATGCTTTAAAGAAAAATACTGGTTTTTCTCTGTCCCACACCAGAGGGCTCTTCTGATTTGGGACATAAAAATCTCTTAACCTTTTCTTTTAGCAATATGTCTGGGTTTAGAGAAGGAGTGAGCCAATTCCATCTCCAAAGCCAGCTTGATAATTTTGGGAAATTGGGCGTAGTTTCTCTTGCTACTTCCTGCTGGAGGGGGGCACTGTATCTTATGGGGACACAAAGAAAATTTTAGGATTATAGAGTAGTCCATTAGGCTGAACTTCTGAGCCAGTTGCCTTGAAACCATTCTGGATGTCAGATCATCTGGGCCATGGTGTCATCGGAGACCTTTCAGGTGGTCTTGGCTGATCAAACCTGATATATCTTAATCTGGAACAAATCCACAGCCTCTGGATTTCTGTGGAAACAAAAGCAGAGACTCTTTTCCAAAGCAACATGTCCTTATGTCCAAATTTTGAAGTCAAGGTACCTTTAAAATTTACATATTTGTTTAATTTAACAGCTTTTACAATCAAATCTTTTTCTGCAGTTAAAAATCCCAAAGACAAGACAAACCAGATTCTCTGTGTAATATCCATCTTTGTAAGACTGAAACCCCACTGTTGCTGCTGGCTCCACCCACCTCAGCTTCCCAACATGGCGGTGGTACAGTTTACCACCAGCTCTGGGTCTGGAGCCATGTGTACCATCAACTATCAGAAGCAGTTCTATCAAAGTAGTGCATAGCCCAGAAACTTTTTTTTTTTTTTTAACTAGCAAAGGCTAAATCCACCACACAGCAGAGTAAAGTGCTGCTTGTAGATTCCTCATTCCCGCCACACTGCAGGTCAGACGAACCCGCCAGGAACCGGCCATAGTAGCTCAAACTGGCAGGCTGCCGCTAACTTCAGAGAGACAACTAGGAAGCTGTTTTTAGCTCCATCTTAGAATCTTTTTTTCAGGTTTTAGGTGGAAAGTCTTGCCAACACGTTGGACGCAGTGCTGTGGATATCACTCTGTGTAAATAAAGTTCTGATTGGCCAGTGGCCAGGCAGGAAGTATAGGCAGAACAAGAGAGAAGAGAATTCTGGGAAGTAGAAGGCTGGAGAGAGAGAGAGAGAGAGAGAGAGAGAGAGAGAGAGAGAGAGAGAGAGAGAGAGAGAGAGAAAGTGTAGCCACGTTCTGGCTAAAAGCTTGAATCCAACCGCTTCAATGTTCCGGTCTGAGTGGAGTCGAGCCTGGGCTCTGGCTTCCTTAAGCTCCGACCAACCACGTGCACTGGCGTTTCAGCCAAAAGCAGCCTATCTGCAGTTGCATGTAGCTCCTGCAATTTAGCGGTAGCTCCCGCAGACCTGAGTTGTTTGTAGCACCGGCTTTTTAAGCAAGTAACTCCAGCTGCGGCTGTAACCGCTTGTGGCTAAGGTAGGTTGGGCCTGAGTCCTAAGCTGAGCTAGGCCTGGGTTAGACCAGGGCTAAGCCGGAGCTAGGGAGCCAGGCCTGCCCAGGCGGGAAGCCGGACACACTGCCAAGGCAAGCGGTTTTGTAATGAATTCTTGCCACGTTGGGCGCCAGTTGTAGATGTAACCGGCTTGTTAAATAAACACAGAACCAATTGCAGAGTTAAAAACCAGGAGGTCAGAGCAAAAGTGGAAAACCTTACCCTTCACTGCTTCTGCGGTTCCTCCTCTACGCAAGAGACCTACTTCTGTGCGTCCTGTCTATTTAAAGACTTTCTGTTCTGTTTTCTCATTGGTTGTAAACCCAGCCACATGACCTCCTTGTCACTGCCTGTTTGTACAGACCTCCAGGTCGTCTATGGTTGGTATTGAGATTAAAGGCCTGTGTCTGCCATGCTGGCTGTGTCCTTGAACACACAGAGATTCGCCTAGCTCTGCCTCCCAAGTGCTGGGATTAAAGGCGTGCCCCACTACTGCTCGGCTTCTGCTCTGGCTTGCTCTGACCTCAAGGCAACTTTATTGACACACAAATAAAATCACATTTCAATACAAATAAAATATCACTATAGCCACGTGGCAAAGTATAGATGAATAGAAATGGGCTAAATATAAGAGTAAGAACTAGACAATGGTAGGCTTGAGCTAATGGCCAAGCAGTTTAAATAATGTAAGTGACCGCACGATTATTTTATATGTGGGTTATGGGACCACAGGGGCTTGGCGGCACTTGGAGAGAAAAACTCCAACTACACACATGTATTAAACATAATAATATACTTAAAAATAAACAAAAGTAGGTTGTTTCTCAAAATTTTAAGTATAAGCCATGTAATGGGATAGTAAATAATTCTTCCTTAGACCCATCCCAGCCCTACTCATAAAAATCCTGATTCATCTATGTCAACGTACCTTGATTGATATCTTCATTGAATCATTTTGAAGTCATTCTCAAAAATTTGCAACTATGCCTTTATAAAAATCTGAAATAAAATAGCAATATACTTAACAGATGATTTGGAGGGCTTTTCTGAGGTAATGACTTACTTTCATGCCAGTGTGTCACATTCCTTAGCTAATATGCCCACAGCCTAAGGCAGTTCACTATTTTCACTTTGGAGTGTAGAAAACAGAGGTTTCTGCAGCTGCCAAACCGACAGCTGTGAAAGCCAGGATATACACACATACCTTCAGAGCCATAGCTTTAGTTACCTTTCAAAGTTCTCTGTAGCAAGAGGTCTACAGTCTTCAGCTGATCTCAGAGAAACACGTAGACTCTCCTTCTCACTCTTACTCTCTCGCAGACACACCACAATGCATATATATATATACACACACACACACATATATACATGTATCTGTGGTTATAGCTAAGATTATAAGCTTTCTGTTATGGGTGGTACACTAATAAATTGTTAACACCTAGGGAAAACTCTTGTTTTAAAAAAAAAAAAACTTTCTTTTATTTATTCTTTGTGTCTTTCACATCATGCATCTCGATCCCATTTTTCTCCTGTCCCTTCTTATCCATCCTCTGCCTTTGCAACCTCCCCCTGCCAAAAATGAAACAAAATAAAATTTAAGAGAAAAAAGAAGAGGAAAAAAATCTCATCATGGAAGTTGTAGTGTAACATAGTGAATTACACAGTAAACCCATTTATACGTATTTCTTTACTTGCAAGTGTTCATTGCAAAGAGTTATTGGTCTGGTCCAAGGCCTCTGGTCTCTGCTACACTGCCAATGCTGGGTCCTCACTGGGACTCCTCTTGGATATCTTGTTGTCGTCCTGTGTCCTGCAGTTTTGGGTTGGCAGGACTGGCCCCTTCACATTCTCCAGCAGATCACAGATGGGGTGGATGTTGGGGTGAGCCAACTCCTAACCTTGATTCTGGGCCTTGGTAGTTGCAGGGTTGGTTAGTCCACCAGCCAGCTCTCCCCCATCCTCACCACCATGATGAGCTCTCCAGCATTGTCTTGACTAGTTCACCCCTTGCAGCCATGAGCTAGAGGTGGGGCCAATTCTCCTGCTTTCATGTCCTCAGGGTCAGCTCTTCCCCACCTACACCATCAGGGTTAGCTCTACTGTACTTGGTGGAAGGTTAGGGAGAACACTTAAGTAGCATTATCAATGGAAGTAGTTTAGGGAGAATACTGAATAGTAAGTAACATTGATCTGATGAAAGAGCAGAAAGACAGACAAACACTTATAATGGGACAAAAGAGAGCATTGGGGCCTTGCAGGTTCAGAAATGGTCGATTTACAGAGAATAGGAAAATTCTCACCGGTGAAGGCTAACAGTAGTTATTGGCAAGTTTATAAATGCTAGCTAGCACATGGCATGCTGATTATTTCATATTTAAGAAGTGTTGGTAAGTTATTTTCTCTTGAAAACAAAAGTGGACATCTGATAAGGTGGTAGATAAGCATCTGTGTTGTAAAAGTAAAGGAGACAGTCAGACCCGGAAAAGCACATCTGTAGCTACATTTATATCATCCATTTATATCAGCTAAATCTAAATATGTTGTTCCAAAGAGGAACATGATTGGAAAGCTTTGGGAGTTATTGAAGGAAATGAAAAGACACCGGAAAACAGCAGAGACAAAGGCACATGACAGAAAAAGTCTGCAGAGCACAGCTGTGCAGGTCCCTGGTGGGAAGAGGGGAGACGAGGGCATGCCAAAATGGAAAGAACTCCCAGTTTCTTCCACCATGAGATCCAGAGGGCAGTGGTGCAGCCCCGTCTAAGGAGAGAGTCTATTGTGAAAAAGATTTTGTTTGGAACTGGGTGAATCACTGGACTTGTGTATTCACGTATTCACTGACCCATTTAACAGATGTTTGGTTTGTACAGGACTAGAGAAGTTCACAATCTTTTTCCTGAATTTGGGTGGCATGTGCTTTTCCCACGGTCTGTACACTTTCTATGGTGAATTGTACTTTCTGAAAAGGTGCTCTTATGGATTCTTATGGTGTGTGGAATCAAAATAATACCTGACATGTGATCTAAATCCATATGCTGGTTTAACAAGGTGGTGGAACAGAGGCCTCGGTGGTTCACTGCTCTCACCATCAAGTTCTTTGACATAGCTTCTCATTAAATGGTCTGAAACAGTATCTTCCCTTGTTAAGGCTCATAACAGAGACTATGCATAGTGACAGTTAATGGCAGTGTTCATGGATCACACAGTAAATAGATATTTACTTGTGTAACAAATCTGTGTTTTGCCATTTAGCTGACAAAGTTTCTGAACATATTTATAACTTATGAGCTATCTTTAATTCTGCTTTAAAGTTTATTATGATCTTGCCTTAAATTCCCCTCAATTAGAGGATACTGAACTGTATGAATGGTGAACAGGAACTGGTAGCAGACTGCAGTCATCACTCTGTTTCAGATTGTGCCTGTGATACTGTGAACTGTGACCCAGAGCAAACCTTTTCCCCCCTTAAGTTATTCTTGTCAGGGTATTTTATTACAGCAACAGAAAAAGAAACTAAAACACTAATATATCTTAATATAATCCCAGTAGAAAGAATTCTTTGACAAACACTTAGAATAGTATGTCTGATGTTATCCAACAATTTGCTAATATAAAAGTATTCCTTTCTTATGTTTCATTATTTAAGGTGAGCATTTCATATACTCAGTTTTCCTCTCAATGAGCCTTTGTAAGGTGACTAGACAGAGCATTCTAACCACAGTTCTGGGTTTTCCTTCAGTGTCTGGGCTCCAAGATAGTGTTCTAAGAAGGAAAACCATGAACTTTGTTAGAACATTTAAGAACAACTTGCTTTAAAAGAAGAAAAACAAAACACAGTCTCTGGTTCTGTAACCAATTTTGGAATGTTCTTCTGAGTTCTGAGTTCTTTTAAGTCAGCCTAATTTATGGCTAAAAGTATCAAGGTTAATTCAGTATGTCTTTAATTCATTTAAAAACTTTGGTTATCCTCTGAGATTTATATTGTATCCAAAGATGGTATAAGATACATTCTCTTTTAGAAGAGTTATTGCCCTTGGCCTCTGACTATTAGCTTTTTAAATGAGAATCCTTGCCATCTTAAAACTGGGAAAGAAATGTGTTCAACCAGAAAAAACAAAAGTAAACAAAAAAACTTAAATGGGATTTCAACAGAATTTGAGGAGAAAAAAAAAAACCCTAATAACTTGCTTATTTGTTCATTGGCTTATTTACTTCTTGCAACACAGATTCCTTCTACTTGCTTGTGAGGGATTTCATATGTGATATGGGCCTTCCATTTGGTAGACACATTTCAGTTGCTTAGTGACAGAGACATCATCTGAGAAAAGTATCGTTACACACATCTATGGCACAGATGTCATCACTTTATGTGCTGTGGTTTCATTCAACTAGCCGCATAGTAGGGATGCTCATACAACATCACAAAAGCATGTGAGTAACGCATTGTGTTACAATTCCATTTCAGCTACCAAATCCATACAACAGGAGTTTGTTAGTTCTATTGTAATCTTTTTTTTGGGGGGTGGGGTCGGATTCTGTTGAAGTTGAGACCTAAGGCATGGGATAGTATGTGACAAACACTGTACCACTAAACTACAACCTCAGCCCTCAGCTCCATTATAATCTTAGGGAGTCATTTCTGCCTCTACAGTTGTGGTTTGTCATCAGCCAACCTGTCAATATGTGGTATACATAGTTTGACTGTAAAGTGGTTAGAAGGGCAATATGGACTGGAGTTAAACTGAGATTTTAAAACATTTCAAGGAGTCTAAGACACATTTTACTTCTCGTTATTGATTATCAATTTATCTTACTTTTGCTACAAGGTGCTCAACTGTGGCCTAGAGTTTAATTACTTCTTTGTACTCAAGCATAAGGCTGCCCCATATCCTCCAGACTGTGGTGAAGTTTCAGTGTAGCAGGTACCTACTGAGGACCAGTAAATCTGGGATGACCACAGTCTCACCCATACAGTGAATGCATAGGGTAAACACCTTACTGTCTCTTCAAGTAAAAGATGGTTAAACTAGCCATATCATACATTTTAATGATTACATTCAATAGCACATAACCAAAGTTTGTTTCTACTTTTGGCATGTTATAATCTGACCAGTCATTCCTAGTCCCCTGCATGCTAAGAACTTCTTGTGGCATAAGTAGTCATTATTTGCTCTTTAATATCACAATGGGCAAAATGAAAAAAAAATCCTTTTTTAATGCAAATTAAATGAGGATCATATTTGCAAATCACATCTTTACATGATTCAACTTATCCCTATCCTTATCCCAGCTCAGCAAACTTCCTTTCAACTTAAACAACTGACTGTGCCCTCTACCATACTTGTTCTATTTTGCAAATGTCCCTCTTCTGAGGATGTGACCTATTTTTCCCAGGTTTTCTTAATAGATGTCAACATGAAGCAGACTATCTATCTTTACTAATGGACTGCTTGGGCAGCTTCCATTCTCGCTGTTCGTAATTTAGGTGAGTGTTTCCCTCCTTTTTGGGTAACTCCATGTTAAAACATGACTGCATGTGTCGATGGTATATTCAAAGCTGGAGCCAGTGTCCTCTCTGTATCACCCACCCCTATCTCTCACACTCCTCTGTCTATAGTCTGTTTTCTGAGAGGTAACCCTGGCACATGCTTGGCCTTTGGATTCCACCTTGTAGAGAGATTCTTGGTATTTCATTGTCTTTTTTGTTTTTACCATGGCTTTCAGATTCAATTCAGTTCCTTTTATGACCAGCACACTCGCCCACACAGTATTGTCACTTACAAGACCTTGCCAGGCTAAAGGCAAGGAGATTGTTACTCCCATTCTGATATTTTCAGTGTTTCATCCACTACAATATTCTCTGAACAAATGCAATGCCCTTATGGCTTCTGTGTTTCAAGTTTTTGGACCAGCACTGAGGCTCTTGGTGTCTGTTCTACTCTCTTCTATGACCGGTGTCTATGCCTTCGAAGATCCATGGAGGCAAACAGGATCTGCACCAGATGCTCTTGGTTTCCTTCTGAGCTGGAGCACATAAGAGTTTTTTTTCCTTTATAAAAGGGGGTTGGTACAATATAAAAAATACTTTTGGCATAATTGAATAGTATGACTTAAACTTTTAAAATAAGAAATTGCTGCATGTAAGACAATCACTATTATTATGCTTTTCAACTTGAATCATCTGTGGCCTATATTGTTTATTTAAAGCTGCTTGACAAGTTGGCCTGAGAATTTTTAAAATGGCTTCACTTGCGGAAATAGTATTTAAAGTTTCTGACAATACACGTTAAGTTATATTTAAGATTGTGATTCTTTTAAAAGGTCCGAATTTGCTTATAAAGTAAATATGTTGAAAAGAATGAATTTTATTTACTGCTTAATAAAATAAAAACATTAAATACAAAGACAAATAGAATGAAACTCTAGTATCCCATTCAGTCTAAACATACAAATTAATTTCTCAGTTCCTCCTTTTGCTCTCTCCCAAGAAGGCACTTTAACCATCAGTGTATTACTCAAAATAAACCTTAAAATTTCATTCTTGTATAATTGTTTTCCTGGCCAAGAATAACCCTGCCCTAAAACCTGAACTTTCTACTTGAAGTTCATTCCATTATTCTAGAAAAAACTGTTTCTCTACCATTCAGTTTTAGCAATTAATTACTTATGTCCAGAGTCATTAATATATCTAGGACCATCAAAAGTCAATTTCCTCCATGAAAACGCCCTTAGATGTTAAATCACAGAAAATCGGCATCAAATCAGATCTTATTTATGCTCAATTTGAAGCATCAAGCTCCATGATGGAAACATTGAAGAAGTAGAAATATAAATAAGATGTACACTTCACTTTTAATTTATTACTAAACCAAGTTGTGTTGATAGCCAGTATTATGCACATGGAGGAAAGATGATGTGCGTGTTGGGGTGGCATCAGAGAAGTTTTTGATAGTAAAGTAACATTTAGGTTGTTCTTAGAATAGGAGAGAACTTACCTAATCAGTATAGTAAATATAGTGCCTAAGACCCATATTCCTGCAGGAGCTTGCAAACATTCCTTATTTTTTATATTTTATTTATTTGGTTTTCAAGACAGAGTCTCTTTGTGTAATGGCTCTAGCTGTCTTGTAACTCACTCTGTAGAGAAGCTAGACTCACAGAGATTCTGTTTGCCTCTGCCTTCTGAGTGCTGGGATTAAAGGCATGCACCATCATGACTGACTTTTATCTTTTATTTTACTTTATTTTTTTAAATCAGAAAAATTAAGCTAGCAATATTAATACAGAGCCCAATTACAATAAGAAAATTGTATAGGCAGTCCTGAAATATGATTTGACCCTTTAGCTTCAGGAGTTTGTTTTAAGGTCAAGTACTTATGGAAGAATTGATAATATTACTCAATATTATGTAATTATAAAATGATAAAACATTAAGTCTGATAGATTTGGGATATTATGTAACCTATATAATAACTGTAGATACAACAATATTCTAAGGAAAATAGCATTATTTATATGTATTTTTACAGTAATTTGTTCAAATGGCTGCAATTATTAATTTAAGAATGTTTTTGGAATCTCAGATGCATTTCCAAATTTTGTCAATAGAATTAATATGATCCAATTTATGGTGAAAGATTGATTACATAAATTACTTAGGGTCGTTCTCCCTCTTGTGAATTATGATTAAATATTAATCCCATTGTACTGAGTAATACTCTTCAAAGAACTAGAAAAACAAGGATTAGTTACTTGTCAGCCTATTCTAAATTTAAACTGATAACTCCCATTTTTGAGGAGAGCAAAGTGAGTCAAGGAGACCTAAACCTTTAGTTTTATGAAGATTTCTTATTTTGCAAAGTAGCAGTAAGTCTAGGACATTCACAAAGCCATGAAAATATGGATATATATTAATATATATGCACAGAGATAGATTATAGGTAGATAGATAGGTACATAGATAGATGATAGATGTGTGTGTGTGTGTGTGTGTGTGTGTGTGTGTGTGTGTGTGTGTGTGTGTGAGAGAGAGAGAGAGAGAGAGAGAGAGAGAGAGAGAGAGAGCGAGCCAGCCTCAGGCCGAGAATTTACGACTTAGCCCATGACAGATTTGTACTCATGGCAGTCCTTCTGCCTCAGTGTCTCAGTTTTAATGAGTTCAGATGTTAGCCACTAATCTTACCTAACAATGAAGTTTTTAAAGTGCAAATAGATTGACGACTTTTGGATTAAATAATTCATTGTTAACTGCTTTCCTTTTTTTTTTTTTTTGTTAAACACACGTTGAAAATTACTTAAGTACTAAAGTCAAAGAATGGTAACATCTAATCTTCATCTAAAATGAAATTTTAGACTTAATTTGAGGATGTGATTATGTCAATTCTTGTAGTACATTCCATTTATCTCAGTATTTCTCTTAAATCCTCCAGGGGGTTATATTTTGTAAATATAAACTCTTGGGAGGTTTTAAATATATAACCTTTTGTAAGCTTATATTAAAATATTTATTTTAATAAATATATTCCCCATACATAAATAAATAAATAAACATATATATATGTTAAAAATATAATTGGTTTAGAATCACTATACTATATTTTTAGAAAGAAAATTATAGAACATATTTATCATTGTCTATTTCCCATCATCTGTCTATCATCTTATCTATCTGTCTGCCTGTCTGTCTATCTATCTTCCACACTGAGAATTAGAGTCTTTCTGTAAACCTACTATTAATAATATAATGACACCAGGCAATGGGCATCTGGTCTTTGAGCCTCTGACTTTTTGTTTTAGGCCTCTAAGGAGTGTGCAGAGTTAGTTTCTTGGCACATGACATCTTTGACTGCTAACCATAATTCTTACTCATTATGCTCTTATTTGATGTTAAATAATTTTTACAATTACTACTTAATGTATTACAGATACCTTTATTTTGAACTAATAACCAACAAAAATCACAGGAATAATTAAAATAGCATTATCTTTTGTGTGTGTGTGTTTTGTTCTGTTTTGTTTTTTGTTTTCTGAGACAGGGTTTCCTTGTGTAGCTTTGCGCCTTTCCTGGAACTCACTTGGTAGACCAGGCTGGCCTCCAACTCACAGAGATCCACCTGCCTCTGCCTCCTGAGTGTTGGGATTAAAGACGTGTACCACCACCCGGCTTCTTTTGTATTTTTTTTAAAATAAGAAACCAGCATGTGTCTCAACTAGCTGGACATGGCTATATATATATGACATTCTAGCCTTTGGGAGGTGGAGACAGGAGGATTATGAATTTGAGAACAATTTGTCTTGCTTAGAAAGTTCTAGGTCAGCCTGGGAAACATAGAATGACTATCTAAAAAATAAATACAAAAGCAAAGATACTTTCCTACATAATAATAGTATCAGAAGCATTGAGAAAATTGATGTTTATGACATTACTACTGGCTAATCCTAATTCCATTCAAATTTAGCTCTCAGGTTCAATACAGTTATTTATTCAAGAAATACCTAGTCTTGAATCACACATGACATTTGGCTACCAGGCTTCTCTACCATTTAGGAAATTTGGTAGCCCTATCATTATTGAAGATTATTAGGAGTGCAGTTTTAGTAAAACATTCCTTTGCAGTATTGGCCTACTGTTTCGTCAGAGCAAATTGAAAAGTATCACAAAGCAACTGTATTCTCCTATTATCTTCAAGTAGAACTGAGTACTGGTGACATAAATTTTGATAATCTTCAATACTCATTCTATTTGTAATTAATGTTTCCTGGTGGAGGTACTTTGAATTTAAGCAGATAAATATTCCTCATCAAAATTTTAATTTACTCATTCATTTGTATTGACACAGATGAAGAAAGATTTTAATTAATGAGTTATAGTCCAGTTTCTTATTATTTTCTTTGCATTTAAAAGTCTATACTTGGTCAGCGGGTTCCCCTATTGAACTTTTTCTGTGTTTTCTTGGTATTTTTCTCATTATTTTCTGTGTATTTTACCTGTTTTGTCTAACAAAATATTCTGGGCTCATCTTGTAATTTCTCTGACTCAACTTTAGATTGAATCTTTTCCCCAAGGATTTCTACTGTCCTTAAGTGGATAGGACTTGCATAAGTCATGTCTAAGTGCTAAAGGTGCTTTTTTTTTGTGGGAAGGTCACTAAGGAACATAGAGGACACACAAACACACAATCTCCCTGTCCCATCCCTCCCCCCACCCGACAGTCAGTCTCTGTAACTCTCCATCCCTGTCTCTAACCTCCTCTCTCTCCCTCTTTAAGTTGAGAAAAGGTCTTGTTATGTACATGTAGTCAGGTGGCTTCAGTCTTGTGACTTCAATCTTGTGGTCCTCATACCACAGTCTTCTGAGTGCTGGGATTGCAGGTAGTTATCAACCAGGACTTTTGGATTTGGATAAATGTCTTTTACCTAAAAGTTGTGGCATAAATAATAGTTGGGAAATTATTTAACATCAAATAATAGCATAATGAGTAAGAATTATGCTTAGTGGTTAGAGATGTCATGTGCCAAGAAACTATCTCAGCACACTCCTTGGAGGCCTGAAACAAAGAAAAGTCAGAGGCTCAAAGAGCAGGTGCTCATTGCCTGGCATCATTATATTATTAATAGTAGGTTTACAGAGAGACTCTAATCCTCAGTGTGGAAGACAAATAGATAGATGCATAGATAGATAGATAGATAGATAGATAGATAGATAGATAGATAGATAGATGAGATAGTAGACAGATGATAGGAGATATATGATGAATATATTATATAATTTTCTTTCTAAAAATATACCATAGTGATTCTAAATTAATTATATTTTAAACTTTATGTGCACCAAATCTATGGGGGAAATGTATATTAATATAAAAAGGTTTTATATATAATATTTATATTTATTATATATACAATAATTATATACATGTACAATATATATAATTATTGTAACTATGGAGTACTCACTATTTTGGAAGGGGCCAGATCATATTTCACTCCTAGGAGTGAATCCTGGGTCATCTGCACTTAAACCATCCAATCTGAGAACAACGAGAGGAGAGCTGTTGCCACCAGTAATTCATATGTGCAACAGCAATAAAATGAGATGTTCGTATAAGTAGAGATAGAAATTCTGAACGAATGCCATTGTATGCATTTATTTTATTTGGTCTTTATAATTTTAACATGAAAATATCATCAACCATCTCACTTCCTAGTTCACTTGAAGGCAATTGTACTGAATCTTAGTTCCAAAAATTACTCAGCATTATTTGAATAAGATGGAGCCATTTTGCTGGAATGAACCAGGATACTTGGTAGACTTAAGAACTGAAGGTTGGCTTCCTCAAAGTGTGTACTGTGGTGTGAATGCGAAATGCCCTATATGCACATACACTTGGTCCCAGCTGGCAGCACTGTTCTGGAAGGTTGTAGAATTCTGAGGAGGTAGAGCCTTGCTAGAGGAAGTGGGAAGGGGCAAACCTTGAGGTCGTATAGCCCAGCTGCACTTTCTGTTCAGTCTGTTTCCTGACTATAGATGAAATGTTGTCAGCAATCTCATGCTTCAGCCATCATGGCTTTCCTATTTTAGACTGAACCCTGGGGACTATAAGCCAATATAAACCTTTTTTTCTTAAGTTGCTTCTTATAGTGTACTTGGTCATAGCAATGAGAAAAGTAACTAATAAAATGTGTTTTTAAGATATATACAGGTATATATACATAATAATACCCACTAGGTACCCTACTGTGCCTGCAGTGAAGGGCAGTGTTATCTAATACAATTGGTTATATTTTGTTTCATCCTATTACTCTCACATAAAGATTTGTGAAACACTAGAAGAAAATGAAGCACGGGAAAATTTTGTATTATTGGGAAAGGAGACAGATTTTATAAGCCCAAGAGGCAATATTTGTAGTGGTTGAGAGCAAATACTGAGTCTTTTACATGTCTGGGAGCAAATTCAAGCTCTGTCCTTTCCTGGATATAAAGCAATCTGTTTCCAAGCTCTTTACTTTTTCCAAGCATTACCTCACCTGGAAAATAGTCCTACAAAACCTAACTCACAGGGTTACTATGAAGATGAAATGAAGTATTACAGCTCTCTGAGTTTATTACATGACATTTAAGTAATCACTTGCCATTTGTGGTACATTTTCTAAGTGTACCAAGTGATCTCTTCATTTAATTATTTTGAGTCATTTGCCATAAAAGTCTACAATTTGATGACAAACATGTTACCAGAGTTAGACATCAGCCCTGTAGTCATTAATTGACTAACTCATATGATTTTTGTTTCCTATGCAAAAACATGGCTCTAAGCCATGCCACGTAAATGTTATTTTGAATGAAGAAACTAACAAGTAAAGGGGAAGCAGATCTTGAGTAGACACCATTGGGGAGCTCTAGTTCCTGAAGGAACCTTGGGAGGCATGGTAGACAATGTCTTAAAAATGTCAATAAGAGCATCTACTATTCCCTCTGCTCTTTCATACGGTAACCCTTTCTCTTCAAGAGGTGTAATGGCCACCTCAGCTTCTTAAATCTCAACTGGACTGGTTGACTTGTTTGTCAACAGAATGTTGCCAGTGATGTTCTGTGACTTTTGGCACTGTCACCATAGTCTTGAGCTTCCTTCCAAATCTTTTGGAGGATTTATTCTTGGGGTGCCACATCAAGACAACCAATGACATTCTTTGAGAAGCCCATGCCACCCAAATATTCAGGAACAGGTGTTGTATTGCAAACTGGGTTCCCCATTGGCAATGACATCAATTAATAAGCCTGTGTATGCATAGCTTCAATAACTAACTCCACCTAGCACAAGACTGTAGCCATATATAACCCACCAGTGAGGAGTACACAAATTGACCCCATTAACCACAAGAGCAGAAGATAAAAACGCAGCCTTAGGTCATTAAATCATGGTGTGTTTTGTTGTGCAGCTAGAGATAACCAAACAGTGCAGTAGAGTATCAAACTATATATGAAACGTTATCCACCAGGGCTTGGAAGAAAGTAAGCACCGGTGTTATTTCCTTTCAGTAACTGCTTTCCCCAGAACCACCCTATTAATACCCGGAACATAGTTTGTACTTAGCCAATTCTTTTCATTAATACTGATATCAGTTTTTAATAGAACCTTAGCTTCATACCACACACTAATCAGTCAAAGTTTGTGGGCTAGGCAGATAGCTCAGGTAGTAAAGTGATTGCTTGCAGTCAATTCCCAGAAACTATGTTAAAAAGAACTGGGCCTGGGTAGTCCATACATATAATCCCAGCACTAGAAAGGCTGCTGATACAGGCAGATTCTCGGGGCTTCCTGCCCAGCTAGCTTAGCCTACTTGGTGATTTCCAGACCAGGGAACATCCCTTCCTAAAAGTAAAGAAAAAAAAAAGTAGATAGCACTTGGGAAAAGACAGCTGAAATTTTCCTCTGGCCTCCATATATACATACGTGTATGCACATCCTAAAAGCACATGCACCCCACAGCCACCTGAAAAACACATGCACACATACCCACAACACACATGCAGTCTATTAAGATTTTAAAAGCATAGTTGAATTTTAAAATGTAGGGTAAGATTTCCATTTTAATTTCTTGAAGCATATTGGAAGGTCAATTAAATTTTTTTCTTATAAACAGGGTGCCATTTTTAATCTGTTTATTTATTTTCACTGATATACGGATACTTAAAGGATTAAAAAAAAAATAAATGAACTAACCATGCAAGTTTAGTTTTCCTTAAAAATATCATCTAACTTGGAGTTGCTCTAACAGTTTAGTCTATGTATATCCCCCTCTCCCACATTTCTAGCCTACCAGGCTTCTCCTGACTTTATTATTTTATAGTTGCAAGGTCAGTCTATTGTAGATATATTGCCCCGCGTATTTATAAGTTATTATGACCATAAGATATCACTGGAGAAATATTTAGGTTTCATTATCATTATTAGCAAGTAACCAATTAACAATTGGGGAACAGTGAAAAAATGATGAGGATTGGGGACAGAAGTTTTAAAAAAGAATGATTGGAACATTAAAGTATATAATGGTTTGTACAAAAGCTGATTTCAAGGATTCTTTCAGCAGGGGGAAATCAAGTGTTATTCAATACTCCCTCCAGAGAAGAGGGCAGACAGAGCCACAAGACAATGATAAAGTGATTCCCCTAGCGTATGACCTCACAAGTCATGGTTTTCAATTCCCCTTCCCTTCCTTCATCTGTGGGGCATCTTCCTTCCTGTAGCAGGTGAAGACTTTCTTATAAGCCACTCTTACCCACAATTCAGTCAGTAACAACTAGATGCATCAAACGCAGAAATACATACAAAGTTCTAAGTACCAATAATGTTGAGAAATTTACTAGGAGAAAGGGCAACAGAGCTTTGCATCTGTTCCTCACAGGTTCTGTATACCAGCTGGCCAGAGCCTCCACAGACTGGTTTCCTTGTTTTGCCCAGAGCCTGTGCTTGCTCTCATCTGAACAGAGTAACTATCTTGGGCCCAGTGATACCCCGTCATATTTGTCTTCCTCAGTGTTTCCAATCCCACCTTTTAAACTCTAGCATTCATTTTAACCCTGTGGTGGTTTGAAAGAAAATGGCCGCCAAAGGGAGTGGCACTGTTAGTGGTGTGGCCTTGCTGGAGGAAGTGCATCACTGTGGGTGTGGGCTTTAGAGTCTCCTGTTCAAGTTTCTCTCAGTGTGACTTTCAGCTGACTTCCTGTTGCTTGCAAAATGTAGCACTCTCAACTCCAGCACCATGTCTGTGTGCACACCCCCATGCCCCCCATTTGATGACAATGGACTGGATCTCTGAAACTATAAGCTAGCCTTCTCAAGTAAGTGTTTTCTTTAAAGGAGTTGCCATGGTCATGTGTCTCTTCACAGCAATAAAAACCTGAACTAAGACAAACCCTAATATTTTTTAACAGACTACAATGTAACATTAATGCAATAATATAAATTTCCAAGTGATTTACACAAAATTACTCCTTTCTATAAATTTAATCACATTTGCAATTATAAGCTAAGTTTGGTTAACTATTAGATTACACTTTATTGCATTTTTGTAATTTTGGTCTTATTCTGAAGATAAAATCTCAACCAAAATCTTTTCTGATATTTCTTAAATGAGATTGTGGTTCCAATTTGATGTTGATTTATTTTGTGCCTCCCCCTGCATTAAGTATTAATTACCCCTCAGTGAGGAAGGAAAATTATATTTAGCCACTGAGATTATTGAGAAATTTATTTGATAGTGGTTTTCATTGGCAAGTCAATGGGAGATACATAAGGAACTTGGGGTTTGCAAACTAAATAGGCTTTAACAAAATAAGTTCAAGGTATATGTTGACACAAAATAGCTAACATCAAGGTAGTGGGCAATGTGAATTCCTCTTGGGGAATGACTATTCAAAGGACATTCTGGAGTTGATTAAAAATACTTCGATAGTAAACAGCACTCATAGTGGAAAAATCTAGCAACTTTTTTACTTCCTTTTATTTTCCTAAGCCACTAATATTTATTCCACTCCACTGTGTCCCACTCTTACCCTGTGTGGAGGAGACAAGCCAGTATTATGCAATGTCTAAGGTGAGGACTATGCAGAATATCAGTAGGGATTGATGGGAACTGTTGCTTGTGGGAGACTGGAAGAGAGGGTGTGGGGCCATGAGGTTTGGCTACTGAAATAGGGTCTGTAGGAATTAAGGAGATGAAGGGGAGAAACTCAATATAAGAACTGTCACTGTACTCTCAACAGCCATTTCTGAGAGTAACAACCCCTAGAGAAGGGAGGAGTCACGTGACACAAGGGGACAAAAATATCTTCAAGACATGCCCATTACTCCTCTCTCACTGCTGCTACTGCTACCACCGCCACTACTACCTAGGTTTTTATGGTCTGGTCACGGCCTTTCAAACAACCTTAGTGGATCATTTCTTGCCTTCTCTGGACTTTGTATAAAGGTGCCTGGCATTGAATAGTGAGTATCATTCTTTCTTTAGCCTGATAATGGACAAGACAGCTGGCCCTTACACAGAATGACTGGATGAGAAGTCTCTTGCTCATAGGGGAACTGCATGGTGGCACTCCCATATTTCCCTCCTGGGGACAATCCTAGCAAAGTGTAGGCAATGTGTGTGCAGATGTCAAAAGACAAGGAAAAGTCTCAAAAAGGGAGCAAGCTGCCTCTTCCACGTGGACATCCAAGGGGGAACGTGCTCATCCAAGTTAGAGGATGTTGGAGGCAGCTGATGGCATTGAGCAGAGATGAACATGGGAACAATATTATTGTTCTAAAGCATGCCTGACAGTCTCATCTGTGAATGAAGCTCACTGAGGGAAAAACCCACAGGTTGAAAGTGACTGTTATTAAGCTTGCTAATTCTTAAAACGTGGGAGTCATATGCCTCTTACCTGGCCGTGTTTGTATATAGGTGTGTGGTAGGTTTATTGATGTTTTTAGACTTGCAACATGTCTCTTTAGTGGTGAACAATACAACATGAAAGTGGTAGTATGCTGGCTGGCTTTTTGTAGATTGATTTGGTACTTTTCATCTATTCCTACCTGTACATTCTGGAGGTCAACAAGTGATACCTATAACTGGACTACAATAGGAATTGTTCTGCTGTAGAAATCATCACATGCTACAGACTTCTGCTTCATTTGTTGTTTTGTGCTTAAACACCTAAGACGTTTTGGGAAGAAGTGCCTGTATTAAACTTGAAGGAATTTTCTCAGAGCCACTAGATTGTGAATGACACAATAATTAAGAAACTTACTTCCATGTTCAAAATTTATTTTACTAGATCTATGAAATGCCGCTTAAGTTACTGATAAATGAGTGATATTGTTGTATATCTCTCAATTTATTTCTGTATTACTTGCAAACATAAATTGAATGACGACCAATATTCATTTCCAAACTACACTTATTGTTCAGTTGCAGCCATAAGTTATCTATAGGTATTAGCTTTTAACAAATATTGATGAACTTTTTTATGGGAAATTCATTGTATAGACTGTGTGTTTTATTTATAAAGTTGATGCTACCACATTGATTGAATTTAATTTAATAATAAATTAAATAATAAAATTTAATTTATTCATAAAATACATTATACAGATAATGTGTTTCATTGTATGATTTTTCATATATCTGTGTCACATACTTTGATCATATTTCACCTCTCTTACATTTTCTTGTTTCTCCTCCTACTCTTCCATATACTTCCTTTTCCCAAATTGTGACCTTTATAGTTTCATGTGCTGTTATTTTTTAAAATCTAGACCCCACAGATGAGAAAAAGATGAAATATTTGTCTTTTTGACTCTACCTTGTTTTGATAACATGATGATCTCCATTTCTACTACTTTCTATAAATAAGAAAATTTTGTTCTTCCTTATGGTGGATGAACAACTCCACAAAACACATTTTATCCCATGTTATTTGTCCATTCATCTGTTGGCTGGCACCTAAGCTAATCTCATGACTTGGCTGTTGAGAAAAGCCATGTAGTAAACAGAGATGAGCACATATTTACATCAGTAAAATGTATGTATGAACAATTTTAAAAAGTCACATGAGTCTTAAATTAGACAACACAATATTGTAGCTCTGTAGAGATGCAGAAATTTTTAACATCATTTTCACACTCTGTGGAAGAATGTTGATCTTAGGGGAGAATAACCAAAAGTCATTTCTCAAAGGAAACTTTTATAAATAGACCTTAAAGTAAGGTGAGTGGATTTTGAAAAGTAGCAAGCTATTATGAAGCTAATGTGTTACTGGGCACCCATACAGCTACATTTTCGATCCATTTATTTTTAAGGAAAGAAACTGTTTTACCCCTGAAGAGAAATGAAAGATGATGTTATACATAAAGGATTCCAAGCAACTTCTAGCCACAAAACTGTCTCCTTTCCTCTCCCCTCCCATCATCATTGCTTCTGTTTTGAAGTACCTTTCCTTCTCTGCCCCTTTTCTCTTTTACAATCTTTACCTTTTACTCTTCTTCACATCCCCCTTGTCTGAAAGAGTATAAGAAAGTTCTGCACAGAATACATATATATGCAGGCAGACTTAACAGAAACAGGATCCTAGACTTCGGGTCAGTTTATGCAGATCTCACTTTCACAGCCTCCTTCAAAAAGTACCAGCATCTGGGGACCAAGTATTCAAGCGAATGTAGGAGACGTTTCAATTCAATCTCTTAACACTCTAGTATCTCAAAATCCTCTGTAATCTGTCAGATTTCTGTCAGTTTCTGACAGATTGTATCTCCAACTATCCATCGGATTTTCTCTCCACCTAGTCAGGGTCAGCTCTTCTTCTGTGTGGCTTTATATTTTAACAAGTTCATTCCACAGTGCGTAAAGATTAACTCTGGTAATATGCTAGAAACTAAAAGCTACAGTGGTCAGTATCTCATTTTAAAAATTCCTAACAACGCTTTGCTTGGCTTGTGTGCTCTCTGTTGGACATAAAGATAATTCTCTCTGATTTGTTATGGCTCCATCAGATACCATCCTTGGTGTAGGATTGCATTTACTTCCACATGAGCCAAGTATTGCTCAGAAAATGTCACAGAAAGAATGGATCGTATTAAAGACAAAGAAGAAAAGTCAAATAAAAGCTCACAGACAAAGGTTACACACACACACACACACACACACACACACACACACACATACAAAAAAAAAATCACACTGTTATATATTGAGCTGTACATCGTCTAACTATATGTTGACACCCAGAGTCCAATGTGGTTAAATGTCTCTCTCTGTAGTCCCTCCCTATTCTCTATAATAAGAAGGAAGGCAGCCACCGGCAAGTGAGGAAGAAAGCTTTCCCCCTAAAATGAAATTTTAACCCCTATGGCATGGATTTCTAGTCTCAAGAACTATTTCTAGTCTCAAGAACTATGAGAGAACATATTTCTATTACTGAACCCACCCAGCCTGTGATGTTTAATTATGGCAGCCAAAGTAGATGAACACACACAAGACACTATAGTTTAACATAACATAAATTGACCTTTTTTTCTGGCTAGGACAATGGAAGTCTACATTTTAGTAGGGCAGGATCTGTGCTAGAATCTGTCCTGTGGATATCTAGCTTCAGGGTCTGTGGGAGCGTCTGTTACATTTAGGATGTCTAGCTCTGGGCAATGTTGGAATCCTGATCTCGGCAGGCAGGCAGACAGCACACTAGTCGCTGCCTCCTCCACTATCGCATGGCCTCTCCTGTCTGTGCCTTCTCTCCTTATAAGGACACCAGCCATTAGGCCCACACGTACCCAGTGTGAGCTCACTTTAGTTTGATTATATCTGCAGATTCCTTTCCCAAATAAGGTCGTGTGTGTGTGTGTGTGTGTGTGTGTGTGTGTGTGTGTGTGTGTATGTGTGTGTGTGTGTGTACGTGTATATACATGTTCTTGTATGTGTAGTTGTGAGTACAGGCGTGTGGAGGCCAGAGGTCCGCACTGGGTGTCTTTTATGCATTTTCCATCTTGTTTTTCTATTGTTTGAGAATTTCAAACATGTATACAATGTTTTTTTTTTTTTTTTTAACCATCAAATTCACATCTCCTTTCTCTCCCTTCCAACTCCTTTCCCATTCCGTCCATGATATTCCTTACCTATTTCATGCTTCTTATTCTGGTTATTTATTTGTTTGTTTCTGACTCACTGGGTCTATTAGTGCTATCATTATGTGCCTAGGTACAGAGCCATGTACTGGGGCATCGGTAGCCTCTTGGAGTCTCCTGAATAAAAGTGACTCTCCCATTCCCAGAAGCACATGTGAACATACAGAGTTGTGACTCCATTAGAATGGCAATAAATCAAGCTAGACAAAATCCCAGTATGGATAGGAACAAGTTCATGTAGTCTTACCTTAATTTTTGAGACAGAATCTTTCATTGAATCTAGAGTTCACATGTTGTTTAAACTGACTGGCCAACCCCGGCAGATCAATTTGTATTTCCACTCAGCCATTTCCACACCCCAAGGTCACATTCTTAAGATTCTTAATTGCTGGGTTTATGACTTCGACATAGCTTATTTGATAGGCACAGTTCAAGCCCAAATAGTATGTTATTGAATCATTGAAAAATATGGTATTAAAGTGAGGAAGATTTTCCCTTTCATCATTTCACTTTACGGGTTTCTATTAATAACAAAACTAATTTATAGAGGGAAATTTAAGAATCTGTATTTGATAATCCAACATTTCATTAATAGTGCTTACACATTAGCAATGTACCAACTATATAATCACTTAAAATGTATTTACTCATTTTCTAATTTATATTCACCAAAATGATTTGTTATTACCATTGCCAACTCTGTAACTTGAGCTAGATATCCCGTGCTTAGCATCACTCCACTGTGCTGAAACTACCTATTTAAACAAATCACAAAGTGTGACAGAGGACAGAGCACAGAGGCAAATATTTTTAGCTTTTTCCATTTAAAGTCATTCTGGTATTTACAAATTCAGACAGAGTACAGGTCGCTTCAAGTGTTGGGTCACAACACTTGCAGGAACCTTCCGAAGCCATATTCAGGGCAGAGCTCTGAAGTTCCCCTCTTCAGACATCATAGCCTTGTGTGCAATTCACCCACCTTCTTAAGCTGTGGCTTTGTAACTGATGATTTGTGTTTTCTTTTCTTCTCTAAAGTGACTAATACTTCTGATATAACTTCTCATTTGAGATATTTGGGAAATTTGAGTTAAATTCAACATGTAAAAAAATGGTTTTGTTTGTAATTGGACCTGAGTCCCCTTTCACAAAAAGGAGTTTCATGCCTTGAACTGAAAACTTGGCAAAGGGAGGCCATAGATCTTGGGTCAAAAAGCTCCCTACTGTTATTTTGCAAAATCATCATGCTGACAAAGTTATGTCTAATTATTTATGTTTATAGCCATAGATTTGAGCTCTTCTCAACCATGATTGGAGAAGCTTCCTTTTGCTATGGGTAACAGTCAATAGACAAATGCAGAACTGGTTAAAGTGCTGAGGATAGGAGACAAGTTGATCAGCACTAAAGAGAGCATCAGTGTCAACGCCCACTGTACCACCACGAAGGCCAGGGACCATTGCAAAAGAGGAGTCGGAAAGAATGTAAGAGCCAGAGGATGTGGAGGAGTCCTGCTGAATAATGTCTTGCTGATAAGACATGGCCATGGCGCTCCTGAAATCATAATAGCTGTGGTCTCCTGTACAAGAACTGCACAGAATTGAACCAGCCCAAATTCGAGCACAGATGGATTCGAAGAGCCTTAAGACCTGCTCCTTACTGAGGATTTACTGGCAGTGGATAGTTGCTGGAGGAGGAAGAATTACTGCTTTTAGAAGACGTGGCCACTGGTATGTTTCCTATGCTCCTGTGTATGGTCCCCCACTCTTGGGAAGCACTGCGAGTGTGTTTAAAAAAAAAAAAAGACATGAAATCATGATAGAGTTAGGAGAACATGAGAAGAGTTAGAGGGGGAAAATGAAGGAGCAGACAAAGTGCATGTGTACGAAATTCTCAAAAATAAAGAAAAATTTAAAAAAAATAAGTGTGTAGAACTGGTTTCAGAGGTCTTACATAAACACATAAAAGTATATGTTGCTCAAAGGAATGATTATTATTTTGATCATAGTCTTTCATTTCCCCAATTTCTTAGGTACAATACCTTTGAAAACTGAGTTTCAATCAAAACTTAGGATTGGGTGCTTTTTGGTTGAGGTATGTGCATAGGCCAGAAGTGGCGAATGAAATGGAGGGAAGAGGATGGATATGAACCTGCATGTCAATGGTTTCCTAATGAAAGACAGTCCAATCTTCAGTGGTTATAAATGAAAGGGTTCAAGGAAAATCAGAAATGGAGCAGGGGCATGAACAGCTTGTCTAATACTGGGGTCAGGAACTCACAGTGCTGAGTGGATTCCATGCAACCAACAGAGAAGCTCTAGTCTCCAAAGCACTGACCTAGCCAGATGTTAGGGACAGGTGTTTTCTCTTCCTGCATAAGAATGAGCAGCTCTGCAGTGCTGTTAGACATTGTATGGAGCAGGTATAGGGCTTCTCTGGCCAAATTCAAAGGCAGGGAGTTTATGCTACATGAAGTAGGAGTCAGTAAAAAGAAGCAGTCTGACTGTACAACACCCAGGTAGGATAAACCATACAGCTGTGGATATTCTGACTGGGAAATCATCACCATTTTCACTGGCATTCAAAGCAGAAAGAAGTAAACATGGGGAATGTGAATGCCAGACCTGCAAGAAGGTGAGATAGGAAGGTTCCAATAGACTTTTTCATGGAGAAATTGAGCCAAGAGTGTGAGTAGATTGAGGCAACCAGAGTTTGAAGGCCTGGGTACCAGAGAGAATGGAGCAATATAAGTAGAGCTCTCCAGAAATCTGTAAATGTTAATACCCTATGACTGTGCAGATGAGTAATGATGCACAAGTTTAAGGAGGTAACACCCCAACAAGTTAGAAGTGAACATGTCAGCTGTGCAAGAATGTGAGAAGTGCTTAATACCACTAGCCAGATTAGAACACCTCATGACTCAAAGGGAGTTCAGAGGAAACTTTGTTTGGCATGCAAGAGAAAGCAGTCACCATAAGCAGACATGAAGTACAAGAAGTGTTAACAGCAATCCATCAAATGGAAGGAAAACAGTACCCGATGGAGACACCAACCTCCATACTTCCTGTAAAGCACCGGATGCCCCGATGGTAAATTACACAGGACCATAAAGATAATTACATTAAATATAAATAACCTAAAAGAATGAGTAAAAGTTAGCTATCAAATTTGATAAAAGTCAATCCTAACTATAGGAAGCATAGTTCAATAATAAAGACAATGATATTAGAAAAATTGATATAGAGGGGCTGAAGATATTGTGGTATAGCATGGCATATAAGAGGCCCTGGATATATGCCTGGCAACTAAACAAATGAACAAACAAAACATCTAGGATTGATATTAAGTTAAAAATTTCCTAATGGCACCAAACAATATAATTTTGGATTACTACTACTAGGCATTAATATGTTTGTTTAATAATGATATACGTGTTAACTGAAAAAAAATCCTTTCTAGCTGATAATATCTACAAAAAAGACATGATTATTAAATGAAAGGAAATTAGGAAGCTTACAGGATATTAAACAAATACTCAGCTCTGTTTCTATACACCAGCAATAAATATTCAGAAAATTGAATTACAAAAATTATATATTTATAATAATATAAAATATACTGTTTTATATATATGTATATGACTAAAGGTATTCAAGATTTCATGCTACATCTATAAAACTGTGCTAAATGAAAACAAGGATGACCAAATAAATGGAAATGAGTCCTATTAAAGAGTTGAATCATTCTGTCTTTACTTTTCCCTTCTTCCTTCATTCCTTTGCTTTTCCCTTTCTTAATTTTCAAGGTAATTCAAAGAAAAATCTTAATGACCTGTTTCAGAATTTCAATAAAATTACCATTTCCACCACAGGACAAGCACCTGATACGCAGTTTTGAAGGAGGTATTGAATAAATGGATTTCTTGTTTCTGAGCTGCCTCTTCCTTTATTCCAACAGGCATGCCCAGTAAGATGAGTCATCTGTGAGTGATAAACCTAAAGACTTTCTAGAAACTTGAAATTTATGCGTGTCACAGGGTCAGCACAGGCAAAGTGTCCATCGGCCCTCACCAACCTACCATTCTATAAAAAACGAATACACTCTACGCCATTTATCTCATGGCCTTTCCAACGTTCATTGGATTACTACTGCTCTAGAATCCTAATACAGAAATTCACATTTTAATCTCATATGCATTTCTGTGTAGGCTCTTGTGACTAGAGAAAATTATGGTTTTGTTGAAAAGTGAATTTTGTCAATACAGGGTGAATTTCCCCTTTTCTTGTGTTTTGCTACATAACATGGCAAGTTTAAGAGCTGAGAGTACAAAAATCTCAGAGACTAACAACTATGAGTAGACACTGTGCACAAAGCTCTAGTCTAGACCTCATCATCCGGTATGCAACTCACCAACAGCAGAGGAAACAGAAATATATGATAGAGCAGTATTTCAATAGCTGTCAGGTTGTGAATGTCAGGGTTGTTTGAGAATTATTCCTTCTGGGTTTCAGCATTTAAAAGAATACTTCAACAAATCAGTGCTTTTCCATATTTCCATAAACAGGAGAGATTAGACGTGTTGTTCTGAACTGTATCAGCCATTGACATCATGAACCTTAAGATCTCGCCACAGCACTTCCTTCTTCTGTCAGACCCCACACCTTCTTGTGTAATCATCCTTCTCATTCACTAAGTACTTTTAAAATCTCTATCACTTAGCATTTCACATACCTTCTGGGAAGACAGTCTGCATTCATTTATTTATGTTTTCACTGGGGACAAAAACAAACCAATCATTACAAAAAAGCCTATGGGATACCATGTCACAAGAAAGATCAGAAAAGCAAAGGCCACACTGACTTTTCCTCTTGCTTCAGTTCCTTGTTTGAGGAATTTTAATCTTGTGACTTTCCCTTTGTTCTTCAAATGATGAACATGGGCCACTAGGCAACATTTGTAAAATGTCAAGTTAGTGATCACTACTCAGCTTTGTAGAGCATCTTCCTGCTCTGCTTAGTTATTACAGTTCCTATTGAGTATTTGTGGGAAAAGTAACTAGATGTGATAGGCTTCAAATAGAATTATTATAGGACTACATCTGTTTTAGGTAGACATAAAATCCAGAAGAAATAGTCACTAAGCATTGATTCAAATTCCACACTTGATACAAAAAAAGATTAGAAGATTATTAGAAATTCATCTATTTAAAGAGTTTTTACATTTTCCCTGATGATGTTAAAATTGAGAACTTCCAATATTGTTGACAAACATAAATAAAAACAAATGGGTAGTTAAATGCTGAAGTAGGAATGGGATGATTTCAATGCCCAGTCTGATGTAATGCCCTGAGATCTCAGGTAGGTTTCCCATTGTTTCCTCTGCCATGAGAAAAAGAAATAAAAAATTGTGCCAAATCAAAGCCCAAAGGCTTAAGAGTTGTCTGGTTCCAAAGAAGGGAAAGAATAATAGAGGTGATAGGGACATCTGTCAATGTGAACTTATTTTCTTTTCCAACCAGATGGTATGCCTTGCAGGTGTAGCCAGTTGCATATGCCTTTGTGATCGCGACACTCAGTTTACTGTTAAGCAATTGGTAAACATTCAGGAAATATTTAGCAATGACAATAAAACTAATGAAGACTTAGGTATTTTAATTTAAATGGACAAATTCTGAGAATTTTTTTGTAGTAAGAATGAATCACCATATCTCCCCATATCTCTTTAGGACATTTCATACACATGATTTGCCTACTCAAGAGGACAACAAATTCTATAAAGGCAAGAAGATTTTTAATCTCTTGAGTCATGCTGATTGAAATAAACATCCTGTTAAAATCCTAATTTAATCTAAGAAAATCTTGCTGCTATGGAAGTCGTTTTTACATGTTCCTGTGAGACATAGCAGAGAAATTTGAATTTCTACTTGATTTCTTACATCTATTCAATTTCCTATTCAAGATGTCAAATCATCGCTCAGTCCTGACTTTCACAGGAAGATATGATAATGGCAATGGCAGAGGGGAAGGCACTGAGTTTGTTGCTGTCAGAGTTTATAGCAATACATGGCAGGATCAATGAAAATTAATCATATTGAGCCATTTGTGTTTCACAGTAGGAGTATATTACTTCCTCTTATGTACTCTTTACTAATGGTGACTTGGCTTTCTTTGTTGCCTTTGAAGTCTCAATTTCCATGATGTTTTATTTTTATTCTGTGCAAACAAAATATTTTAAATGTCATGACTTCAAAGGAAAAGAGAAACTGTATGAAAAGTGCAGAAACAAAAGACCAAGCATTGACTTCCTTGATGAAACATTTGTTTCTAAATGTGGCTGGCTTATTGGCAAATTAAAGAATAATAAGAAAGCCTAAAAGTAGGGAAATTCTATAAATGAATAAAAATACCCTTTAAGACATCTCTGCTGCCCCAGCTGGCCTCAAACTTATGATCCTCCTGCTTCTGCCTGCTTCAGCAAATCCTACCAGCATGCACCACAGAGATGGGAATGGGGAGGGGCTTGGGGGAAGACTGGCTTGGGGGCGGGAGAGGGGAGGACAGGAGAACCCATGGCTGATATGTAAAATTAAATTAAATTTAAAAAAAGATGAAAAAAAAAAGACATCTCTGCTGGAAGATGAAAACACTTATCTGCCTGTTTTATAAAATTGAACCTAGCCTTTGTGGCCTTTCTAACAGGTTCAAAAAGACCTTGAAGATATTTCCCTTGCTCTATATTTTCTCCCCTATCTGAGCTGAATCTCATTTTAGATTTTATAATTACTCATGGTCTTTTAAAATAATATGTTCCTTGTTATTATATATCTAAACATTAAAACATATACATATCAAAGTATTTGATTGAAAGCTATGGTTACAGTGGATAATCAGACACTTGCTTTGATAGCAAATAAGGGCAAATGGAGGATGAATATTCGTATTGATCAGCAATATACTAATAACTCATGAATAGGAGATGGAGAAGAAAGCTCCAATGATTTTTATGAATCTTTTATTCATAGCTAGGTTTGATTAAATAGTGTGCATTTAAAGATAGAATCTTATGTTGTTGGATGGAGTTCTATTGCCAACTAAGAAACCCTGTAGAATTTTTAAAGATGACAGTAGGTTCTGAATTAAGAACTGAGATCCATTATGACACTGCATGTTTTTTTTTCTTTGAGACAGGGTTTCTCTGTGTAGTTTTAGTGCCTGTCCTGGATCTTGCTCTGTAGACCAGGATGGCCTCGAACTCCACAGAGATCTGCCTGGCTCTGTCTCCCAAGTGCTGGGATTCAAGGCATGCGCCACCACTGCCCAGTGACACTGCATATTCTTAAGCATGCTGTGAACCTACCTCATACCTCTGAGGTAATTATAAACTTCTAGAGATTACTGGAGTTTAGAACTAATTACCCTTCCAATTTTTTTTCAAAAAATTTAAAACCAACATGCAGTTGACATATAATGCCTTAAGCTGTTCTGTAGTTGGTGATCTTAATTAAAATTGTGCTTAATTATATTTGGATAGATGCCATGAAGAGGGGCATCATTTCATCATGACTGACTAGCTCCATGTTTTGAATACTCTTCCAATCTCACCTTAAGAGTTATCATGTGAGCAACTTTTTACATTTCAATGTAGCATTAGGAAGGGAGTAGTCCAAAAACATAGCAGACTGGAGTCCTCTGAGATGAGCACCTTAGTGTTTCCAGCACAGCATAAAAATCTACCTATTTGTGTCTTCCTAGAAATGGAACAACTGATGCATGCCATAGTGCATGCATTTTGAAGTAGGTACTAGGCATCTAAACTCAGGTCTCCATGTTTGCATGACAAGTACTTATTGACTAAGCTATATACCCAGCCAAATAGATATCTTTTGTGTGTGGATTTATTGTTTGTACATAATTATCACAAAATATAAGACAAGTTGGTAGCTAAAATATACAGATCCAAATAATATAATCATAGACAAAGAAAGAGGATTTAGATTAAGATAGAAAATTTCTCCCTGGTTGGACTTACCCATTGACAAGGCTTGCCGATATAACATTTATTTACTTGAGATAACTGATAATAAAAAATAAACTCCTTCAGCTTACCAGTTGTATATTTCATTCTGAGCATGTGCATGATAAAAGTGATTTAAGCTATAGAGATAATCTTGCATCCCTTTATCCAGTTTTTCTTCCTTTCTGGCAACCAAGCAATGAAAGTGTACATTTCCCTGCACATTTACCAGTATTTGTAAAGTTTACAGAAGAAACATTCACTAGTGTCATTTAAAGAATTTCAACTTGGTAAAACATCATCTGCTTGACATGCAGTTAGGCCTGGAAGGAAAAGGCAAGGTCAAGAAATTAATTCAACAAATCTCTCAGCTTACATCCAACAGCATATCTTATATGAATCTTCCCATCCAACTACCATAAAACCCCTACGGCAAGAGCTGGGCTCATTTTTCTGGCAAGGAGGCAGCAGAGTGAAGGATCATCAGTACCAGGAAGGGAAATGCTTTGGAAGCTGCATGTCTGAAGGGCATTTCTCACTGGTTCTTGGTCCTGTCCTGGCCATGTCCTGGTGTGGATCTGAGTCTGAGATGAAAAGTGCCAGAATTTTGGCCAACTCTGTGGCTCAGAAAGGGAAAATTCAGTGGCTGTCCTGGAAGCACACTCTCCAGAACCACAACCCAAGGGGAAATGGATTTGTAGACAAAGCTCGGAACATTTCTAGTCTTTAGACATGCTCGAGTACTGAAATGGCAGGGTTAAGACACTGAGAAACTAGGAGGACATGGATTGAAATGCAAGAGGAGTGTGCCACATGATCAAAACTGAGGACACTGGAACTGAATGCATCCTACAGGTCATCAGGTCATCAGAACCACTTGGCAAAGACATCAAAGTAAGTGTAATTATCAAATTCAATAAGGCAAGTGAAAGGTGAGGAGTTTTAGAAAAAGTGTGGGGAAATATGAGGTCTAACTGTTTTGACTTCCTGTCCCAAAGATTGTATTTTATCAAGTTGGCTTAAAAATCCCACGACTGAAAATCCAGAGCTGAGTAGATGAACTTGCAGATGAACCAGAAGACAGATATACAGAAAATAAACAGAACAAAAACCCTGCACTGAATTACAGAGAGGAAGAAAAAGAGAAAACACTGAAAATAGATTAGAGACATAGGCTTATTGAACTGTTGAAATGTGTGAGAGAGGAGGAAGGCAGAGGGCAAGCAGCCTGAAGCAGCAACAGAACAAAGAACTGTTCCTCAATACTTGAGAAAATATAAAATAAGAGGACATCTTGGGAGGATTCAGTATACATCAAGAGAAAGGAGTAGGCTTGCTATATGTTCTGATTTCTTCATTTTTTTAATATCCAGTGGCAATTTGTAATTTAATTTGATTATTCAACTCGTCTGTACACCAACATCATAGAAACTTGTTTAAGATATAAAAATAATATTGATTTAATTCCAAGTTCCATTGTGTAATATTTATAGTGAGGCAGCAATGGTGGTTTTATATTTCAGAAGAGCATTTATAGTTTCTAATGTGATAACAGCCTTGAGAAATAATAATGCTGAGCATGGAGGTATATTCCTAGAATCCCAGCACTCTGGAGGCTGAAGGAAGAGGATCATGACTTTGAGAGGTTTGTCTGTACCATCGTAGTCACATGTAGTCAAAACAAAAAAAAAATAACCAGAACCAAAAGAGAATCAAAAATGAATATAGAATTCTATTGCCTTGCCACTTTTAATTAAATTTAAAAGAATTCTTCTCTTAGGTTTTATAGTTTAAACATTTGTCATTGGAGGTTTGCTCTAAATACGAAGGTTCTACTACTATGTAGAAGTTGAAGAACAAGGCTTAGCAGGTTAAAGGGGAATTAATTAAATATTCCAGCCTGAAGCAATGGCCAGCGCAGACACCAGAAGAAGGAATCGGATCCTCTGCAACTGAGGCACAAACAGCTGTGAACTACTGCAGAAGCATTGGAGGTTTTCAAAAGCTGAGCCATCTCTCTTCTCCAGCATGTGCACTTAAATATCTTCTATGCAGTTGCTTGCCTGAAAAGCTCTGAACAAAATGATATGCCTCTGCTTTAAAGGAGAATGTATTTAAATTGTGGTAACTGTTTAATATCAGTCTGTTTATTTAAATTTTAAAAATGAAAAACTGTTATTTTTCTCTAACATAAAATGGAACCAAATAAAACACCACTGGTGTGGTGGTTCTACAGACACCAGGTTCAACTGTCATTCCATAGCAAGTGGCTAATGTCCTCAAGACAGCTCACTCACTATTCAAAACAGCTTCTGGGGTGCCAGCTTTCACATCCATGAACAAATAGAAAAGAGAAGAGGAAAACAGTTAATCCCTTACAGATCCTTTCTCATAATTCCTTCCTAGAACTTTCATTAATAATCCATCAAGTAAGTAGACTTGCATCAAGCACCTGTACTAAGCCCGGCAGAACAAACCAAAAAGGTCCACTCATGGTAAAGTTGCACATCAAAATGCCCAAATGAAGTTGCTTGATCTTTCAAGAAATGAGGACATATTATATCCATTCAAGGGTAGAGAAAAAAAATAATCCACACAGGATGTATTGCTCAGGGTTCTCTAAAGTAACAGAACTTATAAAGTGAATCTCTCTCTCTCTCTCTCTCTCTCTCTCTCTCTCTCTCTCTCCACACACACACACACACACACACACACACACATATATGGGATTTATTAGAATGATTTACAGGCTGTAGTCCAGCTAATCCAACAATGGCTGGCTGTGAATGGAAAGTTCAAGAATCCAATAGTTGCTCAGTCTACAAGGCTGGATGTCTCTGCTGGTCTTTAATATACACTGGAACTATGAAGTAGACTCTAATGCTAGTAAAGAATTGGACTTGCTAACAAGGTGGAGAAAGCAGACAAAAAGCAGCAAAATCTTCCTTCTTCCATGTCCTTACATAGGTTTACAGCAGAAAGTTTGGCCCAGATTAAAAGTGTGTGTCTTCCCACCTCAGAAACCAGATTAAAGACAAGTCTTCTGACTTGAAAGATCTAGATTAGAAGTAGTTCTTCCTACTTCAAATTAAACAAAATTTTCTCACAGATGTGCCTTCCATTTTGGGGTTTTAGTTCCAGATGTAGTCAAGTTGACAAATAAGAATAGCCATCACACATGCTCACTTTCTTGTTTGTTTGCTTGTACTCAACTTGATTTCTCCAATCATGTACAGTTCAAACGAGCAGCCTAGGGAATGGAGCCATCTAGAGTGGACTGTATCTCTGTCTTTTAATTAACTTAGTTAAGATGACTTGTGGTGATATTGTGTTCCCCAAAATATTGTCACTCTAATAAACTTATCTGGGGTCAGAGAACAGAACAGCCACAATATTAAACATAGAGGTTAGGCAGTGATAGCACACATCTTTAATCCTAGCATTCCAGAGGTAGAGATCTGCCTGGATCTCTGTGAGTTCAGGGACACACTGGAAACAGCCAAGCATGGTGACTCATGCCTTTAATCCCAGAAAGTAATGGCAGGAGATAGAAAGGTATTTAAGGTGTGAGGATGAGGAACTAGGCCTGCTTAAGCTTTTAGGCTTTGAGCAGCACAGTTCAGCTGAGATCCATTCAGATGAGGACTCAAAGGCTTCTAGTTTGAGGAAACAGGATCAGCTGAGGAAATGGCAAAGTGAAGTGGCTATGGCTTGTTCTGCTTCTCTGATCTTCCAGCATTCACCCCAATACCTGGCTTCAGGTTTGATTTTATTAATAAGACCTATTAAGATTTCTGCTCCCAGAGTCATACCCACAGGCCAACTAAATGAAGAAAATTCATCATTGAGACTGTCTTGTCAGGTGATTCTAGGTTATATCAAGTTGAAAAAGCTAACATTGCAGTGTAACATAGATATTTACATCATTACATTTTCTGAATTTCATTAATATCTTTTGCATTGTCTCCCATTGAGTCTCTAAACTTATTAACTTGTAAATTCTTTTTCTTTCTTATGGTTAATTTGGCTAAGGTTTTATCTTGTTTATTTTTTTCAGAATAAAATCTTTCTTTCATTTATGATTTTTATTATTTTGGTGTTTCTATTTCATTAATTTCTACCCTGATCTTAGTTACTTCTGTCCATCTACTACATTTGGATTTGGTTTGATCTTGCTTTTATAGCATCTTAAGTACATAGTTAAGTTACTTATTTTTACAGTGTCTTAAGATATACAATTAAGTTATTCATTTGAGATCCTCTGCTCTCCCTTAGGACTGCCTTGTCCTGATATGTACCCAATAGGTTTTGATATTTAGTATTTTCCCTCTCTTTCAATTATCGTAACTTTACATTTTTCTCCTTGCTTTGTTCAGTGTTCTATTCATCATTCCAATAGTATGCTGTTTAATCTCTGAGTTTGTGAATTTTCTCTTATTGCTATTGTTTATTTGCTTATTTTCCCCTCTGTTGTGGTCAGACAGAATTCAAGGAGTTGTATTAACTTTGCCCTATCTATTAAGGTATTCTGTGCATCCAAGCATGTTATCAATTTTGTAGTAAGTCCCATGGTCTTCTGAAAAGGTATGTTCCTTGATGTGAGCTGGACTGTTCTGTGAACATCTAAGTCCATTTACTCTATGTCATTTAGCTCTAAATGCTTCCTTATCTTATGTATGGACACCTGTCACCTGATGAGCAAGGGGCATTAACATTACATACTATTTCTATGTTGGAATTAATCTCTGACTTCTTATCTAGTGATATTAGTTTAATAAAATTTGGAGCACCTGTGTTCAGTGCATTTGTTTACAGTTATAATGCCATCTTGAAGAACTGTTCCTTTAATTAATGTGAAGAGTGCCCCCATCCCTTCTGACCAGTTCTAGTTTGTAATCTATTTTGTTTTCTTAATCTACTTGCTTCCTCAATCATTTTGCTTGGAATAGCTGTTCCCATCCTTTCACTTGTAAGTAGTGTTTGTCTTTGAGTGTGAAGTGTCTTTTTTTGAGGCAACAAAAGCATGAATGCTGTTTTCTGGTCCAAGTATGCTCATCTATGGCTTTTGTTTGAGAAACTGAGGCCATTGGTATTATGATTATTATTAAAAGATGTGCTTTGCCAGGCAGTGGTGGCACACCTTTAATCCCAGCACTTGGGAGGCATAGCCAGGTGGATTTCTGTGAGTTCGAGACCAGCCTGGGCTACCAAGTGAGTTCCAGGAATGGTGCAAAGCTACACAGAGAAACCCTGTCTCAAAAAACACAACAAAAAAAAGCAAAAAAAAAATATGTGCTTTAATTTTTGTAACTTTTTTATTTTGGTGTTTTCTTATTCCCCTTTTGCTTGTCATCATTTATTTTTTTTCCTTTGGAGTCTTTTGAGTATGTCTATCCTTCTTTTCAGTCTGAATTATTCCTTCTAGTATCATCCATTCAGCTAACTTAGTGATCATAAATTACTGTAGTCTGTTTTAAGCATGGGAAGTTAGTTCCCCTGAAGTTTTGCTAAGTAAACTTGTTGGGTATAATAATGTTGGTTGGCACTGTGCTATTTCAGAGGTTGAAACACATCTTCCTTAATTCTCTACGGTTTTGAGTTTTCATAAAAAAAATCAGCTGTTATTCTGACAAATCAACTCTTCCCTTTTGAAGCTTTCAATAAGCTTTCTTTGTTCTGTATGTTTAGTGTTTTGTATATAAAATGACATGAAATTTCTATTGGGGTTCTATTTATTCAGTCTTCTGTATGCCACTTGGACCTGGAAGGGTATCTTTATACTCTAGATTTGGAAATTTTTCTTCTACAATTTTAGTGAAAATATTTTCTATGCTTTAGATGTGAAATACTTCTCTTTCTTATGCTCATAATTTACTGTTATGGTATATCTATATTATTCCACAATCTTGCATGTGATGTTATTTTGTCTTTTTAGTCATTTTCTTTGACTGAAGAACCCTTGTTTTCTAGCCCTGGTACTCTGTTCTCCATATGATCCATTGTACCAGTGAGCTTTATAACTGAGCTTAACTGGACTAATAGGACTATTCATTTGCAGATTCATTTCAGAAGAATAGTGTGTCGTCAGCATTTCTATCTCTTTATTGAATTATATTTTTGTATTGTCATTCTTATTTTATTCGGTTGTCTGTTTATATTCTCTCGAGGTTTATTGCTGTTCTTTTAAAATTCACTCATGTTTATTTGTATTCTGTTTGAATTCATTGAACATATTTATAATTGTTCTTTTGAATTCTTTGTAATTTCATTTACATGGCTCTCATTAGGTTCCATTACTACAGAATTAGTAATTATGAAGGTGGGTGTAAATATTTTCTTGTTTCCTTTAAAAATTCATTTTGCTTTTGTTTTATTGTATAGGGATTGCACATCTGGAAATTTGTTCATTGCTTGAGTATTTTGGTATATGCTTCAGGTCTAACTGCATTGGATGGGTATTTGCATCTCTGCTTGGTGGCTTTCAACTAGATGGTGTCATGGGCATAACTGGAACTAATTCATGAATGGGTCAGTTGAAATACTACAACCTCCATTAGGGCTTAAGTAAACTCTGATGTCATGAGTGGGTACTCTGAAGGGATTGAGGATGGTATTGCTATGCAGTGGTCATCCTCTGATTTCATGTTTGAGTGGAACTGTAGATCAGTCAGAGTGTGGATGTGACAGAGTGTCCTAACTCACTAGACACTGACATCAAGTGCAGGCAGGTTTTCTATGTGATTAGGGAATGGATACCAGAATGGATACTGGGGCTGTGGTCTCTTACCTCAGGAGGAGGTAGTCTTTCAGGGTGGCTAACTGGTAGTTTGTTGCTTATAGTTTCTAATATAAGAAATTGGCACAACTTCTAAATGGCTTCTTAATGGGGTAAACAAAGCTACAGTTACTGAGGCATCAATTTCTAATCTGAAAAGTGATAGTTTATTAGTGTAGTTACTTGGTGGAGGTTAGATTTCTAATGTCATGGGGGTGTTAGTCTTTAGACTCAGAAACATGTAGACTGTCCTTGTGGCTCTTTGTAAATATAAGACATATTAGGGTCCATTGAGCCCTGGCCTCCATCTTCAGTAGTGGATAGTCAGTAATCTTTCTATAAGCCTGTTTGTAGAGAAAGAGCATCTAGAATACCACTTAATTTTTTTCAACATGGGTTTATTTATTATTTCCAGATTTAATACAATGCACCACAAGCATGCTTGCCTTTCATTCCTCCAAGGTCTACTCTGTGCCCTCCCCAAAAAATGAAAAGAAGAAAATAATATAAGAAGTCCATTTTGTGTTGCCCATATACTTATTAGAGCAAGGTCAAACTCCCAGTGGCCAGCCCCTTAAAGATAACTGAGTCCTTTCCTCACCTACATCCACACCAGAAGCCATCCACTGTGAAGAGCTACATTTCAACACCTTTACCACAAATTTTAGGGGCTCTCTGCAATGAATTCTTATCTAGACTGTTTCTTTTTGGGATATGGGGACAAGGGAAGAGGGCGTCACAGAAGACTACAGTAACTCTCATTCTCAATTATGAGTATGTGGTCTTTGATAGCCCTGCGAAAGAAGCTTCCTTGCTCTTAACAGTAGCACAGATCATGAACTTCCACATGGCCTCCAGTAGCAGCACAGGACTGACTGGACTTTAACATGGCCTCAGGTGACAGCCCAGGCCACAGATATTCACATGTCCTCCAGTGGTAATAAGGATCATGAACATTAATATAGTTTCAGGTGGCGGCACAGACAACAGACATCAGCATAGCCTCTGGAGCAGCATGGATCAAGGACATTTATACCTTCCCATGCCATCCCTGGGCTTCTGCATGGTCCATTAGGGTCTTTTGAGGAGACACAATCCAGAAAATGAACCATTCTCCATCCCTCCATTTCAGATGTTGTGTCATTGCTCAGAGTCAGAGTGATGCTGTGGTTAGACAGTGAGTTCAGGGGGCATGGGTAGGGGGAGCCTGAGAGCTCCAGGCCATTGCATACATCAGGTTTGACCATTGTGCTTGTAGCCTGGGGGCAACACCAGAGCCCCATACTCTCTTCCTTATTTTTTTGCATTCATAATCTCTCATGTCCCCCTTTTCTTTCTCTCTCCTCAGCAATTTGTTTTCTATCTATTATTTAGGAAGAGGACAGGAGGATGAGGAGGGGGCCAAATATGAGCAAAAGATGACAATGTTATAAAGAAAATTATTGTTTTTTTCATTAAAAATTTAAAGGTGCATATAATATTACAATACTAATGTGATATATGCTGCTACTACTGATGCACTGGCATTTTGATTTAACTGCTATATTTCAACCATGGTTTAAAGTTAATAAATGTAGGTTTTCTATGTAAATAGGTACACATACCAATATACTAGTTTTCACAAGGTTCCATTTCCTGGTATTTTTCCTCCCTTTGTGCTGCAAATCATTATGCCTAAGAAACAAAAACAGGGAGAAGCAGAGTTTCCTGTGTATTGTTCTCCTTGAAGAAGGAACCTAGGACTCTGAAGCAGGAGGGCTTATGAGGAGTCCATTAAATATTAATAGCACTGGAAATACATTGCAGAACATAAAGTGTAGAGGGTTGCCGAAAGTCTTTGATTTTAAGGAAACATGAAAAATAAAACTATGTAATATTAATGAAACATTCTCCAGGCTCTTCCCTCTGATATGCCAGACCCTGACAAAGCAAACACTCCTTTCTGCAAATGTGGGGTTTTAGTGGTTCCCAGCAGAACCACACCCACAGTTTTCATTGTTCCCGTCTAAACCCTGACAGTCTGACTCAGGCTGCAGCCTCTTTATTCCCACTTTCTTACCTGAAGTTCACATCCACACCATGGTTCATGAATTAGTCAGCCAACAATGATTAGTCATTGCTATGAATTTTGTTGTATCCTCCCAAATAGATGTATTAAATTCATAATTGCCAGTACCTCAAAATCTAGCCTTACTTGAAATACAGTAACTGTATATGCAATTAGTTAAGATGAGGTCATTGTGGGTTAAGGTGGGCCTTTCATCCCACTTGTTGCTGTGTCTACAAACACAGACACATAAGGAAAACGACATACAAAAACTGAGGTTGATAGAAGAACTGTGGGCTCAGACAGACGTAAATTGGGGTTGTGATACTGTATTTCAAGATACTTAGGAGTCTGAAGCAAGAGGTATATGAGTTTGAGATTATTCTGGCTTAGACCGTGAGCCACCTTGGTAAGATTTTGTCCATACATGTATGCATGCATAGATGCTTACATATAAATTAAAACAAAGAGAAAAACATGGAGTATCTCCCTCAGAAGCCTCTACAGAATGCAACTTTACCCACATCTTGATTTGGATACCTAGCTTACAGAAAAGTGAGAGATTATTTCCTGGCTTTTGAAACCACACAATTTGAGGTACCTTCTTATAGCAGTCCTAGGAAATCAATGTACCCAGCCCCTGCAATCCTTGAATCCTTGACACCCACTCATTCTCTTAAGGAACTATTAGGTACTTTTGTGCCTCTGTTATCCTCCCAGCCTACCCTTTTTTTTTTTTTAATTCTAGCCATTGCCATGGCAACCAATGGCTCACAGATGCAGTGGGAGCAAGGATCCTCATCCACAGTGACTATCTGTTGCATTTTCCCTTTAGGCTTGTAGGGGATTTCTGTTTCCTGCTGAGACTGCACAGCCCTACCCACACATGGACCAATCAGAGTGTCAAAGCAGTTAGCATCTGTAGGACAGCTGGCTAGCCTAGCAGTGAGAACACTCACTGCTCTTCCATGTTGTCTCAAGGGGAGAGCACCACCGGGAGCAAAGGCTGCCAGGAATGTTGAAGATTGGCTTTCTCACCCTTTCTGTTTGCTTGTGTTTTCTTTTCTTTGTTTTCCCCTCATTCGTCAACTTGTGTAATCTTCTAATTTTGTAAAGCTCTAGTTTCATGCTTTGCTTCAGGAGTGCAGAATAAATAAGCTAAGGCAATCTCCATACACCTGCTTCCTAGTGTTTGGATCTCTGCCTAGCAAATTCCACTTTGTACTTTGTTTCTTAGCTGATGTACCTGGACCTTCTGAAAGTTTAAGGTCTTGTAACTGTGCCTGCCATTGCTATTGGGGTTGATTACTGATCAGTTTCAGATATTTGTATAGCCCAGGCAGAAAAGAAAAAAATCACAACCAACTATACAGATAAAATTAGATAACAACTGCAAAAAGACCATAAGTAACATATTTCTTATCTGTGTCAGTAATTAAAAGTAATACTTAACTTGAGAAATATTAAAGCCCGTGTTCCTCACTATGGAGACAACATAGCTAGACCCAATTTTCTGAATTATTTTAATGACTTCTTGGTTTCATCTCCTCCATTTGAGAAAATTGACCATTATAATTTCACCCACATTCTTTTACTTTTTCTTTGTCCTCTCTAGTGTACCTAAGTATGAATTGGAAAAAGACAATGTGAGAACATTTTTTAGGCTTAGTTAACTGGTCAATGGTTCACAAAACAGAATTTAAAATGGTATTTTATATTGTGTTCAAAATATTACTAAGTTGTATAAATTCAAACCTTAATTACTGTGTAGCAATGAACAAGATTCTACCAATCACTCACTTATTTTGCTCATGTTTACTCCATGGATATAAAGCATACAATTTATAATTCATCAACATCAAATAGTGTTTGCTAAGTATGTCTTCAGAGAGCAAATTCAACTTATAGTTGTGTGGGTTTTTTTGTTTGTTTGTTTTTCTCTAAATATTGGCTAAAGGAATCAAGGTATTAAGGAAATTAAGGTATTTTACTAGTCTCATTCATCCTTCCTCCCCTTCCTTGGTATTTTTTTTCTATAAAAGACAAACTTTCCCCTTGATAGAAAGGGTGTACTGAGAAGAGCCAGGGAACACACTGAGACAGAGGGTAGATTTGGTCCTTATTCTAGCTAAGGTGATGACTGCATCTTTTCCCCATTTATCTAGAATTTAAAAATATTATAGAAACATAAATAAAGTCATTGCATTTTTCTGTTTTTATTGGTGCATAATGTGTATACTATAACTATAAATTCACTCTGCATGTTTTGTAGGCAAGATAAGTTGGTCAGTTCAAGTCTGAATAAAGTAATATGCTTCTCCATTAGAAGTCTGTGAATTGACTCTCTAATTAGACTTAAAACTCACTCAACAGAAGGGAAAACATGTCTAGTAGTGGAAACTTAGCCAAATACCCAGGGTTAGTTGAAGTCATGGACCTTGAAGGAAAATCTATAACCTCCACTTTACTAAATCAGCATAATCCCTAACTAAAGTCTGAATATTTGTTCTTATACCCACAGGTAAGTATAGTCTTCACCTCTAATCAAGGAAACAAAGACCATTACAGAAATTCACAACCACACAAACTGCAGAGTTGGGTATCCCAGCTGATACATCTCCAACAAAACATCTGAACCTAAGTTTCAGGGATCACTGCAGGAGAGGGAACAGAAAGACAGTAAGAGCCAGAGAAACATGGAGTGCTGTGGGATTGTGTCTCCTAGAAATGTAAGAAGCTACATCCATAGAGTCTCACCAACATGGCTCCCTAAACTTGACCTAAACAAGGAAGATATCAACAGACATGCGAACATGGATAGGGGAACGCTCATGAGGCCCCAACCCCACACAAAGAACTACAGGTACCTAAGGGATGCTGAGAGAGGGAGAGATCATCCTCCCCAGGGAAGAGACACCAAAGGTTTATCCAGTACCAAATTGTCAGCATTGAAATGTAATTACAAGTAACATTATAAGGACTGAGCAGGTTGTATTTGTCTATTTTATGGATACATTTACATATTTGTATGTATCAACAATCAAAGAAAAAGAGGCATAACTTAAAAGAAAGGAAGGTTGGAAATACATGATCAGGCTTAAAGTAAGGAAGTGGAAGGGGAAAATTATATAGTATGACCTGAAAAAAGTTTCAATGAAGTTTTTATTCAGATATTTAGCCAACTGAAGCAATGCAGACATCATTGTATCACATGATGTTAAAGATGTTGATGAAACATGACTAAAATATTTCAGAATTTATAGTTGAATGCAAAGGAAGAAAGTGGTATTTCTGACTCAACATTTGGGGTTCATAGACAGGGACGTAGCTCATAAGCCCTCTCATTTTCAACATACTCTGAGATGAAATGATTAGCACCATACTTTTTTCTTTGGCAGTTGATGTGGCCACTACCCAAACAGAACAGGATTTTCCCACTGAAGGACAATGACTATACTGCATTTCATATTCCAGCCTAATTAACTTTTCTAGTTGGTCTTCAGTCATTCATGATGCAGTGATTCACAAATACAGAGAGAAACTGAGATGTATTACTCATGAGCAGTTCTGCAAGAAACTTGGCAAATACTTCACAAGTGTAGATCTTCTAGAGATCTTATTTGCTTGAGGAATTAATTGTGACAGCAAAAGTTTCAAAGTTAAAAGTACTCTCAAAGTCATAACTGGTACAGAGTCAGAGCAGCAAAATTATCCATGACTTTTTTAGTGTAGATACCAAAGAAAGCAACTAAATTCTCATATTGCTCTGACTTTTTGTTTTGTTTGTTTGTCTGAGATACTTTATCTCTGTAGCTCTGGCTGTCCTGGAACTTGCTCTGTAGAACAGGCTGGACTCAAACTCACAGAAATTCACCTGTCTCTGCCTCCCAAGAGCTGGGATTAAAAGCATGTACCACCACCACCTGGCTTGACTTTTAACATAGATTTAAAAAGTGTCAATTTATATACTGAAGAAGTGAATAATCTTAGAGGAAAAGTCATTTGTAATTATCCCCTTTCAATCTTATAATGTTGTAACTATTTTATACATAACCTAATAGTGCAATTTTACTTTTATGGAGAAGTACAGTGAAATACATATTTTATTTGAAATTGACTTTTAAATTTAGCAATGTAACTTAAAATTTTTCACATGCCATTACATTTCACTTTATATCTGAATGATTAAGTGCTTTTTGTTACTCCATTATATACATCTATAGATTTTCCACAATGATAGAAATTTGGTTTCTTAGCTATTAAAATAAAGTGGAAGTCAGTGTCCTTGTGTGTGTATGTATATATATGTATGTATATTTTCATATTTATTTCTGGAGAATGTGCATTTAGAAATATGTTATATCAAAAGATATAAACAGTTTTAGGTTCAATGGATATTTCCACTTCTTCTGGAATTAATATTGAGCTAAAAATAACCAATGCAGTAGAAACTCCTTTCCTGCCACGAAAGGAACATTAACTTTTTGGTTTAATTATGAACTGATGTGTGGATATATGATATTAATCTTCTCCTTCAAAGACATGGAATTTCTCATTAGTCATCCATGTCATCTTTCACGTGCTTCTGGCACTTTTTATCCATGGAACCCTTGCATATAAATTTGCATATGATGCATTATATTGTTATTAAATGATAACCTCTCAGTTTTATTTGTATATTGTGTTAGTCTTTGTTCACAGGGTATTTTTCTTATTTTGTTATTTTTATTGACATTAATGTGAAACCACTGAAGACAAACACTATTCGGAAAATACACAGTCCTCGATAAATTCTTATTGACTAGATAAATTAAAATTATTTATTTATTTTTATGAATAAAGACAGGAGTTACTACATGCCTTAAATAAAGTAAAAAATCAGATTGTTTCCGTGGTCATGATAATTACCTTCTTCAGAACACACTGAATTTGTTTGTATGCAGGATACCTTGAACACATCATAAAGTAGGTGGAGGACAGAAAGGCATCTAGCTCACTGAAGGGCACTATTTCCTGTTGCAGCCTTTTTCTTGCCTTTCCTATTCCCCTCTTCTTCATCGAGAAATATCATGAAATAAGCATCGTTTACGAAGTCTGTAATGATCCATTCAAAAAGCAAGACATTTCAGAAAACATCTTTCTGAAATAAGAAACTAAGTGCAATTTTGTGAACCACCACTAAATATCAAATAATATTATTCATGCTGCAATTTGAAAGAAAGGTAGGAGAAAATCATATGCTCTCTGCCTCTGCATAATTCACCCCTGGGAACACAGAAAGCACCAGAGAACAATGGAAATGAAGAATTCGTGACTCTCCTTGCTAATACTTCAGTCTTGAGTGAACTGCAGGGATGATTTTCCAACAACAGCCTGTCACGAAACCAAGGAAATTTCACTTCAAAAAATCGTGCTTTCAAAAGGGTTTGCTTTTGCTTAAACTGATAAAAATTTGTCAGTGGAACAAGATTTTATGCAAATAGTAAAACTGGATGAATTGAATTCTGCTTTTGAGAGTTAACATAAACTACTATAGTGCAGAGTCCAGAAAGATTCAAGAGGAAAGAAGAAAGCAAGAAGCCTACTAACAAGAAAATAATACCTTCAAAATAAGGTGTGCTGATGTATGCCTATGAGCCCAGCACTCCTGAAGATGAAACAGGAGGATAGAGGGTTGCTGCCAGCCTGGAGGACAGCAGACTATTTCAAATCAACAACAATAAAAGCCAAAGATGCACTAGGGCTACCTCAGCTTTATGAGTCACCCCTCTTTGTGATGGATGTTTGAACATCCATGGAAGACACTGCAATTAAGTTCTAGGTCAGTAAGCTTAGATATAATCATGGCTGATAAAAAGGCCAGGTTCATAACAAGTAAACTGGGAGACCTTAATGCTTTCCTTGAGCAGAGGTATTCAGGAGAACCCCATTCTCATTCCAGTGCTAGATGAATGAAATAACAACACATATCTTGGTAATCTATCATATCACATATAATTCAGGGTGATTAAAAGAAAAATCCCTTTGTTGAAATGAATATTAATCTGCTCTTGTTTGGTGTTCTGTTGAGATTCACAGGCTTGGGGGGGGGTCACTGAAATGGATTCATCCTTCACAATCAGCAGCATGTAAAACCAAGAATGGGAACTGTAGGACTCAGTAATTGGTCAGAAGAATGAGCAGGTACCCCATTTGTGCCCTTGGGAGGAGAGTGACATCCTAAATTTTCCAGATGGTCATTACTAAGTAATTATTTAAATCTGGATTCAGGAATCATAAACATTACCAGATTATTGTATAGCAGGCTGGCTTTCTGTTAAAGAACAGGAAAGCTATGATTCCTTCCTGTTGACTGAACTCAAGTGGTCCTGTTAATTACTGAAAGAAAACCTGTATCAGGAAAGTTGTCTGATCCTGATAGTTCAGAAATAATACAAAACCTGACCAAAATGTACAACTGGGTAATGGTCCTTATGACCACTGTTCCCTTCTTCCTGTCTTCTACATTACATTCAATGTGTCTCATCTGAATCATTTGTATGGACATCACAAGGACCAAGGGAAAGAGAGTAGGCAAGAGCCTCATTTAAAAGCTATATCTGTAAATTGCTTTAGAATTATTGGAGAGAATGACCAATTGATATTGATTAATGTAGTTTGAATAATTAAGTACATGTTCTAAATATAAGATAATAATTCAATTTTGTTAGTACAGTTTTGAGCAGAATTTAATATCCAAATATCTGACAATTTCTCTTCATTTGGATATGGTGTCTCATAGGAAATTTCTAAAGTGGCAGATTTTGCTTTCTAGAGTAGAGTTGTAAATTCCTTTAAAAATGTTGCTGTAGTAAACAGAATAGTACCTGAATACTTTGTTTTCCAGAAACTTGATGAAGAATATAGTGAGGAAATACTGTACCAAAGCAAGACTGAAAATCAGCAGGGCAAGCTGTACATTTTACATCTCTATGTTCAGTGTCAAAGTACTCTCCATATCTTCAACTCTTTTCAGATTTGTTGATTACCACACACTTCTTCCTCTTGGGCTGGTTCCACACACCCTGTTAGCAGCTTTCCTTGTCATGTATCCCATGACTCTGGCATCTCTAACATCTTGAAGTCTCCAAGACAATCCAGGCTTCTCCTGTACAATTTCTCATAATGGCCTCTCTGAAATTCCATGCAGGGACACCCCTGATACATGCCTCATCTCAGCAACTTTCTTTAGATGTGGAGTGAGATTCTGTAACTCCTTTCTTGTATCATTAACTCTAAAGCCAGAACCACACTGCCAAAGTTGCCAAGGTCTGAGGCTGGGTTATGACCTCCTCATTGGTGTTCAATTGCATCTGCTCATCTTTCTATTGTTAATGGTTTACCTCACTGCTTAATCTTTTATTTAATTCAATTTCCCAAATTGGAAACTTATTTGGGTGGGTTCTTGTCCTGAGGTTACCATTACCTTTAATACATTTAGTATCAGGCTTTTCTTTAAACTTTTTGTCACCTTGAGCACTAGATTTATCTCCATTATACTTCCTGATGCTCCTTTTCTCCTCAAACTGTACATTTTATATTTTCCCTTGCTCAGCTTTCTCTTTTTCATTATAGAACTGCATAAAAGTCATCACTATAACCACATGACAGAGACAATACTAGGCTATTTTCAAATCTCCTCTGCCAACGCCATTATTCCAAAGTCTGCACTTTAGCCTGAGGCAGATTTTTGTACAACAATAGAAAGCAGCCACATTCTCTACCAAATATCTCAAAAATGATATCTGTTGCATTTACTAATATTCTTCTCTTCTACAACCTTTTGAACTGCGCTGTCATAATCTACATTGCTCCCAGTACTACTGTCTTCCATAATTCTTCTAGTATGGTTTATTAAGCCCCACTTAAAAAGTTCAACTCTTTCCTAATCCAAAGTCCCAAATTCTAACAAGCAACATGGTCAAGTTTGTCACAGTAATATCTTCCTTCTGGTACCAACTTCTGTTTTAGTTACTATTACACTTTTCTCAAGAGACACCATGACTTTGGTAAGTATAATAAGAGAAAGAATTTAATTGGAGTTTTGATTACAGTTTCAGAGGATGAGTCTATTATCGTAATGACAGAAAGTATGGTGGTATGCAGGCAGACACTTGAGCAATAGCTGAGAACTACATTCTTATCTATAGTAACAGAGAGAGAGAGAGAGAGAGAGAGAGAGAGAGAGAGAGAGAGAGAGCCTGCCCAAGTGACACATTTCTTCCAACAAGGCCCCACCTTCTAATCTTTCTCAAGTAGTGCCACTCCCTAATGACTAAGCATTCAAATATATGAGCCTCTGGGGGCATTCTTATTCAAACCACACTATAAGTTAAAAAAAAATCAGTGGCTAGAGCCATCTGAATCACAATTGTTACCCACAAGAAAGTATAACAGAAATACAATACTTGATAGCTGGCACAGTCAGTTTGGTAGTGGTAGCTTTGTTTTCATTTCAATGAAAAGTTTATGAATTTGATTTTATCACAGACTACATGGACTTATAGTTTAATATTTATATTTTAATGCATTAGTTTCATATATGTTCTGATGTATGACTGTGTGGGTGTATGTGTGTGTGTGTGTGTGTGTGTGTGTGTGTGTGTGTGTGTGTATGGACATGAGAATGTGCACTTCAGATGTGTATTGCATGGGCATGTGTATCCTTGCATGCATGTGGGGAGGCTAGATTTTGAGGTTGGTATCTTTTTCAGTTACTCTTATCCTTTTTCTTGAAATGATCTATTTTTCATTGGAGACAGAGCTTGACAATTCAGTTAAACTTGCCAATTAGCAAGCCTCTGGGCTCTGCCCTTCTCTACCCCTAGCAGTGGAGTTTGAAATGAGGTATTACCATGCTGCCATTTGCTTTGTGTCTGGGATCCAAAATCAGTTCTTCATGCTTGTATAACAAACACTTTATTGATAGAGACATCTCCCTGGCCCCTATATGTACTTTAGACTATTTTCTTATTCTTAACTATTTACTTCCAATTTTCCATTATCTTATTTTCATGCTTATGCATGAACTGAACAAGAGAGTGAGCCAAAAATTCCCAACAAGACTTCAAAACCTTGCCTAATAGAGGCCTATAATACAATGAAGGCAGTTAATGTAGCCAAATTCTAAACAATGGGAAATTTATGAATTTAGTTTCTGGGTGTTTTCTCAAGCTAACTAAAGTCATTTGCAAATCCCAGGAATCCTGAGAATCTTGTCAATCTGAAGCTGGTTAAGCTTCTTCCTGTCTCTGTAATTTTCAATATACCTTGACCCATATAAAAAAATCCAAGGATCAAAATTATTATGGATTGTGGAAGGGGCTGGAAAGGATGACCCAATAGGGAGAGGGACAGTAGAAGGAGAGAGGGGAGATAGGAAGGGACAACGAAAATGAAGGGTAATTTGTGAGGTTGTGTAGACTGACCTAATACAGTAGTAGCTTCTTAAAATCTATACATATATGAAGGTGATCTAAATGGAATTGCCAAATGATGAGGGAGATGAAGCCCTAACTGAATGTCTCTTGTCATCAAATGAGGCCTCCATTTCTGGGCATGGGTTACATCTCAACAATTTGTTGGCCAAAGAGACACCATGGTAACCCCACACAACCCAGGCTGTTGCCAATGCTTTTGATTGCTCTCCACAAACTGAAGGGAAGACCCTATTGCTGAAGGCAATATCTACATAATTCACTGAACATAGAGAAGGTGAGCTGGTGCCTACCTAGAGTCTCTTACTGTCTAGATAGGCCAGGGACCTAGGAGCAAAGCCAAATACTACTTTTTAAAAAAAGATTGTAACCATAAAATGATTCTTCATGACATTCTGGTAGACTTATAGATCAGGGTCTTGCTCAGCCATCATCAGAGAGGCTTTTTTTCTGTAGGAGATGGGAATAAATACCAAGACCCACAGTTGAACAGTGTGAAGCAAGTGAGAGATCTTGGAACATCCATTCCTGAATGGTATGTCTCTATACCCCTACCCCATTCCCAGGGATCAAGGAACCCTATAAGAGGAGGCAGAAAGATTATAAGACCAGGAAGAGACAGATGACACTAAAGAAACAAGGCCTTCTAAACACAGCAGGACCAATGAACATATGCACTCATAGAGACTGTAGCAGCATACACAGGACCTGCACAAGTCTGAGCCTGATGGGGGCCCTGCTGCTGAAAAAAGTGGACATGAGACCACATCTCTAACCCAGAAGCTATCTAGAAGTCATAACTACTCACAAAAGTTAGTTTTTTATGATAATGTCTGACAGGGTATACAAACCACTCTTACAGACAGCCCCCATACCCAGCAGTAGATGACCTACACAAAATGAATTCAATGTCATTTTTGTGAAGGTTCTTTGACTCATAATGCTTTGTCTGGGCTTTTTTTCCTTTAAAAGTCCTTTGTATGTTTATTACTCTTTCCAGTTATTAGATTTCATGGAATTTCTGGGTAGTGCAAATGTGTGTGTCTCTATGTCTGTATTCCTTGAGCTTTTTCTTTGGCTCTTTTACTTTGTTTGAGTTGTTCTGTTCTGGTTTGTTTGTTTGTTGTTGTTGTTGTTGTTGTTATTATTATTATTATTATTATTATTATTATTATTAATGTGCCTGTTTGTATAGTAATAAGAGAGAAAGAAAGGATGTGGTTTGGGTGGGTGGGTGTTGGTTAGTATGGAGGATCTGGGAGGAGTTGAATGAAGGGAAACACCTTTAGAGTATATTGTATTAAAAAAATCTACATTCAATAAAAAGATGAAAAATACTGTGATCAGGCATATTTGTAGTCATATTTTAAACCACAATGAGAATAAACAAAATTGACCAGCTATTTGCCACAGAAAAATATTATTACTATAAATAATAGTTCACAGAAGTAGTTTATTAAAATAGACTTACAAACTACTCAATAAGATAGACTTGCAAAGGTTTTTTTTCACCCTCACTCTGTATGCTAAGCAGCTCCAAGATATTGTATCATAAAGACTGTACAAATCAGCTGTTATCTTACCTTTAAAGATGAAAATTAAATGATCCAGTCACAGTCCTAAAACCTAGGTTTCCCTAGTTGGTGTCCTTTTGAGACATTTCTGCTTGATCAGAGTAAAATTTCTTCTGCTTATGGTAGCATAATAAACTCGCTGTTGAGGAACTCAACTCAACTTTGCTTGATAACAAGGCTTTGCTGATGGTCTTTGGAACATGGATAATGGTAGCACTACGGGCACATGAAAAGGGTCCCGGGAATTGAAATTATTTTTTTGTAGACAAAGCACCTGTCTAAATAGACCTTCCAAGAAAATCATATGGACATGGTGCATAAAGACTCAGGTGAGGAACAGCAAGTTCTACAAATACTATCATATATATGATTTTATTTCAGACGGAGAGGAAAGCTCTTTCCTTAGTGTGATCGAAGAAAGTGCGTGGAACTGGGGATGCTGCTGCACTGATCTCTACTTCTTTGTAACAAAATCAATTCTATTCCGAATTTGAAAAAGAAGAGACAAAAATGTGCTAGTAAAATCACCACATGTTTGTTGGAGGTATTAAAATCACCTCACAAATGTCACTATATCTCACATGTAATTATCTGGGAGAAATAAAAGCATACATCTACATAAAGGCTTGCATGCATGCTTGTAGAAGCTCTGCTGGTTATCTCTACAATGGAAACAATCCCAATAGTAATTAACAAGTTTATAGATAGAGAAATACAGGATTTATGCAACTGAATATGATTCAGCAATAAAAAGACAAGAATAAGTTATGGCCACATAAAACAATTTGGATGTTGCTGATGGAAAGAAATCAGACACAGGTGAACAAACAGGGCAATGATTTATATTCTAGAAGATGTAAACTAAACACAAGCCACTTGCTGCCTGTTACGGAGAAGGATGAATGAACAAAAACCCCACAATGAATCACTTGGGAGTGATGGCAAAATGCTGTACCTTTCTGTAGTGGATTTGGGTCGGTTGGTTGGTTTTATGGGCAGGAAAAACTCAGACTCATGGAATCCTACAGTGAAAATAGGATAGTTTTTATATTGACAGTATTCTCAGTGGAGTAAACATATCTCCTGGGAGCTGAGAATCTTTAAGACGTACCAGAAGAGAATCTGAGAGAATATTTTTATTACTTTAAGCGGGGAAATCCAGAATTCATAATAGGAACAAAGTTAACACTTATATACTTGCAGGTTTTAATACTCACTATATTATAAAATATCCAAAGTACAACAGCAAGAGTGGAGAAATTTGTTACATTGTAAACACACAACAGATATGTTTGCTTATTGATTCTTGAAAACAATGTCTCAGTCCCTATGTAGCTCAGACTGGTTTTGAACTTTTCACTTCCTACCTCTGCTTTCTAAGTACTTAAATTGCACATGTATTATCCTATCCAGCCAATTTGCAATATATATATTGAATGATTATATATATAATCATTCAAACACTAAGAAAAAATCAACAAAGGATATGAGGCCAATTAATAGTAATAAATTATAATTAGTTCATAGAGATGGATATATATTTAGTGTTTCTCAGAACTAAATAAACATCTAAAAAAATCAGTAAAAACTCTTGTAGTAGCAATAAGCAGTTATTAGAAGCCCCAATATTGACTATTGGTTTATGATCAGTTCTTTTTATAAAATTTGTAACTATTTTGTGGCTTTTCAATATAATATTTTATATACATCTTTGAGAACTTCAAAGATGTGTATAATGTGTTTTGATCAGGTTCTTGATTAACCTTAATTAGTTATATGTGGTGAGGAGAGCCATTGGTGACTTATCAGAGAATAAGAAAGCCTTAAAAACATTGCTCCCCTAACTAAACTTCTTGGAATTTATCTTAATGTTGAAACTGAGTACACAAAGATATATATGTATAAACCATAGAAGCAGGATGATTTATACTAGATAGAACAAACAATAGAAATAAGAAATATACATTAAGAAGGAGCTATATAAGTAAATTATGGAAAATACATATTTATTTTATAAAGTAGGATCTTCTAAGAACTCAATGCAGTTTGTTTTTGGTCCTTCAATCACTGTCCATGTACTGCATAAAGCCTGGCAGCAAACATGTAAAAGCAATATAAGTCAAAATGCCCGTGTATCCTATCATAGATATGAAAATATACATTGGTATATATATTCATGAACTATTTTTGGAGGACTGTGAAGAAACTTGAGCTGGCATAAAGCTTACTTTATCATGTGAGCACTTGCATTGCAGCAGCATGGTAGCTATGTATGTATGTATGCCTTTTATTTATTAATAATGATATATAATATAATAGTGCATAACATATAATATAATAATGTAAATAGTGAAAATAGTGGTACTCTAGACACCAGAGCAATCGTGAACTAATTCACAATTATGTAGCACATGACTTTGTTTCAGGTGTTCCACTTTTCCTGTGTGTCTTCCTTTGAGCACTGGTCTCTACTGCATTCTTGTTAGCACTCTGTTGGATTTTTGTTGGGTCTTTTCAGATCTATGTTACAACTGACCATCATTATTTATCTACTTTTCCTTCTGTACTTTGAGGATTATTTTAATTTTTTAAATGGCACTTCTGAAAATAACTATATTTTCAGACACATTACATTTTCTTTTTTTCCTCCTTTTTTGGGTAGGAGTTACTTAGACTTTTTCCTATGCAATTTAGATAATCACTCTATCGTTGAGCTTTATCACTTGATTTCAAGGTAGATATCTAAGAAATAAAATAATATCTATTTTATTTTTATTATAGCTTTAATGAATAGTGTAGACAAAATAGACACATTCTTATTCATTCATCACAGTGATGCTAATTGGCTTCCTAGTAAAGCAGCATTTTATGAGTCTTTCACTACACATTAAAGAAGCTATGGTTTTGCTTTTATTTTGCTTTATGGAAGAAATGTTAGCCCAATGTTAGCATCTTTCAAAATTGGAGGTGTCAAATTTGGTTCTTTTTATCTATAAAATAAAATCATGCCATTTGTTTGTTTGCTGGGACAGTAAATTTATCTACAAGGCTGGAGATGATACCCCAGGTCTTACACATGCTTTGACCAATGCTCCTGCAGTGAGCTACATCTCCAGGACATAGACCTGAGTGTCTCAAGTCCAAGGATTGTGACTGCCTGAGTTTTTAGATAAAATCACATCTGTACTATGAGAATTACAATTATGCATTTACTTCAAGTCTAAAGTGCTTTTAATTTAGACGCAGGGTTAGAAAACCACATCATGTTTCTGCAGCTACACAATATGTGTTTTTCAAGTTTATCCTTATTGCACTAATGAATGACCTGGAACAGGAAAATATCTTGATCCTCAAAAGCTCTATAAAAAGAAAAACTTTTTTATTACTAAAATAATATAGATTCATAGTTGAGTCACAGTGAATTCATGTGGACAGAATGGTCTCTGATTCTATTCTGAGCTCAATGGCTGAGTGGAGAAAGTGGGCATGTAACTGGTTGCCCAGTCAAAAACAAGACTTAGGAGTCCACAATAGGAGAAATTTCTTTTCTGATGTTTTGGAGATGAGAAAAAAAATCTTCCTTCTGGAAAATGTCAAGGTACTTAAAAAAGAAAACAAAACATAAAAATGAAAAGGTTTTCAAATATGACTGTTAAGATAAAAGCAGTATTTAATTTCCCCAGTCACTTTGTCTTGTTTCTGCATTGTTTTTAGACCATTTCAGTGCCTTAGAAACTTCTTTATGTCAAATTTTCTAAAAAGAACCCCCTTCTTGTCATCTCCATAATTCTAATTCAGAGACCGGACACCAGGACTAAAGACTAAAGGATTCATTTAAATTCATTTCAAAGAAAAGGATGCACTGTTCAGGCACTGTTAGCATATTCCTCACTCATAGAGTCCAGTTTTTTATAATGTTTTGAGTCCATGCTATATTATGCTAATACCATATGTACAATGATTATACCGCAGTTGGGTGCAGTCTGTGCCATCATGTAACTTGCATTCTTCAGGAACAGATGCCAACTAAATTGTTACAGTGATGATATATGCATCAACTACAAATGTGGACTCTTTCTGGTGGCATCATCTATAAGGACAGAATTCAGGTTGGCCATCCAGTGACAAAACATCTGTCAACTGAGAACTGAAGATGAGCTGGAGTTAGACAAGTTAAGGGAATATATGTGACATCTCCTGGAAGAATAAAGTTCAACAGAGAACAGAACTTAGCATCTAGGGATCTTGAAAGGTCGGAAACTGTTGTACCTTAAACAGGAAGGGATACAGGGGTTAGGCCACAGAGAATCTGCGTGTTTGGTTTAAGGATCTTACATTGTGCCTCGAGCAAACAGGATGTGACCTACTATGGGATAGAGTACAATACCAGAATCCTCCATCAAAAAATGCTGTTTGGTTTCAAGGTGACCCATAAACTAGATATGAATAGTTCAGTTAGAAATGTGAATGGCACAGGTGAAGGATCACAATGACAGGGCTTCTCAATTTCTGTGTCTTACATATACATCTTCAGTAAAATAATAAAAGAGTAGTATTTTTCTGCCTTGAAATTCATTGAACCCTTTTGATGAACTCACTAAGAACTCCAAATGATCAGAATCCTGTCATTTGTATATGGGTCAGCTACTTTTACCTATCATTGTGTCAACCTATGGGACCTAGGAGGATTACTATGGACATTTATTACTATGGACTTGGAACCTAGTTCATAAAGTTGTTTTCTGCTATACAATCTTTTTTAAAGTTTTATTTTCTTGTATATGCATTGCTGTTTGCATGTATGTCTTTGTGAAGGTGTCAGGTTTCCTGGATCTAGAGGTACACACATACAATTGTGAGCTGCTATGTGGTTGCTGGGAATTGAACCTGGGTCCTCTGGAAGAGCAGTCAGTGCTCTTAACTGCTGAGCCATCTCTTCCAGCCCCTACAATCTTTAGTATGTATAATGGTTAGGTTTTTTTAACTTTATACAAGCTGGAATCATTGGAAAAAGGGGAATCTCAACAGGCAGAATGCCAATATCCTATGAAGCATTTCCTAAACCTCTGGTTTTTCAGACTAGCATGTAACAAAGCTACTGACTCTTTCAGATGAAAGTCCCCATTCATAGCCAACTTGTAGTAGCCAACATTTGGCTTATGTTCATTCATAATAGCTAGCATTTGGTCTATGTTCATTGTTTGTGGTAAAGCAAAAGACAGAGAAACAAATTTTGATGGAGAATAATTTTATTTTTCAATATTTAAAACAAAAATTGAAATAATTTCACAGCTGAGAGTGGTGGAGTGTTTTCTTGGTGGATTCAAGGCCTTGGCTTTATTCCTATATATGACCAAAAAAAAAAAAAAAAAGGAAAGAAAGAAAACAAAGGAAAGAAAGAGGAAAAAATAGGAAAGAAAAAAATGAATCTCCTGTAGTCATTTTAAACAGTAATGATAGAATTGGTGAAAATAAATCATTATGATTATAGCTATGTCATTATTGTATAATAACTTATTATCTGAATTATTAATAATACCTTACTCTTGGAGGAATATTTTTTTTGAAACAGGGTTTTGCTGTATAGCTTTGGAGCCTGACCTGGAACTCTCCCTGTAGGCCAGGCTGTCCTTGAACTCATAGAGATCCACCTGCCTCTGCCTCTCAAGTGCTGGGATTAAAGGTGTGTGCCACCACAGTCCTCCTCTCTCGGGGTAATTTTGCTCTCATTGACCAAACCCAGGTTTCTGGGGAAAAACTAATACAGAGTGTGGCTGCTGGTGAGTCTGGTCTATAAGGAGGGCCGTATCAGGAGTGCTGATTTGTGGCAGTACACTAGTACTCTGTGCAGGTTGCTCCAGGAAAAGGGCAGGAGCCAAAGCCCTGGAGAAGGAGCAGATACAGAGGATGTTTATTTACGGCATTCAGAAGGATGCCTTTGGCTTGAGAGACCACTGTTTAAAAGAAATTTTATAGAAGCAAGGAATCTCCTCCCCCTGTTCTCCACTGTCTGGAGCTCATTAATTAACAAGAGTCGGCTCCTGGTAACTATCTCATAACGCTCTTTCTGCATCCCAGGAGCCAAAAGCTTTAAGCAATGTCTCTGGTAGTTAGGCCAGGCACGCTGATAAATTATTAGGTACAGTTTTGAATTATTTGTTCCTTTGAGGAGTCATTAGTTCTCCCTTCAACAATGTTTATGTGTGAAAACAAATGGAGCAGGGTTAATTATAATGTTTTGAGCAATAATACATGGTTGTTGAAATCAGTCCTTCTGTTTGTTATTCTAACACAAAGTACTATATTTTCTGGAAAAAGGATGGTAAGTAATAAAACAAAAGTAGATAGTGTAAGAAAAGCAGTGGGAACTGGTGTTCATTCAGAAATAGGCACTGAATTTTAAAATATTAGTTCTTCATGAATATTAAAGGTTTGGCAGCAGCCATTTTGTCTTATTATCCCAAATCCAAATACTGTACCAGCTATTTATATGGGACTAGCATATAATATTTTTTAAGTGGTAGTAGGTTTAATTCTCTTCTTCTGTGAGTTCCATGATAAACCACTGCTTTTCCATATCTAGATAAAAGTTATTATGAAATACACATGGGGAGTAAATATCCCCTTAAAAGCTAAGCTTAGTCCTTAGCATATGACAGAAACAGATGCATAACTATGTTAGCAATGAAAAAGTATATGAAAACTAGTTTATTAAATGAATTAAAATTAGTTTAATATTATGAACTAAATAAACTCCCAAAGCAGCCCTTGGATATCAACTCTGAACTCAGCCTATTCACCCCTACTCCCTGGTTTAAGACAAAAAAATATCAAGTTGACTGAGAACAAATTGGTGTTTCTAGGAAGGTTGATAAGTCCCTGGGTTGTGGATAACTTCAAAGTACAGACAGAATTACTGCTTTGCTGTTAGAGTTCACTATTAAGAGGTCTTTATTATAATGAACTGAAAGATGGTATGAACCTATGCAGAACTGACATTAGCAAAAAGTTGCCCCGAGGAAAAACATAGTAAATTGTCAGCCGACCCATCACTCCATGAGGAGGTCTAAAAAGTGGGGCGTGTTAGATTTGAAAATCATGATGATGATTTTATACTTAAATTTATTGATTTCTCAAAAAAGTACAAAGATCTTACTAGAATAGAAGAGAATCCAGTAATTCACCTTTCTCCTGTAATTTGCTAACAGAATCTGCTCTGCTGCTTCCAGTCTGTTCTCAGAGTTTGAACAGCTCTGGGGGACTCAATGTGTATTGACTGAATAACAGTGTCTTCTTCCCTGAAGTTTACTTGCATGGGTATCTTCTTCGAAGATGTCAAATACAGAGCCTTTAAAATGCAGCCACATGGTAAAGACAGAGGGAATTACAAAGGACGTGCTGTGGGAATCTGTGAGTTGATAGGGAAAGAGCTTGTGTCATCAGAGTGATGAGATCCTAGGGCTCTGAGAGTGATAAGAACGGATGCAGGCAGGGACAGCCATTGGTGTCCACACTAATATGAAAGCTATTGCCAATGTTTCCTTATAAAGAAAAGTATTCTAAACAGTGAAAAGGTCTAATATAATGTGAGATACCTGTCATGTACACACTACAGCGGCTCTTCAGGTATCAGTTTTGGTGCTTACCAGAGTTAGCCTGGCATCCCCTGGCTGAAGAAACACACACACACACACACACACACACACACACACACACACACACCTGATATATATTAGGAATGATCAATAGTGAGATTATCCTTGGAAAATACATTTCCATCTTCTACTGGTCATGAATGAAAAGGTCATCTTGTTCCCTAGAACTCTTTACCCTACCAAATGAATAAAAAACAAGATGTCATGAATAGTCAAGAATGAAATCACTTAGGAATATATCTATATGTTATTAGTCATATTAATTATGTTAGAACCAAAAATACATCTTCAAAAATAATGCAACTGAAAGTAATAGAGCACACTATGGGGAATTTGAATTAAAAACTCCAAATATTAGTTGGTAAAATTAATCTAGTGGATTTAAAATCCAGTATATTTTGGAGCTAATATTGAGTGCTTAAAATGAATACTTTTAAAGTAAAATCTGAGAAATTTCCAAATATAACCATCTCACTTTTGGTGGAGTAAATATAAACAGTTCATTCTCTCTTCGAAGCATTTTTACTAGGTGAATTAAATCAGTGAAAAACAGTAGCTTCTTCACAGTTTGTTGACATTTTCATCTGTTTTGAAGGGAAATATCAGGCATTTTTTTTCACTGTTTTGGAGGTGGGAAGTGTAAGATTAAAGCACTGTTGGATTGGGTGTCTGATGAGGCCAGCTTCTGGTTCACAGATGTTGTTCTATTACCGAGTTCTCACACAGAAGAAGGGCAAATGTCATAAAAGCAGCAGTCCCGTCCTCGAGCCAGGTCCCCACCATAGCTTCAAAGTCCTCTTCATATAAAACCTGTGGGCTACAAGGTCAGCAAGTAAATAGGGGAGGGCCCTCACAACAAAGGTCTGTGATTCCATTAGAATCACATAAGCTGTTCATTCAGACTGTTGCAACCAAGGCTGCAAGCAAGAGCTCTTCAGGTGGCCTGAGCCTGGGCCAGATCTTACTGTGCATGCAGTACCATAAGGGGGAAAGCAACGGAGTGGGGAAAGCGAGAATTCATTGCTGGATAGCCTTCATTTTCTCAGAGTTCCTGATTGCTTATTACATTTTATTCTGAGCATAATTGATAATGGGTTGAATGACAACATTGTGCTGTATTCTGCAAGGTTTTGCCGTTAAGTTGGATTTTGAATACTTGATGTATGAGTTCTAAAGCTATAGTACAGAGCAAATTACTTTGTCTTGGATTGGTATTTGACTCGGGGCCTTATACAGGAATCCTGATAGCAACCCCTAAGCCTCAGTAAACCCTCAATCTAGTGCATGTTAATCTTCACCATTAGCTCAACTGTAAGGCTGAAAGCTCAGCCAAGCAAATGATCAACACTTGCAGCCATGTATGTATGAGTGTTTATGTGTTTGAGAATGTTTGTCTAGGTTTGGTTTTTATAGGCATCATAAATCATTACTGTGGCTGTAAATTAACAAAAAATAATTTAGTAGTTGGAGGACAGAGTTTGTACACTGTGTACCATATTTATCCAGAATTAAGAAAAAACACAGCGTTCATTTAGATGACCTTTTGGATGTCATTTAAAACTATGTACCCTCTGCTTTGTGTAGCCCATTTGCAATGCTTGTTAACTACCATAGTTAATCCTTGTCTCCTCCTGAAGCATTTTCTTGAGCCTTTAGTATTTTTAATCTGATGTGTAATTATGTTATTTGTTTGTATATAATTCTCAGCCTCAAAAAGAAGACTAGTGGTGGTCCCATTATTTCAAAAGTGCAAAGATTACAGAGTGGAGCTTGATGATCATTTTTAAATTGAATGATTTTTCTTATGAAGAAATCCACCAAAATCAGATTTCTTATAGTTTAAAAATGCTTTACAGATCTGTAGTCAGCAATAACAACACTCATGTTTTTCATTCATGAATATTCATATATACTTTCTTTGTACTAGACCTGTGTGGAACTCTAAAAGAGGAAAGAAAAATGTGCATAAGGTTGCCAATGTGCTAATGCACAAAACAAACACAGAAGCCTGGAAAAGTACTGACAGTGTGATTTGAAGGAAAGGAGAGGTAGGTAAGATGGCTTGCCTTGCTCTGTAATGTTCTGAGAGGCTTCATGGAGAGGATGATGACCAAACTGAATTGTAAATGTAAAACCCAGAAGATTATGGAAGATTTTGTAAAATAAGCACGGGAACAAAGTCACTTCAAGTCTAGAAATGGACATAATCAGAAGTCCAGAATGCTGTGTATACATGATACTTCAAAATCCTGGAAGAAAGTTGCCCATGGAGGTGGTAGCAATCTTTTGATCAAGCGGGACTGATCCAAGAGCTTTAGCTCACCCATCTGATTTATTGTATATGTAGTGAGGGCTTTTGAATAAAAAGGATGTAGTAATATTTACTGGGCAGTCATTGGAGAAACAAATGATGAGTTTGAAGGGACCTGTTGGAAGGGCATTTTTAAGAGAAGAAAGCAGTGTCAATAGGTTGGGAAAGACAGAGTCATTAGGGCGATTCAGAGTTTGACCAACAGACTAAAAACTGCTTGTATATTGGTGGGTGAATTCAGCACTTCCCACCTCGAACAGGGCAGGATCATACCCTTCCTGATGGAACATGGATTGTTTTTCTCCAATTTTTCCAGGAGGCAGGTCTGCTTCAATGAATGATATTTAAGTTTGGCAGCTGGATTTTTGTGTGCTGTGTCTAGGATAGTGAATTGGGTATTTATTGCTCTTGTCAAGTCGTCGTTGTTGTCTTCTTCTTCTTCTTCTTCTTCTTCTTCTTCTTCTTCTTCTTCTTCTTCTTCCTATTATTATTATTAATATTTTACTATTTCCTGCTCTTGAAACTTGCTTTTCGCACTGCACATGGCTTTCAAGGAGCTGCCATTTTTTAAAAAAAAATATATATTTTTTGCATCTAGAATGGACAAATTAGGGTAGAACCTCTTTTTAGGATATGCCATTAGAAGTTATTGCCATGGATTATTTAAATGGAACAGAGAAAATAATACAGATGATTTTTTTCTGAGTGGCTGAAGCTTGGGATTTGCAAACTTGGAAACCACAGAGCTAGAGGGGAAGGAAGTCATGAGAGAAGGGTGGGAATCCAGTCAGAGACAGAAAAAGATATTTTGTTGCCTCCTCTTTGACCTTTGGCTTCTTAGTCTAACCATTGCCCACCTCTTAGGCACTTCCCAGGAAGCTCTCCTGTAAGAATCTTTTCTCCTTCTCTTTTATTTTGCCTAAACTAGCTAGTCCCCTCCCCCCTTAGTTTTTTAAATTAAAGTTGCCTTAAATTATACTTGAATTGAGGTATTCACTATGCAAAGAAAAATACTCAGAAAATAATGCCAATGTATGAGCATTGATTTAGGTATTGTCAACTCAGGTGGCAGCTGAAGGCCTAGGAGGGGAAGAAAAGGTCCAGAAAGAGCAAGTGAAGTGATTGGTAAATAGACTTGTGGCGAGATTTAGTAATATAAACACAAAAGAGAAATTTTTTTACATTGAAGGAGAAGGGTGGGATCGGTTGACAACAGCCAAAAGGGAAAAAGGAATTTCAAATATGAGGTGTGGGTAAGTGCTTAGTTTTGTAAGGTCCAACAGCACGGGGACTGATAAAAAGCTGTTGACTTAGGCAAGCAAATGAGTACTGTTCACTTTGGTTAGGTGTAAAGCGTTTCTGCAAAGTGAGAAGGATGTTGGCTAAAACCAGGAATAAGTAATGGATGAGAGAAGGCTGCTTTTGCTAATTGTATTAAGAAATGGAAAGGAGACAGCAATTAGAAGAAGCCATTTCATTGGTTTGACAATTGTTTAATCTTACTGGATGTGAGGTGTGAGACACAGATATAAGTTACAGCAGACACTGTGCCTCCCTGCAATGTGCAGTCTAGTGGGGGAGGTTCATAAGGTAAGTTTCTAAGAGATACAAGTAGAGGAAAAAACACTCGAATATTCTGCAGTTACTTTGGCTTTATAATAACACAACATTTTGTATGCATGGATGCACATGTATACACACACACGATAAGTATAGTTAAAAATGAATATTGTACTTCAAAGCAAAGAAATTGCTTAGAACTTCTTGTCCAGACATAGAAGTCAACTTCCTGGACAAATTCAAATATGCAGTGGGTTATTCTGTACAGAGACATTGTTTGCTTAAGAGTTAATTCCTTCTCTTCCATGAGAATTGAGTAATGTGAGGAATGGAGAGCTGTAGACACTCACACTCAGATGGCACAGCATTGATGATTGTCGAAATAGAAAGCAGTGTTCAGCAGAGTCATACCAGAAACGTCAGTTTGCTTATTTTATTTTCTTAAATAACAATGAACACTATATGTATTCCTTCTCGTCACTTCAATTTTTTTTTTCTAAGTAGTAACATAAAGCTTTCAACAAATGGGATATTTTAGTATTTTTAAGGGCACACCCATAAGTGTCTACTTTTTCCAATAAAGGAATGCCAAGAATAAAATTCTTCAGCTGGGAGGCTCGTGTTTATGAGTTACCCAGATTATATTTACAGATACTGAAAAGGATCCTTATGAATGACCATTTTATTACTTAACGAGTGTTTCTATATTTGGTATCATTAAATGTCTGCTGTCAACAGTGTTCAAAGACCATTGAAACTCTGATCTAATTTTTCAAGTATTAATGTGGGATGTATATATGTATACTAGAAATTACATTTTTACTAATTCTTTGAGAATTTAATGCAGTATATTTTGATCATATGCACCCTGTGTCTCAACTTCTTCCAGATCTATCCACTCTCACCTTCTGATCTACCCAACTTTGAGTTTTCCTATAAACAAGCAAACAAACAACAACAACAACAAAATCCACCATCAAATCCAATTTGTGTGTCCAACTTATCTTGTGAGTAGGCCCTGCCCTGGAGTATGGTCGACCCAAATAGGGGTCACACCATTTAAGAAAACTCACTCTCAATCTCTCAGAAACTATCAAATTCCAATAGCTTTTCAGCTAGGAGTGGGATGTTGTGTACAGCTCCTCCACACTCCATACTGCCACCCCCCATGATAAGATTTTGCTTGTATGGGTCTTGTGCATGCTGTCACAATCACTGTGAGTTCCTATGTGCATCTGCCCATTGTATCTGGAGAACACTCTTGAAGTCACTCAACATCTCTGGCTTATTGAATCCTCTTTTGAGAAGATTCCTCTGCCTTTATATCATGTATATTCCTACTATGGGTAGAACAAGAAATCACTAGGAAATGTTCTAATATCATGTCCATTCACCAGAATAATAATGTTAGGTTCTCCCCTAGGGCCTATGAGCTATCTCATCATAGATTCTTGGTTCTATTAACAGTGCCTTCCATCTCATGAAGGAGCCTTGTATTAAGACAAAAAGCAGTTGGTTGCTTACTCTCATAATATTCATGCCACTATTGTATCAGTGGGAATATCTTTCCAGGACAGTAATTGTTGCAGACCCCAGTGGTCACAGTGGGTCAGAATGAAGATCTAATTTTTAATGCTATCCATATATGATACAGAAAGGGAAAGTTCACCTTATAAAAATAGAGGTATGTAACAGATAGGTGTACTGGAACATAACCACTAAACCACCTCAGGTGAACTTTTTTCGACTCTTCAGATTATAGTATACCAGTGTAAGCAATGGGAAGACCAGTAAGAAATCTGAAGGCTCATCTATTCACATGATTAATGTATTGATGTTAACTCTCACTGGGAAATTCAGCTGGACCTTTTCAATATGCTGCTTGGGACTGCTCACAGTATAACAATAAAGAAATATCAGTAACATGCACAACTTTTTCAATATCTGCCCACAGAAGGCATAACACTGTTCACATTTTATTCACAAGCCATCCAAGCTCATAGGAAATAAACACAGACTTCACTAATAATGGGAAAAATGTCAAAGTCACATGGTACAAAGAGGAGGTGGCATGTCATTTCCTATTTCCTCCAACTTTCCCAACATATTTTACCTTGAGTTATGATGGCCGACTGGCGGTTGGGACAAATCTCTTCCACTTGTGTCCCTCAAGTAAACACACAGAGGCTTATATTAATTATAACTGATCAGCCATTAGCTCAGGCTTATTATTGACTAGCTCATACACTAAAATTAACCCATAACTCTTATTTATGTTTAGCCACATGGCTTGGTACCCTTTCTCAGTTCTGTCTTGTCATTTTACTTCCTCTGTGTCTGACTGGCAACTCCCGATTCTGCCCTTCCTTTTCCCTGAATTCTCCTCACCTGCTTACCTACCTACCTACACTTTCTGCCTGGCTTCTGGCCAATCAGTGTTTTATTTATCAACCAACCAGAACAACACATATTCACAGCATACAGTATGACATCCCACGGCAGCCATAGAATGCCATAAAATATTGACTGCAAAACAAATACAGGCATCAATGTCAAAAGTAGACCATGGAGCTAGGATTGTTGATCTCATTCAGAAGTAAATAGTCATGGCTGTTGGGTAGTTTCTCTCAGTTAGTTTTAAAGTCACTATATCAATTGTATTTTTAAGATTGATTTTCATTAATTTTAATAACCTATGTGTGCATGCCTATGTGTGGGCATGTTCAAGTATGTGCAGATGCTTGTGGAGGTCATCTGAGTCAGATCTCCTTGTAGATGGGATTATAGGCTGTTTGTAAAATGCATGATGAGGGTGCTTGTAACCAAGCTCAGGTCCTCTGGATGAAGATTATTTGTTCTTAATCTCTGAGACAGCTCTCCAGCCCATAGTTCTACCTTTTAACATAAGAAAATTATTAACTTCAATGGAGCAGAGTGATTTAACATAGAAAAATTAATTTTCTTTTTAAATTTATTATTATTCAAAACAATTTTTAATTTAAATAGATTTGGAGCATGTTCTTCCCCTCCCCCAAGTCCTTCCAGATTCTCTCCCAATCTCTACTCACCCAACTTCAAGTTTTCTCAAAACACAAATAAGAACCAAATAGAACAACAACCCCCAAATCAAGATAACTAAATAAAACACCACCCAAAAAGAAAGAAAAAATATCCCACCAAACTGTCATCAAATAAAAGCACACAAAACATTCTGTGGAGTCCATTATATATTGAACAACTACTCCTAAGCATGAGGCCTTCTCTGGAGTGGCTGATATACCCAATGTCACTCCATTGGAGAAAACTGTTTTTCTCTCTACCAGCAGGTATAAATGACAGTTCAGTTGTTAACCTTTACCCTAGTGGCTAGGCATTCATTCATTAATTCATTTTAAAATAAGATAATAATGTAATTATTATAACTAGAATAAATTAAAACGAAAACAATCACATCAAAGTTGGACAAGACAAACCAACAGAAGGAAAGGAGCCCATGAGAAGACACAAGAACCAGAGATACACTCATTTACACACCAGGAAATCCCATAAAAACACTAATCAGGAAGCCATAACATATACTTGGACCTGGTGCAGACTGTTGCAGGCCCTGTGAATGCTGCTTCAGTCTCTGTGAGTTCATATGAGCTTTGCTTATGCTGATTTAGAGGACCTTGTTTTCTTGCTGTCCTCCATCCTGCTTAGCTTCTACATTCTTTCTTCCTCCTCTTCTGTAGGGTTCCCTGAGCTCTGAGGGGAAGCATTTGATGGAGACATCCCATTTAGAGTTGAGTGTTACAAGGTCTCTAACTCTCTATGTAATGTCTCAATAATAAAAATTAAAGCAAAATTGTTAATATTTTAGAATGTTTATAACAGTTATATCAAATACAAAAATCTCCAGACCAATTTATAAGAGATCAAAGAAGTGAAAAACCAATGGGTTAAACACTCCAAATGTGAAATGGTTATATGAATTTGTGGGGTGATATTATATTTAATATGCAAAACACACTTAACGACCAAAAGAATGTATATACAGGCACATACAATTTAGTTGGGATAAACACCATGACCAAAAGGTACTTGGTGAGGACAGTGTTTGTTTCATCTTACACTTTCATATTACAATGCAACATCAAAGGAAGTCAGAGCAGAAACTCAAGTCAGGAGCGTGGAGATAGGAACTGAAGCAGAAGCCATAGAGGGATGCTGCTCAATGGTTTGCTTCCCACCACTTACTCAACCTGCTTTCTTATATAAGCCCAGAACCACCTCCCCAGAGGAAGGCTCCACCTACTGTGGGCTGGACACTCCCACATCAATCATCAGTCATGAAAACAACTCATAGACTTGTCTACAGGTGATTTGATGGAGTCATTTTCTCAGTTGAATGTCTCTCTTCCCACACGACTCTAGCTTGTTTATATCTACTCTTCTCTACTCTTGTTTAAACAACTAGAAAGCACACATATAGACAAGCATGCACACAGACACAGACACAGACACACACACACACTATAGATAGCTTTTTGCGATGAGAGGTTTCTGAGACACACACACATAAACTATTTCCCTTGAGCACAGTTCCTTATATAGCAGTAATATATTTGTAATTTGACCATTAAATGCTGATTATTTGATATCTACAATTCAAAATTTTAAGTGTTAACTTGGAAATGGAATCAAGAGCATATTCTTTTGCAATAATTTTTCCTGTAAAGAATTCTGTTTGTTTTATTAGCTGCTTATTGAGAAGTCTATTCACCCTTTAAGAAAGATCTAGCTCAAATATTTCCCACTCAGTTTCCATGACACTAAGCTCTGCTACAATATTCATCACATTTCACTCTGTTTGCTGTATAATTTGAGGTTCTGCATGACTCCCTAGCCATGAGTACAACTGGGGTCACATCAAGAGAATGACCAAGATTGCTTCAGTGTTGTATCAACCCGATCAAATGTAACTTAGTTCCCTGAGAAGCTCTTGTCAAATAATCCTTCCATGACCACTCCATGTCCATACATGCCCCACAGCCTTCCACCAGGATGGCACTGGAGCTGCCACCTGTACTATTTCTTGTTAAGCACCATGGTCACTGCAAACATGTGAGATGCACCAGAGAGAATTCTTATGAAACCAGGAAGAGAGACATGCCAAAAATTCTTATCTCCTCCATGCTTTGTGTCATTGTTAATATCAACAACTTTATTAAGTGCTCCTATACTTCCAGGGTTTTTTCATAAAACTAAACCTTCCTCTTATTTGGACATGAGACATCTCTTAAAAGGTCCATGTGTTAGAGACTTGTTTGCCAGCTGATGGAACTTGGGAAACAACTGGATTATAAGGGCTCTGATGAATTTATTGCTGGATTCATAATTAAATGAACAATTAGGAGCTGGTGAAACTGCAGCAGGTAGAGGCATATTTAGAGGAAGTGTGTCACTGGGGGCATGCCAGGGAAGGGTGTATTGCCCAGGCTCTTTCTTTTTTTTCTTCTTGGTCACTATTTGGTGAGAATACTTACTCTACCATGAATCCCCTTCTCATGATCTTCTCTACAGGCCTTCAGTGACCAAGGACTGAAATCTTTGAAACTATGAGACTGTTTTCTCCATTGTTAGCACACTAAAATACCCCATATACCACTGGAATCAGAGTCTATTTTATGTATTTTCCCATCTTCACATCTCACAGTCCTGGCAGGTAACACTCTATCCAATCTCTTCCCTTCAGTCTAAACAATCATGTATCTTCATATACTTTGCTCATCTTTAAACACATATAACTCTCCAACTAAGTCACAGACATGAATTTTCCAAACAAAATGCCCCAGATAATCTACTTAAAAAGTGGAAAGATTTGTTTTGGCTCAGTTTTGTAGATTTTAGTACTGTTGATTAGTTTATTGATTCCAAGTGTCTAGTGCATCATAGTGAGACTTCATGGCAGATGAAACTCATTTACCTCATGCCAAAAAGAGAAAGAAAGAGGAGGCAAGTATTGGTGTTGGGGGAGATCTTATAGTTCCTTAAAGAGCATGCCTGAAACAGCTGGATGATCTCCTCTCTGTTCCATATCTGAGTTTCCAATTCCCACCAGTCACATATGGAGGGCTGAGCTTCAAAAACATGAACATGTAGGAGACAATCTAGACACAAACTGTGGCACATTCAAGGGCACTTCTCACTACCAACTGGCCTGAAGGTACAGTGTTTATGACACTTTGCAAAGTTGTAGTGTCAGAAAATTTTGTCACTGAGCACATAAGCCAAGATTCACTTTCCACTTTGTATTGGGTTGTGAATAAACGATAACATATTTAAACCAACTAATACAATTCCTTAACTCAGAAGGACCAAATATGATTTACCTAGCTTGCACACTATGAAACTAACCCACTATAGTATTATGATAACCAGGAGAAATTGTAAGACTTTTGTACAATAAGCAAAACACTTACTTACTCGTAACAAAATCCATGATGCACATGTTTGCATGAAACCCCTTTTCCCACTGAGTGACTGTGGTATAGTTGAGACACCAAAGCTCAAGAGCTCAAATATTTTATCATGGGTTGCAAAAGCAACAAGCTATTTTTCACCCATAGCTAGAGAGAATAATTATTATACTCAAAAGCAAATAAATGTGTCCTCTCTCCTGTGATGCTTTGATTAGAAATTGAAATGTTCCTTTCCAATGCTTATATGTTTAAAGGATGGTCTTCATATAGTGGCACTATTTTCAAAGTCAGTCACTATTTTCAAAGTGAAATTTTAGAAGACACAGCTTGGCTGGAGGAAGCAGGTCAGTAGGAGTGCATCTTTGGGACCATGTCTTGCCCTAGCTCCTCTGTGTCCCCCTCTGATCCTTGTTGGTCATAAAGTGAGCAACCTACTCTTCTAAAATCTCATGCCACCATCCTATTATTACAATTAGGCTAACTAATAATACTCTGAACTCTCTGAACCATGGGCCAAAAGAAATGATTCTTTCCTTTAAATTTTTTGGTCAGGTATTTGGTTACAGCGACAGGAAACCTAACTAAGCCGAAGGAGGAGGGCTGTTCTACTTCTAAATTCCCATGCTGTTCATTTTGAAAATGTCTTTGAAAAGACAGTCTTAGCTCTACTAAGACTAATGGATGCCTGTGCTCATAACACAAGGAAAAATGCAGGAAACCTGTGGAACATGTCTCCCCACAGTATCAATAGTTAAGCTCACCTCACATTCCTAGAGCTATTAAGCATCAAAACTAACACACAAGTCCCCTGGTACATGGCTTAGACATCTCTTTAAGTAAAAGATGGGCAGTAAAGAAATGGTACAGTTTTACTTAAGTCTCAGGAGTTATGCTAATAAATCCTTCTTGAAATGTATTCTAAAAACTTAATATTACTATGCTAATTTGCAACCCATAATAAATACATTAATACTGATGTGTGAATTATAAGTCTCTTTCTAAAGCTTTGTATACCGTACATTTAAAACACAGGAGAAAGCAGTGAGTATTGAAGACAACTATTAACTCGCTGCCACTTTGTAAGCCTGGACACAGAAAGGGTTTGACATTAAGAAGTTAAAAATCCAGGACTCACAGGCTTTGAGGACAGATAATTACATGTAAGACACAATTAGACCTGAGATTCTGTTTTGCTTCATCCTTATACAGTAGAGTTATTGTCAGAAAAACAACAAAAACAAAAAATGTCATCATTTGAAAAGCTTACATTTTATGAAATAGTGTCTGGGGGAAATTTACCAAAGGTAAATAACCAGTATTGCTCTGAATAACATGTTTGGCTGAGTGGTGTCTTTTAGTCTTTCCTTGGGTGTGGTCCAGAACGCTACTGTGCAACTATGAAAACACACTGACCTAGCCTCCAGGAGAGCCTCACTCTTAACTCACTCCCTTTCCCAGCATGAGTGAGGATGTTATTACAGCCCACTCTCAAGTCTTCCTCCCTCTGAGCTATCTTGTTTCAGCCATCTTACATAGGGAAATGAGAAAGCATGTGCCTGCAGATGTATTGAAAGGAAAAATGGACCAGGAATGAAAGCAGTTCATGATCAGTTTCTAGTTTTGATGCATTATGATGAACAATGGGGCAAGAACACACATGTTCCTATTTACCTAAATGTAGTCAAGGAGTTAATAAATAAGAGGTGATGAGTGTGTCCAATGAAACTACAGAGTTCCAGAATTCAATCAACACATCAAAATTGCTTTTTGTCAACAAATATAATCTACAAAGGAGAAGAGGGGAAAGGGAGAAAAGAAGGGGAAGAGAGGGAAGGGAAAGCAGACAGTCTTCAAAAGACAGAAACATAGATTTTAATGTACAGATTGTAAAAGTTTTGCATTTTAACGAGCTAATGAGGAAGTTTGGCAGAGTTAATAACTCACTGGCATTTAAAATTACAGAATTGAGTTGGGCTTCAAAGAGTTCTTATATCTTTGCTTATATAAACAGAAATGTTTATGGAGACAATGTTACTTGGGATTTGCTTCATAGGCATTTACCCTACTATTGACTAGTCAAAGAAGCACAGAAAACTGGATATTCTGTCTATTGGCATTGACTGCCACATAAGCCTTTTTACAGGCTTAGAAACCTGCCTAGTGTTTCCTTCATGCGTCCATGATAATAGCTGAGACATATTTTCAGTGCCACTGAAACGAAACCATGTGTTAAAGAAATGTGTCAAACTCTAAATCAAGGACCCATGAACAAAGTTCTTCTTAACTGTCTATAAAGTAAACAGCCATATTAGATATCAAAACAAGACAAACAGGGGAACTCCTCAATTGAAATGTGTATAAAATTTCCTGAGTGTCTAGTAGTTCCCCTCATACTTACTTTTTCTAGAATTAAATTAACATAATTCCAAGGTATAATCTAGCCATTGGTGACTTTCCTGGCCATTTTATTAGGCATGTGCTAACATAAACAACCCATGTCTTCAAAATAAGTCAGCAAGACTCTGAGAGAGACAAAGAGAAATCACAGATGAGCCTGTTTTACAGAGCTCTGTAAAGAGCACCCAGGAGTTTGTGAAGCAAGTCAGTTATGTAAACACTTTGCTGTTTGGTCACAATTACTGTTAGGAAGAAAGCTAGTCACTAAAGAGCATTGTGTGTCACAAAGCTGTAATTTAACTGGTACCACAGGAACAACAGTAACCCACACTAAAGCAGCATTTTAAATGAATTACGTTTCTAAACAACAACAACAAAAAATTTTCTAAAGCAAACTTAAAATGACCATTTTATAGTAACTAAATAAAATCATTTGAGAAATCCACTGCAGTCTTAATATAAGGCTAATACAACTATTTCTTTACCTGTTTTATAAAAGGGTTATCATTGGGAATAATATAAACTTCCAAACAATGAACATGCCAGACCATAGACTGTGTTTCCCCCTGCTCTGTGTCATGCAGTTATCAAACCAATATTGAAATGGATGGAAAGACAGTGCCTGTTATTACTGGTTTCTACTTCATAGAGACATGAAGCAGGATTGTTCACGGGAGCAGGATTTCCTCTTGTAGTTGATCCAACAGAGAAATACCTCCTCATTCTGATGGCTGTGATTGGTGACATGAGCAGCGGCAACTTTGTATCTTGAGTGAATAGAACAGAGAGAGATAAAAGAAAAGTGGACAGTCTTCGGCATTTATGCCATCTCAGTATTGGGTTTAAGTTTATTTGAGAAGCCATTACAACAGCAACAAATAAGATGGGGCTTGGTGTACACAGTAACCATTTGTTGGAACAAGTAAGACATATCTAGAGGACATTTAACTCATTATCCAAACTTAGATGCTGTTGAATAAAAATCTCATTCAAAATTATGCCATAACTCGGCAAAATCTTGATATTTGTAGATATACCTGCCAAATGGTGAGAAAAGTGGATTGTACTGCATGTTTTACCTGTATGATGAATTTCTGAGAGACTGCATTACGTCAATATATTGTTATATTTTATTTGATTAAAGAGTATTTCTATGCTCTTATAATTAAAGGAATGACATATATACACATATATAGTAATAAAATCACATTTCTAGATGTGATTATTAGAAGTAATAATAGATTAGTCATATAGATGAAAAATGGGGGTGCTTGGTAAAATAACTCTACTTCTTAAACTGATCTTTTCTTCAATTGCTTTTGCATTTACTGATAGTGCTATATAATTTATTACCAGTTATCAAGTGCAATTTCCTCACATAGAACATTACAAAACAATCTTGGTACTTGTGGAATAGAGACAGGGTACATTTGAAAAGAAGCAAAACTCATAGGTTTGGAATTTAGTCTTGGGCAAAAGGAATAGCTCAGGATGTAAAAGCATCTCCTGCCAGGGCCTGACAACCTGAGGTCAGTGCCTAGGATCATGTGATAAAAGGAGAAAACTGACTCTGGCAAGTTTGCTGCTGACCTGAACAAGTATCCCCACACACATGCACGCACATATATATACTCACACACATAGACACATATGTGCACACACATTTGCACATACTCACATACATGCACAGACACACATGCACATATGCTTACATGCACAAACATGAATGCATAAACACATACTCACACACATATACTCATATGCACACACATGCACTTGCACAGATACACATTCATGCACACACACATATACACATACATAGACACACACACACACACACACACACACACACACACCATAAATAAATAAATATATGTAATTAAATGGTGCCAGAAGAGAGCGAATCTAATGTTTTGGGGAGAAGTGCTTAGTAGGTCATAAACACTTTCTTCACCCTTCTATGGCAGAG